>NC_053395.1:172218655-172890655 GCF_905171765.1 Bufo bufo
AACTTATTTTTTCTACTTTTTTTTTCACTTTATTTTTTGTCCCACTTTGGGATTTGAACTTTTGGGGGTCTAATCCTTTACAATGCATTCCAATACTTCTGTATTGGAATGCATTGGCTGTATGAGTAATACTGTGTGTATTACTCATACAGCTTCCGGCCTGTGAGATCCAGGGGCTGGATCTCACAGGCTCGTCACCGGAAGGCAGCGTGATTCCTTCCTTAGGCATCGTGCTGCCTTCCATGCCATCGGGTCCCCCCTACAGCTGCATAGGGACCCGATGGCACCGCCTGCGATCGCCGACACGGGGGGGTCACGGGACCCCACCTTGCATTTAGCCAAGGTGCCTGCTCAAGCACCGGGTTCCAATCACCGCCCGTTGGGCGGCGGTGATTGGAAATACACAGGACGTACCGGTACGCCCTGTGTCTTGAAGAGGTTAAAATAACATAAAATACGTTAAAAAATAAATAAATAAAAAATCTTGATCTAGGAAGGTCCATATGGAGTAGGAGGTTGAGGAGGTGACTGATATGGCGGTGTAGGTGGAAGCGGCGGTGGAGGAGGTAGCCAACACTGGTTTTTGGTTTTGTTTTTTATTTTATTAATTTTTATTTTTTGTTTAAATTTGGGTAGACCCCAAAACATTGGGAAATATAAAAAATAAAACTAAGAGAAAGTGCGCTGGAGTACAACAATGGCCGGGTGAGGCCGGTATACATTTCTATTCTGCGCAAGGTACGGACAAGTCCTGTGGGATCCCTGCCTGGTTTATTTTAATGAACGTGAGCTTGTCCACATTGGCTGTGGACAGGCGGCTGCGCTTGTCTGTGATGACGCCTTCTGCCGTGCTAAACAAACGTTCAGACAGTACATTGGCTGCAGGGCAGGCCAGCACCTCCAAGGCGTTATGGGCAAGCTCAGGCCATGTGCCCAATTTGGAGACCCAGAAGTTTAGGGAGCAGACCCATCAGTCAGTACGTGTAGGCGTGTGCACACATACTGCTCCACCATGTTGCTGAAATGCTGCCTTTTGCAAAAAAAGGGTGTTTTTTTACTAACAGAATATGAAAGCTGTCACACGTCCAGATGCAGCAAGGGCTGTAAAATAGTGTATTTTGCTCAAAAAGGGTGTTTTTAAAAATCCAGAAAATTATAGCTGTATTTCTAGCTTAAATTGCACACTGACTAATCCTGCAAAGGCACCAGATTTAGGATATTGCCAAATAAGGGTGTTTTTTAAAAACCAGATTATTATTGCAGTATTTCAAGCTTGGATTTGAATGTCACAAAAGCACAGATGCAGTGCTAGTGCACTGAGCTTACATAAAATGGCCACCCACCTATCAGACGGATAAAAGTTATTTTTCTCTGTCACAGGGCTCAGGGCAGGGTAAAAAGATTGTGCACTGCACCCACAAAACTAAATCTATGTAGATCGCCGAGTTAAATTGGAGTTCTGATCACAGATTCTGTCCTATTCTCTCCCTCACAGCATCAGCATCCTCTGCCTACACTAAGCACAGCAGAGTGACGTGCAGCGCTACGTGACTCCAGCTTATATAGAGGCTGGGTCACATGCTGCACTGGCCAATCACAGCCATGGCATTAGTAGTCCGGGGTCCAAAAATCCTAAAGTTCGGTACGAACCTGAACTTTACAGTTCGGGTTCGCTCAGCCCTAGTCATGTATTTTAGGCTACTTGTTAGGAAACATGTTATTAATGCACACCATTATCCCTACTGACATATCACAGCATGTGGACATGTGCTGATGCGAAGCAATTTGAAAAATATGTTTTGGCATATATCATGTAGATCAGTCTTTCTCAACTCCAGCTCTCCTCAACAGGTCATGTTTTCAGGATTTCCTTACTACTGAGCAGGTAATATTGTTATTGTCAGTGCATCCAGATTTACCATAGGTCTTCATTCTGTGGGATATTCTTCAATCAGGCCAGATTAAGGGTCCCTGGAGTATGGAGCACTCCATTCATTGGGCCCCCCTCCCCAACTAACGTCAGGTCCTCCTCCACCCCACCATGGAGGAAATGTAGTAAGCATTGTACCATGCCTTGGAGTAAACCTGGAGAAATTTTCAGCGCAGAGTGCATTGTACTTACTTGATCACATGAACAGGTTGGTGTCACGGCTGAGGATAGGGGAAATCCTCAGCCGTGCGGTGAGGGAAGATGTCCAGTCGCTACTCGCCAGGAACACAGAATCAGGGCGCAGGTCACCTCCTGTTGCGTCCCTAATGCTGACCCTGTCTCCTACCTGCATGGGCCGACCTTGATGGTAGGAGGACCCATGCGCAGGAACCTCGGATCCCTGACTTACCCTCCGACCGGTCCCTGGGCTAAGGAGCAGGGTAAGACAACCCACTCCTCATAGGCACGGAGGAGCAGGAGTCTCACTGGCCAAGCAGCATGAAGAAGGGGGCACATAAACAGGACTATGGATAAGACAGGTGAACCAAACAGTTCCACACAAACCTGTCTCAGCCTTGCTGACTGGACCCTGTGCTAAGGAAAAGGCTGTCCACACAGACAAAGGTAAACAGCACACACATGAAGACACACAGGGACCAGGACATCCATAGCTGCACAAAAACCAAAGACACAAGACATCAACAACACATCACGGTATTAGAACTTATGACCGGAAGGGTGGCCCTTACAAGAAGATGGAAATCACAGGAGGCTGCTACAGCAAAGCATGACTGAAGCAACCTACTGAGCCATGCCAAAGTGAGAGGCTTTAGGCTACTTTCACACTTGCGTTGTTCTTTTCCGGCATAGAGTTCCGTCACAGGGGCTCTATACCGGAAAAGAACTGATCAGGTATGTCCCCATGCATTCTGAATGGAGAGTAATCCGTTCAGTTTGCATCAGGATGTCTTCAGTTCAGTCGTTTTGACTGATCAGGCAAAAGAGAAAACCGTAGCATGCTACGGTTTTATCTCCGGCTAAAAAAACTGAAGACTTGCCTGAATGCCGGATCAGGCATTTTTTCCCATAGGAATGTATTAGTGCCGGATCCGGCATTCAGAATACCAGAATGCCGGATCCGTCCTTCCGGTATGCGCATGCGCAGACTGAAAAAAAAGGTGAAAAAATAAATGCCGGATCCGTTTTTGCCGGATGACACCGGAAAGACGGATCCGGCATTTCAATGCATTTTTTCGACTGATCAGGCATTTTTAAGACTGATCAGGATCCTGATCAGTCTTACTAATGCCATCAGTTAGCATACATTTTGCCTGATCCGGCAGGCAGTTCCGGCGACGGAACTGCTTGCCGGATCTCTCTGCCGCAAGTGTGAAAGTAGCCTTATAGGCCTAAGAGGCCACACCCAACGGTCAGACACACCCAGTGACATCACACACACTGGGAAGGGAGTTAACCCTTCCAGCACCACAGGAAAGGGAAAACACCAACTTAAAGGAACAGTGTCCAACACAACAAACACACTGTGGTTGTTGCCGCAGGCAATGACATGGATGGCAACCGTGTCCTGGGAGTCAGCCCAAGGCCGGGACACTGCCACCACATGTACACAATGACAAACGTTGCCACGGGCAACCACAATGCAGGCAAGGTGTCCGTGCACACCACACAATACACAGAGTGCACACAGACTAACAACAGTGCATACATACACAAACTCCAAAGGGACCGCACACATACCTGTTGTCCGCGGCAACCGCACCTGAGGCATACAACATCAAGCCTCAAGCTGCGGTTGAAACAACAACCCAAACCGCGGGCAACTGTATGCGGCTCCCAAGGAGTCACGGCCAAAACCGTGGCCGTGACAGTTGGTTTTCTGAAGAGTGAAGAGTGCAATAATTTTTTCCAGGTGTGGACACTCCCCTTTTCCCGAGACTCCACCCCTTCTGTGTATGTCCCCACCCCTTTCATGACGTGTCCTCCATGCCCTGAGTGAGGAATTTACCAACTTATCTGGGAGTTCTGACTTCTTCCCTTTTTCCAGGAGAGTAGGCACGTTTTCACTATAGATTAGGGCTTGGCAATTAATCAATAAATAATAGAAATCAATTATTCTGCCTACAGCCAGCACTGCTCTGAGTCTCCCCTCCCTTGCTCTTTAGATGTTTGTGTTAGGCTCCTTGACTCACTTCAACTGTGTCCACCTTCCCCCACTGCTCTGACTGCAGCTGCCTCCCCCCGACTGTTCCAATTGTCGATAACATTAAAGGCAAATCCACCCCCCAAATAATCGTTCATTAATCATAATTGAGGTAAAATATTCAATTAAAGGGGTTCTGCAGGGGTTTTATATTGATGACATCCTCAGGATAGATCATCAATATCTGATTGGTGGGGGTCAGACACCCGACACCCCTGCCCGCCGATCAGCTGTTTGTAGGGGAGGCAGAGCTTCTTGCGAGGGTTGCTTCCTCTTCATTGCACTATGCGTCATCCCCTCTGTAGTGGCGGCGTAAAGTAATTACAAGTACTTGCCTCATTTAAATGAATGGAGCGAGTATTTGTAAATAGCAGTATAATGAAGAGACAGTAGCATTCGCCTCCTCTTCAGCTGATTAGCTGATTCAGCTGCCTGAGATAGGTCATCAATATAACACTCCTGCACAACCCCTTCAATCTTGCTACTGGCATAACTTAAATAAAGACCTTCATGTGGTCATATGCATGGATGGCGTATTCACTATGCACTGAGAGAAGGGGAAAGATGTACAGTGCATAGCAAAGTTTGCAGCATTTTTACAACACCCTAAATACAGGTTTTACTGTTAGTCTGGGTTTATAACAGGTTTATCACTTTCCTTTGCTCTGTTCTTTTATAGGAGCAGAATAACGAAAATAACGGAAGTGCTGAATACAGCACAATACTAAAGCACATGGAGCTGAACAGACTCCATTGACTACAATCAGTTCTATTCAGTTTCTGTTCGGGATGCTGCTTTTATTACCGGACAGAAAAGTCCTGCATGCTGCAGTTCTTTGTCCAGTCTTTTTAACTAAATATGTGAAAGAGGCCCCAAAGTGAGCCTCCAACACATATGTGAATAGAGAGCATCATATCAAAGCTTAACGCACAAATAAAGTGCCAGAACCAAGAAAACTACATAAATGCAACACTGGAACTAAGAATAGTACATAAATACAGAACCAGAACCAAGTCCATAAGTGAAATGCAGCACCAGATGAACATACCATAAATACAGAACCAGGATTAACCTCAGTACATAAATACGGTTCCAGAACCAACTGCATCACAATACTGTCTTTCAGCTGTGCCTGTTGTGAAGGCAGTCAGAAACATAGAAACATAGAAACATAGAATGTGTCGGCAGATAAGAACCATTTGGCCCATCTAGTCTGCCCAATATACTGAATACTATGGATAGCCCCTGGCCCTATCTTATATAAAGGATGGCCTTATGCCTATCCCATGCATGCTTAAACCCCTTCACTGTATTTGCAGCTACCACTTCTGCAGGAAGGCTATTCCATGCATCCACTACTCTCTCAGTAAAGTAATACTTCCTTATATTACTTTTAAACCTTTGCCCCTCTAATTTAAAACTGTGTCCTCTTGTGGTAGTTTTTCTTCTTTTAAATATGCTCTCTTCCTTTACCGAGTTGATTCCCTTTATGTATTTAAAAGTTTCTATCATATCCCCTCTGTCTCTTCTTTCTTCCAAGCTATACATATTAAGGTCCTTTAACCTTTCCTGGTAAGTTTTATCCTGCAATCCATGTACTAGTTTAGTAGCTCTTCTCTGAACTCTCTCTAGAGTATCTATATCCTTCTGGAGATATGGCCTCCAGTACTGCGCACAGGACTCCACAGCGGATGCCACATGAAAGGCAGGGGAAGAAAGGAGATCAATTCTCCTCCCTCCCCTCTGCATTACAGAGCTAGATGTCAGGTTGATTAGTGGATAGGGATGAGCGAACCCGAACTGTATAGTTCGGGTTCATACCGAATTTTGGGGTGTCCGTGACACGGACCCGAACCCGAACATTTTCGTAAAAGTCTGGGTTCGGTGTTCGGCGCTTTCTTGGCGCTTTTTGAAAGGCTGCAAAGCAGCCAATCAACAAGCGTCATACTACTTGCCCCAAGAGGCCATCACAGCCTTGCCTACTATTGGCATGGCTGTGATTGGCCAGTGCAGCATGTGACCCAGCCTCTATATAAGCTTGGGTCACGTAGCGCTGCACGTCACTCTGCTGATTCAAGCATAGGGAGAGGTTACAGCTGCGACGTTAGGGCGAGATTAGGCAGATTAACTCCTCCAAAAGACTTCATTCTGTGATCGATCTGCAGCTGTGGATCATTGAAGTGCTATTATTGACTTGCTCACTTTTTTGAGGCTGCCCAGAGCGTTTTTAGATCACTTTTTTTCTGGGGTGATCGGCGGCCATTTTGTGACTTGTGGTGCGCCAGCACGAGCTATCACCAAGTGTATTTAACCATCGATAGTGTGGTTATTTTGTGCTATATCCTACATCAGCTGCAGGCTGAGCCTGTGTCAACGAAGTGCATTTAACCATCAACAGTCTTGTTATTTTTTGGCCATATACTACATCAGCTGCAGGCTGAGCCTGTTTCACCCAAGTGCATTTAACCATCAACAGTCTGATTATTTTTTGGCCATATACTACATCAGCTGCAGGCTGAGCCTGTGTCACCCAAGTGCATTTAACCATCAACAGTGTGGTTATTTTTTGGCCATATATTACATCAGGGGCAAGTTGAGCCTGTCACCCAGCGCCTAAAAAATAGACCTGACATTTCTATTCAACCAAATCTGCACAGTTTTAGCTGGTCAAGTTATTTGTATTGACCGTAAAAGCAGACTTTTTGTTCTGGGTTGAAAAATCATTCCCAAATTTGCCATTCTGAAAATAACTAGTTTGTGGTATTTCAGGCCTACTTGAAATCTATCCCAAAAAGAAAATCTTACATTGAAGTTATTGATAGTGTCATTCAGAAAAACCTAAGACACACGCTAGCGTGCTGATAGAAGTGTCATTCTGTGATTAAACCTATAACTGTCACACAGCGCAAAAAAAAACAGCTCTCACATCTCTATTCAACCAAATCTGCACAGTTTTAGCTGGTCAAGTTATTTGTAGTGACCGTCAAAGCAGACTTTTTGTTCTGGGTTGAAAAAGCATTCCCAAATTTGCCATTCTGAAAATAACTAGTTTGTGGTATTTCAGGCCTACTTGAAATCTATCCCAAAAAGAAAATCTTACATTGAAGTTATTGATAGTGTCATTCAGAAAAACCTAAGACACACGCTAGCGTGCTGATAGAAGTGTGATTCTGTGATTAAACCTATAACTGTCACACAGCGCAAAAAAAAACAGGTCTCACATCTCTATTCAACCAAATCTGCACAGTTTTAGCTGGTCAAGTTATTTGTAGTGACCGTCAAAGCAGACTTTTTGTTCTGGGTTGAAAAAGCATTCCCAAATTTGCCATTCTGAAAATAACTAGTTTGTGGTATTTCAGGCCTACTTGAAATCTATCCCAAAAAAAAAATCTTACATTGAAGTTATTGATAGTGTCATTCAGAAAAACCTAAGACACACGCTAGCGTGCTGATAGAAGTGTCATTCTGTGATTAAACCTATAACTGTCACACAGCGCAAAAAAAAACAGGTCTCACATCTCTATTCAACCAAATCTGCACAGTTTTAGCTGGTCAAGTTATTTGTAGTGACCGTCAAAGCAGACTTTTTGTTCTGGGTTGAAAAAGCATTCCCAAATTTGCCATTCTGAAAATAACTAGTTTGTGGTATTTCAGGCCTACTTGAAATCTATCCCAAAAAGAAAATCTTACATTGAAGTTATTGATAGTGTCATTCAGAAAAACCTAAGACACACGCTAGCGTGCTGATAGAAGTGTCATTCTGTGATTAAACCTATTACTGTCACACAGCGCAAAAAAAAACAGGTCTCACATCTCTATTCAACCAAATCTGCACAGTTTTAGCTGGTCAAGTTATTTGTAGTGACCGTCAAAGCAGACTTTTTGTTCTGGGTTGAAAAAGCATTCCCAAATTTGCCATTCTGAAAATAACTAGTTTGTGGTATTTCAGGCCTACTTGAAATCTATCCCAAAAAGAAAATCTTACATTGAAGTTATTGATAGTGTCATTCAGAAAAACCTAAGACACACGCTAGCGTGCTGATAGAAGTGTCATTCTGTGATTAAACCTATAACTGTCACACAGCGCAAAAAAAAAACAGGTCTCACATCTCTATTCAACCAAATCTGCACAGTTTTAGCTGGTCAAGTTATTTGTAGTGACCGTCAAAGCAGACTTTTTGTTCTGGGTTGAAAAAGCATTCCCAAATTTGCCATTCTGAAAATAACTAGTTTGTGGTATTTCAGGCCTACTTGAAATCTATCCCCAAAAGAAAATCTTACATTGAAGTTATTGATAGTGTCATTCAGAAAAACCTAAGACACGCGCTAGCGTGCTGATAGAAGTGTGATTCTGTGATTAAACCTATAACTGTCACACAGCGCAAAAAAAAACAGGTCTCACATCTCTATTCAACCAAATCTGCACAGTTTTAGCTGGTCAAGTTATTTGTAGTGACCGTCAAAGCAGACTTTTTGTTCTGGGTTAAAAAAAGCATTCCCAAATTTGCCATTCTGAAAATAACTAGTTTGTGGTATTTCAGGCCTACTTGAAATCTATCCCAAAAAGAAAATCTTACATTGAAGTTATTGATAGTGTCATTCAGAAAAACCTAAGACACACGCTAGCGTGCTGATAGAAGTGTGATTCTGTGATTAAACCTATAACTGTCACACAGCGCAAAAAAAAACAGCTCTCACATCTCTATTCAACCAAATCTGCACAGTTTTAGCTGGTCAAGTTATTTGTAGTGACCGTCAAAGCAGACTTTTTGTTCTGGGTTGAAAAAGCATTCCCAAATTTGCCATTCTGAAAATAACTAGTTTGTGGTATTTCAGGCCTACTTGAAATCTATCCCCAAAAGAAAATCTTACATTGAAGTTATTGATAGTGTCATTCAGAAAAACCTAAGACACACGCTAGCGTGCTGATAGAAGTGTCATTCTGTGATTAAACCTATAACTGTCACACAGCGCAAAAAAAAACAGGTCTCACATCTCTATTCAACCAAATCTGCACAGTTTTAGCTGGTCAAGTTATTTGTAGTGACCGTCAAAGCAGACTTTTTGTTCTGGGTTGAAAAAGCATTCCCACATTCCCAAATTTGCCATTCTCAAAATTGTGGTGAACGGGAACAATGAGGAAAACATCTAATAAGGGACGCGGACGTGGACATGGTCGTGGTGGTGTTAGTGGACCTTCTGGTGCTGGGAGAGGACGTGGCCGTTCTGCCACAGCCACACGTCCTAGTGAACCAACTACCTCAGGTCCCAGTAGCCAGCAGAATTTACAGCGATATTTGGTGGGGCCCAATGCCGTTCTAAGGATGGTAAGGCCTGAGCAGGTACAGGCATTAGTCAATTGGGTGGCCGACAGTGGATCCAGCACGTTCACATTATCTCCCACCCAGTCTTCTGCAGAAAGCGCACAGATGGCGCATGAAAACCAAGCCCATCGGTCTGTCACATCACCCCCATGCATATCAGGGAAACTGTCTGAGCCTCAAGTTATGCAGCAGTCTCTTATGCTGTTTGAAGACTCTGCTGCCAGGGTTTCCCAAGGGCATCCACCTAGCCCTTCCCCAGGGGTGGAAGAGATAGAATGCACTAACACACAACCACTTATTTTTCCTGATGATGAGGACATGGGAATACCACCTCAGCACGTCTCTGATGATGACGAAACACAGGTGCCAACTGCTGCGTCTTTCTGCAGTGTGCAGACTGAACAGGATGTCAGGGATCAAGACTGGGTGGAAGACGATGCAGGGGACGATGAGGTCCTAGACCCCACATGGAATGAAGGTCGTGCCACTGACTTTCACAGTTCGGAGGAAGAGGCAGTGGTGAGACCGAGCCAACAGCGTAGCAAAAGAGGGAGCAGTGGGCAAAATCAGAACACCCGCCGCCAAGAGACTCCGCCTGCTACTGACCGCCGCCATCTGGGACCGAGCACCCCAAAGGCAGCTTCAAGGAGTTCCCTGGCATGGCACTTCTTCAAACAAGACCCGAGTGGTCGACAAGACCCGAGTGGTTTGCACGCTGTGCCATCAGAGCCTGAAGCGAGGCATTAACGTTCTGAACCTTAGCACAACCTGCATGACCAGGCACCTGCATGCAAAGCATGAACTGCAGTGGAGTAAACACCTTAAAAACAAGGAAGTCACTCAGGCTCCCCCTGCTACCTCTTCTGCTGCTGCCGCCTCGGCCTCTTCTGCTGCTGCTGCCGCCGCCTCGGCCTCTTCCTCTGCCTCTGGAGGAACGTTGGCACCTGCTGCCCAGCAAACATGGGATGTACCACCAACACCACCACCTGCGTCACCAAGCATCTCAACCATGTCACACGGCAGCGTTCAGCTCTCCATCTCACAAACATTTGAGAGAAAGCGTAAATTCCCACCTAGCCACCCTCGATCCCTGGCCCTGAATGCCAGCATTTCTAAACTACTGGCCTATGAAATGCTGTCATTTAGGCTGGTGGACACACACAGCTTCAAACAGCTCATGTCACTTGCTGTACCACAGTATGTTGTTCCCAGCTGCCACTACTTCTCCAAGAGAGCCGTGCCTTCCCTGCACAAACAAGTGTCCGATAAAATCAAGTGTGCACTGCGCAACGCCATCTGTGGCAAGGTCCACCTAACCACAGATACGTGGACCAGTAAGCACGGCCAGGGACGCTATATCTCCCTAACTGCACACTGGGTAAATGTAGTGGCGGCTGGGCCCCAGGCGGAGAGCTGTTTGGCGCACGTCCTTCCGCCGCCAAGGATCGCAGGGCAACATTCTTTGCCTCCTGTCTCCTCCTCCCCCTACTCAGCTTCCTCCTCCTCTTCTTCCACCTGCTCATCCAGTCAGCCACACACCTTCACCACCAACTTCAGCACAGCACGGGGTAAACGTCAGCAGGCCATTCTGAAACTCATATGTTTGGGGACAGGCCCCACACCGCACAGGAGTTGTGGCGGGGTATAGAACAACAGACCGACGAGTGGTTGCTGCCGGTGAGCCTCAAGCCCGGCCTGGTGGTGTGCGATAATGGGCGAAATCTTGTTGCAGCTCTGGGACTAGCCGGTTTGACGCACATCCCTTGCCTGGCGCATGTGCTGAATTTGGTGGTGCAGAAGTTCATTCGCAACTACCCCGACATGTCAGAGCTGCTGCATAAAGTGCGGGCCGTCTGTTCGCGCTTCCGGCGTTCACACCCTGCCGCTGCTCGCCTGTCTGCGCTACAGCGTAACTTCGGCCTTCCCGCTCACCGCCTCATATGCGACGTGCCCACCAGGTGGAACTCCACCTTGCATATGCTGGACAGACTGTGCGAGCAGCAGCAGGCCATAGTGGAGTTTCAGCTGCAGCACGCACGGGTCAGTCGCACTGCGGATCAGACCCACTTCACCACCAATGACTGGGCCTCCATGCGAGACCTGTGTGCTCTGTTGCGCTGTTTCGAGTACCCCACCAACATGGCCAGTGGCGATGACGCCGTTATCAGCGTTACAATACCACTTCTATGTCTCCTTGAGAAAACACTTAGGGCGATAATGGAAGAGGAGGTGGCCCAGGAGGAAGAGGAGGAAGAGGGGTCATTTTTAGCACTTTCAGGCCAGTCTCTTCAAAGTGATTTAGAGGGAGGTTTTTTGCAACACCAGAGGCCAGGTACAAATGTGGCCATACAGGGCCCACTACTGGAGGACGAGGAGGACGAGGATGAGGAGGAGGTGGAGGAGGATGAGGATGAAGCATGTTCACAGCGGGGTGGCACCCAAAGCAGCTCGGGCCCATCACTGGTGCGTGGCTGGGGGGAAACACAGGACGATGACGATACGCCTCCCACAGAGGACAGCTTGTCCTTACCTCTGGGCAGCCTGGCACACATGAGCGACTACATGCTGCAGTGCCTGCGCAACGACAGCAGAGTTGCCCACATTTTAACGTGTGCGGAATACTGGGTTGCCACCCTGCTGGATTCCCGGTACAAAGACAATGTGCCCACCTTACTTCCTACACTGGAGCGTGATAGGAAGATGCGCGAGTACAAGCGCACGTTGGTAGACGCGCTACTGAGAGCATTCCCAAATGTCACAGGGGAACCAGTGGAAGCCCAAGGCGAAGGCAGAGGAGGAGCAAGAGGTCGCCAACGCAGCTGTGTCACGGCCAGCTCCTCTGAGGGCAGGGTTAGCATGGCAGAGATGTGGAAAAGTTTTGTCACCACGCCACAGCTAACTGCACCACCACCTGATACGGAACGTGTTAGCAGGAGGCAACATTTCACTAACATGGTGGAACAGTACCTGTGCACACCTCTCCACGTACTGACTGATGGTTCGGCCCCATTCAACTTCTGGGTCTCCAAATTGTCCACGTGGCCAGAGCTAGCCTTTTATGCCTTGGAGGTGCTGGCCTGCCCGGCGGCCAGCGTTTTGTCTGAACGTGTATTCAGAACGGCAGGGGGCGTCATTACAGACAAACGCAGCCGCCTGTCTACAGCCAATGTGGACAAGCTGACGTTCATAAAAATGAACCAGGCATGGATCCCACAGGACCTGTCCATCCCTTGTGCAGATTACATATTAACTACCTCCCCTTAACAATATATTATTCTACTCCAAGGCACTTCCTCATTCAATACTATTTTTAATTTCATTTTACCATTATATTGCGGGGCAACCCAAAGTTGAATGAACCTCTCCTCTGTCTGGGTGCCGGGGCCTAAATGTGTGACAGTGGCCTGTTCCAGTGGTGGGTGACGTGAAGCCTGATTCTCTGCTATGACATGAATACAGATTCTGCGCTGACATAAGGCCAGATTCTCTGTTATGGGACCTCTCTCCTCTGCCTGGGTGCCTGGGCCTAAATGTGTGACAGTGGCCTGTTCCAGTGGTGGGTGACGTGAAGCCTGATTCTCTGCTATGACATGAATACAGATTCTGCGCTGACATAAGGCCAGATTCTCTGTTACGGGACCTCTCTCCTCTGCCTGGGTGCCTGGGCCTAAATTCTGCGCTGACATAAGGCCAGATTCTCTGTTACGGGACCGCTCTCCTCTGTCTGGGTGCCGTGGCCTAAATGTGTGACAGTGGCCTGTTCCAGTGGTGGGTGACGTGAAGCCTGATTCTCTGCTATGACATGAAGACAGATTCTGTGCTGACATAAGGCCAGATTCTCTGTTACGGGACCTCTCTCCTCTGCCTGGGTGCCTGGGCCTAAATGTGTGACAGTGGCCTGTTCCAGTGGTGGGTGACGTGAAGCCTGATTCTCTGCTATGACATGAAGACAGATTCTGCGCTGACATAAGGCCAGATTCTCTGTTACGGGACCGCTCTCCTCTGTCTGGGTGCCGGGGCCTAAATGTGTGACAGTGGCCTGTTCCAGTGGTGGGTGACGTGAAGCCTGATTCTCTGCTATGACATGAAGACAGATTCTGTGCTGACATCAGGCCAGATTCTCTGTTACGGGACCTCTCTCCTCTGCCTGGGTGCCTGGGCCTAAATGTGTGACAGTGGCCTGTTCCAGTGGTGGCTGACGTGAAGCCTGATTCTCTGCTATGACATGAAGACAGATTCTGCGCTGACATAAGGCCAGATTCTCTGTTAAGGGACCGCTCTCCTCTGTCTGGGTGCCGGGGCCTAAATGTGTGACAGTGGCCTGTTCCAATGGTGGGTGACGTGAAGCCTGATTCTCTGCTATGACATGAATACAGATTCTGCGCTGACATAAGGCCAGATTCTCTGTTACGGGACCTCTCTCCTCTGCCTGGGTGCCTGGGCCTAAATGTGTGACAGTGGGCTGTTCCAGTGGTGGGTGACGTGAAGCCTGATTCTCTGCTATGACATGAAGACAGATTCTGTGCTGACATCAGGCCAGATTCTCTGTTACGGGACCTCTCTCCTCTGCCTGGGTGCCGGGGCCTAAATGTGTGACAGTGGCCTGTTCCTGTGGTGGGTGACGTGAAGCCTGATTCTCTGCTATGACATGAAGACTGATTCTGCGCTGACATGAAGCCAGATTCTCTGCTATGGCATGAAGAGACTGATTCTCTGCTGACATGAAGCCAGATTCTTTGCTATGGCATGAAGAGACTGATTCTCTGCTGACGTGAAGCCAGATTCTCTGCTATGGGACCTCTGTCCAATTGATATTGGTTCATTTTTTTTATTTTTATTTTTATTTTAATTCATTTCCCTATCCACATTTGTTTGCAGGGGATTTACCTACATGTTGCTGCCTTTTGCAGCCCTCTAGCTCTTTCCTGGGCTGTTTTACAGCCTTTTTAGTGCCCAAAAGTTCGGGTCCCCATTGACTTCAATGGGGTTCGGGTTCGGGACGAAGTTCGGATCGGGTTCGGATCCCGAACCCGAACATTTCCGGGAAGTTCGGCCGAACTTCTCGAACCCGAACATCCAGGTGTTCGCTCAACTCTATTAGTGGAGCAGCAGTGAGTGGGAACTGCTGTTCCCCCTCCACCAATCACCTCGACCACACAGATACAGGGGCTGCTTAGTCAAGGAGGAAGAAGGAGGCAAGGAGTACCTGCTGTCTGGAAATACAATTAGTCCGCCAGCCTCTAAATGACTGAATGTCACTAGTATCCCAGTCCTGGACTGTCTCAGACTTCAAAGTGAAGGGGTGAGCGAGGACTTTATAGTGGAAGGTCCGAGCAATATTATATACATGGGACTGGAGTATATGTTGGAGAAGCCTGTGGGAGCGGAGCGATGTTATGAACATGATAAAAGTCCAGCAGTAATGATATCAACTTATACAGAATAAGGGTAATAATAAAGAAATCAAACAGTCCAGCAATTGTACCCTGTTAAATGATTCGATAGCTAAATTTAATGAGAAAAATAAACAAACCTCTACATAGTCGATTGGGTGGGCCACGACACAGAAAGACACACTAGGTGAGTGGTGGGGGAGATGTCCCTACCACTGCTACCCTACTCTGGTCCTCTGCCCAGGGACGTCTCCTGGTGGTGGGGACTGAGTCCCTGTCCTCGTGCCTAGCCTCACCTCCTGTCTAACCCTGATAAGCTGACAGTTGGAGAGAAACTAGTGTCAGAGTGGCCCCCCAACGGATGACTAGCACAGAAAAAGAAAGAGAAAAAGAGGTGTCCACTGTATAAGGCCCTCGTGACGGATCGCCAGGAGGTACAGGGTCCACCTAGTAGATAAAATACGCAGACAAACACACGCATATGAAAACACTGATACGATAATTAAATGATGTACATATGATACACTACAACCCCGACACGTTTCACCCACATAGTGGGATCATTAGGGGGTAATACGAGGTAGGTATAATATAGACAGGGAGTCCTTAAAAATAAATAAAGCAGGTCCTGTCCGATAATGATGCGTAATTTAAAATTGCGTTTAGAAAATTACGTAAAGACAACAGATGTTATGAACATGGCAGAGGTGTAGCTAGGCTTTCCTGCACTTGGGGTAAGGATTCAGAGATACACAGAGAGGGGGTAGTTAAGCGGTACGCATAGTGCGAGCGGCAGATTTTTTTTGCACTAAGCCACTCCTATAACTCTGCCCAGTGCATAACTATACTCACCCAGTCAGTCCCACCTAATAAAATCTATCATAGGGTACACAATGGTACCAATACTCCTGGCAATAAACGAAAGACCGAACTGGTCCTACCTCATCCAGGGTGTCGCTGTGTATTGGCATGATGTCCGCTGGATCCGGAACAAGGTCCTTGTGGTGATAGAGCAAAAAGAAAATCACATAAGGAAGGGATGGTGACTGTACCTGGTAAATACCTACAAGAGGGCACTGTGCTGGTCCTGTAAGACCGAGCCATCCCAATGTATAACAGGGTAATCTAGGGCATTTCCCATTAGTGCTACCACACAGTACTAATGCCCACATTGTGCTCCCTCACAGTAATTATGCTCACATTTTGCCTCCTTTACAGCATAAATGCCCACAATGTGCTTTCCTCACAGTAGTTATGCCCACATTGTGGCTCCCTCAGAATAGTTATGTCCTCTTTGTGGCCCCTCACTGTAGTTGTGCCCACCTTTGTGCTCGTCACAGTAGTTATGTCCTCCTTGAGGCCCCTCACTGTAGTTATGTCCGTCTTTGTGACCCCTCACAGTAGTTATGCCCACCTTTGTGCCCCTTCACAATACTTATGTTCTCCTTGTGGGCCCTCACTGTAGTTATGCCCACCTTTGTGCCCGTCACAGTAGTTAAGCCCACCTTTGTGCCCCTTAACAGTAGTTATGCTCATCTTTATGCTCCTCACAGTAGTTATGCCCAAACATTGTGCCCCCTCACAGTAGTTAAGCCCACCTTTGTGCCCATCACAGTAGATATGCCCATCTTTGTGTCCCTCACAGTAGTTATGCAAAGTTTGTACCCCCTTACTGTAGTTATGCCCAGATATGTGCCCCCTCACAGTAGTTATGCCCAGATATGTGCCCCCTCACTGTAGTTATGGCTTGATATGTGCCCCTAAACCGTAGTTATGGCCACATATGTGCCCCCTCCGTGTAGTTATGTCCACTTTTGTGCTGTACTCTCAATAGATATTCTGGTATTACAGTTAAAAAGTATTTCTGCTTTATTAGAGTGGAAACAGAAATGCAAAAGAGGAAAGGGAAAAAAAAGCTTTTCAAAAATGGAAAATATTTATAACTCATCATTTTACCCAATGAGAGATAGATAAATCTAATATAAATAGATTCAAGTGCACTTGCTGGTGTCTTACCGAAATTCTGAAAGGTACGCTTTTTAAGCTAAAGTGGTCGACAGCCTGAGATTATGTAGGCCAGGAACGATAATGTTAAAGTTTTCTTATCAAGAATGGGAGCATTCTTGACTGGCTGCTGTGGTCTGACATTGTTGTACTTTTACCAAAAACAATTGCAAGCTGTCATAAAAAATTGTATCATCTTTATTCAAAAAATTGTTAGTTAAAATACATATAACTACTAACTAATACATAAATACATAAAAACTAATAGGCATACAACTACTACATAAAAAATGTAACTAATAATTTTTTGAATAGAGACAATACGATTTTTTTATGACTTGGTGGCAGTGCGCTATTATTATTGGTATTCGTTTCTCTAGCCTTTGGCTCGCACCTTAAAATGATCACTAGTTTAGTCTGCCCAATGTGAATGGTGGTAATCATACTTTTGCCAAATGACAAAGCTAATATGATATGTATTGTTGTATGTAGGGTTGATGGTCAGCATAATTGCCCTGTTCTGCTAATGATTATGTAAAAATGGAAATTAAAGGGGTTAGGGGGGCGTGGCCGGATGCCGGGAGTAGCAGACGCCTGAGCTCAGAACTCCATGCCTAGTGGAATCTAGCGGCTCACAGCAACCATTCAAGGTGGAATTTCCTCTTCTCAAGACCCTTCCCAACGTCCTGAAGCTCCTGGGTACTCCCTGATGATGACTATAGGGAGGAAGAAAGGCGCAAGCCCCAAGAAAAAGACGGCGTTCTTTCCACCAGCGCAGGGCCTAACTCAAGATGGCGGCGCTTCTGGCCAATTGGATGGCGCACCTCACTCCTCAGCAAGCACCTCCAGCTCCTGCTCACCGAAACGATCACATGACAACTGCTCTCAGGGGTTGGTGAGTACTGACTTTTTATCATTAATGCCCGAAAAAAGCTGGTCACACAAAGAACCAAGCAATGTAAATATCTCTCTAGCAACCTTGCAAAACATGTACAAAGATCTAAAAGAGACTATCCAAAGGGACTTTAGAGAAACTATCTCTACCATTCATACTGACCTGATTTCAATTGGGGAGCGTACGGCTCAATTGGAGGAGAAGATGTAGGAGTTTGCATCAGCCATAACACTCTTGTAGACGGCCATAATGTGGTTGAAGATTATCTGGCCCTAATCAAATTAAAGCTTGCGGACCTTGAAGATCACTCTAGGCGAAACAACATAAGGTTCAGGAATATTCCAGAAACTATACAAGACTCTAAACTCAAAGAATATATTACAGACCTGATAGTGGAATAAATACCAGACACTCCCAACCCCAAGCTGATAATTGATAGGGAACACAGAGTCCCTAAGCCAAAAGCTTTACCAGCCTCTGTACCTAGAGATGCTTTAACAACATCTCATTTGATCATTACATTTTTTTAACCTAAAAGAAGCAGTGATAAAGGCTGCCCAGAACGAACAGGCTGTTCCAGAGAGATTTCTAAATGTGGCACTATACACAGACCTGTCACCAGCGACACTGACAAGGAGAAGAGAATTTATTCAATACACGAAAGCCTTCAGGCAAAATAACATACCCTATAAATGGGGTAATCCTGTTAAGCTACTACTCATATTCTGTCCTCTCCAACTGAAGCTGCTGAAGCACTCCTTAAATGGAACATTGCCCTGCCACAAGATGGAGATAAACTAAAAGGGATGGATTCCACCACCTCTTCTCCAAAAAAGAAACCAGCAACGCTGGAGTGAACGAAGGTTGAAGCGATCTCAGCATAACTACCTGAAAGGACACCACCTTGGATTCTTTGTCCTTTTTCTCTTAAAGAGGACCTTTCATGTTTTTTTTTAATTCTAGATAAATACTTTTATTTGAGGGGTACCCCCGCTGATGCTGCAAACCCTGCCTGTTTTCTTTTTAAATATCGCTCCTATGCACCGCTGTGCCCCCCTACAGTTTTCCCGCTCAGTATGTTAATACTGAGCATCGGTACAGGGAGGAGGAGATGACAGGGTTTCTCAATGGGCGTCTCCTTCTCCCTGGCTGTGCCACGATCCAATCACAGCGGAGAGCGTCACAGCCAGGGAGAAGATGAGCTTTATTTTATCCTTGGCTGTGATGCTCTCCGCTGTGATTGGGAAACCCTGGCGTCTCCTCCTCCCTGTACCGATGCTCAGTATTAAGATACTGAGCAGGAAAACTACAGGGGGGCACAGCGGTATGTAGGAGCGATATTTTAAAAAAACAGGCAGGGTGGCAGCATCAGCAATACATTTACCCTGCAAGTAAAGGTATTTATCTAGAATAAAAAAAAACATGAAAGGTCCTCTTTAAGTCCATACAAATCCACACTATGGCACCATTTAAGATCCTGTGTTTGCCTCTCCCTAATGCAACTTCTTTTCTCACCTCCTAAAAGAAGTGTCTACCGGATTCATGTTTGGAGTCTGGGTCCTAGTTGGACCATTGTTTGTGTTTCTTTTGTTTTTCTTTTATATTTTTTCCAATAGGTTTGCTACCTACGGATGTCACCATGCTGTTCTGGACCAGAGAAATGAATCGCAAGAATGGAAACTTTTCAATGAAGATGTAAGAACAAGTCAGTATTTGTGGATATATGACAAGAATCATAGGCCTTATCATAGTAACCTTTGTATTATGCACATATCTGTATTGAGTTCTCTGTCTCTTTGCGATGGGGTTTAAAATTATGTCCCTAAATGTAAAGGGCTTGAATAGTTCCTTTAAAAAGTCAACTCTATGCTTAGAAATTAAGAAACAGAAATGTGACATCATATGTATTCAATAATCCCATTAATTCCACTTGAATGTATTTGACTCACATAGAATACATCACCCTTCTTTCGCTCATTTTTATTTTGCTCATGCTATACACAAGAAGGGTAGTGATGGACGAACATCGGCCAAGACGGTTCGCGAATGCGATCAAATGTCCGTGTTCTGCTTCGCGTTATTGAACTGTTGTATAACACTAGTCAGACAGCTTAACAATAATTAACAAGTCAAGAAACGTGAGACATCAGATCTGTATGTATTCTTTTTTCTGAATAACTTTGTAAAACTACAACATAAGCATAAACAAAACATATGTGTAAGTACATTAAACATTATACAGCAACCTCACTCCATCTGTGAGAGTACTCACAGACAATTCCATCATTAGTCCAGGAATAGATCAAGAGCTCCTCTGCATGCAGTCTGCTACATCCAGGAGCAGTCATGAAATGGCGGAAATACAGTTCCAGGTTAAAGGTTACTGCCTCTGACTCAGAGAAAAATACCACTTCCTGTCAAGGTCTGGCAAAATAATAACTAACTCTGACCACTAGATGGCAGCAATGTCAAACTAATATTGCAGTATATTCTGCAACAGCACATTACATACTTTTCATATTACATTATGGGCAGAACACTCCCTGCCTGACATAATTTATTATGTCACTATCTATGTAACTACTGCAATGCAGAAAAAACACATAAACAGGAAAATAGAATCCTAGCTAATCTGAAACTAAAACTATAACGTCAGTTATAGGTCTAAGATACATTTTGGAAGTCCCATTTTTTATAATCTTGACCTCCACTTTTCTAACCTTGCCATCTCTACTTGGTAGTGCATTTACAACAAGTCCTAAGGGCCACTAGTTCCTGCCCTCTTGGCTGTCCTTCAACAGAACAACATCACCCACTTTTACATTTGAAAGATCCTCAGTCAATTTCCTACGGCGTTGCAAATTTGACAGATACTCTCTCTTCCATCTTTTCCAAAAGGTGTCTGCCAAGCATTGTACTTGCTTCCATTGTTTCGCATGAACTTGTGTCGTACTTATGGTTCCAGATGGAGCAGACAAAGAGTTCACCTTTTGAGTCAACAACATTGCTGGGGTAAGGACCATAGGTATATCTGGGTCTGAGGACACAGGAACTATAGGCGTGGCATTCGTAACAGCTGTAACCTCTGCCATAAAGGTGCTTAAAGTCTCATGGGTCAAGTGAGCAGGTTTGGTTTGTAGCAACATAGCGTCCAAGATTCGCCTGGCAATACCTATAAGTCTCTCCCAGACACCACCCATGTGTGAGGAGTGTGGAGGATTAAAGACCATGTACATCCTCTGTCTTGGAGAAAGTCTTGCAATTGTGATTCGCTGTCACAAATGTTAAAGAGGACCTTTCATTACAATAAAAAATCTAAACGAAGTATACAGACATGGAGAGCGGTGCCTAGGGATCTCCCTGCACTTACTATTATCCCTGGGCGCCGCTCCGTTCTCCCGGTATAGGCTCCGGTATCTTCAGATTTTTGGCTCAATTGGGAGGAGCCTTATCTTGTTCTCCTGGGTGTCTCCTTCTCCCAGGCTGTAGCGCTGGCCAATTGCAGCGCTCAGCTCATAGCCTGAGAGGTTTTTTTCTCCCAGACTATGAGCTGAGCGCTGCGATTGGCCAGCACTC
Source organism: Bufo bufo (assembly GCF_905171765.1). Classification (NCBI taxonomy): domain Eukaryota; kingdom Metazoa; phylum Chordata; class Amphibia; order Anura; family Bufonidae; genus Bufo; species Bufo bufo. The sequence continues at coordinate 172,240,000 of NC_053395.1, forward strand.
CAGCCTGGGAGAAGGAGACAACCAGGAGAACAAGAACAGGCTCCTCCCGGTTGAGCCGAAAATCTGAAGATACCCGAGCCTATATCGGGAGAACGGAGCGCCGCCCAGGGATAATAGTAAGTGCAGGGAGATCCCTGTGCGCCGCTCTCCATGTCAGCATACTTAGTTTAGATTTTTTTTATTGTAGTGAAAGGTCCTCTTTAAGTTCTTCGCAGGCTCCCACAAAGTTTGTTCCTCTGTCAGAATGGAGCAGTTTTGCTGGGCCACGAATTGAGAAGAATCTCCTCAAGGCATTAATAAAGCTTGATGTTGACATGGCTTCAAGTAGCTCTATGTGTACAGCTCAGGTGGACAAGCAAGTGAAAAGGACTGGCCATCGTTTACTGTCCGCGCTGCCTCCCCTAGTGCGACAGATTAAAACAGACCATGGATCAAATACATCTAAGCCCACATTGGTGAAAGGTGGTTGAGCAATTACTCTGTCCTCTGGTAGCTCTGCCATCTTTAGACTTTGTAATCTTCCTCGCAGCTTGCGACACATTTGTGTATAACAGCCGATACCAAGCATTTGCCACCAAGAATCCAGAAACCTGCGGATCTAATTGCACCCTCTGTGATGTGTCACCCTTGGTGAACTACTTGTTCATGATAGTACCTAACAAGCAGTGTCGCAATGTGGTAATCATGAGGTATAATGACATGCTGTTTCTCTTCCTCTGAAAGTCCAGCAAGAGACAAACGTCCACCTACTCTTAACAACCCATTCTTGTCTAAAAAGAGGCTAAGCCTCCTAAGACAGCTTTGTTTTGGGAATGTCTTTTGTTTTTTGATGCAGTCAATTTCCTTCTGGAAATGTTTGTTTTGAACAGAAGAAATTATAACAGACTTTGCCTGAGCAAGTTCTTCTAGATTGACCTGTTCATGGAAACCTTCCCACCTTCTCACCTGATCGCTATTGGTTTCTCTCCGGAAGGTTTTAGCGACATGGATGAGTCTGGCTAGGGTCTAATATCTTCCAGCAAGAAAATCTATCAAAACAATGTGAGTGAAGTGTGGCTTCCGAAGCTTTGGTACTGAAACTTGTAATTTCCGATCTGATTTCAGGGTCAGCTTCGGGCTCTATGAGTGGATAAACATTAGCAGTGTCTATCTGCTCACAGTGTGGTTGGTATAGAAAGGATGGGCCTAAGAACCATATAGAGTTCTGAAGGCATGCTGCTTGAGTAGGTCTAGTGGCATGAGTAGGGTTATTGGCTAAGCTCGGGCCCTCTACAACCCGTTAGACTAACCCATCCAACCCTTTCACCATCCCAAATAACCACACACAGCCACTGTTCGGATTAAATCGGCCACAGCAGCCGTTTTATTAAATAATATAAATAACATAAACAACATAAATAATTATAATAATAATGACATAACCATTTGACTTAGAACTGACGAGGGAGGTCGTGGAAGCCGCCTAAATGCACCTTGACCGACCAAAAACCACCACGGCAATTCCATCTTGCCCCCAGCCGCGTACCACAAGCTCGGGGACACCAACTGATGGACTCCACACCAAGCCAACCTAGTGCCCCAACTCTGAGAGTCCAGCCCCACCATTGAGGCCCTCTCATTCACCTGTACCATCCAGTAGCCCCAGCTTCTATGACCTCCCCCTGCGACGACTGCCGCGACAAACGCAACTCCCTACAGTCAGTAGCACAATCCCTAAAAAAAAACTTAAAACCTAATCTAGACTTAGAGATACCACCTTTGCGACACACTCATCCGCAAAACTGGTACACAAATGCCCTTTTACTCCTGATCCTTAGTACTATGCTAATAAGACAAAAATTGCTATTACTATATAGTTTCCCCTCTTTTTTTTTTTAGATAGATAAATGTAGCGCCTAGCCTCCCCTGCAACAGTAACAAACAAGGGTGGGAGTGGGGGAGATGCTGCCTCCTGCTTATCCCTAAAATGGCGCCCTTTTTCCCGCTCCCACTCCTATTTAAAAACTCAGCCCGCCGCCCCTTCTCAAACCACTCCCCGCCTCACGTCTTCATTCATTAACCCTAACCTAACCCTAGCCCTCGCCCTACAAAACCCCTCATGCCGGCCTCCCCTGAACTTCGGTTCCGCCCGGCCTCACTTAATCTGCAGGGTTTTGCTCTGTAGATACATAGAACCACTGATCTGGGTGAGTAGATTGCCTGATTCTATTCACTCTGTTGGAGACATACAGATAGAATCTTTTAGTGGTGTTGCAAATGTACCCTAGGACAGTCTTGCTATCAGTGAAGAATTTCACAGTTTCAAACTCAGTGTCTAGTTCATCTGTGATTAGCTCAGACATTTCGCCGGCAAGTACAGCAGCACACAACTCTAAACGAGGAATCGTGTGGGCTGGTTTAGGGCTTTATTTGGACTTTCCCATGACAAATCCAACATGACACACATTTTCTGCATTAATTATTTTCAAGTAAGCTACTGCACCTATAGCTGTGGTGGATGCGTCTGAGAAGATGAACTGTTCTTTCCTGCAAGCTGATGATAGAGATACGGGCACATAGCATCTGTCTATCTGCTCTAACGCTTGCAAGGATTCTGTCCATTGACCCCACTCTCTTAGTCTCTCCTGTGGAAGCAATGCATCCCATTGACTTTTCCCAGATGACAGTTCCTGAACTAAGACCTTACCTCTTATTGTCACAGGTGATACAAACCCTAGGGGATCAGAGGCTATTTACGGTGGATAGAATGCCTCTACGTGTAAAAGGCTTTTCCTCTGAGGAAACTCTGAAAACAAAACTATCTGTTTCTAGATCCCAACTTAGGCCCAGGCTTTTCTGCAAGGGAAGGGTGTCTGTACCTAGGCAAAGATCTTTAAGGTCCTTAGCTCTGTCTGCTACAGGGAAGGCTTCCATTACTTTTTGGCTGTTGGAAGCGATTTTATGAAGATGCAGATTGGATTCTGCCAGCATTTGCTTTGCTTTACTGAGGATGGAAATTGCATCTTCAGGTGTGCTAGCAGAAGTGAGTCCATCATGTACATAGAAATGTCTCAATACAAAGTGTTTGGCTTCTTGTCTATAGCACTCTGCATTTTTCTGGGCAGCCTTTTGCGTGCATTATATAGCGACAGCAAGGGAGGGGCTATTGCCAAATACGTGCACTTTTATTCTGTACTCGACCATTTCTTTGTCTATATCATTGTCTTTGTACCAGAGAAAACGTAGAAAGTCTCTGTGGTCTTCTCTGACAAGAAAGCAATTAAACATTTGTTGCACATCTGCTGTGAAAGCAACGGGCTCTTTTCTGAAGCGCATAAGGACACCTAGCAAAGTATTGTTTAGGTCAGGGCCACTCAACAGTACGTTATTTAACCTCCTCAGGACCGCCGTACGCAGGATTGCGTCTTTGCGGCGGCCCTGCTCTTCTGGGTGGACGCGCCGGCGCGTCCTCTCGCGAGACGCGAGATTTCCTGTGAACGCGCGCACACAGGCGCGCACGTTCACAGGAACGGAAGGTAAGAGAGTTGATCTCCAGCCTGCCAGCGGCGATCGTTCGCTGGCAGGCTGGAGATGTGTTTTTTTTAACCCCTAACAGGTATATTAGAAGCTGTTTTGATAACAGCGTCTAATATACCTGCTACCTGGTCCTCTGGTGGTCCCCTTTGTTTGGATCGACCACCAGAGGACACAGGTAGCTCAGTAAAGTAGCACCAAGCACCACTACACTACACTACACCCCCCCCCCCCCCCCCGGTCACTTATTAACCCCTTATTAGCCCCTGATCACCCCATATAGACTCCCTGATCACCCCCCTGTCATTGATTACCCCCCTGTCATTGATTACCCCCCTGTAAAGCTCCATTCAGATGTCCGCATGATTTTTACGGATGCACTGATAGATGAATCGGATCCGCAAAACGCATCCGGACGTCTGAATGAAGCCTTACAGGGGCATGATCAATGACTGTGGTTATCACCCCATATAGACTCCCTGATCACCCCCCTGTCATTGATTACCCCCCTGTCATTGATTACCCCCCTGTAAAGCTCCATTCAGACGTCCGCATGATTTTTACGGATGCACTGATAGATGGATCGGATCCGCAAAACGCATCCGGACGTCTGAATGAAGCCTTACAGGGGCATGATCAATGACTGTGGTTATCACCCCATATAGACTCCCTGATCACCCCCCTGTCATTGATTACCCCCCCTGTCATTGATTACCCCCCTGTAAAGCTCCATTCAGACGTCCGCATGATTTTTACGGATCCACTGATAGATGGATCGGATCCGCAAAACGCATCCGGACGTCTGAATGAAGCCTTACACGGGCGTGATCAATGACTGTGGTGATCACCCCATATAGACTCCCTGATCACCCCCCTGTCATTGATTACCCCCCTGTAAAGCTCCATTCAGATGTCCGCATGATTTTTACGGATGCACTGATAGATGGATCGGATCCGCAAAACGCATCCGGACGTCTGAATGAAGCCTTACAGGGGCATGATCAATGACTGTGGTTATCACCCCATATAGACTCCCTGATCACCCCCCTGTCATTGATTACCCCCCTGTAAAGCTCCATTCAGATGTCCGCATGATTTTTACGGATGCACTGATAGATGGATCGGATCCGCAAAACGCATACGGACGTCTGAATGAAGCCTTACACGGGCGTGATCAATGACTGTGGTTATCACCCCATATAGACTCCCTGATCACCCCCCCTGTCATTGATCACCCCCCTGTCATTGATCACTCCCCCTGTCATTGATCACCCCCCCTGTCATTGATCACCCCCCCTGTCATTGATCACCCCCCTGTCATTGATCACCCCCCCTGTCATTGATCACCCCCCTGTCATTGATCACCCCCCCTGTCATTGATCACCCCCCTGTCATTGATCACCCCCCCTGTCATTGATCACCCCCCTGTAAGGCTCCATTCAGACATTTTTTTGGCCCAAGTTAGCGGAATTATTATTATTTTTTCTTACAAAGTCTCATATTCCACTAACTTGTGTCAAAAAATAAAATCTCACATGAACTCACCAAACCCCTCACGGAATCCAAATGCGTAAAATTTTTTAGACATTTATATTCCAGACTTCTTCTCACGCTTTAGGGCCCCTAGAATGCCAGGGCAGTATAAATACCCCACATGTGACCCCATTTCGGAAAGAAGACACCCCCAGGTATTCCGTGAGGGGCATATTGAGTCCATGAAAGATTGAAATTTTTGTCCCAAGTTAGCGGAACGGGAGACTTTGTGAGAAAAAAATAAAAAATATCAATTTCCGCTAACTTGTGCCAAAAAAAAAAAAATTCTATGAACTCGTCATGCCCCTCATTGAATACCTTGGGGTGTCTTCTTTCCAAAATGGGGTCACATGTGGGGTATTTATACTGCCCTGGCATTCTAGGGGCCCCAAAGCGTGAGAAGAAGTCTGGTATCCAAATGTCTAAAAATGCCCTCCTAAAAGGAATTTGGGCACCTTTGCGCATCTAGGCTGCAAAAAAGTGTCACACATCTGGTATCGCCGTACTCAGGAGAAGTTGGGGAATGTGTTTTGGGGTGTCATTTTACATATACCCATGCTGGGTGAGATAAATATCTTGGTCAAATGCCAACTTTGTATAAAAAAATGGGAAAAGTTGTCTTTTGCCAAGATATTTCTCTCACCCAGCAAGGGTATATGTAAAATGACACCCCAAAACACATTCCCCAACTTCTCCTGAATACGGCGATACCACATGTGTGACACTTTTTTGCAGCCTAGGTGGGCAAAGGGGCCCATATTCCAAAGAGCACCTTTAGGATTTCACAGGTCATTTACCTACTTACCACACATTAGGGCCCCTGGAAGATGCCAGGGCAGTATAACTCCCCCACAAGTGACCCCATTTTGGAAAGAAGACACCCCAAGGTATTCCGTGAGGGGCATGGCGAGTTCCTAGAATTTTTTATTTTTTGTCACAAGTTAGTGGAAAATGCTGATTTTTTTTTTTTTTTTTCATACAAAGTCTCATATTCCACTAACTTGTGACAAAAAATAAAAACTTCCATGAACTCACTATGCCCATCAGCGAATACCTTGGGGTCTCTTCTTTCCAAAATGGGGTCACTTGTGGGGTAGTTATACTGCCCTGGCATTCTAGGGGCCCAAATGTGTGGTAAGGAGTTTGAAATCAAATTCTGTAAAAAATGACCTGTGAAATCCGAAAGGTGCTCTTTGGAATATGGGCCCCTTTGCCCACCTAGGCTGCAAAAAAGTGTCACACATCTGGTATCTCCGTACTCAGGAGAAGTTGGGGAATGTGTTTTGGGGTGTCATTTTACATATACCCATGCTGGGTGAGAGAAATATCTTGGCAAAAGACAACTTTTTCCATTTTTTTATACAAAGTTGGCATTTGACCAAGATATTTATCTCACCCAGCATGGGTATATGTAAAAAGACACCCCAAAACACATTCCTCAACTTCTCCTGAATACAGAGATACCAGATGTGTGACACTTTTTTGCAGCCTAGGTGGGCAAAGGGGCCCATATTCCAAAGAGCACCTTTCGGATTTCACTCGTCATTTTTTACAGAATTTGATTTCAAACTCCTTACCACACATTTGGGCCCCTAGAATGCCAGGGCAGTATAACTACCCCACAAGTGACCCCATTTTGGAAAGAAGAGACCCCAAGGTATTCGCTGATGGGCATAGTGAGTTCATAGAACTTTTTATTTTTTGTCACAAGTTAGTGGAATATGAGACTTTGTAAGAAAAAAAATAAAAAATAAAAAAATCATCATTTTCCACTAACTTGTGACAAAAAATAAAAAGTTCTATGAACTCACTATGCCCATCAGCGAATACCTTAGGGTGTGTACTTTCCGAAATGGGGTCATTTGTGGGGTATTTGTACTGTCTGGGCATTGTAGAACCTCAGGAAACATGACAGGTGCTCAGAAAGTCAGAGCTGCTTCAAAAAGCGGAAATTCACATTTTTGTACCATAGTTTGTAAACGCTATAACTTTTACCCAAACCATTTTTTTTTTTTACCCAAACATTTTTTTTTTATCAAAGACACGTAGAACAATAAATTTAGAGCAAAATTTCTATATGGATCTCGTTTTTTTTGCAAAATTTTACAACTGAAAGTGAAAAATGTCATTTTTTTGCAAAAAAATCGTTAAATTTCGATTAATAACAAAAAAAGTAAAAATGTCAGCAGCAATGAAATACCACCAAATGAAAGCTCTATTAGTGAGAAGAAAAGGAGGTAAAATTCATTTGGGTGGTAAGTTGCATGACCGAGCAATAAACGGTGAAAGTAGTGTAGGTCAGAAGTGTAAAAAGTGGCCTGGTCTTTCAGGGTGTTTAAGCACTGGGGGCTGAGGTGGTTAAAGAGACTCCTTTATACTCTGGAATCAAAAACTATTCTGATTTGGTTAGGTTTGTGTGGATGGTAAACACCAAACTTTGGTAGATACCAATGTTCCCTGTCTGTCTCAAGTGGTCCTGCAACTCCAGCGTGATCATTGTCTAGAATCCCTTTAATGAATTCACTGAAATCTCTTTTCACTTCTGGCTTTCTCTGAGGTGTTTTGCTGAGTGAATGCAAATGCTTCATCGCTTGCTCCCTGTTACTAGGCAAAACACGTCTGGGTGTGCGAAAGGGGAGAAGGGTCACCCAACTGTGATTGTCATCTTGGTAAGCCTCTATCCATAATCTGCAAGAAAGTCTGATCCTCTATAGAGAGGACCTGTTTATCATCATCTTTAGTTTTCTGGAACACTGTAATCCCTAGATTGTCTGTCTCAATGTTGGAATTGACTTCTTCTTTACCTTATAGTGTAGAAGAGTCACAGTGTTGTGTTGACCTGCCAAAGATTTCCTTGACAACGAAGCTGTTGTGACAGGGACGGAGAAGGGACGTACGTCCATTTGTTAACACAGACGTCTTCAAAGTGCTAATGTTGTCAGTCTGGTGCACTGTCCCCAGGCAAACTTCTCCTACAATGACCCACCCCAGGTCCAGTCTCTGTGCATAGGGGGTATTATAAGGTCCATTGGTTTGCTGGCGCACCTTGTGTACCTGAAGGATGTCTCTCCCAAGAAGTAGAAGGATAGAAACATCTGGCTCAACAGCTGGGATAAGGTGAGCAATTGAGCGGAGATGAGGGTGGTGATGGGCTACTTCTGGAGAGGTAATCTCAGTTTTGTCGTCAGGTATCATGCCACACTCTATTAGGGTAGGAAGTGGGAACTGCACTTTTATATTGAAGGATTCAATGGTAAAGTTAGTAGCTCTTTTCCCTGTGGTTTCAATTGTCCCAGCACATGTCCTTAGAGTGTATGGAACTGCACTTGCCTTAAGGTTAAAGATATCATAGAAATCTGACTTTGCAAGGGATCTGTTGCTCTGTTCATCTAGCACTGCATACATTTTCACTGCCCTTTCTCTCTTGCCAGTTGGATACACAGTCACTAAACCGATTTTAGAGCATGATCGCGCACTCTTGCCTCGTCCGCATACTTCAGTGCAACTAGACATTACTGAGGAGAGTGGGGTCTCTTGTTGATCCCTGCCCTGATCTTTCCTGGGTTCTACAGTCTCTAGTGGGGCAGGAGCAGGGCCAGGATGCAAAGCTGCAATATGTCTCTCGCTGCCACATTCTGTACATTCTACTGGTATTTTACAGTCTTTGGCAATGTGATAAGTAGATCCGCAGCACTTGAAACAGATGCCGTTTTGTTTAAGGAAGGACATCCGCTCTGCAATGGGTTTGCTTCTAAAGCCTTTGCATTTCTTTAGTGAATGTGTTTTTTTTGTGTATTGGGCAATGTCTATCAGGGTTTTCTATGGTGTGTACCTTGTGGGTGCTTTGGTAGTCTGTGACTTCTGAAGGTACAGCTGTTTTGTGTGTGGATACAGAGGTCCTACCGTGAGGTCTGTGAGGTCTCTCAGGTCTGTGTGATTGATTGCTGCTGGTGGTGAATGCAAAACTGGGATCACTTCGGATTTTCGCTTGCAGTCGGACAAACCTAGAAAGCACAGAGAAAGGGGGAAAAGCAACTCCATAATCGTCTTTGAATTTACCTTCCACAGACATCCACTTGTCTTGCAGATTTGAAGGTAGTTTCTCTACTATGGGATTAGTGCCTGTAGCTGTATCTAGATATGAAAGTCCTGGCAAGTAGTCATCCTCTTTGGCATATTCTATCTCTAGTAGAAGATCACTTAGTTCTTGTAGCCACACGTTATCTCTGTAGCCCACCTTGGGAAAGACTTCAAGTTTTTTCAACAGTGCTCCTTCTATTACCTCTGGGGATCCATACGTTTCTTCTAGTCTTTTCCAGGTCATGTTGAGTCCTGCTGCAGGGTTGAACAGGTTTGCTCTTCTCATCCTCTTAGCATGCTCTGCTGATTCGGTACCAAGCCATTTTATCATTAAATTAAGCATTTCTGCTGGTGATAAGTTTAGACCTTCAGTGGCAGTCAGAAAGGAAGATTTCCATGCCCAATAGTTTTCAGGACAGTCATCAAATAGGAGAAAGTCTGAGCTAACCATTTCTTTGCGGATGAGATATTTGGTGACATCCACTGCACATTGTTGTTCGCACATGTAATCTATAGGTTGAGGTGATGGGAACACTTGTTTTTTGTTCTTAGGGGTTTCTGGTGCTTCATTCTTGATTTGCTGGCAGCCGTTGACCTCATGTGGTTGTTTGGGGCTGCTCAGGGGGTATGTTGATCTCGGCCTTAATTCCTTTGCTTCAGGTTTAAGAGACTGTTCCTTTGTATGCGCATCAGTAAGGTTCCGGATGTACTCACTTGTACGATCTGCAGAGAATAGAGGTTTTTCTGGAACCTCTGAGTCTTTATATGATTTTTCACTTCCTGACCAACTTGTTCCCATGTAGGCAGCGGCCTCTGCTTCAGCAACTGCAGCTGCAGTCTGTCGCTGCAGGATGAGCAATTTTGATTCAAATTCCGCTTCTTCTTGTGCTTTGGCAGCTTCCCTAGCTGCTTCCTTAGCTCTCTCTTGTGCTAGGGCAGCTTCCCTAGCTGTGCTCTCTTGTGCTAGGGCAGCTTCCCTAGCTGCTCTCTCTTGTGATATGGCAGCTTCCCTAGTTGCTCTCTCTTGTGCTATGGCAGCTTCCCTACCTGCTTCCTCTTGTGCTATGGCAGCTTCCCTAGCTGCTTCCTTAGCTCTCTCTTGTGCTAGGGCAACTTTCTTTGCTGCTAACTCCTGTATCATCTTGGCTTCTTTTTCTGCGTACTGTAGCTGGAAACAGGCAGCTTCTGCCTTGGCACAAGCTCTAACTGCTGAGGACATCTTGCTAGCCCGTGAAGATCTGGACACATGCGACTGTGCATTGCCTTTCTGGGCACTGGGAATGTTCTCCCTGCCTTGCTGTGTCGGCGGTAGCATGTCATCTGCATGGTACTTTGTTCCTGATCTTAGACTCATACTGCAGTAATGGCGTCTCAGTTTATTCCAGACCGCCACGTGGGTGTCTTTTTAATGTTCTGCTTCGCGTTATTGAACTGTTGTATAACACTAATCAGACAGCTTAACAATAATTCTATAAAAAAAATATATAGATATACTAAATCACCAGTCTGCAAGAAACTGCTGCAGGTCCGAGAAGTGTTGTGAGGTAGATTACACTGTTAAGGAATGTACATAAAGGTTCGGACCGCGCGTATCATAAATATTCGGTATAAAACAGATTCTTTTTTCTTCCTCCCTTCAAAAAGTAACCAAGGTCTGCAGATCTCCTACTGATGGCTATCCTGCAACTTACAAAGAAAAACAATAGGGTAGATCCGTAGGTTTAAACTGCCCTGTGGTGCACAGATTGTACTTACACGGCACTGCACCAATATCAAGCGTATTGCAGATATCCTCTGTAAGCTGGTTGGTTCTCCGTGGGGAAGATGCGCGCTCACACGCTGTTAAACAGGGCTCAACCACGGATTTAATGACAGCATACACCTGGTGAGTCTACTGGGATTCCCAACTTCTATGGTTCAAGATTTTCTGTGGATACAAGTTGCTCCCACCATAGTGAAGCTCCGATAACTCTTTTAAAAAGTTTATTAGTACATACTTACAAACATGCACTTTAAAATCGCATTTAAAATCCCAGCGTCTTTTTCCTTGCCCGACCCAGGTTTCGCTCCTTGAGCTTCGTCAGGGGCACACATCCTCTCTCCCTCCCCCTTCTCTTTTATTTGGTAGGTTAGTGTTAATGGAGCACCTGATGTGCTACTCAGAACGCCTCCTCTGTTTTTTCTATCACTTAACCCTATACTTGTATCCATTAGTACTGAGTGGGGAAAACCGCAGTACTCTTGATATTAATTCACATGGTGATAGTTGTTTCACCAACTTCTATAGTTATTTTAAAACAGCTTGAAGATCAAAATCTACATTCAAGCCTCCCGGTTGCAGCGTGCTCAACTAATATATCCATCTAATTTCTTTTTATTTATTTTATCTAAAAAGCTACCTCCCCTCCAATGGTTTTGTACCAGTTCTACTCCCATAAATTTTAATCCCTCTGGATTTTTTTGGTGGTATTTTTTATAGTGCGCCGAGACACTATGACTTTCTAGCCCCTTCTTAATGTTCCTTATGTGTTCCTGTATCCGGACCTTGAGTGGTCTGATAGTACGTCCTACGTACTGGAGGCCACATGGGCACTCCAGTACATAAATGACCCCTTTGCTGTGGCATGTTATCTCTCCCACTACTTCTAGTTGCTTTCCTTTCACCACACTAGTTACTGTAGTACTACTTTGTATTCTCTCTGTTCTTTTTCTGTTTTTGCAGGCAATACAGAATCCACACCAGTTAAAATTATTTTTCCTTTTTTTACTTGTCTCCTCAGGTCGGATGGCACTATGTACTAATTTATTCTGCAAATTCGGTGCTCTTTTATAAATGACCAGTGGTTGTGCGGGAATTACAGGTCCGAGTACTGGATCATTCTTCAGAATGGGCCTATTTTTTTTTATTGCGTTTTTTAGTTCCCCAGAGCATTGTGTGAACTGGGTTATAAAGGAGAAACAGAAATCTATTGTTTTCTTCTCTATTTTTGGGTCATTGTGGGTCTCTTCTCTTTGCTTCATTGTATCTATTATACATCTTTCCAATTTTTCACTCTCATATCCTTTTTCTAGGAAGCGTTCTTTTATTTTCTTGCTTTGTTCTTTAAACATAGTTGTGTCAGAGCAGTTGCGGTGGACTCTCTGGACCTGTCCCTTGGGTATATTCAGCTGTCACTATGCCCCTTGGCTCCAGAATATACCCAAGGGACAGGTCCAGAGAATCCACCGCAACTGCTCTGACACAGCTATGTTTAAAGAACAAAGCAAGAAAATAAAAGAACGCTTCCTAGAAAAAGGATATGAGAGTGAAAAATTGGAAAGATGTATAATAGATACAATGAAGCAAAGAGAAGAGACCCACAATGACCCAAAAATAGAGAAGAAAACAATAGATTTCTGTTTCTCCTTTATAACCCAGTTCACACAATGCTCTGGGGAACTAAAAAATGCAATAAAAAAACCTGGCCCATTCTGAAGAATGATCCAGTACTCGGACCTGTAATTCCCGCACAACCACTGGTCATTTATAAAAGAGCACCGAATTTGCAGAATAAATTAGTACATAGTGCCATCCGACCTGAGGAGACAAGTAAAAAAAGGAAAAATAATTTTAACTGGTGTGGATTCTGTATTGCCTGCAAAAACAGAAAAAGAACAGAGAGAATACAAAGTAGTACTACAGTAACTAGTGTGGTGAAAGGAAAGCAACTAGAAGTAGTGGGAGAGATAACATGCCACAGCAAAGGGGTCGTTTATGTACTGGAGTGCCCATGTGGCCTCCAGTACGTAGGACGTACTATCAGACCACTCAAGGTCCGGATACAGGAACACATAAGGAACATTAGGAAGGGGCTAGAAAGTCATAGTGTCTCGGCGCACTATAAAAAATAATTTATGGGAGTAGAACTGGGACAAAACCATTGAAGGGGAGGTAGTTTTTTAGATAAAATAAATAAAAAAGAAATTAGATGGATATATGAGTTGAGCACTCTGCAACCGGGAGGCTTGAATTTAGATTTTGATCTTCAAGCTGTTTTAAAATAACTATAGAAGTTGGTGAAACAACTATCACCATGTGAATTAATATCAAGAGTACTGCGGTTTTCCCCACTCAGTACTAATGGAAACAAGTATAGGGTTAAGTGATAGAAAAAACAGAGGAGGCGTTCTGAGTAGCACATCAGGTGCTCCATTAACACTAACCTACCAAATAAAAGAGAAGGGGGAGGGAGAGAGGATGTGTGCCCCTGACGAAGCTCAAGGAGCGAAACCTGGGTCGGGCAAGGAAAAAGACGCTGGGATTTTAAATGCGATTTTAAAGTGCATGTTTGTAAGTATGTACTAATAAACTTTTTAAAAGAGTTATCAGAGCTTCACTATGGTGGGAGCAACTTGTATCCACAGAAAATCTTGAACCATAGAAGTTGGGAATCCCAGTAGACTCACCAGGTGTATGCTGTCATTAAATCCGTGGTTGAGCCCTGTTTAACAGCGTGTGAGCGCGCATCTTCCCCGCGGAGAACCAACCAGCTTACAGAGGATATCTGCGATACGCTTGATATTGGTGCAGTGCCGTGTAAGTACAATCTGTGCACCACAGGGCAGTTTAAACCTACGGATCTACCCTATTGTTTTTCTTTGTAAGTTGCAGGATAGCCATCAGTAGGAGATCTGCAGACCTTGGTTACTTTTTGAAGGGAGGAAGAAAAAAGAATCTGTTTTAACAATAATTCAGAAGTCAAGAAACGTGAGACATCAGATCTGTATTCTTTTTTTCTGAATAACTTTGTAAAACTACAACATAAGCATAAACAAAAAACATGTGTAAGTACATTAAACATTATACAGCAACCCCACTCCATCAGTGAGAGTACTCACAGACAATTCCATCATTAGTCCAGGAATAGATCAAGAGCTCCTCTGCATGCAGGGCCCCATTCACTTTAATGGCAGGCGAACCTGAAAAACCTTCAGCTCATATTTGCAGCCAGCAAACACTTACTAGAAGTACACAAATAGTCCCACAACATGGACCCTGATATACCAGAGGGGGATCTTTGGCTAAAATTCCCACAAAAAATATGTATTTTAATCAAGGGCCATTTTTATGCATCTTAAAGGGAAACTCAAAAACGTGCCCTGCTGGAGCCTAGAAATTTTGTATTTCCTATCGGTTTGATGTATACAAATGTGCAGCACTCCACGTTTTTTGTATCCTGCAGAGTCTATTAAAAAAATGTATACGTTAACGTAATTTTTTTTTCTACCATGGAATTGTATGGTGAACGGACGCCACTGTACGGCATCAGTCTGAGGCATCTGTTAACGCATACATTTTTGGTATGCATTAAATGGATGGCAAAAATAGGATGTGAACCCAGCCCTAGTGTCAGAATAAGCACCATTACACAGCGGAGCAGCGTGGAGGAGAGGGAAGGCTGTAGCTGGCCAGCTAAGACCTGTCCTAGGTTGCCAATATAGCTTATATGTGTATATAGCCTGACCTGCCAATAGCCTTAATACAGTTCCTATGTTTATGTGTTAAAGACAAAAGCAGAGTTATTTACTGTGACATCATGTTTTGGATGTCATATAACTGTTATATTTTGTGTTCACATAAGCAGAGAAAGATAATATGCCTTTAAGATGCATTTTGTTATGTAAGGTAAGCTCAGTGACACAGCAGAAACAACAAAAAGTATATTGTTAATTTGTTGTTGCTGGGCAGAAGACTAGACCAATCACAGCCAGCTTCTCACACAGCAAGAGTTTTCACCAATCACAGCCAGCCTCACACACAGCCTGTCTGGGAATTCCCCCAGCTCCTGCTGCTAGAATCATTATTCACCAGAAGACAGGAGCTGAAGAAACATTCACTCCATTGAGAGCTGAGTTTTATGGGAACAAGAGGCCAATATAGGTATTTAAAACAGTGATATAATGTTCATATTGTTAGTATTGTGTTTAGAACTGTATACTGAACTAGGTATATATGTGTTTACTTACAGTTCCACCAATTGCTAATACAATTGCAAAGTACAAAACCATACAAATTCAATTGCAAGCTACAACTTCAACCATACTGAGCCATACAATCATACAATCCATACAAACTACAAAAGCTAACTGCATACTGCAAGTGAACTATTAGTTAGACCTCAGATATTGTCACCGCCACTTCTGTGAGAAGGTCTGACAGATGTCCTTTTCTACCTCTTGCATGATGTTCTTTGTTTTGGTTTCACTTTGTCATCTTATTTCCTACTCCCAGGTGTCACCTATTTAGACTAATCCTCTTTCCTTTATATTCCCTCCCATACTGCCTCACTTTGCGGTTTATACTACTTCCTGGATTGAAGTGTTCCCTGCTGGAGACTTCTGTTGCTGCTTGTTCAGATAAGTCCTTTCATGTATTGTGTTTCCTTGCTTACTTGATTCTAGATGACCCTGACTCCCTCCGTATTAAGTGCAGGGAGCCGGTGGTCGTGTCCCCTCACTATTATAGGGTTTTCAGGTGTCACACAGTCTAGATACGAGGGCATGCAATAGTCTACCTCTGAGACCCTTGTATGTGCTTAGCAGTCAGGGTGAGCTCTTAGGGTTTTATAGGGGTCACCTTTATGCTCCTTAGTTTGGGATCAAGCCAGTCGGATGTTTATCCATAACTTCCAGCTATCTGCAACATCATCCGTGACAGATATACCTCTCAGAGAGATCATAAAGTGCTTAAATAACTTAAAGTCAGAGTACAGATACTCAAGAGAGAAATACACTCACCTAAAGAATTATTAGGAACAGCATACTAATACGGTGTTGGACCCCCTTTTGCCTTCAGAACTGCCTTAATTCTACGTGGCATTGATTCAACAAGGTGCTGATAGCATTCTTTAGAAATGTTGGCCCATATTGATAGGATAGCATCTTGCAGTTGATGGAGATTTGAGGGATGCCCATCCAGGGCACGAAGCTCCCGCTCCACCACATCCCAAAGATGCTCTATTGGGTTGAGATCTGGTGACTGTGGGGGCCATTTTAGTACAGTGAACTCATTGTCAAGTTCAAGAAACCAATTTGAAATGATTCGAGCTTTGTGACATGGTGCATTATCCTACTGGAAGTAGCCATCAGAGGATGGGTACATGGTGGTCATGAAGGGATGGACATGGTCAGAAACAATGCTCAGGTAGCCCGTGGCATTTAAACGATGCCCAATTGGCCCTAAGGGGCCTAAAGTGTGCCCAGAAAACATCCCCCACACCATTACACCACCACCACCAGCCTGCACAGTGGTAACAAGGCATGATGGATACATGTTCTCATTCTGTTTACGCCAAATTTGGACTCTACCATTTGAATGTCTCAACAGAAATCGAGACTCATCAGACCAGGCAACATTTTTCCAGTCTTCAACAGTCCAATTTTGGTGAGCTCGTGCAAATTGTAGCCTCTTTTTCCTATTTGTAGTGGAGATGAGTGGTACCCGGTGGGGTCTTCTGCTGTTGTAGCCCATCCGCCTCAAGGTTGTGCGTGTTGTGGCTTCACAAATGCTTTGCTGCATACCTCGGTTGTAACGAGTGGTTATTTCAGTCAACGTTGCTCTTCTATCAGGTTGAATCAGTCGGCCCATTCTCCTCTGACCTCTAGCATCCACAAGGCATTTTCGCCCCACAGGACTGCCGCATACTGGATGTTTTTCCCTTTTCACACCATTTTTTGTAAACCCTAGAAATGGTTGTGCGTGAAAATCCCAGTAACTGAGCAGATTGTGAAATACTCAGACCGGCCCGTCTGGCACCAACAACCATGCCACGCTCAAAATTGCTTAAATCACCTTTCTTTCCCATTCTGACATTCAGTTTGGAGTTCAGGAGATTGTCTTGACCAGGACCACACCCCTAAATGCATTGAAGCAACTGCCATGTGATTGGTTGACTAGATAATTGCATTAATGAGAAATAGAACAGGTGTTCCTAATAATTCTTTAGGTGAGTGTATATCCACCATTTATGTTGAATGACAAGATTGAACAGTTGAACCACCATCCTATGCATAATGCCATTTTGTGATATCTTTTCAACACGTGTTTTGTACATGGACTAGCTGCTGCGGAGGCGGCAGTGTTATATATGAAGAAAAGTTGAAGTTAATAAAGAAGTTTTTTGAAGCATTTGGTGTGCTCTTTAAACCTACTGTTTCCATAGAACTGTGCTAGAGGAAATACAGAGTAATAGACAGTGTGGTTAGACTAAAAGTCAGACATATCAAAATTCTTCTAATGCCACAGCGCAAAAGGCACTTCATAGTGCTGCGGCTGCCACAGAGGCCGCCATGTAATGACAGAACGCTAACTGGTCCTGGTGGTCAGGGTTGAGGACTGTGTTTCCCAAGGATCATTGTCTACTGGGAAATACAGGGCACAGTATAATACACTAGAATCTATATAATATAAATATATTATCCTTACCCCCGAATGATAATACAATTAGGTGATCATTTATTATATAGAAATATGTCTATGTTAGGCATATTTCTGACACAGATTGTGGCGCAAAGGTCCTTAGCACCACAATCTGCATATTTTTCCCGGTCATGCCAGGTCTAAAAAAGGATGACGTAGCCAGGGAACAGTTATGGCCATCCAGATATTGGTTACCACCGCCATACATTGACCGAATAACACCTCTGCACAGTGACCGGATAACACCACCATACCGTGACCGGGTAAAAGAGTATAAGAGGGCACAGTACAGGGAATGACTAGGGGCTCTGCACAGGGTGTGGTAAGAGGGCAAAATGCAGGGTATAAGGGGGCACAGTACGGGGTGAGGGGCACAGTACAGGATGGGGGGGATAGTCACATGACCCTGTGACATTAGAAGGTCCTTATGGTGAATGCGGTTTATACGCCACCATAATGAGAGGCAGAAGAGTGAGACAAGGGTGTGATTATGTGGCTAGAGATAAAAAATGTAACTGTCGGCCAGTACAGGCCCCAAAAATTAGCCAATAGGCATTCACCTGACAGCAAAGAACTTTGGATTCTATGGCTGGAGGTACATTAGGCGGTCACAGGATAAAAATGTAACTGTCGGCCAGTACAGGCCCCAAAATTAGGCAATAGGCATTCACCTGAAGGCAAAGAACTTTGGATTCTGTGGCTGGAGGTACATTAGGCGGTCACAAGATAAAAATGTATCTGTCGGCCAGTACAGGCCGCAAAAATTAGGCAATAGGCATTCACCTGACAGCAAAAAACTTTGGATTCTGTGGCTGGAGGTACATTAGGCGGTCACAGGATAAATATGTAACTGTCGGCCAGTATAGGCCCCAAAAATTTGGCATTCAACGTACATAAAAGGTCTTTTATGCCGCTGTATTTACCTAAGACAGGGACTGTGATTTGTTGTGGGTGGTGGCGGATATTTGTGGGCTGTCATGAGGAAATTCTATCAAATGTGGTCGACTCGTCACATGTGTTGAATTCCTCCGAGATCCATGCCTCATTCATTTTTAGAAATGTGAGCTAGTCCACACTGTCGTGAGCTAGGAGAGTGCGCTTATCGGTCATGATCCCCCCTGCTGCGCTGAACGTCCTTTCGGACAGGGCATAGGACGTGGGGCAAGCCAACAGTTCCATGGCAAATTGTGGCAGCTCTGGCCACAGGTCAAGTCTGCACACCCAGTAGTCCAGGGGTTCATCACTTCTCAGAGCGTCCACATCGGCCGTTAACCCGATGTAGTCAGACACCTGTCGGTCTAGGCGTTCCCTGCGGCTGGATCCGGAGGACAGCTGTCGATGGGTTGGCTGCAAGAATGATCTCATATCCGAAGTGACCAACACATCTTCAAACCACCCTCTTCTTGCATGCGCTGTTGGATTGGTACCCGCAACTGTTTCTCTGTGAGTGGAAATTCCTCTGCCTGCGCCTGCAAAAGCAGAATGCAGCATTTCTCAAAGCAAGGCCTGGAAGTGCAGCATTCTGACAGCCCTCTGTGATGTGGTATCATTTCCGCCATTTTGTGTTTGTACCGGGGTCTAAGTACGTTGCCACCCAGTACTGGTCCTTGCCCTTTATGCTTTTTATACGGGGGTCTCTCTTCAAACACTGGAGCATGAAGGCCCCCATTTGCACTAAACTGGAAGCGGTGGAGTGGCCTGGCTCCTGCTCATCATCCAGGATAATGTCGTCCTCGTTCTCCTCCCCCCAGCAACGAACAACACCAGGGATACCAGAAACGCTTAAAGCATGCTCTTCTTGCTCCTCCTCCGCCCCGGCACCATCCTCCTCTGACTCCTTTTTCAGACTCCTGTTGTTGACTTATCTCAGATGGAGTAGCCCCCCCAGGGAATTCATCCAGCATTGCGACTTCCTCATCTTCCTGCTCCTGCTCCTCGACGGCTTGATCAATGACACGACGCAATGCACGCTCCAGAAAGAAGGCGTAAGGTACGATGTCACTGATGGCGCCCTGGCTGCGACTGTCCAGTTTGGTGATCTCATCAAATGGCCGCAGAAGTCTGTATGTGTCGCGCATGAGCAGCCACTGGCGTGGTGAAAAAAAATAAAAAATCTCCCCAGAATCTGTCCTGCTGCAGAGTTCGTACAGGTAGTCGTTAAC
Organism: Bufo bufo; assembly: GCF_905171765.1. Classification (NCBI taxonomy): domain Eukaryota; kingdom Metazoa; phylum Chordata; class Amphibia; order Anura; family Bufonidae; genus Bufo; species Bufo bufo. Next base: position 172,259,746 of record NC_053395.1, read on the forward strand.
TGCACGTTTCTGCTGGAGCAGCCTATCAAGCATATACAAGATGGAGTTCCATCGCAGTCACAAATCAGATGTCTGATGGGCAGGTGGTGTCGCCACTGAATGTCAGCAAGGCGAGACATGGGCGTGTAAGATCTTCTAAAATGTCCAGAGATTTTCCTGGCCTGCTGCAAGACGTCCTGGACCCCAAAGTATTTGGCAACGAATCGCTGCACGACTAAGTTCAGGATGTGTGCCATGCACGGCACGTGTGTAATTTTGCCCTGTTTCAGCACGCTCAGCAGATTGGCACTGTTGTCGCACACCACTTTACCAACTGTCAAATTGAGCGGGGTTAGCCACTGATTGGCCTGTGACCGCAAAGCTGAAAGAAGTGCATGACCGGTGTGGCTCTTGGCTTCCAGGCACAACAGACACAGTACAGCATGGCAACGTCTCATCTGACACGTCAAATAGGTTCTGGAGAGTTTGGGGGGCGCAGCAGAAGAGACGGTAGCAGCGGAAAAGAAGGAGTCAGCCGAGGAGGAGAGGGAGGATGGAGTAGGAGAAGAGGCAGGCCTGCATGCAATCCGTGGCTGTAACACCAAATCTACACAGGTTGCATGCTTGACGGCCGTCGGAAGGTTCTTCCAGTGGGCAGTAAAAGTTATGTACCTTCCCTGCCTGTGTTTGCTAGACCACGTGTCTGTGGTCAGATGTATCTTGGCACCGACACTGTGTGCCAGAGATACATTCACTTGCCGCTGAACGTGGCCATATAGCTCTGGGATGCCCTTCTGGGAGAAATATTTCCTTCCGGGGACCTTCCATTGCGGTGTTCCAATAGCCACAAATTTTCTAAAGGCCTTCGAGTCCACCAATTTATATGGCAGTAGTTGGCCAGCCAGCAGTTCTGACAAGCCAGTGGTCAGCCGTTGGGCAAGAGGGTTATCTGGCATCATCATCTTTTTTCGCTTGAACATTTGGGTCAAGGAAGCCTGCCTTTTGCCAGATGAACACGACGTCGGCACTGTGGAAGGTGGAGTGGAGGACAACTGGGAGGAGAGAGGAGAAGGAGAAGAGGCAGGACGGGGAGCGCCGGGAGTGTGGCTTTGTGCGTTCTGACGGTGTTGCTCCTACTGGGCTCGGTGATAGGAGGCCAGGTGCCTTCTTAAGGCGGTTATCCCTAGGTGAGTGTTGGGCTTACCGCTACTTATGCGTTGACCGCACAGGCTGCAGATGGCAACACTATTGTCAGCAGCAGACACGTTAAAAAAAGCCCACACTCCGGAGCCATGTGTCGGCGTCCTGGAAGCGCCAGATGTGACCGTGCATGGTGGATGGCTCATTCCAGATACATTAACAGTCTGCTTTTTGCCTTCTGTGCACTGTAAGTTCTGCCTGCTTCTCCTCCTTATCTGCTGCTCCGTCTCTCCCTCTGAACTCCCCTCCTCTTCCTCTCTTGTGGGCACCCACGTGACGTCTATTGACACGTCATCATCGGATTCGTCACCTTCACCACCACTGACATTAGAGATCTTGGAGTAGGCAGCAACAGTGGGGACCACTCTCCTTGGGCTGATCTGGGTACTGTCATCAGACTGCTGGGTGGCGACCATTGATACTTCCTCTTCCTGATCCGATGCCAATAATGGCTGCGCATCTGTAAGGTCTTGTAATGGATGGGAAAAAATTTCCTCTGACTCAAGCGGAGGGGACATGGTTGTGGTGGTGGTGGTGTCTTTGGGGAGCAGAGAGTGAAGAGGGTGCGTCCTGTGACATAATTGCACGCACCTTCTGCAACTTCCCACTTAGGCTGCGGCCTGGTGCACCTGCCCGACCCCTACCACACCTGCGGAATGGCCTTCCTCTGCCTGTCATTTTCAAAATGACCCTGTGACAAAAGACCCTATAGAAGAGCAGTATTTGTGGAAGAAGGTATATCACACCCCTGCCTCAATCAGTTTTTTGGGGGGGCAACTGGTAAATCAAACCAGTAGAAATTATTTCTTCAAATAGTGTTTTTCACTCTGTGTAGATGCGGTAACACAGCAAAACCGCAGACAAATGCTGCACTACCTAAATGCACTATATAGAAAGTATATTATTGGTATTTAACACCCCTGCTTCAATCAGTTTTTTTGGGGGGCAACTGGTTAATCACACCAGTAGAAATTATTTGTTCCAATAGCGTTTGGCACTCTGTGTGGCTGCAGTATCGCAGCAGAACCGCACACAACTGCTGCACAATACAATTGCACTATAATATACTTTCTATGTTAGAAAGTATACTATAAGTATATTACACCCCTCAGTAAGTCACACCTATCGATAGCACACCTATTTGAGTCCTTTAAAGGACTTTTGTGGCCCTATTAGCTAGCGATTTGTGTCCCTAACAGTCTGTCCCTGCTCCACACAGCAACCTCTCCCTACACTGGCAAAAGACTGAATGTAAAATGGCTGAATTTGCTGAAACGTCTCAATTGGCTGTCCTATACCACTTGATGGATATGTCATGGGTCAAAGTTCTTCACAATGTAAAATATTATGGTGGGCACGAATATCGCCATATGTTCACCCGATCGACGAACAGCGAACGAGCAAAGTTCACCGCGAAACGACCGCTGGGCGAACCGCAAGGCCATCTGTAAAGAAGGGTGGTGTTGTCATAGGTTTTTGAAATTCCATTACCTTTTAAATCCACAAAACATTGATAGATGAGGATGATCGATACATAATAATAGTTTGCACTATTAATAACGCCTTATTCACTATAGTTAATCTATACGCTCCTAACAATCAACAACTAAATTTATAAAAAAGATTGTCAATACAATCCAAGATATCAAGTAAGGCTCTTTATTGATCTGTGGAGATTTCAATATTTGCCCATATCCCTTGATTAATAGATCACTATCCCCAGTTCACCCACTTAACCAACCCACTCTGCAAGATTACCTGTTTAGTGAGGGTCTTTTTGATATATGGCGTTCTCTACATGACAATGAAAAAGATTTCACATTTTTTCTCACCCCCACAATTCCTTTTCCTGCATAGATCTATTTATTACAGATAAATGGCTACTCCAAAAAATAATTGCAGCCGATATCATGAATACCACTTGGTCAGATCATGCACCTATAACTCTTGTGATACGCAAACAATTTTATAATACAGTCTATTCCCCCTGAAGGCTAAACAATTCTTTACTTCAATTATCTTCAGTTGAATCAGATACTACTAATGCTTTGAAGGTATTCTTTCAACTCAATGATAATGGTTTAGTCCTAGATACTACATTATGTAATGCTCATAAAGCATATATTAGAGGTAATGTTCTTAAACATGCGGCTACTCAAAAAAAAATTATGCAAGCACCTACTTAATCCCTTCTCTCATTTTTTATCAAAGACCTGGAGAAAAAATATAAAGAATCTCTCAACCCAATGATAGGTGATAAACTAAAAACAGTTAGACACCATTTGTATCTACAGCTACATAATAAATATGAATTTCATCTGAGGAAACTTAGAGCAGATCATTATTGGCAAGGAAACAAAGCTTCTAAACTCTTAGCTAAAAGAATGAAAAAAAGAGAAGCCAAAACTAAAATCCACTTTCTCTATGATAAAATAATAAATAAAATTAAAAAAAAAATATATATATATATATACAGTACAGACCAAAAGTTTGGACACACCTTCTCATTCAAAGAGTTTTCTTTATTTTCATGACTATGAAGGCATCAAAACTATGAATTAACACATGTGGAATTATATACATAACAAACAAGTGTGAAACAACTGAAAATATGTCATATTCTAGGTTCTTCAAAGTAGCCACCTTTTGCTTTGATTACTGCTTTGCACACTCTTGGCATTCTCTTGATGAGCTTCAAGAGGTAGTCCCCTGAAATGGTCTTCCAACAGTCTTGAAGGAGTTTCCAGAGATGCTTAGCACTTGTTGGCCCTTTTGCCTTCACTCTGCGGTCCAGCTCACCCCAAACCATCTCGATTGGGTTCAGGTCCGGTGACTGTGTAGGCCAGGTCATCTGGCGCAGCACCCCATCACTCTCCTTCATGGTCAAATAGCCCTTACTTTCAAAGTTTTCCCAATTTTTCGGCTGACTGACTGACCTTAAAGTAATAATGGCCACTCGTTTTTCTTTACTAAGCTGCTTTTTTCTTGCCATAATACAAATTCTAACAGTCTATTCAGTAGGACTATCAGCTGTGTATCCACCTGACTTCTCCTCAACGCAACTGATGGTCCAAACCCCATTTATGAGGCAAGAAATCCCACTTATTAAACCTGACAGGGCACACCTGTGAAGTGAAAACCATTTCAGGGGACTACTTCTTGAAGCTCATCAAGAGAATGCCAAGAGTGTGCAAAGCAGTAATCAAAGCAAAAGGTGGCTACTTTGAAGAACCTAGAATATGATATATTTTCAGTTGTTTCACACTTGTTTGTTATGTATATAATTCCACATGTGCTAATTCATAGTTTTGATGCCTTCAGTGTGAATCTACAATTTTCATAGTCATGAAAATAAAGAAAACTCTTTGAATGAGAAGGTGTGTCCAAACTTTTGGTCTGTACTGTATACAGTCATGTGAAAAAATTAGGACACCCTTTGAAAGCATGTGGTTTTTTGTAACATTTTTAATAAATGGTTATTTCATCTCCGTTTCAACAATACAGAGAGATTAAAGTAATCCGACTAAACAAGGAAAACTGAAGAAAAGTCTTTTCAAGATCTTCTGTAAATGTCATTCTACAAAAATGCCTATTCTAACTGAGGAAAAAGATAGGACACCCTTGCCCCTAATAGCGAGTGTTACCTCCTTTGGCTGAAATAACTGCAGTGAGACGGTTCTTGTAGCCATCTACCAGTCTTCGACATCGGTCTGAGGAAATTTTACCCCACTCCTCAATGCAGAACTTTTTCAGCTGTGAGATGTTTGAGGGGTTTCTTGCACGTACAGCCCTTTTCAAGTCACCCCACAGCATCTCAATGGGATTCAAATCTGGACTTTGACTTGGCCATTCCAGGACTCTCCATTTCTTCTTTTTCAGCCAATCTTTGGTTGATTTACTAGTATGTTTTGGGTCATTGTCATGTTGCATGGTCCAGTTCCGCTTCAGCTTTAATTTTCTAACTGATGGTCTCACATGTTCTTCAAGCACCTTCTGATACACAGTAGAATTCATCGTGGATTCTATGATGGTGAGCTGACCAGGTCCTGCTGCAGCAAAGCAGCCCCAAACCATGACACTTCCACCTCCATGCTTCACAGTTGGTATGAGGTTCTTTTCTTGGAATGCTGTGTTTGGTTTACGCCAAACATGTCCTCTGCTGTTGTGTCCAAATAATTCAATTTTGGACTCATCTGTCCAAAGAACATTATTCCAGAAGTCCTGGTCTTTGTCAACTTTATCTCTGGCAAATGTCAGTCTGGCCTCGATGTTTCTCTTGGAAAGCAAAGGTTTCCTCCTTGCACACCTCCCATGCAAGTTAAACTTGTACAGTCTCTTTCTGATTGTAGAGGCATGTACTTCTACATCAACAGTAGCCAGAGCCTGCTGTAGTTCTCGAGATGACACTTTAGGGTTTTTGGAGACCTCTTTTAGCATCTTGCGGTCTGCTCTTGGGGTGAACTTGCTGGGGCGACCAGTCCTGGGCATGTTGGCAGTTGTTTTGAAAGCCCTCCACTTGTAGACTATCTTCCGGACAGTGGAATGGCTGATTTCAAAATCTTTTGAGATCTTTTTAAATCCCTTCCCAGACTCATAGGCTGCTACAATCTTTTTTCTGAAGTCCTCTGACAGCTCTTTTGCTCTCACCATGGTGCTCACTCTCACTTCAACAGTCAGGAGCACACCAAACTAAATGTCTGAGGTTTAAATAGGGCAAGCCTCATTCAACATTCAGAGTAACGATCTACTAATTATGTGCACCTGGTGTGATATACCTGTGTGAGATCTGAGCCAATTTAAGAGGGAATACATGTGAGGGTGTCCTATCTTTTTCCTCAGTTAGAATAGGCATTTTTGTAGAATGACATTTACAGAAGATCTTGAAAAGACTTTTCTTCAGTTTTCTTTGTTTAGTTGGATTACTTTAATCTCTCTGTATTGTTGAAACGGAGATGAAATAACCATTTATTAAAAATGTTACAAAAAACCACATGCTTTCAAAGGGTGTCCTAATTTTTTCACATGACTGTATATATATATATATATATATATATATATATTTAATCCAAAACTAATCTCAAAAGAATTCGCCAAATACAATGCTGATGTCACCGCCAGCTCTGTGAGAAGATCTGGCAGACGTTCTTCTCTACCTGTTGTATGATGTTCTTTGTTTTGGTTTCACTTTCTCATCTCCTTTTCTTCTCCCAGCTGTCACCTATTTGCACTGATTGTCTCCCTTTATATTTCCTCCCATACTGCCTCACTTTGCGGTTTATACTTCTTCCTGGATTGTGATCACTGCTGGAGGCTGCTTCTCCTGATTCCTCAGATAAGTCTGTTTCCTTTATTTGTGTTTCTTGCTGGCTTGATTGTAGGTGACCCTGACTCCGTCTGTATTAAGTGCAGGGAGCCGGTGGTCGTGTCCCCTCACTATTATAGGGTTTTCAGGTGTCACATAGTATTAGGTATGAGGACATGCAATCATCTACCACAAAGATCTTTGCATGGGCATAGCAGTCAGGGAGAGCTCTAGGCGTTTTATAGGGCTCACCCATATGCTCCTTAGTTTGGGATCAAGCAAGTCGGATGTTTATTTATAAGTTCCAGCTTTCTGCAACACCATCTGTGACAGCTGAATTATATAATCTGGAATCTTCCCCAGATACTATTTAACCAAATCTGACCCACATCAACAGATTTCTTGAAGGGATCTCCCTTCTCTCATTGTCTCTCCAACAATGTCAAATAATAAATAACAAAATAATGACTTCTGAAGTACTTAAAACCTAACAAGACGCCAGGCCCGGATGGCCTCTCCAATGAATATTATAGAACATTCTCTTCCCTACTTGCCTGTTTTTTGGTTTGAACATTTAATTTACTAGCAGAACAAGGAAAAAGTCCCCAAGATATGATTAGGGCACTAGTCATTACATTAATTATCTAAACCTGGCAAGCCAGCTGAATCCATCCAATTTCAGACCAATATCTTCACTTAACTCTGACCTCAAAATTTATGTTAAGGTCCTGTCTGATAGAATTGTCAATATCTTACCTTCTCCCATTAATAGTGAATAAATTAGATTAATTCAAAATAGACAGTCGTCTGACGGCACAAGACGATTTATTGACCTAATGGATGTGGCCTACTGCTCTAGAACGTCTTTTCTGTTTCTATCTTTGGATGCAGAGAAGGCATTTGACAGGATACATTGGGGATATGTGAAAGAGACATTGATTAAGTTCGGAATCTCCAGCTTTTTTATCTCAGCTGTAATGGCATTTCTCCCCTTTTCTCCTTCCCCTCTCTCCCTCTCTGCAATCCCCATTTTCCCCTTCTCTCCCCTCCCTATATCCTCATTTACAGATTTCATACATATTTCCATTCTTGCCTGGTCCATGTATTTATATTAAGTGACATCTTTACTGGAATATACATACTGTTTATGATATGTAATGTGTGTATCCAGGAATAATTCCAGTTGCACTTCTCATTTTGTAATTGTACTTTACTACACAATAAAAAACTATTGGTAAAAAATAAATAAAAAATTAAATATTAGGGTAGATTTATTAATATTGTTGAACTTTGTACTGTCTAACAATACGAATCCCAATCTTAATATTAGACTATTTTACAATTTAGGTGCACAGCCCACAAATCTCGCCACATACTTATGCCAAATTTTTGTCTGTGGGCCTAAGTTTCTCTATAACTTGGAGACAGTGGGGAAATTGGCCTGGCTATTACTAACACGATCTAAAAGTAAGAAAGTGTAAGTTTATGCTAGACATTCTTAAGCTGTGCCATATTCAGGGGCGGACTGCCAATATAGGCAGACCATGCAGCTGCTATGGGGCCTGTGGCACGAGGGGGCCCGGAGCCCATGGAAGGCCCCATCCCCTATGTCTCCAGACTCTAGCCTACTAGCTTGCTACTAGTTATCGGCAAGAATTGAGGGGGCCCGCCCACTTGTCTTCCATCTAAGGCCCTGCTTCCCCTATGCTCAGGGCCCCCTGCTTCCCCTATGCTCAGAGCCCCCCTCCCCCATTTCCCACTGCTTCCAGCCTAGCAACAGCCGCCCACAGTCCAAGCAGTAAGTTAAAAAAAGTTCATGGGGGGATTCTTGATGGGGGGGGGGCAGAGGGCAGCAGCAAGCAGAGTTCCTACACGGTAGGGGGGACACTGTTGTGTATATAAGACTCATAGAGGACTCCCCCTCCCCATGAACTCTGCTTGCTGATGAATTGCTCATATAGAGGACAGTATGTGCCCAGCAGCCCATTCCCACTCAGTCACCTTGAAGTGTGTGTGGGGGGCGGGGGGGTGTTTATGCTAAGCGCCCAAAATGCCCGGGTACCGCATACAGGTAATACTTACCCCGTTTCCCAGCACCCTGCTCCCCAGCACAGCCGCCGCTGCATCTTCCTGTCACACGGATGAAAACATCCAGTGATGTCGGGGGGAGTCAATAGAAGGCATTGATGGGAAGAGCCTCCCTAGCATCGCGGGTGACGCTAGGGAGGCTCATTCCCGTCACGACCTTCTATTGGCTGCACAACACCCCAACACCCCCCATCACTGGATCCGCACGACAGGGGGCATCAGGAGTGACGATCAGCAGTCGTGGGGGCATCAGGAGTGACGCAGGTGCCAGGAAGCGGGGTAATAATTACCTGTATGCGGTGCCCAGGCATTTGGGGGGGCATAATAGAGAGGGGGCAGGGGAGGAGCCAGGACAGGTGGTGGGATGAGCCAGGGGTGGGTAGTGGGCGGAGTTAGGAGGGCCCAATTCAGATTCTTGCAATGGGGCCAAATGACTTCTATGTACGCCCCTGGCCAGGATTATCAAAAAGAACTGATAAATCTGCCAGATCTCTATACTTTAAGTTTACACCACTGTGGGGGGGTTAGCTCTTTTTCGGGGGTTGCAACCTTAAGAGGGGATTTTTGCTTCTTGGAAATAGGAGATTTATGTATATCTCCGTTTTCCATCCCTTCTATTCTATTCCTAGCATGTTGCCCTTGTTTCCCATACAACCCGATTTATTCTGTGTATAATTACACCTCTTCCAGTCCTTCATATAACCCAGGAGCAACACACAACCCTCGCAGATACTTATATATAAAAGTAGTTAACTGATAACATAGAGATGACAAAGCAATGGACATTATACATAAAGATACAGATAACACAATACTTAGAGGACACCACCACACACAGCCACCTCAGTTCCTGTCCACCCTGGATGCTAAGCAAATGTGGCTGATAATGTGTATGTATATTCAGTATATCCAGAGTCCACTAATATACAGTCTACTGGATATACTCTTCTAACCAACTCACATCCAGTACCTGACCATTAGTACATGTACATATAGAAACTCATGCATAAACAGCATATATAATCTAACTGGTAATACAATTGCAGACTGCGAAAATCTATATGTACACATATACAGTCTACTGGGATATTATACTTATATACTGTGGCGAAACCAACCTCGCCACTGGGTTTTGGAGAGGACTGGCTGCTGGCCTCTTGCCCCTGGATTATGGGCCATATACTAACTTTTAAACCCCTGAACCTATTCAAGTGAATTTTGGATAGGTTTGTCCCCAAGTTATACTGTTTAAATTGATGTAAGTTATATGTATGGCCAATGTAAACTCACAAGGTTGTAACAATTTATAATAAGTGTAACTTGTCAGCTTGGGAGGAAAATGCTGGGTGTGTTTCTATTGTGCCATTGTCCCATTGTGTGTTTAAATGGTGATGTCTGTTCTGTTGTCCTCACATGTGTATTGGCGATCTCCCTTTGTCCTCAGAGATAATTGGATTGCTCCTCAGGTTGTCTCCAAGAGAGAGAGGAGGAGACCATGATGCATTGTGGGGATATGTTGTCCTATGTCACAGTCTTCATTCTGGTCCTCGGGGGCGTGAACGATTGGTTGCTGTAGTTACATTGTATGTGTTGTAAATTACTGATTGGTTGTATTTCAAACCCCTGTGGGCAGTACTATGTTTGTGGTTTATGAATAAAAGAGGCTGTACGTGAAGTACAGTCAGACCACTGCTTGACCCTCAACACGGAGCCTTGTCTCATTATTGGGGGGATTCACTGTATGCTGTTAGAAGACCGATTGCCAGGATTGTATGCTTTTCCTGTTCGTCTGCTAGCAGCTATTCGTGAGGTTCCAGTTTGGAGTGCTATTTTGTATCCAGTTCGGGGGTTTGGTGTATCCTGCAGTAGCTGTGCCTGTCTCTCAGAAAGGGACTTATCGCCTAAACGGATTTTAACCCCTTGTCTGCTGAAACGGTCTGTTACATATACATACCCACATAAGCACACATATAACTTAGCTTGCTCCTAAAATGCTGTTCATCCACGAGTGTTCAGGAAGAGAAGCCCCAGCCTCACTCCCAACTTTCACCTATATGTTGCTGTGTCCCAGCCCCCCACCATAGACTCCACCCTGTGACCACCCAAATATCTTCCCCCATCTCTTGGTCAAGAGGATGTTGTTCAACTGCTTTCACAATGTGTCCTTCCTGCCTTAGATATGCTAACAAGGGACACAATGCTACTGGTCATACTGAATGGGTGAATACCAATGGGTCAAATTATTAGGCATATTTGTGTGGTCATCAGGATGAGGTTCTGGCTGTAAGCCATATTTCCCTTAACATATCCCCCTGTTGTCGGTATACCGACACACTATGTTGGAAGCCTGGTCTGTGTGTGGAAGTGTTTACAATAAGAACAAACACAATACATTATAAGCTCATTTATGTTGCATTTTTGGCCAATCGGTTGATTCATCTTCTTGTGCATGGATGGTTCTGATGTTCATCTGGGATTTCATCTGGGATCATCTGGTGGCTTCATGATGGGTACAGATGTCTGGTCATCTTCTTAGATCAAGGGAAATCATTGTGTCTCTGGGCATTTCTCCACCTGAAATCATATTAAAACACAACAGTCTGCTCCTCAGGGGAGCACACCTCAACAACTGCAGTTCTGAAAATCCATCAAGAGATATCATGGCCTCCCCCTGTTGACAGTATCTGTAGATAACACTTGGCACTCTTAGTAGGTACATTACGAACTGAGGCTATATATCACAACCCAGTGGGAGTTCCCACTTGCAACGGATGCGCCCAAGTTCCGCGTCCGACTGGACAGTCGCAATTTATGCAAAGCGCCTCTGCGGATCACTGTGGGGTCAACCCACTCCCCCGCAGAATCCCCAATAGGGAGAGCTATGCCCCACAACCTACTGGCTGCGCTGCGGACTTTGTGGGGTAGCACTCAAATTACACGGCATGTATCCATGGTAGTTAGTTACTACCGTTAATGGGCCGAGTCAGTTTTGGCCTGACTGAACGCCTTCTTATAAGTGCCAGTGACAGACAGGGAGATAGACTGCCATTTCTCCATACTCTTTAGTGACCCAATTCGGAAGCTGACAGTACAGGGTTTACCTGAGTAAGACACACTGGAGATATGCAACGACATGCCCTTATGATGACACTCTGAGCCAAAAATTAGAACCATATATTATATGTCGTCCTAGTGATATAGGCGTGGGCCGCCTCACAACCAGACTTTGTTATTTTTTTTTTTTTTAAGGTACCTCCCCAACATGAAAAGAGCACTCCCAGACTGAACTGTCCTATTGCACAAGAAGTTATTCTTTATGAACCAACAGTATTGCCAATTGATGCAAGCAAAAGAGCTCATCTAAACTCAATTGTCTCCTCATAGTTGAGGGACAATACCATCTGTTTGTGAGCTGTATGGCCTTACCCCTACAATAAAGAGAGTCATAAATTCCTAACCGCTCCCCCAACAGACACCTGGGTGTAGAGATTAAAGACAAGAACTCTATCACATTTGCATTACATACTGAGGACAAAGAAACAAAAGGTTCTGCAACAGTAAACCTAATCCCTCCCCCTATGTTGGTGACCATGCACTGGGGCTATTATGGGTTTACATTGATTGCAGGCTCTGACCAGTATATGGGGACCCCTGAGTTACATATTATGGCCAGATCTTTAGGGATCCCCACCACAAATCTATTATAACAGATTCCCAGTAGGGATATCTGTTGTAATGGTGTCTTTTTGCAGCCCTGTTTCATGTGTAGCCTGTTGGCTCACAAATGAAACAGGTCTCTGTCTCTGCAATTGTATGTGTGGTTGAAAGCCACCCCGCCTTACATCTCTGTGCGGACAGAGTCATTTTATGTGTCCAGATTGCAGACAATGGAAACACTGTACACTCACCTAAAGAATTATTAGGAACACCTGTTCTATTTCTCATTAATGCAATTATCTAGTCAACCAATCACATGGAAGTTGCTTCGATGCATTTAGGGGTGTGGTCCTGGTCAAGACAATCTCCTGAACTCCAAACTGAATGTCAGAATGGGAAAGAAAGGTGATTTAAGCAATTTTGAGCGTGGCATGGTTGTTGGTGCCAGAAGGGCCGGTCTGAGTATTTCACAATCTGCTCAGCTACTGGGATTTTCACGCACAACCATTTCTAGGGTTTACAAAGAATGGTGTGAAAAGGGAAAAACATCCAGTATGCGGCAGTCCTGTGGGCAAAAATGCCTTGTGGATGCTAGAGGTCAGAGGAGAATGGGCCGACTGATTCAAGCTGATAAAAGAGCAACGTTGACTGAAATAACCACTCGTTACAACCGAGGTATGCAGCAAAGCATTTGTGAAGCCACAACATGCATAACCTTGAGGCGGATGGGCTACAACAGCAGAAGACCCCACCGGGTACCACTCATCTCCACTACAAATGAAAAAGAGGCTACAATTTGCATGAGCTCACCAAAATTGGACTGTTGAAGACTGGAAAAATGTTGCCTGGTCTGATGAGTCTCGATTTCTGTTGAGACATTCAAATGGTAGAGTCCGAATTTGGCGTAAACAGAATGAGAACATGTATTCATCCTCTGATGGCTACTTCCAGCAGGATAATGCACCATGTCACAAAGCTCGAATCATTTCAAATTGATTTCTTGAACATGACAATAAGTTCACTGTACTAAAATGGCCCCCACAGTCACCAGATCTCAACCCAATAGAGCATCTTTGGGATGTGGTGGAACGGGAGCTTCGTGCCCTGGATGTGCATCCCTCTAATCTCCATCAACTGCAAGATGCTATCCTATCAATATGGGCCAACATTTCTAAAGAATGCTATCAGCACCTTGTTGAATCAATGCCACGTAGAATTAAGGCAGTTCTGAGGGCAAAAGGGGGTCCAACACCGTATTAGTATGGTGTTCCTAGTAATTCTTTAGGTGAGTGTATATTCTCCCACTTTCTTCTTTGAAGAGCACTAGAATACACAGATATTTTGTTAGCTGCCATCCCCTTTAACATGCAGCCATCTTGCATTTTTTTATTAAATGCTACCTTCTTCCTGATTTTTATAGATTTGTGACTCTTTAGCAAATCCTGCCTGACATGCTCTATTACCATTGCTGCTTCAATGAGTGATGTCTCCTTAGCTGCATTTAAACGAATTGTGGTATCAAGATATGGAAACTTCTCCACAAACATACGTATCATGCCTTGTGGGGCTCCTACACCATGATCCTTTGTCACCTTCCTATACATAGCTTCAAACCTTCCACAAAGCGACAAGGGCGCATCATCGATGGTAGGCCTGAAGTTACTTAGTACCTCTGGGCTGACGTTCGTATGCCCTGTTACCAATTTCATGAGGATGGAAAGCCTATCTTCCTCATCATGAAATAGGCCATTCCTGGAGGCAATTTTTTCTATGACCTCATATCTTTGAAAAAGATGTTTAGGCAACCAAAGCTTGAACAGTTCCATGCGATATTCTGGAGGAACAGAAAATTTCTGGCAATGTCCCTCAAAAATATCACAGGAAGTGAAAGGATCTGCATCTGGATCATATGAAGGAATCAGTTTAGATATCTTTAGCAGAAATTGCATCCTCTCAGTGTTATGGAAAGAATGCCATTCTGCTGCATTGCTGTGACACGTCTGTGAGTTGGAATTGGTCTGTAAATTTCCCATGCCAACTCCTAATCCACAAATGGTGTCACCAGCAGCACTTTGTACAGCTATTGGAGTGGAATCAGTCTGATTGGAGGCAGCCATAGGAGCGGTCTCACTCTCATCTGTCCCCCTGTTTACACTCAAAACACAAATTTGCTTAGAGTGCAAATCTTTGAGATGTGAGAGCTCAGTTATGGTCTTCTGCATGTTGCTAGTTTTCTCATCCCTCTTAGTTAACTCGGTCCTCAGATCAGCAATTATCACCTCTGTAGAGGCTGCTTTTTCCTTATAGCCAGTTATCTCCATATACAGCTGGATAAAAACTTTATCAACATCTGCATAATATTTTTCTTTCTCAGCTAACTGAGACTGCAGCAGGCTGATCTGAGTGTCTTTTTCTTTGTGTTGTGTTTCTAGACTAGTGATGAGCGGCAGGGGCAATATTCGAATTCGCGATATTTTGCGAATATTTGGGCGAATATTCGCCATATATTCGAAAATTCGCAAATTCATGATCTCCAGGCATTACTTTCTTGATTGCGAAAATTCGCCTAAAATTTTCGCATAAAAATTCGCATGGACTGGTATTTTAAAAAAACGAATATTCGCGATTACGAATATATTTAGCGATATTCGAAATATTCGCGAATTCTCGAAGTGCCGATATTCGCGATTAAAATTTGCAATTCGAATATTCGTGATCAACACTATTCTAGACTAGAAACCTGTTTAACCGCTTCTGCACAACAATAACAATGCAAATTTACAGGGGCCTTTGTCTCTTCAAATGATTCCACCTTCTCTAGCTTGCTAATGGCATCATCAAATATGCACATCAGCTTAGCAAGCATGTGAAGCCGCTTGGAAGTTTGTTTGAACACACCACGCTTAGCAATGTGCAATTTGTCATAGGAATCAGCTTGATCTACCAGAGATTCCCATAACATTTGCACAGATTCATTTGATCTAGGCAGGACAGGGTTAAATGTACTGTATCTACTTAACTTTTTAAAAATCCCATGTCCTGCTTTGTTACTCATGGTTATCCCTGCGATCTGTGTGTTACTCCTGAAAGCCTCTTTTACCAACCAGCAGATTCTACTGAAGGACTGGAAAAAAAAATGAAAGAAAAAACCAAAAAATACAAAACAAAAACAAGCACCTCACAGGTTATAATGGGAAACATAGGTAACAGTCAGTAACCTAGGAATGTCACTTAAATAGGTTCTCTGTAATTAATTGAACACTAGGACTCAATGAAACTGTGTTACCTGTCTGAATCTCCCAGGTCTAAAAACCTAAATTCACAGTATAACAGTAATTTCAACAGTATATCCTAACAGAGATCAATTAAAACATTTGGGCCTAGCTCGCCATTGAAGAGGGGATTTTTGCTTCTTGGAAAATGGAGATTTATGTATATCTCCGTTTTCCATCCCTTCTATTCTATTCCTAGCATGTTGCAATTGTTTCCCATACAACCCGATTATTCTGTGTATAATTACACCTCTTCCAGTCCTTCATATACCCCAGGAGTAACATACAACCCTCGCAGATACTTATATATAAAAGTAGTTTACTGATAACATAGAGATGACAATGCAATGGACATTATACATAAAGATACAGATAACCAGGCCTTTTTTTCTGGCGGAACGCCCCGGAACGGCGTTCAGCCACCTATTTTCTGCTGACTCGCCCCGCCCCCTTTAGTTACTACAGGGCCGTTTCTTGGCGCTGTCAGAAGGGGGCGCCAGCAGGGCACAGCATGAGATGAGCGCTGCGCTTCCATTGTGGAAACGCTCACTCATTTCCAAAGTCATCTCATCTGTATCACCGTCCTCAGGATGGCAATACAGGGCAGGGAGAGGTGTGTCCCCTCCCTGTTCCTCTGATAGGCTGCCAGCACTAGGCCGGTGCAGGCGGCGTGATGACGTCATCGCGCCGCCTGAGCCAGCGAGGGACACAGGGCGGAAGAGGCCTGCATCGCATCCTGGAGGAGGTAAGTAAGTATAAGTTTATTATAATTTTTTTATATGTAAAAATGACAATCCTGGCACATAAGGGGGGCTGCTGGGCTGGCACAGACATAAGGGGGGCTGCTGGGCTGGCCCAGACATAAGGGGGGGCTGCTGGCACATAAGGGGGGCTTCTGGCACATAAGGGGGGCTGCTGGCACATAAGGGGGGCTACTGGCACATAAGGGGGGCTTCTGGCACAGACATAAGGGGGGCTGCTTGCACATAAGGGGGGCTACTGGCTAATAAGGGGGGCTGCTGGCACAGACATAAGGGGGGCTGCTGGCACATAAGGGGGGCTACTGGCTACTGGCACATAAGGGGGGCTACTGGCATATAAGGGGGGCTACTGGCACATAAGGGGGGCTACTGGCACATGATAGGAGGCTACTGGCACTTGATAGGGGGGCTACTGGCACTTGATAGGGGGGCTACTGGCACATGATAGGGGGGCTACTGGCACATGATAGGGGGCACTCAGGCTACTGGCACATGATGGTGGGGGACTCTTATTACTGGCACATGATTGGGGCACATCTTACTGGCACATGATATGGGGGCACATCTTACTGGTACATGATTGGGGGGCATCTATTGGGGCACTTATTACTGGCACATTATTGGGTGGCACTATAGGGACATCTACAGAGGCTAAAAAGAAGGGGTATTTTATATGGGGGCTCTGTATAGGGGCATTTTATACTGGGAGGGAAGGAAGGGGCCAGGCCAGGCTGCGCTGCCCATGTGTGGACTAGGGCGGCGGCGGGTCGTGGGCACTGGCAGCCTGGCTGTCACGACCGTCACTGGCAATTTTACTTGCATCCCTGTTCTCTAAAGGGGCGGTTTTAGGGGGCAGTCCTAGGGGTGGGTAGGGGCGTGGCCAGAGGAGGGGGGGTGAGTTCCACCACCTTTTCTCTGAGAAAAAAAGCCCTGCAGATAACACAATACATTAGAGGACACCACCACACACAGCCACCTCAGTTCCTGTCCACCCTGGATGCTAAGCAAATGTGGCTGATAATGTGTATGTATATTCAGTATATCCAGAGTCCACTAATATACAGTCTACTGGATCTACTCTTCTAACCAACTCACATCCAGTACCTGACCATTAGTACATGTACATATAGAAACTCATGCATAAACAGCATATATAATCTAACTGGTAATACAATTGCATACTGCGAAAATCTATATGTACACATATACAGTCTACTGGGATATTATACTTATATACATACCCACATAAGCACACATATAACTTAGATTGCTCCTAAAATGCTGTTCATCCACGGGTGTTCAGGAAGAGAAGCCCCAGCCTCACTCCCAACTTTCACCTATATGTTGCTGTGTCCCAGCCCCCCACCATAGACTCCACCCTGTGACCACCCAAATATCTTCCCCCATCTCTTGGTCAAGAGGATGTTGTTCAAATGCTTTCACAATGTGTCCTTCCTGCCTTAGATATGCTAACAAGGGACACAATGCTACTGGTCATACTGAATGGGTGAATACCACTGGGTCTAATTATTAGGCATATTTGTGTGGTCATCAGGATGAGGTTCTGGCTGTAAGCCATATTTCCCTTAACACAACCACACACTTCTTCACGGACACCAGAATTTAGGGGCCAAACTGTGCTTCATTGTGGCAAAAGCACAAATAAACAGTACAAACTAAAAGCCTGCCCGTCTGGGCACTAACTAAAACATAAGACGTGTTTCTCTGACTCACCTATAGTATGCATCACAGTACACACACTGTTTCAGGTGCGGCTTTCTCAGCCCAATAATCCACCAATCCCAGGGCTGCAGCACGGTCAAAATATCTCCCAGCCTTGTGGTCTCTCAGCCTTGTCCAGCTGAGACCACACTCACAGAGCCTCACCAGGCCTCTGTTTGCACACTCCCCCCTTACTGACACTTTAAAGGGTTAACTTGCATTGACTTATACTGTTAAGTACTGCGTAACTGCATTTTATATGTATGTTGTGATATATATCCTGTGTTTGCACAGCACTGTGGAAAGGGTTAATGAGTAGGGAGAGACTTTTGGGACTTCCTAGCTAATAACGAAAAGCTGGTAATTTTTCACAGTTACCATAAGAGTTGAAATAGGGCATGGTTTGGATGGAAAAAGCCAGACGTGTTTACCACTAAAACCACATCCAGCGCACGCCTATTCTCTCTGCCTTCAGACCCCGCTGAAGAAGGTCGTACAGACCGAAACGTTCGGGATTTTTCTATCTGATATGGCATAAAATACTTACTATATGTAAATGAACTTGCACTGGATGTATATTAACAGCATTCTGTTTATTAAGAATTAAATGAAATTATTCTTGCAAAAAAACTTTTTGTAGTGCCGTGGATATTTAACCTATACCACTAAAACCAGTCAGATTGACCGTCTGGATGTCTGTTGTTATGTCTGAATGCTGGGTCATTCTCAGTATTCTCAGCTAGCTGTGCATTAACCCTTTCCACAGTGCAGCTATGGTGTAATAGCAGTTCAAATGACCAGGATATATTACAATAAACATATAAAAACAGTTCAAAAATAGAAAACAGTATAAGTGCACACAACTGCATAAATTACAGTGCAAGTTACCTTTCAAAGTGACATAAACTAGAGAGTTGATGGCTTTGCATAGTAGCAATAAGGACAAATGCTCAAAGTACCCTTGCTCCAGGGCACCACACTATCTGGGTCACAGCACGCATATCCTCTTAGTCTGCTCCATGCACCCCTCCATTGTGTCAGAACCTGGGCTCACGGCAGAATTCTTTGTTATTTTGGTGGGCCAGTCCAACAGTGCTCTGGTGTCACTTACCTCAGAGGGAAACTAAAGTTTGAATGGGATCTGAGACATTGGGTTTCCCCCAAACATACTTTAACCTGGCCTTCATTTTACAATTGATAATGGCCAAAACGGTCGTGTTTCAGGATGCCCATTACTGAAAACCTGAGTGCCATCTCTCGACCCACATGCAGGAGTAACCATTTATATTGAATACGTCCATGGTCAATATTGTGCAGAGAGTTGCTTATGGTCACTTGCAAGGAACAACTTAAGGGATCTGTCACCTCCAAAATTGGATTAAAAGTAAGCATAGTGCCACTTAGGGTATGTTCTCCAAAACATAACCATACTTTTCTTGTCAAAATCTACTCCCCTAATCTTGAGAAATTATTTTATTTTTATGCAAATAAGAATTTCGGTACATTGTAGGCTAGACGCTCGGTTTGGTTCGCCACTGCTTAACCGGTAACGTCGCCCAGCGCTTCTCCTTCTTGTTTTATTAACAGTCCCTGTGATTTAAGAGCCAGTAGTGATGAGAGGGGAAGTTAGGTGCACCAGGTGGAACCCCAGCCCCCACAGTGCACCAAAAATCTTATTTGCATTAAATAAAATAAGCATTCTCTGGATTAGAGGATCAGATGTTCACAAGAAGCCACGGTTATGTTTCAGAACCTCTACCCACTATGGTGTTATGCTTACTTTGAAATTGATTTTGGAGACAATCCCTTTAAGCTTTGGCAGAGATTTTTCCATACACCTATAAATAGTCTGATAAGAAAAAAAAATTCAGGCTACTATAATGTATAAGCAGAGTAAGTGAATTATCCATGTAGGTCAAGGATTACCACATTGTTAGATATAATCTTTTAATAGGAGCTATACGTAATTAAACCCTTAATTTTATCTTTGAAAAGCAAACATTGTACTTTTCAATTTATCTTTCTACTTCTAATGGAAGGGAAAAAATTGAGATGAGAACAATGAGAACAGTATGGATATATTCAGCTGCAATTTGATGGATTATGGAGTTCTGTCAACAAGTAGAGTTTGTCATTAGTGTTGAGCAAACTTGTGTTTTCAAGTTTGGTGTACAAGGTTCGGGTTATCTAAGAATTCCGTTGTGGATTCCGCTACCATGGACCATAAGTTATGGTCTGTGGTAGCAGAATCCATAACGGAATTCTTAGATAACCCGAACCTTGTACGCCAAACTTGAAAACACAAGTTTGCTCATGCCTGTTTGTCATTATTCTACACTTCCCCTGCAACGAATATAAACCATATTCTTCCTTGAGCAAAATCAACTATTTTCTGAGAGTCTGAGAGTTGCCTCTCCCGACATATCTGTTTTAGCAACTACTTGCAGTCCTCATGAAATAACAATTCTGGAACCTCTTTTCTTATGACTCTATGTTCCATATACAGTTGTACCATTCCTTTATTATTCCTGCTAAAAGTTATGAATGAATTGCTAGCAGTTTGCAAGGAAGGTCCGGTTGGGTGTTACCAGTTGGGGGGGGGGGGGTGCATTGATTGGCTAGTGTCAGCCTGTGTCAGGACACCCCCCATCCCGTCCACAACTGAGAACAATCAGATGGAACTTCATTGCAAACTGCAGGTAATTCATTCATACTTTCTAAAGGGAATAATAAATGAATGGCACAACAAAGAGTTGTAAGAATAGCTATTCCAGAATTGTTATTACACGGGGAATGCAAGTAGTTACTATAACAGACATGTCAGGGGAGCTGTTGGGTCCTTTTTAAAAAAGTTTTTATGTGGTGCGGGAACCCTTTTAAAGCTAGGCATATGCGTAATGAGATCAGGTAAGCTGGATTTCAATGTATTCTGTTTGCTCTATGAGGCTGCCAGAGGTGTTTGGCAGCCACTTATCCCTGACTGAAATACCAAGCTGTCATCAGAACAATTTTTCAGCCCATAGCGATCTGCTATATCTTTCGCTAGGTTAATAGTGTTCATCTTTATGAAGCAGGTTTCCATTGTGTTAGTCATGGCTTAGACAGTTGTTTTGAGTTTCGTGCATGTACTTAACACTTTATAATGCTTGTTAAACAATCCATTGAAAAACCTGTCCGAAAAACTAATAGCAATGGTGCGCAAAGCATTTTATTAGTTTAATAAGATATGAATTAAGTGGGTGGAGATCCCCTTTAATGAAGATGACGCTTAGTCATGACTCAAGAATAAATTTATTTTTGGAATGCATATCACTGGGACAACTTAATGTGTGTTTAATTTTCATATAGCACGCCGCTACCGTGTTATGGCTATAAACATATGCTTACGGTTATAATATAAACCTATGATTTGGTTTCGATTTCGACTGAAAACCACAAAGTAAGTGCTCATGCCCGTGGTTTCTGTCCACATTCATTTCAATGGAGCCACAAAATATGTGAACAGCGCATCTCCATTCCGTGAACCCATAAAAAATATAACGTCCTATTTTTGTCTGTTTTGCAGACAATGATAGGAAATTTCTATAGAAGATAAAATGGTGGCATGCACTCGGCCAGGATCTGTGTGTTCCAGATCTGCAATTTGCGGGCTGCAAAACACAGCCGCTTGCTTGAGCCCTAATAGATATATATATATTTTTTCGTTTTGACATGACTTTTTTAGGTAAAAGACAGGAGATGGTGAAATCCTTGGAAACACCTGTCTACCCTTATGGCACTAAATAAACAGAATAGAACTTTAATAGTGCCATACACTACCCATATAAAACTTGGATTTATGGTAGTTTGAGTTTCTGGATGTATTATAAGGCATTGTATAACTTAAATTAAAATAATTACCTCAATGCTATTGCTCTGGTGCTAGATGTCACATATGTTTTATTCCACTTCATATGTTTTTTTCCACTTCAAAGTGGTTTTTAAGTCCCTTTCATTCATCTAATGGACATGCATCTTTCACTTTGTAATACAGGTGCATCTCAATAAATTTGAATATCATTCAAAAATCACTCTAATCAGATAATCAACACAAAACACCTGCAAAGGTTTCCTAACCCTTTAAATGGTCCCTCAGTCTGGTTCAGTAGGCTACACAATCATTGAGAAGACTGCTGACTTGACAGTTGTCCAGAAGACAGTCATTGACTGTGATGTATCCAAGCATATTAATGGAAAGTTGAAGGAAAAAGTGTGGTGGAAAAAGGTGCACAAGAACAGCGATAACTGAAGCCTTGAAAGGATTGTCAAGAAAAGGCCATTTAAGAATTTGGAGGAGATTCACAAGAAGTGGACTGCAGCTGGAGTCAGTGCTTCAAGAGCCATGACACACAGATGTTGCATTCCTTGTGTCAAGCCACTAATGACCCATAGACAACGTCAGAAGCGTATTATCTAGGCTAAGGAGAAAATGGACTGGACTGTTGCTCGGTGGGCCAAAGTCCTGTTTGCTGATGAAAGTAAAATTTGCATTTCATTTGGAAATCAAGGTCCCAGAATCTGGAGGAAGAATGGAAAGTCATATAATCGAAGTTGCTTAATGTCCAGGATGAAGTTTCCACAGTCAGTGATGATTTGTGGAGCCATGTCATCTGCTGATGTTGGTCCACTGTGTTATATCAAATACAAAGTCAGTGTAGCCCATCTACCATAAAATTTTACAGCCCTTCATACTTCACTCTGCTGATAAACGTTATGGAGATGCTGATTCAAATTTCCAGCAGGACTTGGCTCCTGCCCACACTGCTAAAAGCACCAATACCTGGTTTAATAACCACAGTATCACTGTGCTTGATTGGCCAGCAAACTCGCTAATCCCCAGAGAATTTATGGGGTATTGTCAAGAGGAAGATGAGAGACGACCTGAAGGCTGCTTTCAAAGCAACCTGGGCTCCCATAACACCTCAGCAGTACCACAGGCTGATCGCCTCCATGCCACGCTGCATTGATGCAGTAATTCATGCAGAAAGACCCCTGACCAAGTATTGAGTGCATATGCAATGAGCCGGACCGTGGGTGCAGTTACACGGACGCCAATTATTCAGTGGGTAAGGATATGAGTATAATAGTCTATATGGTTTTTGTTTGTGACGCCAATTGCAGCGTGCGCAGGGTACTAACACAGGACCCTTTAAGGTGTTGCAACTCACGTACCAGGTGAGGAATGCCAGAGTGGTGTAATTTCTCTGTGTGGTAGCAGTAATAGTGTCAACGGTGTCTCCTACCTTGGTACGGCTGGATCCTGGCTCACTTGCAATAAAATGACTGTTGCTAGTAGGAGTAATTGAGGAACTTGGTAGCAATGAATAAGATCCAGACTTGGAATATAATTCAAACTTGTCTTTACTTGATGCAGCAGTAATCCATGTGAGATACAGCAATAGTCTTGGGTCCCAGCAGGTATTGGCAATATGTGGCTGGAATTATTATCTTCTGCTCTGTCTATCTTCTGCTGTGTTGGGGACTGACTAGCTGAAGAGGAATTTGGCTTCTCCTGGTTTCTGGATGGTACTCACAGTTGTGCTCACAGGGTATGGTTCTTCCTGGAGTTCTGGAGGTGGCTGCTTGCTTGTCACCAGCTGAGGCTGAAGAGCTCAGGCTGGAAATGGCGATCTTTTGTCTCAGCCGAGACAAGAGACTGGCTTGGATCCCTAGAACTGGGAGCTCCTACACGCACAGCCTTCCCCATGCAGGGAGAGCTGGAACACACTGGATCTAACTGGTTTTTCCCTCCCTTGCTGCAGGGTGTGGGAAACTCCACTTCCCCTAAGCAGGGAAGCAGAACAGAACTGGAACGTTCCATTCTGAATGGCCATAACATTAACTATTCCTACCAACGATGCCGCCACCTGCTGGTAGACCTGAAACATTACAAAGAAAATGTCACATTTAAAATGGTTTCATCTGCACAGTTGTGAATGACATGAGGGAAATCAAATCAAATGACCGTGTTGATGCCCTTAGCAGATAGTAGCGGGGTAAGGGTGTTACACATACACTGTACATACTTTTCATAGGCCAATATTTCTGTATGAAAAATCATTTTTAATTGGTCTTCTATAATATTCAAATTTTCTGAGATACTGACTTTTGGGTTTTCATTAGCTGTAAGCCATAATCATCAACATTAAAAGAAGTAAATGCTTGAAATAGATCACTGTGTGTGTAATGAATCTATAGAATATATGAGGTTCATTTGAATTGAATTACTGAAATAAATTAAATTTTTAATGAAATTCAAATTTTTTGAGTTGCAATGTATATTGTAATTAGTCGTATGCACACTATGTCCTGGTCCAGGACACAGTGACATCCGTACGCTCTTTTGAAAATTACTGTAATGTCACATCTATTTTTTTTTCAACCTGGTCTTCTGATCTGCTGTGTCCTTTAGTGTAAACGCCAATTTAATTAACATGGGTGAAAAGGTGAGAGGGCCCTACAATCCTCTGCATCCTCAATAGCAAAGTGGCAAATTTCCGGATCATGTGCAGTCACTGACAGGTAAACAGCGCATGTGCTGGCTGTTCCTTGCTTTACTACAGCATCTGCTAGTGATGCACATGCGTAGGATGTTCGCCATTTTACTGCTGAGGATGACAGAAAATGTAAGGGTCTCACCTTCTATCCACCCGTGTTAATTAGATGGTGTCATGGTCTAGTGTGGGAGGGAAACCCCCACACCAAACATAGGAGGGAAAAGGAAAAGGAAATAAGGCCCGAGAACTAGGGAAGGAAGATGAACACCTCCTAGTGAAAACCCTAATCAAAGCCCTGACTGACTACCAGTATGAACAGACCCCAGAGGTAGGTGAGTTCATACACAGGAATACTAGAGTCCTATCTAACCCTAAAGGACCCTGATACTAGTGACAGGAATGAGACATCCTGTTCCTCCAAAAGGAAGGATGAATGGGAGTCTCCCTAAGGCCTAATACAAAAGAACAAAGAAATGCAACACACAAAAAAGCCAAAATACAAAAGGAAAGGTAACACTTAATTTCCAAGAAGCTATGGCAGCACGAGGTACTCAGCTGAGATCCAAACACCAGCTATCCACAGGTCCAACTGAAGCTATAAACCGCACAGCATTGTGGGAGAGACAACTATAAATAGGGAAAGTTAAATGACCACGATGGCAACACCTGGAGGTTAAGGGTGTGACCCGTACCAGAAACAACACAGACGCCTATTGATCCACAAGGTAAACATGTCAGATCAAACCACGTGTTGCCAGTCTCAAAGATCTCCTGCCACTCACTGTCACGGGGAAGTCCGTATGTCTCGGTACGTCTGTGACAGATGGACATTCAAATTACAGGACACAAAAGAGAGTGGGGGACTAGGCTGGAAACAAATATTTGTGATGTCACAGGAAGTTGCAGGAGAAGAGCACACAGGGCCAGGCAACTGTCTTGCAGATTGGGAATGTGAATTTGGGTAATGACAATACTTTACAAAGTGAAAGATGGGCACTGATTAGATTAAATGAAAGGGAGTTGAGAGAAACGGGACAATCCCTTTTAGCCATATTAACCGCACTTGTCTTCAGCTTGTGCCTAGGTTGAGTGCACTATTTGTTCTATATTAACTCTTCAAAGATGTACATGTACAATATATCTTGGTTTGCCTTGTTTGAAGAATGTATGCTATTCATATACAGCAGGAGGATTTCATTGCACAAAAGCTGTGCCCGTGTGATCAACACTGGGAGCCTTGCAGTGACTGCAGTCAGTGTAACAATGCTGATCAAATAAATGTCTGATCCTGATCCGAATAAACATATTGCTTTATAGTGTTTTCCAGTTTTGTTTTTTACTGACGACCTATCCTCTGATCAGCGGGGGTCCGACACCTGGGACCCCCACCAATTAGCTGTTTTGAGAAGGCAGCGGCTCTCCTGTGAGCACCGCTGCCTCCTCACAGCTTAACAAGCATAGTGTTGTATATAGTATAGCGGCTGGGTTTGGTATTGCAATCAGCCCCATTCTCTTGAATGCGAATGAGCTGCTCCTAGGCCACGTGACACATGAACGTGTCGTCACTCCCTCTAGGGAAAGCAGAGAAAAGGCCACGGCACTCACAGGAGTGCCACTGCCTTCTCAAACAGCTGATCGGTGGGGGTCCTGGGTGTTGGACCCCGACCGATCATATATTGGTGACCTATCTAGAGAAAGGTTACCATGTAGCTGAAACATTGCATTTTTTTTACTGGTGCGTTTGCACACATGCTTTTCATGGACCCACTGTGAACAAAGAAGCTTTTTTGTATGGATATGCTGCTGTCAATCTGGATTTTGTATGCTATTCTAATGACCGACTGGATCTGAGGTCAAGGACGAGCTGATGCATTCCTGAATACATCTTCAAGGTCATTGGTGCTGCTCTCAAACACAGTTTTACTCTATCTAGAGGATAGGTCATCAGTAAGAAAATCTCAGAAAACTTCTTTAATGTGGATTTGTAGTTTTTTCTAATCAATCTCCTTAAGAAATTATATATACCCCAAAATGTTAACAGCAAGTAGTGATGAGCGGCATAGGTGATATTAGTTTTCGCGATATTTAGCACATTTTTGGCCTAATATTCGCCATAAATTTGCAATTTCAAGAATTCGTGATCTCCAGTCATTATTTTCTTGATTGCAAAAAATCGTCAATGTAATATGTGCAATACAGGCGTGGCTCAGTTTTGCTAAATTTTTCAAGCTGCTAGAAGTTTTCTGAGACTGGAGAAAATGGTTGGCCACAACTTTCGTGACTGTGAGGAAGAACTTCTAATCACTGTAAGTAATTTTACATTACAGCACAGTTTTTTATTACATTTCGCATGCATGGCAGAACAATAGCTCTATATGCAGATAGAGTGCTCCAATATATTCGCAATTGCGCAAATCGGCACTAATAATGAGCGCATATTTTCACATTTTATCAGGTCTGAGTAGATATTACTGATTGGCGCACTAAGTATGGCTGTGACATCACAGCACTATGTCTGTAGCATGTATGCATGGACATTGCGCATTCATTTTCCTGCCACACACTACATACCACACACACACACACACACACACACACACTTTGGGAGACACCTATGTCATTTCCCATCAAATAATTACTTGCTGGTTGAATAAAAGTAACTTTAAGTCAAAATTTGCCAGGGGTATGAATAATTATGGGCAGCACTGTATATGAACTAACTATCTAATGTAATTGAATAAGGATCCAGATGACTCAGCAAAGCACAGAGCACAGCAATGTCACTGCTCTCTCTCTCAGAACTGCAAAAATGGCTTCTGGGGAGGTTCTTATATAGTAAAGGGGTAGGCAACGTTCCTATTGGTTGCTGGGGATGTTGCTAAGCTCTGACAAAGATATTGCAGCCTTCTCATTGGCCCACAAGCAAGAAGCAGTGAGGGTGCTGATGAAAAAAAATCTAGAATATTCGCGATTACAAAAATCTAGCACTATATTCTAGATCTTTGCGAATTCTCGAAGTGCCGATATTCGCGATAAAAATTCGCAATTAGAATATTTGCGATCAACACTACCAGTAAGAACTAAATCTCATTACTCAAAAAACAACTCCTTCTATGTTATGGCTCTCAGAATGAAGCAACATTATAAAAGAGTGTGAAAACTTAAAGGGGTTGCCTAATCTGAGACAATGGGGGCATATCGCTAGGATACGCCCCTATTGTCAGGACGGAGCATGAACGCCCACCACTCCCATGCACTTCTATGGGGAGAGCACTTGGTGGTGACCAGACAGGAGTCCTGCAGCCACCACTTTGGCCCGCTCCGTTTGATCAGCGATATAGCCTAGCGATATGTCCCCATTGTCTCAGATGAGACAACCCCTTTGGCCTGATGAAGGAACTAGTCCAGTGCTGAAACGCATCGCATGTGATATTATACTAAATGTTGTGTCATTTCTGTTAGCAGCACTCTGGTCTCAATTTGTCACTATTTTTAACCACGTTCAAGAGCTACAGTATCATGTCCTTACCATCTTCTGTATGGTGAGATGCAGCCAACATTTGGTTTTCAACAAGTATTACAGAATTTAGCACAACTGGTCAAAGTGAGAGGCAACCCTCCATTCTGCACCTTTGCTTACATGTTTTTTTTTTAAATCTTTTAGTACACTAAACAAAAAATGGCTTTCTTCCCCTGAAACATGCTTTTCTTGTGCAAAAATAATAAAAAAAAAAAAAATATATATATCTATTTGGCAAAACCATATTTGTACCCCCTGTAGTATAAAGTTAATGCATTACCACATGATAAACCACTTTTAAAATTTAAAAAATAAATAAAAATAAAATATAAACTCTAAGGGCTCTTTCACACTTGCGTTCTTGTCTTCCGGCATAGAGTTCCGTCGTCGGGGCTCTATGCCAGAAGAATCCTGATCAGGATTATCCTAATGCATTCTGAATGGAGAGAAATCCGTTCAGGATGCATCAGGATGTCTTCAGTTCCGGAACGGAACGTTTTTTGGCCGGAGAAAATACCGCAGCATGCTGCGCTTTTTGCTCTGGCCAAAAATCCGGAACACTTGCCGCAAGGCCGGATCCGGAATTAATGCCCATTGAAAGGCATTGATCCGGATCCGGCCTTAAGCTAAACGTCGTTTCGGCGCATTGCCGCATCCGACATTTAGCTTTTTCAGAGTGGTTACCATGGCTGCCGGGACGCTAAAGTCCTGGCAGCCATGGTAAAGTGTAGTGGGGAGCGGGGAGCAGTGTACTTACCGTCCGTGCGGCTCCCCGGGCGCTCCAGAGTGACGTCAGGGCGCCCCAAGCTCATGGATCATGTGATCACATGGATCACGTCATCCATGCGCATGGGGCGCTCTGACGTCATTCTGGAGCGCCCCGGGAGCCGCACGGACTGTAAGTATACCGCTCCCCCGCTCCCCACTACTACTATGGCAACCAGGACTTTAATAGCGTCCTGGGTGCCATAGTAACACTGAACGCATTTGGAAGACGGTTCCGTCTTCAAATGCTTTCAGTACACTTGCGTTTTTCCGGATCCGGCGTGTAATTCCGGCAAGTGGAGTGCACGCCGGATCCGGACAACGCAAGTGTGAAAGAGGCCTTAGGCTGGGTTCATGCGGGAAAAGATGTGGGTGCGTTGCAGGGAAATGCATGATTTTCCTACGTGAGTGCAAAGCATTTTAATGCGTTCTGCACACACGTCAGAAAAATCGGCATGTTTGGTACCCAGACCTGAACACGGACTTCTTCACGGAAGTTCGGGTTTGGATCGGTGTTCTGTAGATTTTATTATTTTCCCTTATAACATGGTCATAAGGGAAAATAATAGCATTCTTAATACAGAATGCATAGTAAAATGTAAATTAAGGGGTTAAAAATAAACAAATTTAACTCACCCCATCCACTTGGTCGCGTAGCGGATCTCATCTTCTTTCTTCAGGACCTGGGTAAAGGACCTTTGATGATGTCACTGCGCTCATCACATGGTCCATCACCACGGTGATGGACCATGTGATGGACCATGTGATGAGCGCAGTGACGTCGCCACAGGTCCTTTTCCTCCTGGACATCAAAGAAGAAGACAGAAGAGAAGCCAGGCTGCGCGAACAAGTGGATGAGGTGAGTTAAATTATTTATTTAGTTTTTTTAACCCCTCCAACCCTATTTTACTAAGCATTCTGTATTAAGAATGCTATTATTTTCCCTTATAGCCATGTTATTAATGATTGGGTCCCCATCCCGATCGTCTCCTTAGCAACCATGCGTGAAAATCGCACCACATCCGCGCTTGCGATTTTCACGCAGCCCCATTCACTTCTATAGGGTCTGCGTTGCGTGAAAAACGCACAATATAGAGCATGCTGCGATTTTCACGCAATGCACAAGTGATGCGTGAAAATCACTGCTCATGTGCACAGCCCCATTGAAATGAATGGGTCCGGATTTAGTGCAGGTGCAGTGCGTTTACCTCACGCATCGCATCCGCGCGGAAATCTCGCCCGTGTTAAAGAGGCCTTAGGCTACATGCACAAGACAGTGAAAAACGGACATGTGATGTACAGTCGTGGCCAAAAGTTTTGAGAATGACACAAATATTAGTTTTCACAAAGTTTGCTGCTAAACCGCTTTTAGATCTCTGTTTCAGTTGTTTCTGTGATGTAGTGAAATATAATTACACTCACTTCATACGTTTCAAAGGCTTTTATTGACAATTATATGACATTTATGCAAAGAGTCAGTATTTGCAGTGTTGGCCCTTCTTTTTCAGGACCTCTGCAATTCGACTGGGCATGCTCTCAATCAACTTCTGGGCCAATTCCTGACTGATAGCAACCCATTCTTTCATAATTACTTCTTGGAGTTTGTCAGAATTAGTGGGTTTTTGTTTGTCCACCCGCCTCTTGAGGATTGACCACAAGTTTTCAATGGGATTAAGATCTGGGGAGTTTCCAGGCCATGGACCCAAAATGTCAACGTTTTGGTCCCCGAGCCACTTAGTTATCACTTTTGCCTTATGGAACGGTGCTCCATCGTGCTGGAAAATGCATTGTTCTTCACCAAACTGTTGTTGGATTGTTGGAAGAAGTTGCTGTTGGAGGGTGTTTTGGTACCATTCTTTATTCATGGCTGTGTTTTTGGGCAAAATTGTGAGTGAGCCCACTCCCTTGGATGAGAAGCAACCCCACACATGAATGGTCTCAGGATGCTTTACTGTTGGCATGACACAGGACTGATGGTAGCGCTCACCTTTTCTTCTCCGGACAAGCCTTTTTCCAGATGCCCCAAACAATCGGAAAAAGGCTTCATCGGAGAATATGACTTTGCCCCAGCCCTCAGCAGTCCATTCACCATACTTTCTGCAGAAGATCAATCTGTCCCTGATGTTTTTTTTGGAGAGAAGTGGCTTCTTTGCTGCCCTTCTTGACACCAGGCCATCTTCCAAAAGTCTTTGCCTCACTGTGCGTGCAGATGCGCTCACACCTGCCTGCTGCCATTCCTGAGCAAGCTCTGCACTGGTGGCACTCCGATCCCGCAGCTAAATCCTCTTTAGGAGACGATCCTGGCTTGCTGGATTTTCTTGGACGCCCTGAAGCCTTCTTAACAAGAATTGAACCTCTTTCCTTGAAGTTCTTGATGATCCTATAAATTGTTGATTGAGGTGCAATCTTAGTAGCCACAATATCCTTGCCTGTGAAGCCATTTTTATGCAACGCCATGATGGCTGCACGCGTTTCTTTGCAGGTCACCATGGTTAACAATGGAAGAACAATGATTTCAAGCATCACCCTCCTTTTAACATGTCAAGTCTGCCATTTTAACCCATCAGCCTGACATAATGATCTCCAGCCTTGTGCTCGTCAACATTCTCACCTGAGTTAACAAGACGATTACTGAAATGATCTCAGCAGGTCCTTTAATGACAGCAATGAAATGCAGTGGAAAGTTGTTTTTGGGATTAAGTTAATTTTCATGGCAAAGAAGGACTATGCAATTCATCTGATCACTCTTCATAACATTCTGGAGTATATGCAAATTGCTATTATAAAAACTTAAGCAGCAACTTTTCCAATTTCCAATATTTATGTAATTCTCAAAGCTTTTGGCCACGACTGTACATTTTTTTAACAGCCATCACACGTCTGTTTTAAGACCAATGGTAGTCTATAGGGTCAGTGAAAAACGGATGTCAAAAAATAGAACATGTTCTATCTTGTCCGTTTTTCATTGACAGACTGCCCCCATACAATTCAACCGGTCCATTTTTAACATCCGTCTCTTAGAAAGGCATCAGAGAAATAAACGTCTGTTAAAAATGTCAGTTTTTAACAAACGTTTTCTTTTTCACTGTTGTGTGCTTGTAGCCTTAGCACCCCAAAATAGTGCGACTAAAAACTACAACTAGGCCGGCAAAACACAAGCCACCGCATACAACCATATTTTCGGAAAAAGTTTTATTTTTCTACGAAACTGGTGTGAAAAAGCAAACCAAAAAATACTAGAGGTGAATAAACAAGCAACTCTGTTATGAAGGCTAATAACTGGCTGGTACAACCAACTTTAGACAAAGGAGGAAGCTTTAAATGGTTTTGGTTTTGCTAGGGCAAATACCACAATGTGCAACTAATGTGAACACGTGTTAATTGAAAAAATACCGTACAGAACACATGCAAACATCATTCATATTAAAATGCTGAAATATGCAAGGGATGAGTCTGTCCATTACCATAACTTTTCATGCGGCTGTAACAATGGAGCCATACATAACATACACATCTCACAGGTATGTTAGGTATTTCCACAATGATTTCATCATGTTGTACTGCTAATCTTGTTATTGCGCTAATTAAAGCGATGGCTCAGAGATAGAGAAGGCTTCGAAAATTTATTTGGGGTGGGGAAAAATCTGTTTCTTATTAAAACTAACCTATATATGTGAAATATAAAATTAGAAAGCTAAGTACCTGCCCTGTGAATTTGACTGTCTCCTCCCTGTTCTAACTAAATAAAAGTAGCTGTCTCCTTTTTATTTTACTTCAATTTCATTTGAAGGTTCTAGGATTGGTATGTAGCATGGGCAGCTATATGCCTTTATTCTTTCTTTGATTCATTCTGATGTTTGGATCTATCAAGCTTTTGTATACTGGGTGTTCTGGGGGGACCTAGGATGATATTATATTTTGAATATAAAATATGAAATATATTGACCCAGATTTACTTTTAGTTAGACAGGTAGTCTTTAAATGCGCCAGAATGATAAGGCTAAGTTCACACTGAGTTTTTTCTGAGCTGAAAAAAAAAATAATGCAGATTCTACTCTAGGATTCTGAATGGATTTTTTTTTAGCAGTGGCTTTTATTCCAATGTGGTTTTTGACAGTGATTTTTGTTTATGCCCATTTAAATCGGATGTTTGGATGTGGATTTGACTTGGAATCTGCAACAATAATGATTTTATCCCTTTTTTTTGACACAACACCGTTTTTAGAACCCAGAGCAGAAAAAAGCACTGTGCTAATTAACAATTAGTTTTCCTATTGAAATCAAGGGAGATGATTTGCAAGCCATTTTGGCATGGTTTTTGGGCGCCAAAAATCTGCACGAAAAGAACTCTGTGTGAACAGTGGATCAGGTTGGATGACAAATATAATGCATCTATAGGCAGCCTGTCTGAAAGTTTAAAGGGCATCTGTCAGCAGATTTGTACCTATAAAAAACTGGCTGACCTGTTACATGTGCGCTTGGCAGCTGAAGGCATCTTTGTTGGTCCCATGTTCATATGTGCCCGCATTGCTGAGAAAAATGATGTTTTAATACATTCAGATGAGCCTTTAGGAGGGGGTCGTTGCCATTATACCTAAAGGCTCAGTTCTCTCTGCAACTGCCGCGTCCTCTGCACTTTAATTGACATGGCCAGGCACTGAAAATGTCATAATGCCTGGCACTGTCAATCAAAGGGGAGATGGCACAGCAGTTGCAGAGCCTTTAGGTGTAACGACAACGCCCCCTTTGCTCCTACAGGCTCATTTGCATATATTACAACATCAGTTTCTCAGCAATGTGGGCACATATGAACATGGGACCTAAATAGATGCCTTCAGCTGCCAAAATCAGACAAACAATCAAACAAAATTAGGCGCAGGCTCAACAGGGACTCTGAGCCAGTGATATGTACTAGTTGTCATTTTATTTAATTTTTTTCTGTTTTTAGTTTTATACTTTTTCTCACCTAACCTTATGCTGTAATAGTGGGGCGGTTATGGTCTGGCTTAAAACAAAACAGGTCACTTTTGTATTTTGGTATCATAAAATAGTGAGGAACTTGTAGCTGACTCATAGTAATTTTGTCTAATTGGGTATATATGTTATTATTTCTAACGTCTGCTTCACTTTTTATATGCTACCATTATATAAGCAACCTATGCTGAAGCAGAGGATTTGGGTCAAGCTAGTCCTATTGTCCTATCCAGTAACATTGGCCAAAGAGTAAGGGTGGGTTCACACTAGCGTTAGGGATTCCGTTATGGCTTTCCATTATAACATGGTTATAACGGAAAATAACGGAATCCATAAGATGGAAGGACGGATCCATTCTTATGGCTTTAAAAGACATTCCGTTTGCTTTCCGTCCTAATAGAAGTCTATGGGAAATCATAACGAATCCGTATGGGACTGTCGACAGGACTTTGCTTTCCGTCTTGCATAAGGGGACCCAG
Organism: Bufo bufo; assembly: GCF_905171765.1. Taxonomy (NCBI): domain Eukaryota; kingdom Metazoa; phylum Chordata; class Amphibia; order Anura; family Bufonidae; genus Bufo; species Bufo bufo. Next base: position 172,294,001 of record NC_053395.1, read on the forward strand.
ACGGATCCGTTATGCTTTCTCATAGACAATCTATTAGGCCTCTTTCACACGAGCGTGTCCGGATAAGGTCCGGATGCGTTGCGGCAAACCTTCACGAGTAGGTACCCATTTGCAGTTAGTTTTGACTGCGATTGCGTTCCGTTGTTCAGTTTTTATCGCGCGGGTGCAATGCGTTTTGCACGCGCGTGGTGATAAAAAACTGAATGTGGTACCCAGACCCGAACTTCTTCACAGAAGTTCAGGTTTGGTTCCAAGGTTGTGTAGATTGTATTATTTCCCCTTATAACATGGTTATAAGGGCAAATAGTAGCATTCTGAATACAGAATGCTAAGTAAAATAGCGCTGGAGGGGTTAAAAAAATAAAAAATAAATGTAACTCACCTTAATCCACTTGTTCGCGCAGCCGGCATCTCTTCTGTCTTCTTCTTTGAGGAATAGGAACTTTGATGACATCATCAAAGGTCCTATTCCTCACAGATGAAGACAGAAGAGATGACGGCTGTGCGAACAAGTGGATTAAGGTAAGTTAAAAATTATAATTTTTTTTTTTAACCCCTCCAGCGCTATTTTACTTTAACCGCATCCGCACTTGCTTGCAGATGCTTGCGATTTTCACGCACCCCCATTCACTTCTATGGGGCCTGCGTTGCGTGAAAAACGCACAAAATAGAGCTTGCTGCGATTTTCACGCAACGCACAAGTGATGCGTGAAAATCACTGCTCATGTGCACAGCCCCATAGAAATGAATGGGTCAGGATTCAGTGCGGGTGCAATGAGTTCACCTCACGCATTGCACCCGCGCGGAAAACTCACCCGTGTGAAAGGGGCCTTAGGACGGAAAGCAAACAGAATGCCTTTTAAAGTCTTCCGTTTTGCATTCTGTCTGGGCATTCCGTTATTTTCCATATAACCATGTTATAACATAAAGCCATAACGAAATCCCTAACGGTAGTGTGAACCCACCCTTATGCAAAATGTCCTGAAAGCTATACCATTATACCCACCTACTACTGATGGGAAAGAAATTGATTAAAGGGAAAGTGTCATCAGAAGATGACCTATTGTGTATGTCACGTTTTTATGTTAAACATGTGTTTAAAGAATTTTTGATGATGTTATTTTTAATGTCCATGTAAGTATCTTTATTAAAAAAAAATCCTAAAATCCTGCAGTTTTCACACTGGCCACTAGACTTAAGAGGCGCCACTTATTGGTCACAATAGTTCATGGTCACACCTTACCTACACCCTCCTGAATTCTTCACAGGTCGCAAAGCATGCCTGAAACTCTCCCATAGAATGAGTCCCCTCCAGACTATTGTGTCCATAGCCTATATGGCTGCCGTAAAGCATATCTGTAAATGCTGTTAACACCAGCTCTGGAAAGATGGCAGCCCCCATAATCATGTTCAGGAATTGGAATACAAAAATCTGCAAATAAAAACAGATTAGTAAAAAAAATTATGTGTTGCTTGTAAACGGCAGAAAAAACAATGATAGGTGATACATTCCGTTTGAGGAAATAAACATTATGTGCGCTCTGAGAAACAGCTCTCTTGGCTCAAAATGCGTAAGTATATCCATGAATGTACATCATGTTTTTAACTTTAACTGTATACATTTCGTTTTTGATTTTCCTACATGGATGTTAGACATTGTTTTTAGAGATAAGTGAATGTATTGAATGTATTGAAAATTCTATTCGGCTGCTTCGCCCGAATTTTGCAAAAAAATTCACTTCATGAAGAATTACTTCGTCATGAAGTGCATTTTTTTATAAGTAGCGGGTGCAATGACAGGGAGCTGCGATAGTGCCGCCCCCGTCATTGTACCTCTCAGATGCTGGGTTCATGCATGTGTAAAATTAACCATAATTCAAACTTACAAAATCAAACTTACCGCCTCCATTTGCTCGCGACAGGCCGCCCGCCGCCATCTTGCTTGAAGATCTCGGCCGAAATCCCGTGCAGCGCGAGATTACGTCATCATGCCAGCTGGCGTGGTGACATATGATGTCATCATGACGGCTGGCGTGATGATGTAATCTTGCGCCGCACAGGATTTCGGCTGAGATCTTCAAGCAAGATGCAGGCAGGCGGACCGTTGCGCGCAAATGGAGCAGGTAAGTTTGAATTTTTTTTTTTTATACTATTTCAGGTTAAATCGATTCGCTGACACGAAGCACGAGGAAATTCGGCTTCTAGGCGAAATGAATTTATCCTGAAATTTGGATCGAACTCCACTTAGTGGGATTCGATTCGTTCATCTCTAATTGTTATGTCCATCTGTCCTAAAGTACTATACATTTACCGTAGATCCTTGAAATAACTTACTGAACAAGTTATATTACTGAACATATTCAAATGCATGCCTCTCTTTATTTTTCAGGATCATCATGAATATTTCATTTGGTTAGTAATGATTTACATTTCAACATAATTTGATTAGCTCATATATTTAAAAATAAATTCTTAATAGGTTTTGACATGTCTGCTTAAAGGGTTTCTGTCACCCTGCAAAACTCATTTTTTTTTTTTTGGATAGTTAGATTGCTCATAGTGCGATATAGCAGAATATAATGCTCTTACTTACATTCATGCGGCCGATTCTTTATAAAACTAACTTTTATTATATGTAAATGAGGGCTCTACCAGCAAGTAGGGCGTCTACTTGCTGGTAGCTGCTGCAGAAATCCGCCCCCTCGCCGTGTTGATTGACAGGGCCAGCCGTGATCTCCTCCTCCGGCCGGCCCTGTCAGTAATTCAAAAATCGCGCGCCTCGCGTCATTCGGCGCAGGCGCTCTGAGATGAGGAGGCTCGTCTCCTCAGCACTCCCTCAGTGCGCCTGCGCCGATGACGTCTTCTCTTTCGGTGATGTCATCGGCGCAGGCGCACTGAGGGAGTGCTGAGGATACGAGCCTCCTCATCTCAGAGCGCCTGCGCCGAATGACGCGAGGCGCGCGATTTTTGAATTACTGACAGGGCCGGCCGGAGGAGGAGATCACGGCTGGCCCTGTCAATCAACACGGCGAGGGGGCGGATTTCTGCAGCAGCTACCAGCAAGTAGACGCCCTACTTGCTGGTAGAGCCCGAATTTACATATTATAATAGTTCGTTTTAAAAAGAATCGGCCGCATGAAAGTAAGTAAGAGCATTATATTCTGCTATATCGCACTATGAGCAATCTAACTATCCCAAAAAAAAAAAAAGAGTTTTGCAGGGTGACAGAAACCCTTTAAAGGGGTTATACCATGGTTGATGTAAAAAAAATAATACATCATATAGTACTTGACAATCTCTTTCTAACAAAGCTAGAACCAGTCCTGTACCTCACATGGAATCAGAGATCCCCACATTCATTGCTACAATTGTTCTGTTAGGCCCCTTGCAGACGAGCGTGTCCGGATTAGGTCCGGATGCGTCCCGGTGCATTGCGGCAAATCCGTGCGAGTAGGTACGCAATTGCAGTCAGTTTTGACTGCGATTGAGTTCCGATGTTCAGTTTTTATCTCGTGGGTGCAATGTGTTTTGCACGTGAGTGATAAAAAACCGACTGTGGTACCCAGACCCGAACTTCTTCACAGAAGTTCAGGTTTGGGTTAGTTGTAGTGTAGATTGTATTATTTCCCCTTATAACATGGTTATAAGGGAAAATAATAGCATTCTGAATACAGCATGCATAGTACAATAGGGCTGGAGCGGTTTAATTTTAAAAAAAAATAATTTAACTCGCCTTAATCCACTTGTTTGCGCAGCCGGCATCTCTTCTGTCTTGTTCTGTGAGCAATAGGACCTTTGTTGACGTCACTACGCTCATCACATGATCCGTCATATGATCCATCACTATGGTGATGGATCATGTGACGGACCATGTGATGAACGCAGTGACGTCATCAAAGGTCCTATTGCTCACAGATGAAGACAGAAGAGATGCCGGCTGCGCGAACAAGTGGATTAAGGCGAGTTAAATTATTATTATTATTTTTTTAACCCCTCCAGCCCTATTTTACTTTGCATTCTCTATTCAGAATGCTATTATTTTCCCTTATAACCATGCTATAAGGGAAAATAATAATGATCGGGCCCCCATCCCGATCGTCACCTAGCAACCGTGCGTGAAAATCGCACCGCATCCGCACTTGCTTGCGGATGCTTGCGATTATCACGCAACCCCATTCATTTCTATGGGGCCTGCGTTACGTGAAAAACGCACAAAGAGGAGCATGCTGCGATTTTCACCCAACGCACAAGTGATGCGTAAAAATCACTGCTCGTGTGCACAGCCCCATAGAAATGAATGGGTCCGGATTCAGTGCGGGTGCAATGCGTTCACCTCACGCATTGCACCCGCGCGGAAAACTCGCCCGTGTGAATAGGGCCTTAGATTTACCTTAGGGCTCATATACACGACCATGTGAAGCCCGTTGCCGTATTGCGGACCGCATTTGCAGATCCGCAATACACGGGACACCGGCTGTCAGCATTCCGCATCACGGATGTGGAACCATTCATTTCAATGGTTCCGCAAATTCGGAGAAGCGGGACGGTGTGGAAGAACGGAATGGAACACTACGGAAGCACTACGGAGTGCTTTCTGGGGTTCCGTTCCGTGCCTCCACACCACAAAAAGATAGAACTTGCTCTATATTTTTGCGGAACGGATGGATCGCGGGCCCATTCAAGTGATCTCCATGCAGCTGTCCCACGGACGGTGCCCATGCATTTGCTATCCACAGCACATGCACAGGCTTCACACGGTTGTGTGAACAAGCCCTTAGGCTGGCAGCTGAGGGGTGTGTCCTTTCTCATGAGATGAGTTCTTTTTCGGTGGGTTTGTCCTTTCTCACAGGTCATGTCTTTTCTGATGTAGCTTTTTCACTGTAACCGCCATAGCGTCTAACAGAACATATGGCAGGTGGCAGCTGAAGATTTAAACTGAGCATGTGTTACCACCTCAGTGAGAGCATCTTTCCTTACAACTCCTCCCTATTATTCCTCCTGTATAGTCCTGCTCCCATCCTATTTCCGGCAGTCCCATAGGTGTGAATGAAGAGACGGCTGTGTATGTGTGGGGAGCCCCGTTCTGGACATAGAAGTGGGTACTAGAGGTGGGAACCACGCCTGAGATTGGTGGCATATCCTAGCAATATGACACCATTGTCTGGTATGGGAATACCCATTTTATATACCTTGTTGTGGTTTAATAAAAGAACCTTCAAAAACCCCATTAAAAACTGAACTGTGTGAACCATAGTATATATCAGTCTTCCCCAGAGGTTTGTGAGTCACATTTTTCTCCTAGGACCTTACATATGACTCAACATGATTCAATATCTGTTGCTAGTTGTATACACGAATATACAGTGGCTGCACCAGAGATGTCATACCACTACAACTAAAACTTGTAACCACGATTAAGAAAGCTGATTTTGGTGAAGGTTTTCCAAAATAATTTTTCTAAATTACAGTATTTTGACGGCTAAACAGCAGCGTGGCCTAGTCAGTAGGAGACAACTGTCCGTCTCTGTCTCCCTGTCCTGTCTACTATATTAACCCAAGCCATAAAATTATATTATGTTCTACAATGCCGGCTCCCTGCTGAATATGAGAGCCTAGGAGACTGAGCGGAATGAGCTCGGTGCAGCAAATAGCTTTGAAATAAGAAATCTTGTATGTCTCAAGTGTATAAACTAAAGATATATAGTATCTAGTGTTTTACAAATGTGCTAAACCAATGAACAGAAATGTTCATCTGAAAGACCTACAATCTATCTATCTATCTATCTATCTATCTATCTATCTATCTATCTATCTATCTATCTATCTATCTATCTATCTATCTACACACTCTAGAGATCAGCAAATTGATTCTTCTCATCAGCAGGACATCTTCACCTTCACCAGCAGGTGAAGGAGCACCCAACTGCCTCAGGATTGACTGGGCCGCTCATTTAGACTGGGCCTGACAATTTCCTGCCTGCGTCACTGCTCCGATTAGCAGAGCAAGGGCACAGACTCTGCTTTGGCTTCAGTATTGCCACCTATGAAGCCATTTCAAAATAATTTGATTTTATCTTATTCCATCATCATCCATTTCTGATATTTGTGATGATTTTTTTTATCCATCTTCTTTTAGGATTCGGGGGAGTCTACAATCCTGGAACATGGGGAGGCGGATATAACCCATATAGACCTGTTAATGGGTTTGGATACGCTCCTCGCTATGTTCCCCCACCCCCTAGATGGGGCTATGGACCAGGTTGGGGCTATGGCAATTATCCTTCTTATGGTCCTCGTGGTGGTCATTGGGGTGGTCATCGGGGTGGTCGTCCCAGGCACTATCATTGATTCTAGAATGAACTGAGAAGGGTAAATATAATGTCTAGGTCTGAATTTTGGCATACAATGAAACTGTAATATGGAACACCAGTTACCTGCGTTTTATTTTTTAAGGGTCCATTCACACGTCCGTAATTTGGGTCCGCATTCGTTCCTCAATTTGCGGACCCATTCACTTTCAATGGGGCTGGAGCGGATGCAAATCTGCATTTTTGGGATCCGCATCCGTTTTTTTGGGATCCGCAATTCCGTTCCTGAAAAAAAATAGAACATGTCCTATTCTTGTACAAAATTGCGGACCAGAGAAGGCATTTTCTATTATAGTGTCTGTGATGTGCGGTCCGCAAATTGCGGATCGCACATTGCAGGTGTCTGTATTTCCGCAAAACACTTACGGACGTGTGAATGGACCCTAAGAGTAAGATTGGGTTATATTTTTAGGGAATTTCACATGTGCAGGTTTTGATGTACTTTATTTTGACATGGTGTAGTTTTTTTTTTGTAAAAATGAAAGAAAATAGTATTAACCTTTCACATTTATAAAAAAAAAAAACACAAATCATTTCAACAAAATGTATTAAAATCTGTATGTTTGAAGTTAACTTATTTAATTGGGTTTGATGTCATGTGTCTATACACTGGCGCCCGCCGCATGTAAAGTGCTGACAGAGGGAGCGGACTCTCTCTGTCTCCCATCAGCACCCCGCAAATGCAATCACGTTGTAGGCCCCAGACCAGCAAATGCAATCTCATGTAGGCCCCAGACCATCCTTGAGTAATTTCCAGCAGGCTGCGCCTCTCTAGTGCAGCCTGCTGGTCAATGTCAGAATAGCATTGCCATTATAATGCAATGCACTATAGGGATAGTGCATTGTATTTTAAAAGCAATCAAAATACTGTCTGTTATAGTCCCCTTGTGGGACTATTAAGTGGTTAAAAAAAAAAAAAAAAAACATTTATTGAATAAAAAAATTCCACTTAAAAAAATACGCTTTTCAATGAAAAAAATTGCAAAAAAAAAAAATGTATCTCCCCCATATGTTTGGTATTGCGCAGCTGTAATGACCCTGATCATGTAAATTATCCCCTACAGTGAACACCATAAGAAAAAAAAAATTACAGAATTGCAAATTTATTCTTAGTTTTCAGCAAAAAAACTTAATAACAAGTGATCAAAAAGCATCATTTACTCCAAAATGATACCAATGAAAATTGCAAGTGGTCCCGCAAAAATCAAGCTCTCACACAACTCCATAGAAGGAAAAATAAAAAAACTGACCCAGAGAATAAAGATACTATGTTATTTATACCAAAAAATGAACGCCGTTAAATGTATAACGTAAAAACGCTGTGGCAGAATTGCTATTTTTCCCATCTCCCTCCCAGAAAGAATTAATAAAAGTTAATCAGAAAGTTATGCGTACCCCAAAAATGGCCCCATTAAAAAATACTACTTTTCCTGCAAAAAACAAGCCTGTACATATAGCTATATAGACGGAAAAATAAAAAAAGTTATAGCTCTTGGAACAAGACTTAAAAAAGGAAGAAAGGTCCAAACAAGCCGGTGTCTAAGGGGTTAAAATGATGTGTGAAGGTTGGATGACATTTTCATGGTGACAGGTTCCCTTTATACTCTAGTTAATACAAGTTTTATATCTATTCATATGACTGTTAGCAAAATTATAAAGAACTAGGAGCAGGGGTGTACACAGATAGGGCCCCATATCAAAGCTTAGTATGAGCTCCCCTGCCCCACCAATTTCTCAGTACGAATGTGTTAAACACTCCCATGCAATGTGGAACGCCCAAGATTTCTGATGAATTTAGAATTTTTTTTTTTATTAAGTCAAAGAAATTTTTATTAAAAAAATTGTAATAAAAATTCCATTAACAAAATTTGCCCTCGGCCTGACCCACTGAATCTGACTTCTGTGTTGAAAAACGTGAAACAGGTGCGTCAAAAATATGGCGCTCATTTTGACCATCAATTTCTCAATGTATTAACACCACATTGATAAATCTCCTGCTTCACTTCAAATATTACAAAGCTCTCTGTCTGCAACCACCACTAGGGGGAGCTCAGTTTATACAGTGCACTAGAGGCTAAAACAATGTCTTGGGAAGCACTGAGGTTTTCACCTCAGAATGGAAGAGGGAGAGAAGAAGATCAGTGCTGGATCCACCTCTCCCTAGTCACCTGGTCTGCCTTTATTAAAGGTATGCCATTGGCCAGGAGGTGATTGCATTAGTACAAGTTTGCAACACCAAGTACCTTGTCAAGCCGTGATGTGCAGATACAGTGGCGCCGCTTTGGTTCAATGCTCTTATGTGCTGTGCTCTGGTTGAAGGCATATACATGAGTATGTATTAACCCTTTTTTGTTTCCTTTGATTTAGAAGCAACCTGAGCAGTCAAGAACAAAACGATTTGGATCCCTTTAAAATATGCAAATATATGTAATATTTACTATACATGTGTATGATAGCCAAATTTCAAACCTTATGCAATTATTCTTAAGAAATAATAAATTTGATTCCTCTCTGGCTCATTACATGTAATCTCTTATTTCACTCTTAAATTGTACAGAAAAAACTGATTAAAGGGATTGTCTTACTTCAGCAATTAGCATTTATCATGTAGAGAAAGTTTATACAAGGCGCTTACTAATGTATTGTGATTCTCCATATTGCCTCCTTCGCTGACTGGATTCATTTTTTCATCACATTATACACTGCTTGTATCCAGGCGTTACGACCATGCTGCAATCCAACAGTGGTGGCCGTGTTTGTACAGTCTAAGAAAACGCGTTGGCCTCTCTGGTGGCCAGGACCACAGGAGCGTGCATAGGCCTGCGCTTTTTCATGTAGTGAACAAGCACGGCCATTGGTGAAGGATTGCAGGGTGGTCATAACCGCTGGATATGAGCAGTGTATGATGTGATGGAAAAAAAGAATTAAGCCAGCAAAAGAGAGCAGTGGCAGTAAACATGACAATCGTGGCCCTATGACAGAGTGGGGATGGTGGCAGCAGCAGTAGTGGCCCCATGACAGAGTGGAGACGGTGGCAGCAGCAGTAGTGGCCCCATGACAGAGTGGAGACGGTGGCAGCAGTAGTAGTGGCCCCATGATAGAGTGGGGAAAGTGGCAGTGTTTTGCATCACGATTTGATCAGTATGTGTAAGCCAAAAACAAGAGTGGGTCCAAAACAGAGATAACATGTAATGGAATTATTTGCATCTCATCTGTGTTTTGGACCCACTGGTGAGTTTGGCTTACCAGTTCTGATCAAATACTGATGCAAAACACTGACCATCTGAAAGAGGCCTTATCCGCAATTTGCATCTGTTTTGGTTATTTACATCTGAAATCAAACAAGGAAAAGAAGTTCTGCATGCAGCACTTTAATGGCCTCTTTCAGACAGTCAGTATTTGTACAGTGTTTTGCATCAGTAATTGTAAGCCAAAAACAGGAGTGGGTACAAAACAGAGATAAAATGTAATATAATTATTTGTATTTCATTTGTGTTTTGGACACACTCCTGTTTTTGGCTTGCAAATTCTGATCAAATACTGACCAGGTGCAAGAGGCCATACAGATTCTCAAAATAAAGGATCCTTTTTTTCTGTTCTGACGGTTTAGAAGAAGGGAAAAATAAACTATGATGTCAACACGGATAAGCAGGGACAATAGTGGCCCCATAACAGAGTGGGTATAGGGAACAACAGCAGTAGCAGTAACAGAGACAATAGTGGCTCCATGACAGAGTGGGGGGAGCAACAGCAGTGGCATAAAGCACAAGATGGTGGCAGATCACAGTAGTAAGCAGTCTAATAGCAAGGCCCAGTGGCATGCATATCCTTTTAAAAAAATTTAACATGTACATTAGTGATGGCCTTGAGGTTTGCTCGGCGGTTGGTTCACGGCAAACTTTGAGCGTTCGCGATCCGCCGAACATGTGAACATATGGCGATGTTCGCGCACGCCATATTCTTTTGCATTGCACCGAACTTTGACCCATGACACATCCCTCAGGTGGGACAGGACAGCCAATTGAGACGTTTCAGCACATGGACACACCCTCACCCTATAACCGAACCCGATCTGGCTGCCATTTTACATTCTGTATTTTGTCGGTGTAGGGAGAGGTTGCTTTGTGGAGCAGGGACAGACTGTTAGGAACACCAAATGCTAGCTAACAGCGCCACAAAAGTCATTTTAAGAACTGGTATAGGAGTGCTATTGATAGGTGTGATATACAGAGGGGTGTGATATACTTGTAATATACTTTCTAACATAGAAAGTATATTATAGTGCATTTGTATTGTGCAGCAGTTATGTGCGGTTCTGCTGCGATACCGGAGCTATACAGAGGGACAAACGCTATTGGAACATCTAATTGCAACGGGTGTGATATACTGTACCAGTTGCCCAAAAAAACGGATTGAGGCAGGGGTGTGATATACCTATAATATACTTTCTATATAGTGCATTTAAACTGTGCAGCAGTTGTGTGCGGTTCTGTTGTAATACCGCAGCTATATAGAGGGACAAACGCTATTGGAACAACTAATTGCAATGGGTGTGATACACCAGTTGCCCCTCAAAAAAAAGAATGAGGGCAGGGATGTGATATACCTATAATATACTTTCTATATAGTGCATTTGAACTGTGCAGCAGTTGTGTGCGGTTCTGTTGTAAAACCGCAGCTATATAGAGGGACAAACGCTATTGGAACAACTAATTGCAATGGGTGTCGTATACCAGTTGCCCCTCAAAAAAAAGATTGAGGCTGGGATGTGATATACCTATAATGTACTTTCTATATAGTGCATTTGAACTGTGCAGCAGTTGTGTGCGGTTCTGCTGAGATACTGCATCTATATAGAGGTTCAAACGGTATCGGAACAACTAATTGCAACGGGTGTGATATACCTGTAGACCCCAAAAAAACTGATTGAGGCAGGGGTGTAATATACCTATAATATACTTTTTGTATAGTGCATTTGAACAGTGCAGCAGTTGCGTGCGGTTCAATTGTCGCATTCATCTGGCATAAGGCAGGCTTCCGTGGCCCACATTTTCAAGCATAAAAAGATGATGACGCCGGATAACCCTTTTGCCCAACAGCTGACCGTTGGCTTGTCGTAACTGCTAGCCCACCAACTACTGCCATATAAACTGGTGGACTCGGAGGCCTTTAGAAAATTTGTGGCCATTGGCACACAGCAATGGAAGGTCCCTAGAAGGAAATATTTCTCCCAGAAGGGCATCCCAGAGCTACTGTATATGGCCACGTTCAGCGGCAAGTGAATATATCTCACGTGCCAAGTGTGATGCGGTGACAGGAGTCATTTATGAGGGGAGATATGTGTCACCCAGAATGCTGCAGGAAGTATTCTAAAGTAGCTTGCTTATACCAGGAATGTGTCACCAAGGTGTCCCGCCTTGGTGGAGTAAAAGCCCTAGTCCAAGTGTCCACTAAAGTAGTTGGGGGACACCATATACAAACCGGATTCCAAAAAAGTTGGGACACTATACAAATCGTGAATAAAAACTGAATGCAATGATGTGGAGGTGCCAACTTCTAATATTTTATTCAGAATAGAACATAAATCACGGAACAAAAGTTTAAACTGAGAAAATGTACCATTTTAAGGGGAAAATATGTTGAATCAGAATTTCATGGTGTCAACAAATCCCCAAAAAGTTGGTCCAAGGCCATTTTCACCACTTTGTGGCATCTCCCCTTCTTCTTACAACACTCAACAGACGTCTGGGGACCGAGGAGACCAGTTTCTCAAGTTTAGAAATAGGAATGCTCTCCCATTCTTGTCTAATACAGGCCTCTAACTGTTCAATCGTCTTGGGCCTTCTTTGTTGCACCTTCCTCTTTATGATGCGCCAAATGTTCTCTATAGGTGAAAGATCTGGACTGCAGACTGGCCATTTCAGTACCCGGATCCTTCTCCTACGCAGCCATGATGTTGTGATTGATGCAGAATGTGGTCTGGCATTATCTTGTTGAAAAATGCAGGGTCTTCCCTGAAAGAGATGACGTCTGGATGGGAGCATATGTTGTTCTAGAACCTGAATATATTTTTCTGCATTGATGGTGCCTTTACAGACATGCAAGCTGCCCATGCCACACGCACTTATGCAACCCTATACCATCAGAGATGCAGGCTTCTGAACTGAGCGTTGATAACAACTTGGGTTGTCCTTGTCCTCTTTGGTCCGGATGACATGGCGTCCCAGATTTCCAAAAAGAACTTCGAATCGTGACTCGTCTGACCACAGAACTGTCTTCCATTTTGCCACACTCCATTTTAAATGATCCCTGGCCCAGTGAAAACGCCTGAGCTTGTGGATCTTGCTTAGAAATGGCTACTTCTTTGCACTGTAGAGTTTCAGCTGGCAACGGCGGATGGCACGGTGGATTGTGTTCACTGACAATGATTTCTGGAAGTATTCCTGAGCCCATTCTGTGATTTCCTTTACAGTAGCATTCCTGTTTGTGGTGCAGTGTCGTTTAAGGGCCCGGAGATCACGGGCATCCGGTATGGTTTTACGGCCTTGACCCTTACGCACAGAGATTGTTCCAGATTCTCTGAATCTTCGGATGATGTTATGCACAGTTGATGATTATAGATGCAAAGTCTTTGCAATTTTTCGCTGGGTAACACCTTTCTGATATTGCTCCACTATCTTTCTGCGCAACATTGTGGGAATTGGTGATCCTCTACCCATCTTGGCTTCTGAGAGACAATGCCACTCTGAGAAGCTCTTTTTATACCCAATCATGTTACCAATTGACCTAATTAGTGTTAATTGGTCTTCCAGCTCTTCGTTATGCTCAAATTTACTTTTTCCAGCCTCTTATTGCTACTTGTCCCAACTTTTTTGGGATTTGTTGACACAGTGAAAATTGGAATCAACGTATTTTTCCTTTAAAATGATACATTTACTCGGATTAAACGTTTGATCTGTCATCTACGTTCTATTACAAATAAAATATTGACATTTGCCATCTCCACATCATTGCATTCAGTTTTTATTCACAATTTGTTTAGTGTCCCAACTTTTTTGGAATCCGGTTTGTAGATAGTGTAGCTGGTTCAGCTAGTTCAGGGCGGGCTTTTACTGGGAACAGGCAATGTGTTGGGTGGGTGCCTGTTCCCCAGGTTCCAGACCAGGACTTGAGGCATGCTCATGTCCAGGGATCCTATTTAATCCTGCTACTGGATCTTAGGTGTGTCTCAGTCTGGAGGAAAGGCAGAAAGTGTGAGGTAATACTGTCAGAGTGTGCTATGACTGCAGGACCCGGCTGCGTTTCGGATGTATTGCCTGTACTGATATGAAAAGCCTAAATAAAGAGGAATATTGATGAACGGTTTGGTGTCCCTGCCTTTGAACACTGGTCTTGTGAGTACGGTTCCCCACACAAGATACTTCTGACCACAGACAAGTGGTCTAGCAAACACGGGCAGGGAAGGTACATAGATTTTACTGCCCACTGCCACGGATTGCATGCAGGCCTGCCTCTTCTCCTCCTCCTCCTCCTACTCCATCCTCTGTCTCCTCCTCGGCTGAATCCTCCTTTTCCACAGCTACCGCCTCTTTCGCTGTGCCCCACCAAGCTCCCCAGAACATATTAGATGTCCTAGGTGAGACGTTGTCAGCGGCGACACCACTTGCCAATCAGACGTCTGGTTTGTGACAGCCCGACATGCTGAAACTCCACCTTGTATATGCTTAATAGGCTGCTCCAGAAGCAATGTGCCATTAACGACTACCTGTACGAACTCTGCAGCAGGACAGGTTCTGGGGAGCTTGGTTTCTTTTCACTGCTCCAGTGGCTGCTCATGCGCGACACATGCAGACTCCTGTGGTCATTTGATGAGATCACCAAACTGGTCAGTCGCAGCCAGGGCGCCATCAATGACATCGTACCTTACGCCTTCTTTCTGTAGCGTGCATTGGGTCGTGTCATTGATCAAGCCATTGAGGAGCAGGAGCTGGAAGATGAGAAAGTCACAATGCTGAATGAATTCCCAGGGGGGGGGGCTACTCCATCTGAGACAAGTCAGCAGGAGTCTTAAGAGGAGTCAGAGGAGGATGGTGGCTGGGGGGAGGAAGAGGAAGAGGATCAAGAAGAGCAGGCTTTTCGGGGGACTTCAAACTTTTTGGGGATCCAAGTGACCGCCTAATGTACCTCCAGCCACACATAGAACAACACATAATGCAACAGCACTCTACAAACCAAATAAATTACAAAGGTATATTATATTGCAAATACTATGCTAACAAATTAGAGATGCTTAGCAAATACATTTTGTACAAAATTATTTGAGCCCGTCTGCCGCACGCCAAGGCGATCTCTATAAGACGGGTCCTAACACTAAACTCACCTGTTGGGTGCCATAACAGCGACAATGAAATTCATGAAGTGTAGGTCCCACATGCATGCTGGGCCCCTTTCACCCCGCCCCTCTTTTTGTTTTGTGCCTCCAGCTACACAATCACAAATTCCTTTGTGTCAGGTGAATGCCAAATTTTTGAGGCCTGTACTCCAGTGGCCTACAGTAAAAGTTTGATCCAGTGAACGCCTAATGTACCTCCAGCCACATCATCCAAAGTTCTTTTCTGTCCGGTGAATGCCAAATTTTGGAGCCTGTACTCCAGTGGCCTACAGTAACATTTTTAACCCATAACTGGGACTCCACAGTAATTTTGCATATTACTGTTTCCCAGGGAGCTTTGCACTTTGGATTGCTGTGTCGAGACTGCAGTGCTTTCTGTAGCTGGTCTCCCTAACATCAGCTATTGTTTTGTTTGAGTAGTCTCCAAGGCATTGCTCCCGGTTAGCCAGAATCCTACTCCACACCGATTAGGAGCAACACCCTGAAACAGCTGTCTGTGGATGGATAACTGGCTTAGGTCCTCCCCGTCACATCCTTAAAGCTTGTAAAAGAGCAGGATCTTGACATAGGGGCCACTTAATATGGTGGATGGGGTGATCTCTGTAATGGGGACACCCCTTTGCTTGGTTTTCCTTCCTTTGAGGGATATCTGGCTATCACTGTGTTGAAGACCCATAACTGGGGCTCCACAGTTATTTTGCATATTACTGTTTCCCAGGGAGCTTTGCACTTTGGATTGCTGTGTCGAGACTCTTAAATGAGGCTCTGCAGTGTTTTCTGTAGCTGGTCTCCCTAACATCAGCTATTGTTTTGTTTGATTTTTAACCAGTGAATGCTTAATGTATCTCCAGCCACATCAGCCAAAGTTCTTTTCTGTCCGGTGAATGCCATATTTTTGTTGCCTGTACTACAGTGGCCTACAGTAACATTTTATCCAGTGACTGCCTAATGTACCTCCAGCCACACGATCACAAGTTCTTTTGTGTCAGGTGAATGCCTAATTTTTGGGGCCTCTACTCCAGTGGCCTACACTAAAAGTTGTATCCAGTGAACGCCTAATGTACCTCCAGCCAAATCAGCCAAAGTTCTTTTCTGTCAGGGGAATGCCAAATTTTTGGGGCCAGTACTCCAATGGACTACAGTAACATTTTTATCCAGTGAATGCCTAATGTACCTCCAGCCACATCAGCCAAAGTTCTTTTCTGTCCGGTGAATGCCAGATTTTTGGGGCCTGTACTACAGTGGCCAACAGTAAAATTTTTATCCAGTGAACGCCTAATGTATCTCCAATCACATCACCAAAGTTCTTTTCTGTCCGGTGAATACCAAATTTTTGGGGCCTGTACTCCAGTAGCCTACAGTAAATTTTTTATCCAGTGACCGCCTAATGTACCTCCAGCCACAAAATCACAAGTTCTTTTGTGTCAGGTGAATGCCAAATTTTTGGGGCCTCTACTCCAGTGGCCTACAGTAACATTTTTTTTCCAGAGAACGCCTAATGTACCTCCAGCCACATCAGCCAAAGTTCTTTTTAGGGCTGTGGAGTCGGAATCGGAGGCAATTTTGGGTACCTGGAGTCGGAGTCGGCAAAAATGAACCGACTCCGACTCCTACTAAATTAAAATTGGAATAAAAAAATTTAAAAGCAAGTTTGAATGTCCCAATTCACAAAAAGTTATAATTAATTACTTCTCTGCTGTAAGAATAAAGGCCAATGCATGCAGTGCGTCACTTTACTGCAAAACGAACACGTTAAGTGACCGTGAAGAAGCATGCTTTTCATATGCTTCACTATATGGCACGCAACGCACAGTTAAGGAGCGGCAATACTTATACTTTCCATTGTGTTGTGTTCCGCTGTTACAGGGAGCGCAACACCCATGGTTAACCTAGCCTCTCACTAATAACTGATTAAGTAAATATGTTTTTTGCAGGACTAGATACACTTGTATAAGTGATGGGAATGGATAGTCAATAGTTCAAGACTGAAGCTGTAAACCATTTGAAAAACTGCTGTCATTCAGCTGTTAAAGCAGCCCTAAATTAGGGCATTTTAGATACACTCTGGTGTTCCAGATCATTGTACCCCTCCAGGGGTTAATATCCACGCGTGGCTGAGAGACTGAACACTGACACAGAAGTTGGTCAAAGCAATCTCTAACTTTATTTAAATCAGGTAAGCCGTATTATACATCTTCAGAAGAGGGCAGTCCTCTCTGAGGCTTAAACATTGTTTCATTGGTCAAAAAGGAAGAAGAGATAACAGAGAGGAGATAACACCCTGGCATCTGCGCAGTGAGTACCACTTTGGAATGTGAACTAATGTAAACATCTCGTTATCATCGCCATTTTGTAATGGCTTCTATTCTAACAATAATACTGCATACGTCATATGGGACACTTCAAAGAGGTTCTTCTCTATAGGCAGTGAATAATATATATCATCAAGCCATATAGAGGTGCTTCTCTATAGGCAGTGAATAATATATATCATCAAGCCATATGATTGGCTTACGCATCTCCACCACACTCTATGGGACACCTGCAAAAAGATGAGAAATCAGACTCTGCCCGCAGCAATTTGCCCCCCCCCCCCTCTCTTCTACAGTCTTGAAACAAAGAGAGGGGTGGGAGGCACTTGGAGAAGAAAAAGTTTAACTCATTACAGTCCTAGATATACAAAATATAGAATCAAATTCACACATCTTTAACACAGCTAAGGCTATAAAAACTTGTAAACTTAGATTGTTAGCTTAAACTTTCAACATGACTATGGGATTCTACTAGGGAAATCATGTTTTAAAATAAATGCCCCTTCCCCTGCCCCTTCCTGGATCCTCCCACTGCCCTATCTTCAGCAGAAGATCAGCACACAAAGGAGAAGGCAGCAATTCTGCCCAACTACCTCTCTCTGCTATAAGAACTTAGAAGAACTTGGTGGAACACATTGTGTTTGTCTTTTGCTTAAACTGTTCAATACAGTAGACTGTTGGCTTCCTAGCCAGTAGTTCTGTGGTAATGACATGTATGTTGCCTTTCTTTCCTTCAAGGAATGTATAAAATACATTTGCATATTAAATACAGAGGAGGCGGAGTCGGAAGTACCAAAAACTGAGGAGTCGGAGTCGGAGCATTTATCTACCGACTCCACAGCCCTGGTTCTTTTCTGTCCGGTGATCTTTCTCTTTGTACCAGCAGGTTTTGGGGATAAACTGGCAGGCACACTTGAATGTTCTGCTTTATCTCTCTGCTGTGCTAAACTCAGGCTTCAGTCTGATTACTGGACTTGCAAACTATTCTGGTACTGTTGAAGTGGGGTGCCTTGGGCTGTTGACTCCCTCATGACACATTGTTTCTTACTCTGTAAGGAGTCATGGTGCTCTGTGAGCTGCTTCCCTAGTGAGACTCCTGCTGCGGGGGGGGGGGGGGGGCTTTCCCTCACTGCTAAATCTTTCATGTCTTTTCAACTCCACTGTCAAATCTAAACTGACTATAGTTTCCTGCAACCCTTCCCACTTCTGCCCAAAAGGGGGAGAATGGAATGGTAAGTTCCATTCTATCTAAATATCTGTCTCTGCCAGATACACTCTCATCTGCTGATTAGAGTTGAGCGAACACCTGGATGTTCGGGTTCGAGAAGTTCGGCCGAACTTCCCGGAAATGTTCGGGTTCGGGATCCGAACCCGACCCGAACTTCGTCCCGAACCCGAACCCCATTGAAGTCAATGGGAACCCGAACTTTTTGGCACTAAAAAGGCTGTAAAACAGCCCAGGAAAGGGCTAGAGGGCTGCAAAAGGCAGCAAAATGTAGTTAAATCCCCTGCAAACAAATGTGGATAGGGAAATTAATTAAAATAAAAATAAAATAAATAAAAATTAACCAATATCAATTGGAGAGAGGTCCGATAGCAGAGAATCAGTCTTCATGTCATAGCAGAGAATCAAGCTTCACGTCAGCCAAAACTGGAACAGTCCATTGTCATATATTTAGGCCCCGGCACCCAGACAGAGGAGAGAGGTCCCATAGCAGAGATTCAGGCTTCATGTCAGCAGAGAATCAGTCTTCATGTCATAGCAGAGAATCAGGCTTCACATCAGCCAAAACTGGAACAGTCCATTGTCATATATTTAGGCCCCGGCACCCAGACAGAGAAGAGATGTCCCATAACAGAGATTCAGGCTTCATGTCAGCAGAGAATCAGTCTTCATGTCATAGCAGAGAATCAGGCTTCACGTCAGCCAAAACTGGAACAGTCCATTGTCATATATTTAGGCCCCGGCACCCAGACAGAGGAGAGAGGTCCCATAACAGAGATTCAGGCTTCATGTCAGCCGAGAATCAGTATTCATGTCATAGCAGAGAATCAGGCTTCATGTCAGCCAAAACTGGAACAGTCCATTGTCACATATTTAGGCCCCGGCACCCAGACAGAGGAGAGAGGTCCCATAGCAGAGATTCAGGCTTCATGTCATAGCAGAGAATCATGCTTCACGTCACCCAACACTGAACCAGGCCACTGTCAGATATTTTTAGGCCCCGGCACCCAGACAGAGGAGAGGTTCATTCAACTTTGGGTTGCCCCGCAATATAATGGTAAAATGAAAATAAAAATAGGATTGAATGAGGAAGTGCCCTGGAGTACAATAATATATGGTTAAGGGGAGGTAGTTAATGTCTAATCTGCACAAGGGATGGACAGGTCCTGTGGGATCCATGCCTGGTTCATTTTTATGAACGTCAGCTTGTCCACATTGGCTGTAGACAGGCGGCTGCGTTTGTCTGTAATGACGCCCCCTGCCGTGCTGAATACACGTTCAGACAAAACGCTGGCCGCCGGGCAGGCCAGCACCTCCAAGGCATAAAAGGCTAGCTCTGGCCACGTGGATAATTTAAAGACCCAGAAGTTGAATGGGGCCGAACCATCAGTCAGTACGTGGAAGGGTGTGCACACGTACTGTTCCACCATGTTAGTGAAATGTTGCCTCCTGCTAACACGTTCCGTATTAGGTGGTAGTGCAGTTAGCTGTGGCGTGTTGACAAAACTTTTCCACATATCTGCCATGCTAACCCTGCCCTCAGAGGAGCTGGCTGTGACACAGCTGTGTTGGCGACCTCTTGCTCCTCCTCTGCCTTCGCCTTGGGCTTCCACTTGTTCCCCTGTGACATTTGGGAATGCTCTCAGTAGCGCGTCTACCAATGTGCGCTTGTACTCGCGCATCTTCCTATCACGCTCCAGTGCAGGAAGTAAGGTGGGCACATTGTCTTTGTACCGTGGATCCAACAGGGTGGCAACCCAGTAGTCCGCACACGTTATAATGTGGGCAACTCTGCTGTCATTGCGCAGGCACTGCAGCATGTAGTCGCTCATGTGTGCCAGGCTGCCAGTGATGGGCCCAAGCTGCGTTGGGTGCCACCCCGCTGTGAACATGCTTCATCCTCATCCTCCTCCACCTCCTCCTCATCCTCGTCCTCCTCATCCTCCAGTAGTGGGCCCTGGCTGGCCACATTTGTACCTGGCCTCTGCTGTTGCAAAAAACCTCCCTCTGAGTCACTTCTAAGAGACTGGCCTGAAAGTGCTAAAAAAGACCTCTCTTCCTCCTCCTCCTCCTCCTGGGCCACCTCCTCTTCCATCATCGCCCTAAGTGTTTTCTCAAGGAGACATAGAAGTGGTATTGTAACGCTGATAACGGCGTCATCGCCACTGGCCATGTTGGTGGAGTACTCGAAACAGCGCAACAGGGCACATAGGTCTCGCATGGAGGCCCAGTCATTGGTGGTAAAGTGGTGCTGTTCCGCAGTGCAACTGACCCGTGCGTGCTGCAGCTGAAACTCCACTATGGCCTGCTGCTGCTCGTACAGTCTGTCCAGCATCTGCAAGGTGGAGTTCCACCTGGTGGGCACGTCGCATATGAGGCGGTGAGCGGGAAGGCCGAAGTTACGCTGTAGAGCAGACAGGCGAGCAGCGGCAGGATGTGAACGCCGGAAGCGCGCACAGACGGCCCGCACTTTATGCATCAGCTCTGACATGTCGGGGTAGTTGTGAATGAACTTCTGCACCACCAAATTCAGCACATGCGCCAGGCAAGGGATGTGCGTCAAACCGGCTAGTCCCAGAGCTGCAATGAGATTTCGCCCATTATCGCACACCACCAGGCCGGGCTTGAGGCTCACCGGCAGCAACCACTCGTCGGTCTGTTGTTCTATACCCCGCCACAACTCCTGTGCGGTGTGGGGCCTGTCCCCCAAACATATGAGTTTCAGAATGGCCTGCTGACGTTTACCCCGGGCTGTGCTGAAGTTGGTGGTGAAGGTGTGTGGCTGACTGGATGAGCAGGTGGAAGAAGAGGAGGAGGAAGCCGAGTAGGAGGAGGAAGCAACAGGAGGCAAAGAATGTTGCCCTGCGATCCTTGGCGGCGGAAGGACGTGCGCCAAACAGCTCTTCGCCTGGGGCCCAGCCGCCACTACATTTACTAAATGTGCAGTTAGGGAGATATAGCGTCCCTGGCTGTGCTTACTGGTCCACGTATCTGTGGTTAGGTGGACCTTGCCACAGATGGCGTTGCGCAGTGCACACTTGATTTTATCGGATACTTGGTTGTGCAGGGAAGGCACGGCTCTCTTGGAGAAGTAGTGCCGGCTGGGAACAACATACTGTGGGACAGCAAGCGACATGAACTGTTTGAAGCTGTCTGTGACCACCAGCCTGAATAACAGCATTTCATAGGCCAGTAGTTTAGAAATGCTGGCATTCAGGGCCAGGGATCGAGGGTGGCTAGGTGGGAATTTACGCTTTCTCTCAAATGTTTGTGAGATGGAGAGCTGAACGCTGCCGTGTGACATGGTTGAGATGTTTGGTGACGGAGGTGGTGGTGTTGGTGGTAAATCCTCTGTTTGCTGGGCGGCAGGTGCCAACGTTCCTCCAGAGGCGGAGGAAGAGGCCGAGGCGGTGGCAGCAGCAGAAGAGGTAGCAGGGGGAGCCTGAGTGAGTTCCTTGTTTTTAAGGTGTTTACTCCACTGCAGTTCATGCTTTGCATGCAG
Source organism: Bufo bufo (assembly GCF_905171765.1). Classification (NCBI taxonomy): domain Eukaryota; kingdom Metazoa; phylum Chordata; class Amphibia; order Anura; family Bufonidae; genus Bufo; species Bufo bufo. The sequence goes on from NC_053395.1 coordinate 172,315,800, forward strand.
GTGCCTGGTCATGCAGGTTGTGCTAAGGTTCAGAACGTTAATGCCTCGCTTCAGGCTCTGATGGCACAGCGTGCAAACCACTCGGGTCTTGTCGTCAGCACATTGTTTGAAGAACTGCCACGCCAGGGAACTCCTTGAAGCTGCCTTTGGGGTGCTCGGTCCCAGATGGCGGTGGCCAGTAGTAGACGGACTCTCTTGGCGGCGGGTGTTCTGCTTTTGCCCACTGCTCCCTCTTTTGCTACGCTGTTGGCTCGGTCTCACCACTGCCTCTTCCTCCGTATTCTGAAAGTCAGTGGCACGACCTTCATTCCATGTGGGGTCTAGGACCTCATCGTTCCCTGCATCGTCTTCCACCCAGTCTTCCTCCCTGACCTCCTGTTCAGTCTGCACACTGCAGAAAGACGCAGCAGTTGGCACCTGTGTTTCGTCATCATCAGAGACGTGCTGAGGTGGTATTCCCATGTCCTCATCAGGAAACATAAGTGGCTGTGCGTTAGTGCATTCTATCTCTTCCACCCGTGGGGAAGGGCTAGGTGGATGCCCTTGGGAAACCCTGCCAGCAGAGTCTTCAAACAGCATAAGAGACTGCTGCATAACTTGAGGCTCAGACAATTTCCCTGATATGCATGGGGGTGATGTGACAGACTGATGGGCTTGGTTTTCATGCGCCATCTATGTACTTTCTGCAGAAGACTGGGTGGGAGATAATGTGAACGTGCTGGATACACTGTCGGCCACCCAATTGACTAATGCCTGTACCTGCTCAGGCCTTACCATCCTTAGAACGGCATTGGGCCCCACCAAATATCGCTGTAAATTCTGGTGGCTACTGGGACCTGAGGTAGTTGGTTCACTAGGACGTGTGGCTGTGGCAGAATGGCCACGTCCTCTCCCAGCACCAGAGGGTCCACTAACACCACCACGACCATGTCCCCGTCCGCGTCCCTTACTAGATGTTTTCCTCATTGTTACCGTTCACCACAATAAGAAAAAAATTATTTGGCCCAATGTATTGAATTCAAATTCAGGCCTTTTTTTACAGACACCTAACACTATCTGGCTATCTATTTAGGTACCGTATTACACTAATACAGGCACAGCAGTAACCACAGATTTAGCTGAATATAAATTGTAGGCCTAGTATTTAGGCCCTGGATGACAGGTATACGTTTACGGACAGAATTAAACTTGGAAATGCACGGTAGCGTGTGGAGTTATTGAGGATGACACTATCCGCACCTTCAATCTAATATACCCTTTTATGGATCGATTTAAACTTGGCCTGATACAGCAGAAACCACTGATTTAGGGAATTGCTAAGTTGGGAATTGTATTTCAAACCAGAACAAAAACTGTGCTTTGGCGGATAGAGTTGAGCGAACACCTGGATGTTCGGGTTCGAGAAGTTCGGCCGAACTTCCCGGAAATGTTCGGGTTCGGGATCCGAACCCGACCCGAACTTTGTCCCGGACCCGAGCCCCATTGAAGTCAATAGGGACCCGAACTTTTTGGCACTAAAAAGGCTGTAAAACAGCCCAGGAAAGGGCTAGAGGGCTGCAAAAGGCAGCAAAATGTAGTTAAATCCCCTGCAAACAAATGTGGATAGGGAAATGAATTAAAATAAAAATAAAATAAATAAAAATTAACCAATATCAATTGGAGAGAGGTCCGATAGCAGAGAATCAGGCTTCATGTCAGCAGAGAATCAGTCTTCATGTCATAGCAGAGAATCAGGCTTCACGTCACCCAAAACTGGAACAGTCCATTGTCATATATTTAGGCCCCGGCACCCAGACAGAGGAGAGAGGTCCCATAGCAGAGAATCTGGCTTCATGTCAGCAGAGAATCAGTCTTCATGTCATAGCAGAGAATCAGGCTTCACGTCACCCAAAACTGGAACAGTCCATTGTCATATATTTAGGCCCCGGCACCCAGACAGAGGAGAGAGGTCCCATAGCAGAGAATCTGGCTTCATGTCAGCAGAGAATCAGTCTTCATGTCATAGCAGAGAATCAGGCTTCACGTCACCCACCACTGGAACAGTCCATTGTCACATATTAGGCCCAGGCACCCAGGCAGAGGAGAGAGGTCCCATAGCAGAGAATCTGGCTTCATGTCAGCAGAGAATCAGTCTTCATGTCATAGCAGAGAATCAGGCTTCACGTCACCCACCACTGGAACAGTCCATTGTCACATATTTAGGCCCAGGCACCCAGGCAGAGGAGAGAGGTCCCATAGCAGAGAATCTGGCTTCATGTCAGCAGAGAATCAGTCTTCATGTCAGCAGAGAATCAGGCTTCACGTCACCCACCACTGGAACAGTCCATTGTCACATATTTAGGCCCAGGCACCCAGGCAGAGGAGAGAGGTCCCATAGCAGAGAATCTGGCTTCATGTCAGCAGAGAATCAGTCTTCATGTCATAGCATAGAATCAGGCTTCATGTCACCCACCACTGGAACAGACCACTGTCAGATATTTTTAGGCCCCGGCACCCAGACAGAGGAGAGAGGTCCCATAACAGAGATTCAGGCTTCATGTCAGCAGAGAATCAGTCTTCATGTCATAGCAGAGAATCAGGCTTCATGTCACCCACCACTGGAACAGGCCACTGTCAGATAATTTAGGCCCCGGCACCCAGACAGAGGAGAGAGGTCCCATAACAGAGATTCAGGCTTCATGTCAGCAGAGAATCAGTCTTCATGTCATAGCAGAGAATCAGGCTTCACGTCACCCACCACTGGAACAGTCCATTGTCACATATTTAGGCCCAGGCACCCAGACAGAGGAGAGAGGTCCCATAACAGAGATTCAGGCTTCATGTCAGCAGAGAATCAGGCTTCACGTCACCCACCACTGGAACAGTCCATTGTCACATATTTAGGCCCAGGCACCCAGACAGAGGAGAGAGGTCCCATAGCAGAGAATCTGGCTTCATGTCAGCAGAGAATCAGTCTTCATGTCATAGCAGAGAATCAGGCTTCATGTCACCCACCACTGGAACAGGCCACTGTCAGATATTTTTAGGCCCCGGCACCCAGACAGAGGAGAGGTTCATTCAACTTTGGGTTGCCCCACAATATAATGGTAAAATGAAAATAAAAATAGGATTGAATGAGGAATTGCCCTGGAGTACAATAATATATTGTTAAGGGGAGGTAGTTAATGTCTAATCTGCACAAGGGATGGACAGGTCCTGTGGGTTCCATGCCTGGTTCATTTTTATGAACGTCAGCTTGTCCACATTGGCTGTAGACAGGCGGCTGCGTTTGTCTGTAATGACGCCCCCTGCCGTGCTGAATACACGTTCAGACAAAACGCTGGCCGCCGGGCAGGCCAGCACCTCCAAGGCATAAAAGGCTAGCTCTGGCCACGTGGACAATTTGGAGACCCAGAAGTTGAATAGGGCCGAACCATCAGTCAGTACGTGGAGGGGTGTGCACAGGTACTGTTCCACCATGTTAGTGAAATGTTGCCTCCTGCTAACACGTTCCGTATCAGGTGGTGGTGCAGTTAGCTGTGGCGTGGTGACAAAACTTTTCCACATCTCTGCCATGCTAACCCTGCCCTCAGAGGAGCTGGCCGTGACACAGCTGCGTTGGCGAGCTCTTGCTCCTCCTCTGCCTTCGCCTTGGGCTTCCACTTGTTCCCCTGTGACATTTGGGAATGCTCTCAGTAGCGCGTCTACCAACGTGCGCTTGTACTCGCGCATCTTACTATCGCGCTCCAGTGCATGAAGTAAGGTGGGCACATTGTCTTTGTACCGTGGATCCAGCAGGGTGGCAACCCAGTAGTCCGCACACGTTAAAATGTGGGCAACTCTGCTGTCGTTGCGCAGGCACTGCAGCATGTAGTCGCTCATGTGTGCCAGGCTGCCCAGAGGTAAGGACAAGCTGTCCTCTGTGGGAGGCGTATCGTCATCGTCCTGCGTTTCCCCCCAGCCACGCACCAGTGATGGGCCCGAGCTGCGTTTGGTGCCACCCCGCTGTGAACATGCTTCATCCTCATCCTCCTCCACCTCCTCCTCATCCTCGTCCTCCTCGTCCTCCAGTAGTGGGCCCTGTCTGGCCACATTTGTACCTGGCCTCTGCTGTTGCAAAAAACCTCCCTCTGAGACACTTCGAAGAGACTGGCCTGAAAGTGCTAAAAATGACCCCTCTTCCTCCTCCTCCTCCTGGGCCACCTCCTCTTCCATCATCGCCCTAAGTGTTTTCTCAAGGAGACATAGAAGTGGTATTGTAACGCTGATAACGGCGTCATCGCCACTGGCCATGTTGGTGGAGTACTCGAAACAGCGCAACAGGGCACACAGGTCTCGCATGGAGGCAAAGTCATTGGTGGTGAAGTGGTGCTGTTCCGCAGTGCGACCGACCCGTGCGTGGTGCAGCTGAAACTCCACTATGGCCTGCTGCTGCTCGCACAGTCTGTCCAGCATGTGCAAGGTGGAGTTCCACCTGGTGGGCACGTCGCATATGAGGCGGTGAGCGGGAAGGCCGAAGTTTCGCTGTAGCGCAGACAGGCGAGCAGCGGCAGGATGTGAAAGCCGGAAGCGCGAACAGACGGCCCGCACTTTATACAGCAGCTTTGACATGTCGGGGTAGTTGTGAATGAACTTCTGCACCACCAAATTCAGCACATGCGCCAGGCAAGGGATGTGCGTCAAACCGGCTAGTCCCAGAGCTGCAACGAGATTTCGCCCATTATCACACACCACCAGGCCGGGCTTGAGGCTCACCGGCAGCAACCACTCGTCGGTCTGTTGTTCTATACCCCGCCACAACTCCTGTGCGGTGTGGGGCCTGTCCCCCAAACATATGAGTTTCAGAATGGCCTGCTGACGTTTACCCCGGGGCTGTGCTGAAGTTGTGGTGAAGGTGTGTGGCTGACTGGATGAGCAGGTGGAAGAAGAGGAGGAGGAAGCCGAGTAGGAGGAGGAAGCAACAGGAGGCAAAGAATGTTGCCCTGCGATCCTTGGCGGCGGAAGGACGTGCGCCAAACAGCTCTCCGCCTGGGGCCCAGCCGCCAATACATTTACCCAGTGTGCAGTTAGGGAGATATAGCGTCCTGGCCGTGCTTACTGGTCCACGTATCTGTGGTTAGGTGGACCTTGCCACAGATGGCGTTGCGCAGTGCACACTTGATTTTATCGGATACTTGGTTGTGCAGGGAAGGCACGGCTCTCTTGGAGAAGTAGTGGCCGGCTGGGAACAACATACTGTGGGACAGCAAGCGACATGAGCTGTTTGAAGCTGGTCTGTGTCCACAGCCTAAATGACAACATTCCATAGGCCAGTAGTTTAGAAATGCTGGCATTCAGGGCCAGGGATCGAGGGTGGCTAGGTGGGAATTTACGCTTTCTCTCAAATGTTTGTGAGATGGAGAGCTGACGCTGCAGTGTGACATGGTTGAGATGCTTGGTGACGCAGGTGGTGGTGTTGGTGGTACATCCCATGTTTGCTGGGCGGCAGGTGCCAACGTTCCTCCAGAGGCGGAGGAAGAGGCCGAGGCGGCGGCAGCAGCAGAAGAGGCCGAGGCGGCAGCAGCAGAAGAAGGTAGCAGGGGAGCCTGAGTGACTTCCTTGTTTTTAAGGTGTTTACTCCACTGCAGTTCATGCTTTGCATGCAGGTGCCTGGTCATGCAGGTTGTGGCTAGGTTCAGAACGTTTAATGCCTCGCTTCAGGCTCTGATGGACAGCGTGCAAACCACTCGGGTCTTGTCGTCAGCACATTGTTTGAAGAAGTGCCATGCCAGGGAACTCCTTGAAGCTGCCTTTGGGGTGCTCGGTCCCAGATGGCGGCGGTCAGTAGCAGGCCGGAGTCTCTTGGCGGCGGGTGGTTCTGCTTTTGCCCACTGCTCCCTCTTTTGCTACGCTGTTGGCTCGGTCTCACCACTGCCTCTTTCCTCCGAACTGTGAAAGTCAGTGGCACGACCTTCATTCCATGTGGGGTCTAGGACCTCATCGTCCCCTGCATCGTCTTCCACCCAGTATTGATCCCTGACCTCCTGTTCAGTCTGCACACTGCAGAAGACGCAGCAGTTGGCACCTGTGTTTCGTCATCATCAGAGACGTGCTGAGGTGGTATTCCCATGTCCTCATCATCAGGAAACATAAGTGGTTGTGCGTTAGTGCATTCTATCTCTTCCACCCCTGGGGAAGGGCTAGGTGGATGCCCTTGGGAAACCCTGGCAGCAGAGTCTTCAACCAGCATAAGAGACTGCTGCATAACTTGAGGCTCAGACAGTTTCCCTGATATGCATGGGGGTGATGTGACAGACTGATGGGCTTGGTTTTCATGCGCCATCTGTGCGCTTTCTGCAGAAGACTGGGTGGGAGATAATGTGAACGTGCTGGATCCACTGTCAGGCCACCCAATTGACTAATGCCTGTACCTGCTCAGCCTTACCATCCTTAGAATGGCATTGGGCCCCACCAAATATGGCTGTAAATTCTGGCGGGCTACTGGACCTGGGTAGTTGGTACACTAGGACGTGTGGCTGTGGCAGAACGGCCACGTCCTCTCCCAGCACCAGAGGGTCCACTAACACCACCACGACCATGTCCGCGTTCGTCCCTTACTAGATGTTTTCCTCACTTGTTACCGTTACACAATAAGAAAAATATTATTCGGGCCAATGTATTGAATTCAAATTCAGGCCTTTTTTTTACAGACACCTAACACTATCTGGCTATCTATTCAAGTACCGTATTACACTAATCCAGGCACACCAGTAATGACAGATTTAGCTGAATATAAATTTGAGGCCTATTATTTAGGCGCTGGGTGACAGGAATACGTTTACGGACAGAATCTGCACAGTAGCGTGTGTGTGAAGTTCTTGAGAATTACCCTATCACCACCTTGAATCTAATATACCCTTTTAGGGATAGATTTAAAGTAGGCCTGATACAGCTGAAACCCCTAATTTAGAGAATTGCAAAATTGGGAATTGTATTTCAACCCAGAACAAAAACTGTGCTTTGACGGACACTAAATAACTTGACCAGCTAAAGCAGTAATGACAGATTTGGATGAATATAAATGTGAGGCCTATTTTTTAGGCGCTGGGTGACAGGTATACGTTTAATCACAGAATTAGACTTAGATCTGCACTGTAGCGTGTGTGTGAAGTTCTTGAGAATTACCATATCAGCACCTTTAATCTAATATACCCTTTTAGGGATAGATTTAAAGTAGGCCTGATACAGCAGAAACCACTAATTTAGAGAATTGCAAAATTGGGAATTGTATTTCAACCCAGAACAAAAACTGTGCTTTGACGGACACTAAATAACTTGACCAGCTAAAGCAGTAATGACAGATTTGGATGAATATAAATGTGAGGCCTATTTTTTAGGCGCTGGGTGACAGGTATACGTTTAATCACAGAATTAGACTTGGATCTGCACTGTAGCGTCTGTGTGAAGTTCTTGAGAATTACCCTATCAGCACCTTGAATCTAATATACCCTTTTAGGGATAGATTTAAAGTAGGCCTGATACAGCAGAAACCACTAATTTAGAGAATTTCAAAATTGGGAATTGTATTTCAACCCAGAACAAAAACTGTGCTTTGACGGACACTAAATAACTTGACCAGCTAAAGCAGTAATGACAGATTTGGATGAATATAAATGTGAGGCCTATTTTTTAGGCGCTGGGTGACAGGTATACGTTTAATCACAGAATTAGACTTGGATCTGCACTGTAGCGTGTGTGTGAAGTTCATGAGAATTACCCTATCAGCACCTTGAATCTAATATACCCTTTTAGGGATAGATTTAAAGTAGGTCTGATACAGCAGAAACCCCTAATTTAGAGAATGCAAAATTGGGAATTGTATTATAACCCAGAACAAAAACTGTGCTTTGACGGACACTAAATAACTTGACCAGCTAAAGCAGTAATGACAGATTTGGATGAATATATATGTGAGGCCTGTTTTTTAGGCGCTGGGTGACAGGCTCAACTTGCCCCTGATGTAGGATATAGCCAAAAAATAACCACACTATTGATGGTTAAATGCACTTGGTGACAGGCTCAACTTGCCCCTGATGTAGTGTATGGCCAAAAAATAACCACACTATTGATGGTTAAATGCACTTGATGACAGCTTGGCCCTGATTTAGGATATAGCCAAAAAATAACCACACTATTGATGGTTAAATGCACTTGGGTGACAGGCTCAGCTTGCCCCTGATGTAGTGTATGGCCAAAAAATAACCACACTATTGATGGTTAAATGCACTTGGTGACAGGCTCAGCTTGCCCCTGATGTAGTATATGTCCAAAAAAAATAACACACTGTTGATGGTTAAATGCACTTGATGACAGCTTGACTCTGATGTAGGATATAGCCAAAAATAACCACACTATTGATGGTTAAATGCACTTGGGTGACAGGCTCAGCTTGCCCCTGATGTATTATATGGCCAAAAAATAACCACACTATTGATGGTTAAATGCACTTGATGACAGCTTGACCCTGATGTAGGATATAGCAAAAAATAACCACACTATTGATGGTTAAATGTACTTGGTGGCAGCTTGTGCTGGCGCACCACAAGCCACAAAATGGCCGCCAATCACCCCAGAAAAAAGTGACTGAAAAACGCTCTGGGCAGCCTAAAAACAGTGAGCAATTGAATAGCAGCAGTTCAATGATCCACAGCTGTAGATCGAGCACTGAATGAAGTCTTTTGGAGGAGTTAATCACTGCCTAATCTCGCCCTAACGTCGCAGCTGCAACCTCTCCCTACACTTGTATCAGCAGAGTGACGTGCAGCACTACGTAACCCAAGCTTATATAGAGGCTGGGTCACATGCTGCACTGGCCAATCACAGCCATGCCAATAGTAGGCATGGCTGTGACGGCCTCTTGGGGCAAGTAGTATGATGCTTGTTGATTGGCTGCTTTGCAGCCTTTCAAAAAGCGCCAAGAAAGCGCCGAACACCGAACCCGAACCCGGACTTTTACGAAAATGTTAGGGTTCGGGTCCGTGTCACGGACACCCTTAAAATTTGGTACGAACCCGAACTATACAGTTCGGGTTCGCTCATCCCTATTGGCGGACACTAAATGAATTGACCAGCCTCAGCAATAAACACAGATTTAGCTGAATATAAATTTTAGGCCTATTATTTAGGCGCTGGATGACAGGTATGCGTTTACGGACAGAATTAGACTTGGAAATGCACGGTAGCGTGTGAAGTTATTGAGGATGACCCTATCCGCACCTTCAATCTAATATACCCTTTTATGGATAGATTTAACCTTGGCCTGATAGAGCAGAAACCACTAATTTAGGGAATTGTTAAGTTGGGAATTGTATTCAACCCAGAACAAAAACTGTGCTTCGGCAGACAGCAGACAGTATTACAATTGGCTAGCCACAGCTGAAACACCAGATTTAGGGTACTGCTATTTTGGCAATTGTATTTTACCCCTCAATAAAATAGCAAGCACAGCCAAGCCCCTGATGTAGGATATAGCAAAAAATAACACCACACTATTGATGGTTAAAAATGGACTTGGTGGCAGCTTGTGCTGGCGCACCACAAGACACGAAATGGCCGCTGATCACCCCAGAAAAAAGTGACTGAAAAACGCTCTGGGCAGCCTTAAAACAGTGAGCAATTGAATAGCAGAGGTTGTATGATACACAGCTGTATATCGATCACTTCAGTAAATAAATCCCTGCCTAATCTCGCCCTAACAGCAGCAGCTGCATCCTCTCCCTACACTGATCAGAGCAGAGTGACGTGCGGCGCTACGTGACTCCAGCTTAAATAGAGGCTGGGTCACATGCTGCACTGGCCAATCACAACCATGCCAATAGTAGGCATGGCTGTGATGGCCTCTTGGGGCAAGTAGTATGACGCTTGTTGATTGGCTGCTTTGCAGCCTTTCAAAAAGCGCCAAGAAAGCGCCGAACACCGAACCCGAACCCCGAACCCGAACCCGGACTTTTACGAAAATGTTTTACTATACAGTTCGGGTTTGCTCATCCCTACTCGCAGGGAATGGTGGTTTCTTCCTGGAGATATGATAGTTCTGAAGTTGGCTGCTTTCTTTGTCATCCAGCTGAGGCAAGGAACTAAGGCTGGGAAGGTTGCTTTGGGCCTCAGCACAGTCTGAATCCTTGTTGTAATCCCTGTTTTTCCTGGGAGCTCCTATTCACGACAGCCTACCCCAACAGGGGGTGGCTGGTACACTGCCTAGAACTTTCTGTCCTCCCTCTGAAGTAGGATGTGGGAAACATTCCACTCCTCCTCAGATAGGGGGTAAGCTAGCCTGGGATAGTCTATCCAGTCTAGTATACTAACTGGCCTTATTCTGTCTACATATTGCTGCCACCTCTGTGTACATTTGAAGTTACAGCAAATACATTCAATACAGACATAGAAATGGCATACAATCATAAATGCAAATGTCAGAATACACAAGATGACAACACATCTACACTTTAACATCATGAAGCTGGGTGACAGAGTTTTAGTGACATACTCTGGGATGTATACAGTATGTCTGGTGGTATCAGGGACCTCAACCTCATCGTCCGAACTTTTGGACAAACTGCCACTTGCTTTCTACAGGTTCGTATTCTGACCCGCTGGATTCGTTCAATGAGGTTCCATTCCTCATCCGACTGGGTCAGAAGCCTGTAGGCCTCTTCAGAAGAATACCCCTTACTTGCCATTTGGTCAACTAAATTTAGGGGTATTCCCTGAGACTACCCAAGAAAGAAAGCAAGCCTGTTTTACAAATGGGAGGCTAGCGAAGTACAGGAAGCTGCTGCGATTGATAAAAAATATCAAAACTGATTTTTTTATCGCCGCAGCGCTTGTGTAGTGCAGTGATAAGAAAAAATAATACATTTTTGTCACTGCGGCAGGGCGGGCGTGGGTGAACGCACGTGTGGGCGACCGATCAGGCCTGATCGGGCAAACACTGCGTTTTGGGTGGAGGGCGAGCTAAGGTGACACTAATACTATTATAGATCTGTTCTGATCACTTACAGATACTATAAAGTACCAATGCTGATTAGCGATACGCTAATCAGCTAATCAGTGATGCGGTGGGCTGGGCGCTAAATGAAGCTAACTACCTACCAAAGGGGCCTAAACTATCCTAAACCTAACAGTCAATACTGGCGGGAAAATAATGTGACAGTTTACACTGATCACTTTTTTCCCTTTCACTAGTGATTGACAGGGGTGATCAAGGGGTTAATTGGGGTGATGGGGGGTGATCTGGGGCTAAATGTGTAGTGTTTGGTGTACTCACAGTGATGTGTGCTCTCTGCTGGGACCAACCGACGAAAAGGAATCAGCAGAGAGCACAGAAGCCATTTAACACATTATATTTATAAATATAATGTGTTAAACGGCTTCTGATTCGATTTTTTAAAAGTCACCAACCTGCCAGCGATGATCATTGGCGAGATCATTCACTCGCGAGATGACGCGCCAATACGTCAAGAAGGAACAAACCGAGCGCCCACAGAACGCATCCCTGCGTTAGGCGGTCGGGAAGTGGTTAAAGGGGCGGTCACAGTGAAAGTCACAGTTAAATGGGCGGTCACAGTGAAAGTCACAGTTAAAGGGGCGGTCACTGTGAAAGTCACAGTTAAAAGGGCGGTCACAGTGAAAGTCACAGTTAAAGGGGCGGTCACAGTTAATAGGGGCGGTCACAGTTAATAGGGGCGGTCACAGTGAAAGTCACAGTTAAATGGCTGGTCACAGTGAAAGTCACTGTTAAAGGGGCAGTCACAGATAATAGGGGCGGTCACATTGAAAGTCGCAGTTAAAGGGGCGGTCACAGTGAAAAGCACAATTAAAGGGGCGGTCACAGTGAAAGTCACTGTTAAAGGGGCGGTCACAGTGAAAGTCACAGTTAAAGGGGCGGTCACTGTTAAAGTCACAGTTAAAGGGGCGGTCACTGTGAAAGCCACAGTTAAATGGACGGTCACAGTGAAAGTCACAGTTAAAGGGGCGGTCACAGTGAAAGTCACAGTTAAAGGGGCGGTCACAGTATAAATCACAGTTAAAGGGGTGGTCACAGTGAAAGTCACAGTTAAAGGGGTGGTCACAGTGAAAGTCACAGTTAAAGGGCCGGTCACTGTGAAATTAACAGTTAAAGGGGCGGTCACTGTGAAAGTCACAGTTAAAGGGGCGGTCACTGTGAATATCACAGTTAAAGGGGTGGTCACTGTAAAAGTCACAGTTAAATGGGCGGTCACTGTAAAAGTCCCAGTTAATGGGGTGGCCACTGTAAATGTCACTGTTAAGGGGGTGCTCATTGTTAAAGGGGCGGTCACTGTGAAAGTCATTGTTAAAGGGGCGGTCACTGTTATAGTCACTGTTAAAGGGGCGGTCTATGTGAAAGTCACTGTTAAAGGGGCGGCCACTGTTAAAGTCACAGTTAAAGGGGCGGTCACAGTGAATGTCACAGTTAAAGGGGCATTCACAGTGAAAGTCACAGTTAAAGGGGCGGGCACTGTAGAGGTCACTGTTATGGGGTAAACTGTTATTTTTTTTACGACAAACGTAAACATAAAATTAAATAGATGAAATATACCCGTGCGAAGCCGGGTCCTTCTGCTAGTATATATATATATATATATTTTGTGAGGCAGTGACAGGTCTCATATATGAAGGAAGGTTTGTGTCTCCTAGAATGGTGCAGGAAACCTATTATAGGAGATGAATATCATGGTTTGCTGTGGTTCACCTGAGACGTGCCACCAAGGTCCCCGTCCTTGGTGGAGTGAAAGCCAGTACCTAGTGCTTCCACTAGGATAGATAGTGGACGCTGTTGGTAATTAGTATAGCTGGTATCAGCTAATCTGGGCCTGGCTTTTATTGGGAATAAGCAAAGAGCTGGGTGGGTGCTTATGCCCCATCACCTGAGACGTGCCACCAAGGTGCCCGTCCTTGGTGGAGTGAAAGCCAGTACCTAGTGTTTCCACTAGGATAGATAGTGGACGCTGTTGGTAATTAGTATAGCTGGTATTAGCTAATCTGGGCCTGGCTTTTATTGGGAATAAGCAAAGAGCTGGGTGGGTGCTTATGCCCCATGATCCATTTCAGGTTTCACAGGTGGCCCATGTCCACAGTTGTGAATTAAAAAGTCAGCAGCAAGCAGGGTGTGTCTGTATGAGTGAGAGGCTTACAGATTACAGAGCGCAAGGCGTGTGTGAAGCAACATTGGCCTGAAGACGGTTCTAAGTGAGACCCGAGCCTTTATCGCTCTGTTCGTGTGTTATGGACTGACCTGTCCCGGCTGCGATCCGGTCCCTGGCTTTCTTCAACACTGGTCGTAGGAGCTGACAGATTTACAATATACATATATATATATATTGTGACAACTCGGGGTCACTTAGCTCTCCAGGATCGCCATCTTCTCAGCTTAGACGGTTGGCACACCTCAAGGAGCCACTTCAACACTGCAGATTTGGATGCAAACTGGCCATGACCCAGCTTTATTGGCACTTTTACAGCAGACCAAACATAAATCATAAACATAAATCCTTGGCCGTCTGGCCAGTTACTACACAGTAGTTCTCCCTCTCTATCGGGATCTGGGTCTACCACCCAGCTCCCCAAAACACAGCACAGTGCTTACCCTACACAGGGTTAGAGGGTCCTGGCTCCCACAGGCCTTGGCGCAGCCTGTTTCTTCCCCAGACTGGGAGCCCCGCCCACCTTTACCTGAGCTCAGGGCCGGCTTTTGGGGTGTGTGCGATCTGTGTGGTCGCACAGGGCGCCATGGCAACAGGGGCGCCCGGCGGCCGACACAGCTCACAGTCGGTCTCTTACAGCAGGCTGGCCCGAGATTGTGTGAGGCGAGCCTGGCGAGCTGAGCCGCTGCAGCTGCCAGGTCAGGTTCCGGAGCGTGGAGGAGGAGCTTAGGGGCGCAGGCGCAGCGTCCAAGTGCTGCGCCTTTACAGAGAGCCGCGGAAGGATCCGCTCAATGTGTGAGGGCGGCGGCCGGTGCTCTGCAGACAGGGAGGGAGCAGAAAACTTCAAATAGTGAGTACCTGTTCTTATTGTTTTTTTTGTTTTTTTTTACCAAATATCTTTCATTAAATGGGGGCAGGGTCTAATTAAGGGAGGCAGGGGACTGGATAAGGGTGACAGAAACTGGGTATGATTAAGGGGGCAGGGGACTGAATAAGGGTGACAGAAACTGGGTATGATTAAGGGGGCAGGGGACTGGATAAGGGTGACAGAAACTGGGTATGATTAAGGGGGCAGGGGACTGGATAAGGGTGACACTGGGTATGATTAAGGGGCAGGGGACTGGCTTTGGTTGACACTGGGTATGATTAAGGGGGGCAGGGGACTGGGTAAAGGTGACAGGGTATGATTAAGGGGGCAGGGGACTGGCTATGGGTGACACTGGGTATGATTGTACTTGTTTGCACTTGCACTTAAATTATCTGTAATAAAAAAAAAAACTGTTTGTTACAAAGATTGTTTTCCTCTTTGTGTATGTTTAGGTGAACTGGGGGTGGGGGTAGGGGGGGGGGGGGTCGCCACAAGATTAGCTCGCACAGGGCGCCTGAACACCTAAGGCCAGCCCTTCCTGAGCTCCTCAGCTGACTGCTAATTACCTCTCATTAACAGCCTGACTGATCCACACAGAGGAAAATCATCAGTTTCCCAGCCTTTCTTGTTCTCATTGTTCTCATCCAGCTTCCTCTGGGTGAGAAACCATTTTAATGGCCCTCATATGGCCCTCTTGCAGCTCCACTGCCACAATATATAATGTAAATAAATCAATCAACATTTAAGCCCATACTGTGCGCACTTCAACAAACTCCATTGTTCCAGATCTGACATGTTCTTCTGAAATGTGTACAGTTAGGACTTATTCATACGAGTGATGCAAAACTCATCTGTGTTTCTTCCGCTAAAAAAGGACAATTTCGAATTGAAATCAACATTGTCTTTGCCTGAGTTCCATATGTACATTTTTTCCATCTTTAAGCCTTATGTTTATCACATCTGGCAGTTCTTTCTGCTTTTACTTCTTTTCAGAGTTTTTTTTAGCTATCATACGTGAAAAACAGACCATGCACAGTTGGCATCTATGTGCTCAATGACTTGAAGCGGTCTAGAGTCTAGAGTGAGAATCAGGTCAAAGTACTGCACAATGTGATTTTCTGAGATGTTAGTTGACCCATTGACTATAGGGTGTCCGTCCATGTGCTGTCTGTTCTAAACTCTGAGAGTGCATGGACAGGTACATTGCTGGTGTGAATAGACCTTAAAGAGGTTTTCCAGGATTTAGATATTGATGGCCTATCCTCGGGATAGGTCATCAATATCATATCGGCGGGGCTCGAACACCTGGAACCCCTGCTGATCAGCTGGTTTAAGAGAAGGCAACGCGCCATGCCAGCACAACCTTCTCTTCATTGTTTACCTGCTCGCCATCGACAGCACAGCGGTGAGCAGGTGTAATTACAAGAAGCCATCCCTTTCACTTCAATGGGACAGCTCATTCCTATTCAAATATATAGGAAAGAGCCATTCCATAGAAGTGAATGGGACGTCTTGTAGTTGATGTCAACGGTGAGCAGGTAAACAATGAAGGGAAGACTGATTGACATGGCGCATGGTGGGACGGCCAGGAGTCAAACCCCTAATGATCTGATATTGATGATCTATCTTGAGGATGGGCATAGCTATGGGGTACTATTAGACATATGCGCTGGTTATTCAGGCTCTGCAAGAGTATTTAGATACAGTAATACTGCAGCAAATAGATTTTTAGGACCAGTCTGGTTAAGGGCTATATTAGACCAACAGATTATCTGACCAATTTCTGCCCAATCAGACTAATAGTTGGTGTGAATAACAAAAGATCTGTGTGTGCAAATGGCCATCTGACCAATGATTGGTCATAAAATCTGTCAATCTGTTGGTGTAATACAGCCCTAAGACTCTGTGTTACAGAATATTCCTCAGCATGGCTCGCCATTAATGTATTATTAGCATTATCAATATTACTGTTATTTTTACACCACAGGGTCAGGCGGGTTTTTCTTCAATGTTTAAATGATATATAAATGCAATTAAAAAACATTATAACTACCTGTAGCTGATTACATCACACACACAGGCCATTATTATGTGTCATCTGACAAGCTTTATTTCCATTCATTACAATATGCACTTCAAGCTTTATGATAAAGAAAATGATGATAAATTTAACGTAAGTAATGCAAGTATGTAAAAGAGGAATGATTCACATGCATGAGCAATTACATACAGAAATTTGTGTAAGTAATCAGAAACTGTGCTCTTTTTTTTGGCCATGAAAATTCATTGAGTAGGTTCAGTCTATAAATGAAATGAAAAATTACAGTAAGTACACATTTGAATTGGATGTGAGTACAAAAGTGTCCATGGTCTTCTATAAAAGGAATAAAAATAAATAAATAAAATAAAAACATAATATATATATATATATATATATATACTGTACTTTATATCTAGTAAAACATAGTTGTATGATAAGATGCTTTGCCTCTTCCAAGAACATGCACTCCAAAATAAGTCCCTTTGGACGGTACATGAATGAAATGCACAAATAATGCACCTTGCCTTTATATTCCCTTTTTTAAATTCTTCAAAGTTCACATATACACAACAAATTCTGAGCCCTCTTAGCTGCCTGTTTTACCACTAAAAATGGGAAGGATATGGAGAAAATTACACATGTGGGATTTTTATTTTTTTTATAATTTTTTTTTTCTGCTTCTTTGTTTTTTATTTATACATTAAACAACACAGTAAAGTGGTTTTCGAGAGGTGAAAAAATTGGTGGCAGCGGGTTCAGCTTGTCCTGTGCTGGTGTCCAGAATCAGTATCTGGGCAGTGGAGCTGAGCTACTGAGCATGTGTGACCACCGGAACTGGTAACATTAGGCAGTTGTTCTAGGAGATATTCAAAAGAACACCCAGGGAGTGTCATAACAAGCATGCAACAACAATCGCTAGACACAAGCGCATTTTATAAAGGGATTTTCTGGGACCCATCAAGTAATGCAAATCCACCACAAACACAAAATCTCTCTCCTGTAGAAGAAAGTTTTTAATATACTTACCATCGCAAAGTTGTGTGCATCAGCTACTTGGCAACCCAGTAAGGTAACAGAAATCCTGCTTCCACAGATGTTTCTGGCTTAAGCTATGGATGGGAAGTCACTTCTGTTGTAGATGGGACCAGGACTATTCATCTCCCTGCACAAACTCCTGAATCCGCCTCATCTGCGCATGCACTAGGGGCATGAATAGTTCTGGCCACGTCCACAGTGGAAGTGACATACCAACCATCAGCGTCAGACTGAAGTCCCTTTGGCCTTCCAGAGGAAATGATTCTGAAGGTCCACCTTCAGTGTATAAGATATTAAGGGCCCTGTTTTATAAGAGGTCCATTACTGTCAGACCTTGGGCCCACTGGAGGATCTTCTGATACTCTGATGGGACAGTCCAACCCTGCCGTCCATACCCCAGGCTGGAAACCTGTTACATAATGGGAGGTCGACAGAAGCAGGATTTTAAAAAAAGGCACATTATGCCCCAAGCGGTCCATCCATGCAATTTTGGGATGGTAAGTATATTGCAAACTACTACAGGCATGTTATGTGTAATGAAGATGAGTTTGAAGGACACGGTGGGATCCGGAATACCACTTTAAAGGGGTTGGACAAGAATAGGGATGTTTTTGGCAAACCCCTCATTTTGCGGGACCTGCAAAGGGAAGATGACTTTACCTGCTTCCTAAAGCCAGCCCCTGCTCCTTATTCTGTCAGCCTGCAATGTTCCGTTGGGCTCCAGCGATTTCAACATCCGGTTTGACATCACTATAGCCAATCACAAATGGTCGCAAGGAAAGCTTGACACCACCACGGCCTGTGATTGGCTGCAATGATGTCAAACCGGATGTTGACATCGCTGGAACCCAAAGGAGCATTGCTGACCAAGAGAAGAAGGAGTGAGGAGCCAGTTCCGGGAAGCAGGTAAGTCATCTTCCCTTTGCAGGCCCTGCAGAATGTGTGGGGGGGGATGCAACTCCCCCCCTTCATTCTAGAACAACCCATTTAAAGTGACTCCAGTTATTGTAATAGTTAGGTTTTGCGTGATCTAACAGATACTTTTTATTTTCATTCATGGGACAACCACTTTAAAGGTGTGAGCATGTAATAGCAATGTTTTATGCATGACACAAGTGAAAATATCAGGTCATACAATGCCTTGGTTGTGGCAGCTGCCGGTTTAATGATTTTAAACTCACCTTTGCTGTGGCTAAGCTGTGCACACTAGTGGTGTCCATGGTGTCCATGGTGTCGATGGGGTCTATTATTCCAGGATCTATTGTTGCTCCACCAAGAGTTCCAGTAGCCTGGATTATATGGAGGATAAAGTGGTCTGGAATATCCTACCCAAGGAGATGGGGGGTTGTACCATACTGACGGATTGTTATTATATGGTCCTGAAACATAATTTGATACTAGAATAAGCACTGTAATATGTGATTATATTAAAAGGTAGCAAGATGGCCAGTTTGACAGTAGGTTTGATTTGCAGTGCTACTTTTTTTTTAACGGTAAGTTGCTCCTTAGTTACTCTTTAATACCTCTAAATTTCCAATGTGTATGTTCGCTAAGGATCAACCATGATAATTTTAATGTTGCAGAGAAAATTCCTGAGAAAGCTGATTTATATTCAATTACCTTATTCCCCCATCCTAAAAATGAATACCTTTTGCCTGCTCTCAATTAATCCATTATTAATGCCCTTAGTATTTTTGGAACTTCAAACTAATTTTTGACACAAATCTACAAAAAAAAAAATTTGGTTCATTGTGTAGATTAGAACTGATTGGCCTTCATACAAAAGTATAAAGGCATATACTGGTACATTAAATGACTCATCTTTACTGGGGTTTTCCGGTCCTATACTTGTAAAAGTAAAACTTGTAATTTATACATTTAAAGAATAACTGTCATATTATAATTTTTTTTTGCTAAAGTGTAGGGCAAGTGATAATTCATGTAGCAGCCGGCTCACTGCGCATAGTGCTTCTACTTCCGGCGGCTGCTACATGAATTATTATCACAGGGATCGCAGCAGGTCAGTAAATGTAACGGAGCATTAGATTGCATAGAAATGGGGGAATATAAATGTAATTTTAACTCCTAAGACTCCTGTGCCCCACCTTCTGTGTCCTAGGGAAGCACGCTTCAGAAGCACAGCGTCTGCACAGCCCGTCTTTTCTAATGGACGGATGGCCCTTAGCAACGCTCTTTTGAAGAGTGCTGCTAAGGGCCATTTCAGCCCCAGTTTTCTACCAAAAATAAAAGTTTTGGCTA
The DNA here is from genome assembly GCF_905171765.1 of Bufo bufo. Taxonomy (NCBI): domain Eukaryota; kingdom Metazoa; phylum Chordata; class Amphibia; order Anura; family Bufonidae; genus Bufo; species Bufo bufo. The sequence goes on from NC_053395.1 coordinate 172,335,184, forward strand.
AATAAAGTCTATTGCAAAATTGTTACCTATCACTTGCCCTACACTTTAGCAAAAAAATAAAATAAAATGACTGTTATTCTTTAAATCTCTCCTCTTTCTGACGTCAGCTGTACACGGGGGAGGTGTCATCAGTGATTGATAGCATTCTTTGTATAAGTGTGTGTACAGAGATAGCTGTCCATTATTAATAAGATGGCTCCCATGTACAACTGAGCTCAGAAAGAACAGAAGTTTAAATGTATAAATTACAAGTTACTATAATCTCATCCCACAAATAAACACTGTGTATAAATATGTATGTGTGTGGATATTTATATATATATATACACAGTATCTCACAAAATTTAGTACACCGCTCATATTTTTGTAAATATTTTATTCTATCTTTTCATGGGACAACACTGAAGATCTGACACTTTGATACAATGTACAGTAATCAGTGTACAGCTTGTATAACAGTGTACATTGGGTGTGCCCTCGAAGTAACTCAACACACAGCCATTAATGTCTAAACCGCTGGCAACAAAAGTGAGTACATCACTAATTGAAAATGGCCAAATTGTGCCCAGTTAGCCATTTTAACTCCCTGGTGTCATGTGACTTGTTAGTGTTACAAGGTCTCAAGCGTGAATAGGGGGCAGGTGTGTTAAATTTAGTGTTATCTCTCTCACACTCTCTCATACTGGTCACTGGAAATTCAACATGGCACCTCATGGCAAAGAACTCTGAGGATCTGAAAAAAAGAATTGTTGCTCTACATAAAGATGGCCTAGGCTATAAGAAGATTGCGAACACCCAGAAACTGAGCTGCAGCACGGTGGCCAAGACCATACAGCGGTTTAACAAGACAGGTTCCACTCTGAACAGGCCTGGCTATGGTCGACCAAATAAGTTGAGTGCACGTGCTCAGAGTCATATCCAGATGCTGCCAGCATTGTTGCAGAGGTCAAAGGGGTGGGGGGCCAGATGGTCAGTGCTCAGACCATATGCCGCACACTGCATTAAATTGGTCTGCATGGCTGTCGTCCCAGAAGGAAGATGATGCACGAGAAAGCCTGCGAACTGTTTACTGAAGACAAGCAGACTAAGGACATGGATTACTGGAGACCAAGATAACCTTATTTGGTTCAGATGGTGTCAAGCGTGTGTGGCAGCAACCAGGTTAGGAGTACAAAAACAATTGTGTCTTGCCTACAGTCAAGAACGGTGGTGAGAGTGTCACGGTGCATACATGAGTGCTGCCGGCTGTGGGGAAATACAATTCGTTGAGGGAACCATGGATGCCATCATGTACTGTGACATACTGAAGCAGAGCATGATCCCCTCCCTTCAGAAACTGGGCCGCAGGGAAGTATTCCAACATGATAACTACCCCAAACACACCTCCAAGACATCCACTGCCTTGCTAAAGAAACTGAGGGTAAAGGTGCTGGACTGGCCAAGCATGTCTCCAGACCTAAACCCTACTGAGCATGTGTGGGGCATCCTCAAACAGAAGGGGGAGAAGTGCAAGGCCTCTGACATCCACCAGCTCCGTGATGTCATCATGGAAGAGTGGAAGAGGATTTCAGTAGCAGCCTGTGAAGCTCTAGTGAACTCCATTCCCAAGAGAGTTAAGGCAGTGCTGGAAAATAATGGTGGCCACACAAAATATTTACACTGTGGGCAGAATTTGGCCATTTTCACTCAGGAGTGTACTCACTTTTGTTGCCAGTGGTTTAGACATTAATGGCTGTGTGTTGAGTTATATTTTTTAAACAAATTTACACTGTTACACAAGCCGTGCACTGATTACTTTACATTGTATCAAAGTGTCATATCTTCAGTGTTGTCCCATATAAAAATAAAAATAAAATATTGACAAAAATGTGAGGGGTGTACTCACTTTTGTAAGATACTGTATATATATATATATATATATATAAAAAAAAAGAAAGTCCAACGGGAGCACCAACCTGACAAGCGGGTGCAATGTCCAAAAGGGGGCAACGGCAATCCCCAATAGTATAATCAAATAGAAAGCAGGACTGCACTCCAAAATGTGATGAAAAATCAAAGCTGTTTATTCACCCATGTTATGGCAAAGTTTGCGACGTTCAGCTCTTGCGAGCATGCTTGAGAAAGGCTCGCAAGAGCTGAAACGTCGCAAACTTTGCCATAACATGGGTGAATAAACAGCTTTGATTTTTTCATCACATTTTGGAGTGCAGTCCTGCTTTCTATTTGATTATATATATATATATATATATATATATATATATATACACACTCACTCAGCTCCTCCTGCTCACTGCATTTCCTGGTGATAGGTTCTTCTTAAAAAAGTCTCTTTCAACTAACCTGTGGAGAGGAGACATTTTGAGCAGTGCTTACACTTCTGTCGCTCCACCGATCCGTGCTGGGAGAACGTGACCACCTGACTGGATGTGAAGTCTTCCTCTGATGTTACAGCCATATGTGCTTCTCTTTCTTCCTATTCAGCTCCATACCATAGATGTAGCTGAACAGAAAAAAAAAGTTGCTACGTCAGAGTAAGAGCAGCCAGTCAAGCTATGGAATGGTAAGTACTGCTGAAAGTGTCTTCTTTCCACCCACAGATTAGCTGAAAGAGACTTTTTTAGGAACAGGCCTGGAGAATACCCTTAAAGGGCATCTGTCAGCAGTTTTGCACCTATTATATTGGCTGACCTGTTGCATGTGTGTCAGGCAGCTGAAGGCATCTGTGTTGGTCCCATGTTCATATGTGCCCGCATTGCTGAGAAAAATGAAGTTTTAGCATTTGCAAATGCACCTCTAAGAGCAACGGGGGCATTGTCATTACACCTAGAGGCTCTGGTCTCTCTGCAACTGCCACCCTCTCTGGACTTTGACTGGACTAGGCAATGTAATAGTGATCGTGCCAGCCGGGTCCAAATCCTAGCACAAGCTGTTTTCAGAAGCCCTGTCCCTAGAACCAAACACTGTAACTACACTGCTCCATCCAATGCGTAGTGCCCAGTATTTGCAGCATTCACTTGAATGGGAACACAGTAGTAAACTGGTCAGTAGATAAGTCCCAGACCAACCCTTTAACAGGGATTTGGAACACAGGATCAGACCACTTTAACCTACTGACATTAAAACTGATTGTATTCAAGGGAATACATTCACTTGAAAAAGGACCTGTCACCAGGTCAAAACCTGCAAACTGTGCACAGTATAATTTATCGAGATTTTCTTTATCTCATGAGACCACCCTGTGAGAAGTGTTGTTATCCGCCATACAGATTTAAGGAAGCATCAGCCCGGAGCAGAAGCGAGAGGAGAACCGAGAAGTCTAGCAGCATTGACCAAAAACAGCCCTTGTCACAGCGTGTTCTCATGAGCTATGGACGATGTCATGAGATCAGGCTGTGCTTGACAGCTCCAATGCTCTCCGTCTACGATTGGACAGTGTCAGAGTTATGGAGAAAGACTCCACTCCAAGAGACAAGCTTTGGATGTCTCCCCATGGCAAGCCACTTCCAATACATATACAGTTTGTGCAGGGTATCTCTGTAATGGTGGGTCAACCCCCCGAAAAAACTAAATGTTCTGGAGGAAAGCACCAATTCAGTTATTGACTACAAATATTTATTCCTTATCTACAAGAGGAGAGGGAATAATTGTCTGGTGGAGGTCTGAAGAAAGATAGGTAAGAAAAAAATGGGGTCATTTATCCAACTGGTGTAAAGTAGAACTGGCTTAGTTGCCCATAGAAACCAATCTGATTCCACCTTTTATTTTCCAAAGAAGCTGTCAAAAATGAAAGATGGAATCTAATTGGTTGCTATGTGCAAGTAAGCCAGTTCTACTTTACACCAGTTTGATTAATGACCCAAAAGTGTCTGTGCTAATAGTGTGATCTGTCATAAACACAATGAAAAATGCAGCAAGCAAAATACAAGAAGTTGGAGTTTAGAAGCATTTGTCAGATAAAGAAAAATATGGAGTCAATAAGTCTGATAATAAGTAACTCACCGTAGGGATACATGGTGGAGCACCTGTAAAATAAAGCTAAAAAATAAATAAAATAATTAATCCATTTAAATATACTTAAAGGGGTATTCCCATCACAGACAATGGGGCATATCGCGAGAATATGCCCCATTGTCTGATAGGTGCGGGCTCCCACCTCTGGGACTCGCATCTACACCAAGAACAGAGTGTGGAGAGTGGTGGCAGGAGGACCAGCATTGAGGACCAGCATTGAATATATATTTATAGGCAATTCCTCATTTATGGATTATCGATCACGTGACAAAGATTGGATGTCACAATTGGGATCAGTGTTTGGAGACACTGCAGTGCAAGATGCGGAGAAATGTGATGGTAAAGAATTGAAGCATAAGCTCAGAGAGGCCTTAAAAAAACGTACCAAGTTGTGGTGGAATAAAGCCTCACTTGAGAATTACCTTAATCGGAATATTATACCCCGGGGACTTCGGATACAGATCTTTCCAACCTTGGAGGGTGAAGATCCCTCCTTCATTGCAAAATGGGAGGAAACTCTCACTAAATGTTCACAAACCCTAATTGAATTGCTGATTGGGGTGGATCGGAGATCCTTGGAGGCTGTGGAGAAGGACATTGACAGTTATAAGGATAATATTAACCAACTACTGACTAAGGAGGATCTGGAGACCTTTGACAGAGGTCTTGAGGAAGACCTAGTCAAGTGGGAAAAAGAAATCCAGTCGATTAAAACAAAAAAATTCCAGAGAGATCTGGGAGACTACCAGTCTAATAAAGTATTCAAGTGGCAACGCACGAATCTTAGACCCGAATCACGCTCACGATCTCAGTCCCTAGCGTCATCTCTGTCTGAGGAAGAATGTGGCGGGCCTTTTTTAGAAGGGCGCCCGGGCACTACTCGCGGTCCAGATCCCGACAGGGCAGGTTACAATCTCCGCACTCCGGTACAAAAACGGAAACACTGGAACGGGAATGGTCGAGGGAAGAGAGCAAAGAATTAAAGGTAATAAATCTTTCTACCATTAATCTCACCTCAGCACAACAAGAGGTCTTACAAAAGGGTTTATCATTTTCCCCAGTGGGCAGATTTGATTACTTTGAAGTAATCAAAGATCTAGAACTATTTGCCTCGAAAATTACTGTTCAAAAAATATTTTAACCGCGGTCAGGAAGGTATCGCCTCACTGTCTCCGGTTGAGAGGCAAGCGATTAGAGATCTAGAATCCCTTTTGGAAGACCAGGTAGAAATTACACCCAGTAGATCCCCCATACATCTGCACAGGCGTTCACAGACGTTTCCCTCCAAAACATTATGTCCCGCAGTGGATGTCTTTGTGAAGCTTGTTAAACGTGATCTTAACATCGATCACTCACATATTAGGGGTGATAACTTGTCACGCCCACAGAGACAGGCACTGCGAGAACTGCAGAATCTGAAGGAGGTAGTCATAAAACCTGCCGATAAAGGGGGCAACGTCGTGATATGGCCTGTGCAGATGTATGAAAAGGAAGTCTTCCGACAGTTAAATAACAAACAATGTTATAGAAAAATTGAGAAAGATCCGACTTGATTTTAAAAGGGAACTAGACGATATCCTAAGGGATGCCCATGATCAGGGCGTTATTACTCTAAAAATGATGGAAGGGTTTAATGGTTGACTTTCCCGTTAAACCAAACCCTGTATTTGCTCCCAAAGGTGCACAAGAACCGTACCCATCCTCCTGGACGCCCGATCGTCTCGGGGATCGGCAGTCTGTGTACCAACATAGGGAAGTTTATCGATTTTTTCCTTCAAAAGAGTGTGGAAATTCTCCCATCTTTTGTTAAAGATACGACAGATATGTTGAGGCGATTGAATGGCATCCACGTCGATCAAGATGCGGTTCTTGTCACCTGCGATATTGAATCGCTATACACGTCTATATGCCACGACCAGGGAGTGCGAGCATCCAGATCCTTTTTAGTCATGACTGACTTTGACAACGATTTGATTGAATTCATCTTAGCGTTGTTAGAATTCACATTGACGCATAACTATTTTCTGTTTAAGGACCGCCTCTTCCTACAGCTCCAGGGTACAGCAATGGGGGCAGCATGTGCACCCTCATATGCAAATTTGTTCCTGGGGCTGTGGGAGAGAGAGCTGGTACATGAAACACCTGGATATGATGCCGCACTCCTATGGTCGAGGTATATAGACGATGTATTTTTTCTATGGCACGACACCATTCCTGCCTTGGAAGATTTTCTGGCTCGTCTGAATACAAATACCCGCAACATTAAACTTACCTGGAAATACAGTCTTACAAATGTTGAATTTCTAGACATCATGATCATTAAAGGCCCTGATGGATATCTGTCTACCGACTTATTCAGGAAATCCACGGCTGTCAATGCCCTTCTCCACGCCTCCTCTGCTCACCATCCAAACACGATTCAGGCAATCCCTACAGGGCAATTCCTGAGAACCCGCAGGATTTGTTCCAGCGAAGAATACTTCGACCAGCAGTCCTCAGCCCTAACACAACGATTTCTCGAAAGAGGATACCAATTCAACACTATTCAACGGGGTTATGAGAGAGCCAAAAAAACATCTAGAGACTCTCTGCTGGTAAGTAAGTTGAAATCAAAAAACAAAAAAGATAATAACGTGAGATTCATCACCCCCTTCAATAGCAAGTGGAAGTTTATACAATACATCCTCCGCAAGCACTGGCCAGTTCTGGCAAACCGATGGTGATCTGGCTGCGAGCCTTCCGGCGTATCCCCAGATTACTTGGAGAAGGGTCGCGCAATTTGCGCGACATCCTCACCAAAAGCCATTACGTGCCTAAACCCATTGGTGGAATCTTTGGGAGCAGGGGCCCGAATTGGGGCTCTTTCTCCTGCGGATCCTGTACTGCTTGTCAGTACATGATCCGGTCCACTGGCTTTTGTGATTCTTCTGGTCTGAAGAAATACACCATCGTACACCATATAAATTGCAATACTGAGGCAGTGATATATCAGATCACCTGCCCCTGCAATTTACTTTATATCGGTTTGACTAAAAGAGCTCTCAAGGTTCGTGTCTTAGAACACATTCGCAGTATTCGGGCAGCGTCAGGTACACTGAAAAGGATTGGGATTCGTTACAAGCAGTCCCTAGACACTTTTACAAATTCCACAGATCCGACCCAGCGGGACTATCAGTTAGAGGCATTGACAGAATCCACTTGGGATCCAGAGGGCGGCAATATAAAAGTGGCATTGCTGCGTAGGGAAACCAAGTGGATTGTCACCCTAGACACCGTTACACCCCACGGCCTCAATGAGTTTAGCAGCTTTTCTTCTTTTCTATGAATAGCGCGCGAATTTTAATCACAGGGTATATATATATTTAGATGTTTATATATGTTTCACGACTAAATAGTATCTGTCTCTCTTTTTTCCTTTCTTTTCGAGGTTCCATATATTCAGTCCTTGTGGGTTCTGGTAGCAAGGAAGGTTGCCATCATCCATAGGAGAATACGGTCATCATGTGGGATAACATCGGATTTTGCATCATGGATCATATGAAGGACATCATTCCTTGGCATGGTTACTCCATCACCTGAACATCTAGGGTTGCAACACATTGTTAGTTCTGCTAGCAGATTCAACATCGCCTTTGGATTATGCGGACTACTTCCGAGCCCTAGGTTGGCTTGGATTGCTCCTCTTTTTTTCACTGCTGGGTCGTACTCGATTCTCTTTCTTTTTTCTTTCACTGCAGAGGTCTGGGTTATTGTTGGATGGGGGACTTTCTCGGTTGACTCTGCCGGCGGCCAGTCATTGCCGCCCGCGGTGTCGTCCCTGAATGTCCCTCACCCAGACCTTGACCCTTAAATCTGCTGGGGCGGGCGATTGGATATATCACTGTCTCAGCACATGATAATCACCTATTCACTATATTATCACAGTTATGTTTTTTGCGATGAAGGTTTAATTCTCACTATATTGATCATGACTTCTTAGATATTATCATGATTTGTGTGATATGTCTTTTTGAATCATGCTGGTTGATTTTCGGATGTCGACTGTGTGTTCGATATCCAATTGGGTAGTATATTTAGATCGTTTCACCTATTAAGGTGTGGATCTTTCTACACCTTCATTCTTAAATTCAACCATTTAGGACATCTATCAACGGGCAGGCGTATTTAATTACGTCGCCCGGATCAGTGAGCACACAGCCGACACCTGAGTATAATCATTGAAAATATGCATGTAATTTTATTGTCAAATATTTGCTATGTATACATGTGTATGTTTCTATATGACGTACTACACATCACGCTATTTTGTTTTTATGTCACGTTTGGTGTATGATGTCAGGTTTATCATTATATGGCTTTTTGGTGGCACTTCCCATGTTTCGGCCGTGATTGGTGGGGTTGGGCTGGAGCAACTATCTGTTTTAGGATGTGCTCCGCCCCGCCCCCACTCATACGCGGCTGATTCCCTATATGTTTGGTTGGTATGTATATATGATGTGAACTGTTGCTTTTAAGCGCAATTGTATTGATGTGAGGCTCGGTATGGATGCGTCCGGTGTCTCTTTTGGCATGAGATTAGAGTTAGTGACATGTCTGCAGTATTCTCCGCTTATACATTGATACACTTCCGGCTGCGGGTCACCTGCGTTCCACAGGGTCGCGGACTGCGCATGCGCTGCTCGGCGCCATCTGGACGCGCTCCATGACGTCACATTTTCGCGCTCGCGCGATGACGTGGATGCGCCGAGAGATGGCGTCGAGCATCATGGGGCATTCCGCGCCCATACATGTGGACCACAGATGTACCAAATCAAGGTAATTTCCTTGACCCACCCCACCTCTCCTTATATATACCCTGTCTATACATCATTCTATACCTCCTGACGAAGCCGTAGGGCGAAACGCGCGTCGAGGTTGTGCGCTCAGGGTCCTCACACCCACTTACCACCATGTCTTCAGGTACGGTCTGCATTGATTTCTTCCTGTCCTAACCCTGCTGGTGATTCTGCACGTATCCATAGCGAGCCTCTTTACATATTCATGCCGATTATTGTTTATATAGTGCTATTTATGAGAGAATTTTATTTACATGATTTGTTGCTCTCTGGCCTCTATGCTATGTGTGGATTCGCTGTGCTTTTCCCCTGCTATTAACAGGGCTTTTTGCATCAATTGTTTGAAGGAATCGTACAGCAACTACATATTGGACCAATTGGGTTTATTTAAATGCACATTAGCATTTTACTCTGGTACCTGAAATAGATGTCATTATTCATTGACACCTTGGTGTATTGTGGCGTCTGTGACCCTGTGCTTCTCCGCATTCCTGTAATTCTGTAGTAGCTCCATCCTTTGTATTTTTATCAATAAATTTACATTTTTATACCATTCCCCATTTGTTAGTTTTTGGTTTACCTTGGTTGTTATACAAGTGGTTTTTGTTAACCGTCTAGCCGACGGGTGGCCTTTTGTAGGTTAATAGGACCCCAGGTTTCCCAGGGTCCGGCCACCACCAAGCTCTCTCCCCATACACTCGCGTGGCCACCGCTTCTCTTCATTTCTATGGGGCCGATGAAAATAGCCAAGCCAGAGCTCAACTATTTTCGATTGCCCCAAAGAAATGAATGGTGGGCGACTGCGCATGCGCAGTGCACCCTCCACCACCTTTACCTGCTCTGTTCTCGGGATCCGCACCTATCTGAAAATGTGGGCATATCCTAGTGATTTGTCCCCATGGTCTGTGATGGGACAACCCCTTTACGTTAAGGAAGCAGTTCAAATGTTTACAATTTATTCCAAATGAGATTATGTTTTGATCAGTTAGGCTTTTTACTGGTACATCAGGGACTCATAATTAACAGAACAGGTACTTTAAATTGCATACCTACTGTGAATGGAGATGACCTGTACAGTATCCCGCTCCCTTAACAGTGACCTCCACAGCAATCCACCCCTTAACACTGACCCCCCACAGTGCCCCACCTCATTAAAATAGGACCTCCACAGAAGCCCACCCCCTTAACTTTGACCTTCACAGCAGCCTGCCCTTTAACAATGATTCCCCAGCACCCCAACCCCTTGACAGTGACCTCCACAGGTGCCTGCCCCCTTAACAATGACCTCTACAGCACCCCGCCCCTTAACAGTGACCACAATAGGGAACAGTCCTCTTAACTGTGATCTCCACCATTCCCTGCCCCCTTTAACAGAGACCTCCACAGCGCATGCCTCTTTAACAGTGACTGACACAGTACCCCGCTCCCTTAACAGTGACCTCACAGTACCCTGCTGCCTTAACAGTGACCTCCACAGTGCCCGCCCCTTTAACAGTGACATCCAGAAGGGGCTTGACAATCGTCCAATCAAATTCCTTTTCTTATGCGGCATTATTGTCTTTAATTGACAGTATATAAAACCCCACAGAATTAGTATACACTTAAGGTCATGTCAGTTACATCGGCCTCTACAACAACATTGGCTAAGTGTGATAAATGAACTGGGCACTCTCAGGATACAGGGATCACACAGATATTTATTAATATATAAGGCAAAAAACGACAATAAAAGAGAGAATATGGCCCTCCTGTAGGAAAGCTATGTATAAAACAACACTTGCTCACTATAACCGGCACTCTGACTCTAGATGGATATTATAAACTACACATGGCATATTCTAACATTAAAACGACAATAAAAAGGTACATCATAGATTATTCACACAATAAAAGAATCGCACAATTAAAACGCATATATATCGCAAATGCTGAATTTTTACTGGGAAAACTACAATTGCGAGTTGTTCCCCAACTCACTGGCAAAGTTCTGAAGCTCCAAGGTAACAGTTAGAGGCACCGTGACGTGATAGTCCCACAACAAAACAGGTATAGCGGCGTCCCGCTCTATATTCAACCAGTAGCGTCCCACTGGGCTAATAGCATTTGAGTCTTGTTAAATCTCTTGTCAGCAAATATTTGATGAAAAAGATAGTCTTACCGGAAAGGTTCTCCTCACCACTTCGCTGCACACCGTCGCTCTGCTGGGTCGTGTTTTTAATTACCTCCAGGCTTTTTTGAGCGGTCAGGTTGTTAAAATCCCACGTAGGTAAAAGTTTGGCATGTGCAGCCCGGTCTCTGCTGTAGGCTGTCACGGATTCTTTATACTTGAACCTTATCGTGGTGTTTAGCAGTATGGTGCGAGGTTCCGGCACTATCTATTGGTCCTCACTCCTTAAAAATTCGGGGTCCTGTTGGAGCTAGACGCGTTTCGGGGCTTAAGATTGCCCCTTCCTCAGTAGCTACCAGTCCCCCTGAAAATGCTTCCTTTTATAGTCCTAGACTACTTCTTCAAAACCCGGCATGGATCCTGACCGGAATCTGGACCCACAGTTTACTGGAGCTAATGTTTGCTCCTAGAACACATGGAGCTTTGTTTCTTTTATGCTTCCAGCATATTGAGTTTATAAATAATAGTGTTCAATAACCTACATCATGTTTATACAAAAACTATTAAAAACACATCAAAGCAATATCAGTTTTAAAAAATATTCATACCAGTGACTTATCTCTCTCTGCTGGTTGTATTGCACCAAAAAACGCAACTACACCCATGCGGTTCTGGTGCGTTTTTCATGCGTTTTTTTTTTATTTTATTTTTTCTCTTTCCCTTTTATAAGATAAAATATAACAAAACATCTGTTCATGCTCCCTACTGTCTGTTGGGTAGTGGACAATACATAACAATTAAGTCTATAACTTCAAAGTGATAAAAAACAGTCGCTTAAGAACATACTTCTAAAAAATACAAAAATTCATCAATCAATACCACTAATAAGCCATTTCAATATAACTATTTGGGTCTTGCCATTCGATACTTCCAATATTTTCAATATTCCGTAAAGTTGTAGGAGTGGGGGGATATGTAAAAGAAACAAAGCTCCATGTGTTCTAGGAGCAAACATTAGCTCCAGTAAACTGTGGGTCCAGATTCCGGTCAGGATCCATGCCGGGTTTTGAAGAAGTAGTCTAGGACTATAAAAGGAAGCATTTCAGGGGGACTGGTAGCTACTGAGGAAGGGGCAATCTTAAGCCCCGAAACGCGTCTAGCTCCAACAGGACCCCGAATTTTTAAGGAGTGAGGACCAATAGATAGTGCCGGAACCTCGCACCATACTGCTAAACACCACGATAAGGTTCAAGTATAAAGAATCCGTGACAGCCTACAGCAGAGACCGGGCTGCACATGCCAAACTTTTACCTACGTGGGATTTTAACAACCTGACCGCTCAAAAAAGCCTGGAGGTAATTAAAAACACGACCCAGCAGAGCGACGGTGTGCAGCGAAGTGGTGAGGAGAACCTTTCCGGTAAGACTATCTTTTTCATCAAATATTTGCTGACAAGAGATTTAACAAGACTCAAATGCTATTAGCCCAGTGGGACGCTACTGGTTGAATATAGAGCGGGACGCCGCTATACCTGTTTTGTTGTGGGACTATCACGTCACGGTGCCTCTAACTGTTACCTTGGAGCTTCAGAACTTTGCCAGTGAGTTGGGGAACAACTCGCAATTGTAGTTTTCCCAGTAAAAATTCAGCATTTGCGATATATATGCGTTTTAATTGTGCGATTCTTTTATTGTGTGAATAATCTATGATGTACCTTTTTATTGTCGTTTTAATGTTAGAATATGCCATGTGTAGTTTATAATATCCATCTAGAGTCAGAGTGCCGGTTATAGTGAGCAAGTGTTGTTTTATACATAGCTTTCCTACAGGAGGGCCATATTCTCTCTTTTATTGTCGTTTTTTGCCTTATATATTAATAAATATCTGTGTGATCCCTGTATCCTGAGAGTTCCCAGTTCATTTATCACAAGTTGCACGTTATTTTTAGTGGACTGGGTGAGTCCACTTTACTGAGTGCACCTCTGCTTGGTCTTTGTGTGTTCCTGTGCGCCTCATTTACTACTTTTTTTACAACATTGGCTAAGTGTCGCAATTGAAATCATATTAACTCACACATAAGCTGTCTTATACTAAAACTGTCCTTCGATGCTTATAGTAACCAATCAGAGCTCATATTAATGACCTGTAGCAAAACAGAAGCTGAGCTGTGATTGGCTGCTATATGCAACCTGATGAATATCCAGGCTAACTGCCAACAGACAATGCTTTCTGTAGTTTGGCGGTTAGGTTACTAAGCATATTTTATGGCAAATAATTGCAAAGCGTAGGGGGGAAAATCTCCACTGAAAACATAGTCTATGACTTTCCCCGAGTCACAGGAGGCGGCTGTGCAATATTTTGTGATTGTAAATGCGACGGTGGGGATTCCTTTAGCAGACATACATACATACTCAGCTTTATATATTAGATATATTACCATAAAAAAAGTTTTATCTGAATGTACACAGTGTGAAGTATAGTTTAGCTATAGTTTTCTTTAAAGGGGTACTATTCTAAATATTTGTGGCATATCGCTAAGATATGCCACAAATGTCAGATGGGTGCTGGTCCCACCTCTGGGACTCATCCCTTTCTGGAGTACGGAGCCTGAATGAAGGAAGAGCGGCCACGCCTGTGCAACCACCCTCCATTCAACGCTAAGGGAGTTCCAAAAATAGGTGAGCACTATTTTCAAATGTCTCAAAGCAGCTAATGGAGAGCAAGGTGACCATGTGCGGCCGCTCTCCCTTCACTTTGGTGGCTCCTCTCTCGAAATAGGAGCCGGTTCCATAGGAAGGACCCACACCAATCTGAAATTTGTGGCATATCTTAGTTATATGCCACAAATGTTTAGATGCAAATACCCCTTTAAGCAAATACTCCTTTAACTGTTTCTGGTAATATTGGAACAATGAGTTGTGTGTAAATGGAATCTCCTAGAGGCCATGAATATACAGCATTTTTTGTCAAATGTCGAGAAGAAATGTTCTTTATGCAGATTTTCCTGCTGTTTTCTCTGCATTTCTGCTCCAGATAAGCAGGTCTTATTATGAAATTTGACACAGTTCTCACCCTGCATTACAAAAGGTGAAATCCACACCACAGGGCAATTTCCAGGCCGTGTACATGAAGATCTCATCTGCTTAGCTGGTACTGTATTATGCTGCACATTTTCCACACGAGAATCCACATGCACATTCGTACATACTCACACTCCTTTAAATATTAAAGGATTCCGATTGGCTCGTGCAATAGATTTTGACATACAAATTTTTGACAGAGAAGCCAAGTAGTAATAGATTTGCATTAAACCCACATATAACCCATAATAATATAAAATCTGGACTTTGAAAGGGTATTCCAGAAGAAAAAAAGTATCTTGGACGGCCATGAAATTGTTAAAAAAATGTAAACTAGCTTATACTCACTCTGCCGACACCTCGTCACTGCTTTTGTGATGGTGGCCAGATCCCTGCTGCTCTCCACTTCCTGCTCCTGTCTTGACATGGCAGGAAACGGCTGAGTGGCATTCCGCAGGCAGGAAATGGAGCGCAGTGGCGTACCGTGCAACATCGGAATGACCGATACGGGGGATTGGCAAGGTGGGTATAAGCTAGTTTATTGTTTTATACCATTTCATGATCATACAACAACAGTTTTTTCTACTGTAATACCCGTTTAACAGACAAATGATTTACTAAATATTCCTACAAAGTAGCCCCAAATGGAACAGGAATTGGGAGCATTCACAAGCAAAACAATATTCAACTTTAAATGTTAATATACTGTAAAGTAAGGGAAAATGATATTGTTTAAACAACTGCTTACAAATTTGTATATTAAGTACCTACCTGTAGATGCAGGACGTGTGATTAGTGTTCAGAAAAAGTTCAGCTACTTTTATAGCAGTTGAAAGACTGGGTGGAAACCAATCATGATGCACTGCACATAATGAGTATGATCGGAGATTGCAATTTATATACCAAATTATACTTAATCAACCCCTATGTGTGCCACAAACATTTGATAACATTCCTTTTATCTGAGGCACCTATAAGACAATAACACCTGTAAAAAAATTGAGATTGTCATCAGCATAAAGCTCTTTTCATGCTCTCATCATGGCTTCCACAGAGGTGTGTAATTATAATGAATCGCAGCTTATCCAAGCGGATTCCATGGTGATGTCAGGGTTAGGCCTTAGACACACGGCCCAGCCGTGGCCGTATTGCGGATTTTCCAACGGATATTTCTAAATAATCCCGCCCTATGCAACGATAATTAGAAAAAGGTCTTTCGTAGAGATTGCATTTTATACCGTTGAGGAAGGAGTGTGCAGGCTCCGAAACGCATCTGGTATAAATTAAATGCAATCTAGGAAGACCCGCTAAAGAATTATACACCGATATCTATAGCCGCGGACATAACCTTTTATTAAAAAAAATAAAAAGGAAACTGCTATCCATTAAAGAGAAACGGAAGGAAACACCATAAATACCCAATTGAGGTGAAGTTTCAATAGCCCCAGATCCAACAGTCACAGCTATCCAGAGGAAAGGCAAAGGTACTAACACGTGGGACGCCGAACCTGGAAAGAATATCATTGCGGCTATATCTCGTTAAAGGTGCGCTATGGGGGCATTATTATTACTGAGGGTACTGTGGTAGCATTATTATTATTGGACACAATATGAAGGGCATTACTACTAATGGGGCTGCTATTGAGGATACTATAGTGTGGACTATTACTATTGAGGGCAGTCTAGGAGCATATTACTATGGGGAGGACTATATGGCACTATTAGTTCTGGCCATTGGGGAGCACAACGGGTACAGTAATGGGGGTAACAGTAAGATGACAATTAGAGATAAGCGAATTAAAGTTGACGAAGTGGAATTAGATCCGAATTTCAGGAAAAATTTGTTTCACACCGAAACCAAATTTCCTCACGCTTCGTAGTAACAAATCACATTTTTTCCTAAAATGGCTGCTGCACATGTTAGGACATGGAGCAAAGAACTTTGGGAACGAAGAATCACCCACAATGCCATGCATGCAGCCAATCATCAGCCAGCCAGCAAGCCCATGTGATGTCACAGCCCTATAAATAGCCATCTTGGATTCTGCCGTTTTCCAGTGACGTCAGCAGGCGCTAGGGACAGTGCTAGGAAAGACTTCATTATGTTGAAAAATTGATTTAGAAGTTCAGGGAAAGATTATTCAAGGTGTAGGGAAAGAATAGGGAGGAATCATCCACACTATAAAAGGAGAATAGGGTGCAATAGGAGAGTGTACAGCCTGGGTAATAGGAGCCATTCTATTACACCTTGCTGCACTAATTGGGGATCCAAATTGCAGTTTTACTGCTGCTTTTATGTTGTTTGCACTATATGATAGCTCAGTAATTCCAGCAAACCTTGCTTATTATTGGGGTGCAAGTTTTGTGTGATACAGCCATTTACGGGGTGTATTAATAGGAAATCAACGTACGTCCTATTAGCCGTTCTGTGTTGATTTTACATTGTTTTGCATTTTTTTCGGACAGAGATTTAATAGGGGAAAAAAAAGGAAAAAATGGTATGTCATAATTGCCGTTCAGCAGTGAAGTTATATTGTACTACAGCCATTTACGGGGTGTATTAATAGGAAAGATACATACGTCCTAACAGCCGTTCTGTGGTGAATTTAGATTTTTTTTTTTGTTGGGGGGGGTGTATTAATAGGAAAAAATATATGTCATAATTGCCATTTAGCAGTGAAGTTACATTGTACTACAGCCATTTATGGGGTGTATTTATAGGAAATATACATACGTCCTAATAGCCGTTCTGTGTTGATTTTACATTGTTTTAGTTTTTTTGGGGGGTGTATTAATAGGGGGAAAAAAAGAAATAAATATATATCATAATTGCCGTTTAGCTGTGAAGTTACATTTTACTACAGCCATTTACAGGGTGTATTAATAGGAAAGATACGTATGTCCTATTAGCCGTCTTAATTGCCGTTCTGCGGTGAAGTTACATTGTACTACAGTTATGAACCATGTGTATTAATAGGAAATATACCTCCGTCCTAGTAGCCGTTCTGTGGTGAATTTTGATTGTTATTTTTTTTGGGGAGGGGGGTATTAATAGAAAAAAATAAAAATAATATATACATATGTCATAATTGCCGTTCAGCTGTGAAGTTACATTGTACTACAGCCATTTACTGGGTGTATTAATAGGAAATATCACCGAAGACTTTGGCATTTGATGGTTAAACAAGAAAACCATTTTAAAACAGGTATCCAAGTCAGCTTCAGTACTGTCTGGCACCTTAGTACCAAAGCCAACTTCGGAACCAAGTTTTAAAATTGTTTTCAAGTTGAAAAATCATATCCCGAAGTTATTCACCAAAGTCTCATGGGACGAATTTGCCTTCCCGGAGCCCATACATTTTAATGCTGAGCGGAGATGAATCTCTGTACAGCACTAAAATGAAATTTTGAGTGAAGCGACTTCAGAACTAGGATCCGAAGCTCACTTTGCTTATCCTTAATCAGGACCACTACCACTCCCATTCTGTGCATCGGCTCCTCAGGGGCGCGCTGCACATGAACAACATAGAACACGAGAAGTAAGATGTGAATTGAGCCTTTACATCAAAACAGGTGTATATTCTAGAAAAGGGAGCAATTCCCAAAAGCCGTGTGACACAGACCATAAAAATTGGCATGTAAGTAATTAATCTATAAAATGTGAGCAACAGCAGCAATGATCCCATTTAGTTGTTTGTGTAATGCATTTCCAAGCAATTATTTTGTAGACATAATAATCATTGCCGAGGTGGCTCTACTGTAAAATCAATTACATTCAATGAAATTATCATAGCAGAAACATGTCTCACCACTGGGCAGGAAGTCTGATGCCATCAATACTACCAACTTTCATATTTCAAAGTTTCAATAGTTTTGTAAGTGAAAGAGATGGCACTAGCAGGGGAGACATTCTCTTCCAGAAGAGTATGGTCAGAGTTCTCAAAAAACTTTTAATATGTTATAGAAACAATATCAAACGTTTTGATTGGTGGAGGGCTGAGTGCTGAAATTCTTACTGATAGCTAGAATGAGGAGAGAGAAGTGCTGGTATATCATGCTCTGTCTCCTTGCAGCAGGAGACTGGCTCAATAGAAGTCTATGAGACCATCTCGATTCTGTCCTCTGCAGCGATCTCTTTGACACATCAAAAGTTTTCTGAAAATAAATGGTGGCATATAGAGTTGAGCGAACACCTGGATGTTCGGGTTCGAGAAGTTCGGCCGAACTTCCCGGAAATGTTCGGGTTCGGGATCCGAACCCGACCCGAACTTCGTCCCGAACCCGAACCCCAATGAAGTCAATGGGGACCCGAACTTTTCGGCACTAAAAAGGCTGTAAAACAGCCCAGGAAAGGGCTAGAGGGCTGCAAAAGGCAGCAAAATGTAGTTAAATCCCCTGCAAACAAATGTGGATAGGGAAATGAATTAAAATAAAAATAAAATAAATAAAAATGAACCAATATCAATTGGAGAGAGGTCCCATAGCAGAGAATCAGGCTTCATGTCAGCAGAGAATCAGTCTTCATGTCATAGCAGAGAATCAGGCTTCACGTTACCCAAAACTGGAACAGTCCATTGTCAGATATTTAGGCCCCGTCACCCAGGCAGAGGAGAGAGGTCCCATAACATAGAATCTGGCTTCATGTCAGCAGAGAATCAGTCTTCATGTCATAGCAGAGAATCAGGCTTCACGTCACCCACCACTGGAACAGTCCATTGTCAGATATTTAGGCCCAGGCACCCAGGCAGAGGAGAGAGGTCCCATAGCAGAGAATCTGGCTTCATGTCAGCAGAGAATCAGTCTTCATGTCATAGCAGAGAATCAGGCTTCACGTCACCCACCACTGGAACAGTCCATTGTCAGATATTTAGGCCCAGGCACCCAGGCAGAGGAGAGAGGTCTCATAGCAGAGATTCAGGCTTCATGTCAGCAGAGAATCAGTCTTCATGTCATAGCAGAGAATCATGCTTCACGTCACCCAACATTGGAAAAGTCCATTGTCATATAATTTAGGCCCCGGCACCCAGACAGAGGAGAGAGGTCCCATAACAGAGATTCAGGCTTCATGTCAGCAGAGAATCAGTCTTCATGTCATAGCAGAGAATCAGGCTTCATGTCACCCACCACTGGAACAGGCCACTGTCAGATATTTTTAGGCCCCGGCACCCAAACAGAGGAGAGAGGTCCCATAACAGAGATTCAGGCTTCATGTCAGCAGAGAATCAGTCTTCATGTCATAGCAGAGAATCAGGCTTCATGTCACCCACCACTGGAACAGGCCACTGTCAGATATTTTTAGGCCCAGGCACCCAGACAGAGGAGAGAGGTCCCATAACAGAGATTCAGGCTTCATGTCAGCAGAGAATCAGTCTCCATGTCATAGCAGAGAATCAGGCTTCACATCACCCACCACTGGAACAGTCCATTGTCACATATTTAGGCCCAGGCACCCAGGCAGAGGAGAGAGGTCCCATAGCAGAGAATCTGGCTTCATGTCAGCAGAGAATCAGTCTTCATGTCATAGCAGAGAATCAGGCTTCATGTCACCCACCACTGGAACAGGCCACTGTCAGATATTTTTAGGCCCCGTCACCCAGGCAGAGGAGAGAGGTCCCATAGCAGAGATTCAGGCTTCATGTCAGCAGAGAATCAGTCTTCATGTCATAGCAGAGAATCATGCTTCACATCACCCAACATTGGAACAGTCCATTGTCATATAATTTAGGCCCCGGCACCCAGACAGAGGAGAGAGGTCCCATAACAGAGATTCAGGCTTCATGTCAGCAGAGAATCAGTCTTCATGTCACCCACCACTGGAACAGGCCACTGTCAGATATTTTTAGGCCCCGGCACCCAGACAGAGGAGAGAGGTCCCATAACAGAGATTCAGGCTTCATGTCAGCAGAGAATCAGTCTTCATGTCAGCAGAGAATCAGTCTTCATGTCACCCACCACTGGAACAGGCCACTGTCAGATATTTTTAGGTCCCGGCACCCAGACAGAGGAGAGAGGTCCCATAACAGAGATTCAGGCTTCATGTCAGCAGAGAATCAGTCTTCATGTCATAGCAGAGAATCAGGCTTCATGTCACCCACCACTGGAACAGTCCATTGTCACATATTTAGGCCCAGGCACCCAGGCAGAGGAGAGAGGTCCCATAGCAGAGAATCAGGCTTCATGTCAGCAGAGAATCAGTCTTTATGTCATAGCAGAGAATCAGGTTTCACGTCACCCACCACTGGAACAGGCCACTGTCAGATATTTTTAGGCCCCGGCACCCAGACAGAGGAGAGAGGTCCCATAACAGAGATTCAGTCTTCATGTCAGCAGAGAATCAGTCTTCATGTCACCCACCACTGAAACAGTCCATTGTCACATATTTAGGCCCAGGCACCCAGGCAGAGGAGAGAGGTCCCATAGCAGAGAATCTGGCTTCATGTCAGCAGAGAATTAGTCTTCATGTCATGGCAGAGAATCAGGCTTCATGTCACCCACCACTGGAACAGGCCACTGTCAGATATTTTTAGGCTCCGGCACCCAGACAGAGGAGAGGTTCATTCAACTTTGGGTTGCCCCGCAATATAATGGTAAAATGAAAATAAAAATAGGATTGAATGAGGAAGTGCCCTGGAGTACAATAATATATGGTTAAGGGGAGGTAGTTAATGTCTAATCTGCACAAGGGATGGACAAGTCCTGTGGGATCCATGCCTGGTTCATATTTATGAACGTCAGCTTGTCCACATTGGCTGTAGACAGGCGGCTGCGTTAGTCTGTAATGACGCCCCCCCTGCCGTGCTGAATACACGTTCAGACAAAGCGCTGGCTGCCGGGCAGGCCAGCACCTCCAAGGCATAAAAGGCTAGCTCTGGCCACGTGGACAATTTGGAGACCCAGAAGTTGAATGGGGCCGAACCATCAGTCAGTACGTGGAGGGGTGTGCACAGGTACTGTTCCACCATGTTAGTGAAATGTTGCCTCCTGCTAACACGTTCCGTATCAGGTGGTGGTGCAGTTAGCTGTGGCGTGGTGACAAAACTTTTCCACATCTCTGCCATGCTAACCCTGCCCTCAGAGGAGCTGGCCGTGACACAGCTGCGTTGGCGAGCTCTTGCTCCTCCTCTGCCTTCGCCTTGGGCTTCCACTTGTTCCCCTGTGACATTTGTGAATGCTCTCAGTAGCGCGTCTACCAACGTGCGCTTGTACTCGCGCATCTTCCTATCACGCTCCAGTGCAGGAAGTAAGGTGGGCACATTGTCTTTGTACCATGGATCCAGCAGCATGGCAACCCAGTACTCCGCACACGTTAAAATGTGGGCAACTCTGCTGTCGTTGCGCAGGCACTGCAGCATGTAGTCGCTCATGTGTGCCAGGCTGCCCAGAGGTAAGGACAAGCTGTCCTCTGTGGGAGGCGTATCGTCATCGTCCTGCGTTTCCCCCCAGCCACGCACCAGTGATGGGCCCGAGCTGCGTTGGGTGCCACCCCGCTGTGAACATGCTTCATCCTCATCCTCTTCCACCTCCTCCTCATCCTCGTCCTCCAGTAGTGGGCCCTGTCTGGCCACATTTGTACCTGGCCTCTGCTGTTGCAAAAAACCTCCCTCTGAGTCACTTCGAAGAGACTGGCCTGAAAGTGCTAAAAATGACCCCTCTTCCTCCTCCTCCTCCTGGGCCACCTCCTCTTCCATCATCGCCCTAAGTGTTTTCTCAAGGAGACATAGAAGTGGTATTGTAACGCTGATAACGGCATCATCGCCACTAGCCATGTTGGTGGAGTACTCGAAACAGCGCAACAGGGCACACAGGTCTCGCATGGAGGCCCAGTCATTGGTGGTGAAGTGGTGCTGTTCCGCAGTGCGACTGACCCGTGCGTGCTGCAGCTGAAACTCCACTATGGCCTGCTGCTGCTCGCACAGTCTGTCCAGCATGTGCAAGGTGGAGTTCCACCTGGTGGGCACGTCGCATATGAGGCGGTGAGCGGGAAGGCCAAAGTTACGCTGTAACTGTACGCAGACAGGCGAGCAGCGGCAGGATGTGAACGCCGGAAGCGCGCACAGACGGCCCGCACTTTATGCAGCAGCTCTGACATGTCGGGGTAGTTGCGAATGAACTTCTGCACCACCAAATTCAGCACATGCGCCAGTCAAGGGATGTGCGTCAAATCGGCTAGTCCCAGAGCTGCAACGAGATTTCGCCCATTATTGCACACCACCAGGCCGGGCTTGAGGCTCACCGGCAGCAACCACTCGTCGGTCTGTTGTTCTATACCCCGCCAAAACTCCTGTGCGGTGTGGGGCCTGTCCCCCAAACATATGAGTTTCAGAATGGCCTGCTGACGTTTACCCCGGGCTGTGCTGAAGTTGGTGGTGAAGGTGTGTGGCTGACTGGATGAGCAGGTGGAAGAAGAGGAGGAGGAAGCTGAGTAGGAGGAGACAGGAGGCAAAGAATGTTGCCCTGCGATCCTTGGCGGCGAAAGGACGTGCGCCAAACAGCTCTCCGCCTGGGGCCCAGCCGCCACTACATTTACCCAGTGTGCAGTTAGGGAGATATAGCGTCCCTGGCCGTGCTTACTGGTCCACGTATCTGTGGTTAAGTGGACCTTGCCACAGATGGCGTTGCGTAGTGCACACTTGATTTTATCGGATACTTGGTTGTGCAGGGAAGGCACGGCTCTCTTGGAGAAGTAGTGCCGGCTGGGAACAACATACTGTGGGACAGCAAGCGACAGGAGCTGTTTGAAGCTGTCTGTGTCCACCAGCCTAAATGACAGCATTTCATAGGCCTGTAGTTTAGAAATGCTGGCATTCAGGGCCAGGGATCGAGGGTGGCTAGGTGGGAATTTACGCTTTCTCTCAAATGTTTGTGAAATGGAGAGCTGAACGCTGCCTTGTGACATGGTTGAGATGCTTGGTGACGCAGGTGGTGGTGTTGGTGGTACATCCCATGTTTGCTGGGCGGCAGGTGCCAACGTTCCTCCAGAGGCGGAGGAAGAGGCCGAGGCGGTGGCAGCAGCAGAAGAGGCTGAGGCGGCAGCAGCAGAAGACCTAGCAGGGGGAGCCTGAGTGACTTCCTTGTTTTTAAGGTGTTTACTCCACTGCAGTTCATGCTTTGCATGCAGGTGCCTGGTCATGCAGGTTGTGCTAAGGTTCAGAACGTTAATGCCTCTCTTCAGGCTCTGATGGCGTGCAAACCACTCGGGTCTTGTCATCAGCACATTGTTTGAAGAAGTGCCATGCCAGGGAACTCCTTGAAGCTGCCTTTGGGGTGCTCGGTCCCAGATGGCGGAGGTCAGTAGCAGGCGGAGTCTCTTGGCGGCGGGTGTTCTGCTTTTGCCCACTGCTCCCTCTTTGTCTTTTGCTACGCTGTTGGCTCGGTCTCACCACTGCCTCTTCCTCCGAACTGTGAAAGTCAGTGGCACGACCTTCATTCCATGTGGGGTCTAGGACCTCATCGTCCCCTGCATCGTCTTCATCCCTGACCTCCTGTTCAGTCTGCACACTGCAGAAAGACGCAGCAGTTGGAACCTGTGTTTCGTCATCATCAGAGACGTGCTGAGGTGGTATTCCCATGTCCTCAACATCAGGAAACATAAGTGGTTGTGCGTTAGTGCATTCTATGTCTTCCACCGCTGGGGAAGGTCTAGGTGGATGCCCTTGGGAAACCCTGCCAGCAGAGTCTTCAAACAGCATAAGAGACTGCTGAATAACTTGAGGCTCAGACAGTTTCCCTGATATGCATGGGGGTGATGTGACAGACTGATGGGCTTGGTTTTCATGGGCCATCTGTGCGCTTTCTGCAGAAGACTGGGTGGGAGATAATGTGAACGTGCTGGATGCACTGTCGGCCTCCCAATTGACTAATGCCTGTACCTGTTCAGGCCTTACGATCCATAGAACGGCATTGGGCCCCACCAAATATGGCTGTAAATTCTGGCGGCTACTGGGACCTGAGGTAGTTGGTACACTAGGACGTGTGGCTGTGCCAGAACGGCCACGTCCTCTCCCAGCACCAGAGGGTCCACTAACACCACCACGACCATGTCCGCGTCCCTTACTAGATGTTTTCCTCATTGTTACCGTTCACCACAATAAGAAAAATATTATTTGGCCCAATGTATTGAATTCAAATTCAGGCTTTTTTTTACAGACACCTAACACTATCTGGCTATCTATTTAGGTACCGTATTACACTAATACAGGCACAGCAGTAATGACAGATTTAGCTGAATATAAATTTGAGGCCTATTTTTTAGGCGCTGGATGACAGGTATACGTTTACACACAGAATTAGACTTGGAATTGCACTGTAGCGTGTGTGTGAAGTTATTGAGAATAACCCTATCTGCACCTTGAATCTTATATACGCTTTTAGGGATAGATTTAAAGTAGGCCTGATACAGCAGAAACCACTAATTTAGAGAATTGCAAAATTGGGAATTGTATTTCAACCCAGAACAAAAACTGTGCTTTGACGGACACTAAATAACTTGACCAGCTAAAGCAATAATGACAGATTTGGATGAATATAAATTTGAGGCCTATTTTTTAGGCTCTGGGTGACAGGTATACATTTACACACAGAATTAGACTTGGAATTGCACTGTATCGTGTGTTTGAAGTTATTGAGAATAACCCTATCTGCACCTTGAATCTTATATATTCTTTTAGGGATAGATTTAAAGTAGGCCTGATACAGCAGAAACCACTAATTTAGAGAATTGCAAAATTGGGAATTGTATTTCAACCCAGAACAAAAACTGTGCTTTGACGGACACTAAATAACTTGACCAGCTAAAGCAATAATGACAGATTTGGATGAATATAAATTTGAGGCCTATTTTTTAGGCGCTGTGTGACAGGTATACGTTTACACACAGAATTAGACTTGGAATTGAACAGTAGCGTGTGTGTGAAGTTATTGAGAATAATCCTATCTGCACCTTGAATCTTATATACTTTTTTAGGGATAGATTTAAAGTAGGCCTGATACAGCAGAAACCACTAATTTAGAGAATTGCAAAATTGGGAATTGCATTTCAACCCAGAACAAAAACTGTGCTTTGACGGACACTAAATAACTTGACCAGCTAAAGCAATAATGACAGATTTGGATGAATATAAATTTGAGGCCTATTTTTTAGGCGCTGGATGACAGGTATACGTTTACACACAGAATTAGACTTGGAATTGCACTGTAGCGTGTGTGTGAAGTTATTGAGAATAACCCTATCTGCACCTTAAATCTTATATACCCTTTTAGGGATAGATTTAAAATAGGCCTGATACAGCAGAAACCACTAATTTAGAGAATTGCAAAATTGGGAATTGTATTTCAACCCAGAACAAAAACTGTGCTTTGACGGACACTAAATAACTTGACCAGCTAAAGCAATAATGACAGATTTGGATGAATATAAATTTGAGGCCTATTTTTTAGGCGCTGGGTGACAGGTATACGTTTACACACAGAATTAGACTTGGAATGGCACAGTAGCGTGTGTGTGAAGTTATTGAGAATTACTTGGTGACAGGCTCAGCTTGACCCTAATGTAGGCTATAGCCAAAAAATAACCACACTATTGATGGTTAAATGCACTTGGTGACAGGCTCAGCTTGCCCCTGATGTAGTATATGGCCAAAAAATAACCACACTATTGATGGTTAAATGCACTTGATGACAGCTTGACCCTGATGTAGGATATAACCAAAAAATAACCACACTATTGATGGTTAAATGCACTTCGTGACAGGCTCAGCTTGCCCCTGATGTAGTATATGGCCAAAAAATAACCACACTATTGATGGTTAAATGCACTTTGTGACAGGCTCAGCTTGCCCCTGATGTAGTATATGGCTAAAAAATAACCACACTATTGATGGTTAAATGCACTTGATGACAGCTTGACCCTGATGTAGGATATAGCCAAAAAATAACCACACTATTGATGGTTAAATGCACTTTGTCACTGGCTCAGCTTGCCCCTGATGTAGTATATGGCAAAAAAATAACCACACTATTGATGGTTAAATGCACTTGGTGACAGGCTCAGCTTGCCCCTGATGTAGTATATGGCCAAATAATAACCACACTATTGATGGTTAAATGCACTTGATGACAGCTTGACCCTGATGTAGGATATAGCCAAAAAATAACCACACTATTGATGGTTAAATGCACTTGGTGACAGGCTCAGCTTGCCCCTGATGTAGTATATGGCCAAAAAACAACCACACTATTGATGGTTAAATGCACTTAGTGACAGGCTCAGCTTGACCCTGATGTAGGATATAGCCAAAAAATAACCACACTATTGATGGTTAAATGTACTTGGTGGCAGCTTGTGCTGGCGCACCACAAGACACAAAATGGCCGTCGATCAACCCAGAAAAAAGTGAATGAAAAACGCTCTGGGCAGCCTAAAAACAGTGAGCAATTGAATAGCAGCAGTTCAATGATCCACAGCTGTAGATCGATCACTGAATGAAGTCTTTTGGAGGAGCTAATCACTGCCTAATCTCACCCTAACGTCGCAGCTGCAACCTCTCACTACACTTGTAACAGCAGAGTGACGTGCAGCGCTACGTGACCCAAGCTTATACAGAGGCTGGGTCACATGCTGCACTGGCCAATCACAGCCATGCCAATAGTAGGCATGGCTGTGACGGCCTCTTGGGGCAAGTAGTATGACGCTTGTTGATTGGCTGCTTTTCAGCCTTTCAAAATGCACCAAGAAAGCCCCAAACACCGAACCCGAACCCAGACTTTTACGAAAATGTTCGGGTTCGGGTCCGTGTCACGGACACCCCAAAATTCAGTACGAACCCGAACTATACAGTTCGGGTTCGCTCATCCCTAGTGGCATACTATACAGTTGTGTTCAAAATTATTCATCCCCCACTGAAATTGAGTGTTTTGGCCAGTTTGACATTGATTTTGATCATTTCAGTCATCTTGTTTACAATTAAATCAAAAAGGCACTTGTAAGTCAGACAAATATAACATAACATTTATAATGAAATAACCACAAATGTCTTTTCTGTGCTCACATCATTATCAGTTTTATTCAACCCCCAAGTGACATTCAATCTTAGTACTTAGTACAAAATCCTTTTCCAGTTATAACAGCTTTTAAACGTGAAGCATAGCTTGACACAAGTGTCTTGCAGTGATCTACGGGTATCTTCGTCCATTCTTCATGGGCAAAAGCCTCCAGTTCAGTCACATTCTTAGGCTTGCGCGCTGCAACCAGGGCCGTCTTTACCAAGGGGCAAAAGGGGCAGCTGCCCCGGGCCCAGTTGCTCCTGGGGGGCCCAAGGCAGCTGCCTCTTGAGCCCTGCTAGCCACTGCCCCGGGTGTCAAGCTGTCAGCTACACAGGGGTGCTGCCATGCCATTATTGCACTGAGTCCAGGCATCATGATCGTACTTTGTTAAAGTTGTGTGTGATCACTTCAGGACCTTAATGACATCATCACCATGTGACCAGTAACCTAGCAATTACTGGTCACATGGCTATGAGGTCATCACAGGTCCTACCAGGAGTGTTGCTGTGGAGCTTTTTTGTGTGAACATTACATCAGAAAAAGGTGACAGGGGCTGTTATGTTAATATACTGTAAACTACTGTATAGTGGTGGGCTGTATACTGTGTGGGGGCCTGTATATTGTGTGGGGCCTGTATATTGTGTGGGGGCCTGTATATTGTGTGGGGGCCTGTATACTGTGGGGGGCCTGTATACTGTGTGGTGGGCTGTATACTGTGTGGTGGGCTGTATACTGTGTGGTGGGCTGTATATTGTGTGGGGGCCTGTATACTGTGGGGGGGGGGGGGGGCTCTATACTGTGTGGCGGGCTGTATACTGTGTGGGGGGCTGTATACTGTGGGGGCTCTGTATACTGTGGGGGCTCTGTATACTGTGGGGGGCTGTATACTGTGTGGTGGGCTGTATACTGTGTGGTGGGCTGTATACTGTGTGGGGGCCTGTATACTGTGGGGGGCTGTATACTGTGGGGGGCTGTATACTGTGTGGTGGGCTGTATACTGTGTGGTGGTCTGTATACTGTGTGGAGGCCTGTATACTGTGGGGGGGGGGGGGGCTGTATACTGTGTGGTAGGCTGTATACTGTGTGGTGGGCTGTATACTGTGTGCGGGCCTGTATACTGTGGGGGGGGGGCTGTATACTGTGTGGTGGGCTGTATACTGTGTGGTGGGCTGTATACTGTGTGGGGGCCTGTATACTGTGGGGGCCTGTATACTGTGGGGGGGGGCTGTATACTGTGTGGTGGGCTGTATACTGTGTGGGACTGTATACTGTGTGGGGGCCTATATACTGTGGGGGGGCTGTATACTATGTGGTGGGCTGTATACTGTGTGGGGGTTGTATACTGTGTGGGGGGCTGTATACTGTGTGGGGGTTGTATACTGTGTGGGGGGCTGTATACTGTGTGGGGGGCTGTATACTGTGTGGGGGGCCTGTATAGTGTGGGGGGGCTGTATACTGTGGGGGCTGTATACTGTGGGGGGGCCTTTATAGTGTGGGGGGGAGGGCTGTATAGTGTGGGGGGCCTGTATAGTGTGGGGGGGGCCTGTATAGTGGGGGGGCCTGTATAGGGGGGGGCATACTGCTGTACTGTATACAGTGGGGGTCTGTATACTGTATACTGTGGGTGCGGTATAGTGTGGAGTGCTATACTGCTGTACTGTATAGTGTGGGGGGCTGTATCGTGTATAGTTTGGGGTGCTGTATACAGTGAGGTGTTGTATACTGTGAGGTGCTGTATACTGTGGGCTGCTATACTGTTCTACTATATACTGTGGGGTACTGTATAGTGTGGGGTGCTATACTGCTCTACTATATACTGTGGGGTACTGTATATTGTGGGGTGCTAAACTGCATACTGTGTGGTGCTGTATACTATAGGGTGCTATACTGCATACTGTGGGTTGCTGTATACTATAGGGTGCTATACTGTATACTGTGGGGTCCTGTATACTATAGGGTGCTATACTGCATACTGTGGGGTGCTTGGGTGCACTGTAACACTAGGGTAAGCCGAGCCCCGGTCTCCTTCCTGCAGAGCGGTGCCCACTTCCAGCCTGAGCCCAGCTGCCCAGGGCACTGATCCTGACCCGCTGGAGTCTTCAGAACTGGAAGTATTTACAGTCATTCACTGTACTCTACCAGATGTGTGGATTTTTTTTGTGTGTGTTGTGGTGGAGGGCGTGATTGCCTAAGGTGTGGGAAGGCGGGATCCAGGGGGCCCAAGTAAATTTTTGCCCAGGGTCCAATCAATATTAAAGACGGCCCTGGCTGCAACTGCTTTCTTTAAGTCCCACCAGAGGTTCTCAATCGGATTTAAGTCTGGTGACTGCGATGGCCACTTCAAAATGTTCCAGCCTTTAATCTGCAACCATGCTCTAGTGGACTTGGAGGTATGCTTGGGATCATTGTCCTGTTGAAAGGTCCAACGTCTCCCAAGCGTCAGGTTTGTGACGGACTGCATCACATTTTCATCCAATATCTCCTGGTGCTGAAGAGAATTCATGGTACCTTGCACACGCTGAAGCTTCCCTGTACCTGTAGAAGCAAAACAGCCCCAAAGCATGATTAACCCCCCACCATGCTTCACAGTAGGCAAGGTGTTCTTTTCTTCATAGGCCTTGTTCTTATTCCTCCAAACATAGCGTTGATCCATGGGCCCAAACAGTTCTAATTTTGTTTCATCAGTCCACAGAACACTATCCCAAAACTTTTGTGGTTTGTCCCCATGACTTTTGGCATACTGCAGTCGACTCTTCTTATTCTTTGGAGACAGCAAGGGGGTGTGCCTGGGAGTTCTGGCATGGAGGCCTTCATTACGCAGTGTGCGCCTTATTGTCTGAGCTGAAACTTCAGTACCCACATCTGACAAATCTTTTTTCAGTTCCTCAGCAGTCACACGGGGACTTTTCTCCACTTTGCGCTTCAGGTAGCGCACAGCAGTCGAAGTCAGCATCTTCTTTCTGCCACGACCAGGTAGCGTTTCAACAGTGCCCTTTGCCTTGAATTTGCGAATGATGTTTCCTATGGTGTCTCTTGGTATGTTTAACATCTTTGCAATCTTCTTATAGCCATTGCCCTTCCTGTGAAGAGAAATCACCTCTTCTCTTGTCTTCCTGGACCATTCTCTTGACTTCACCATGTTTGTAAACACACCAGTAAATGTCTAGAAGGAGCTGAGTATCACAGTCCTTTTAAATCTGCCTAATTGGTGCTTATTATGCTTGATTGCTGCTCCTTGACATCCACAGGTGTTTTCAATACCTGATCGAAAACACTTGAATGAACCTCTGTTCTTAAGAGTGGTAGTCTTTAAGGGGTTGAATAATTGTGTCAATGAAGAAATCACTAAAAAAAACATTTAATACTGTATTACAAAAACAATTGATGTCATTTTAGTTGCATTTGGTTCTTTAAAAAGTCCTTGTAAGATTTCATTCTGAACACAATTACAAATGTACACTAAATTCCCTAAAACCCTTTACAGCATTGGGGGTTGAATAATTTTGAACACAACTGTACATGTAAATGGTGGCAAACTGTACAGATAAATGATATATGCATTGTACAGATAAGTAGTACATGGATACCGTAACAGCCCACACATAAAAATTGTCAATTAGCATCAATAAATTTACTGTACAGTACATGTGCATATTGCAGAAAGAAGAATATTGACCTAAAGCACCCAGATAAAAAGTGTCAAACAGGAATCACATAAACACTCTAGATAAGGCAGTGTACACTTCAGAAAGATGAACAGTACCATGCATCGTTCAATTAAATAGCAGTTTGCAGCACATCATTGAGATAAGTAGTGTATACAGGATCCAGAGAAAAAGTTTAATGCAGCATCTACTGTATATGCATAATTGGGGTCATTTATCAAACTGGTGTTAAGTAGAACTGGCTTAGTTGCTCATAGCAACCAGATCCCACCTTTCATTTTGACAGCTCCTTTAGAAAATAAAAGGTGGAATCTGATTGGTTGCTATGGGCAACTAAGCCAGTTCTACTTTACACCAGTTTGATAAATGACTCCAAAAGTACACATGTTCTATATAAGTAGTGTATACCTAGTTCTACTAAATACTATATACAGTTACCAGATGAATGCATAATCCAGATTAAAACCCTCAGGACCAGGCCATTATCCGTTTTCACATTTTTGTTTTTAACTCCCTGCCTTCTCAAAGCCATATGTTTGTTTTTTTTCCATTCACATAGCCATATGAGAGCTTATTTTTTGTGGAACATTATAACGGCATTTACTGTTGCATATAATGTAGTGGGATGGTGAAAAAAAATCCAAATGGGATAAAATTAGAAAATAACTATTCTGCCACAGTTTTATGAGTTTTGTTTTTACAGCGTTTACTATGCGGTAAAACTCACCTGTTAACTTCATTCTCCAGGTCAGTACGATTACAACCAGAGACGAGCAAATCAAATCCAACAAAGTGAAATTCTATCCGAATTTTAGGATAAATTTGATTCGCTGCGAAGCCAAATTTTCTCGTGCTTCGTGGTAGCAAATCGATTTAACCTGAAATAGTGTAAAAATACAAAACAAAAAACATACTTACCTCCTCCATTTTCTCGCTACGGGCCACCGCAGCCATCTTGATTGAAGATCTTAACCAAAATCCCATGCGTGGTGATGTATCACGTCACCACGCCGGCCAGCATGACGACCTCATCTCGATCCGCGCACGATTTCGCGCAAGATCTTCAAGCAAGATGGTGGTGGCCGGGCTGTCATTGTAACAGTACAGCCTGGATCGCAGCAGCTCCCTGTGACTCCGCCCACTTACCTCCGGGCCTTAAATAGAAGACAGGTGCTAAGCAGGGTGTTCCACTAATGGAGTGCGCACCCTGCTAGCTCCATTGCATCTGAGGACTCTGTCCACATATCCAGACCTGGATCCCTAACAACATTGTGAAGGACTGCCTACCTTGTTGCCACTGGCTTCCCCACTGCTGGCTTCCTAGCCAGGACCAACTAACCGCAAGTATATGCCTGTTACCTGCTCTGATTAAGGTCCTGGAACTCAGAGTGGGGTGGTTCCAGCTGGTGTGAGGCGATATTCCCAAACCAACACTGAACTCAGGACATGCTATACAAACTCTGAACCTGCTGCATATTATATACTAAACTGAGGACATGCTATACTAACTCTGAACCTGCTGCATATTATATACTAAACTGAGGACATGCTATACTAACTCTGAACCTGCTGCATATTATATACTAAACTAAGGACATGCTATACTAACTCTGAACCTGCTGCATATTATATACTAAACTGAGGACATGCTATACTAACTCTGAACCTACTGCATATTATATACTAAAACTGAGGACATGCTATACTAACTCTGAACCTACTGCATATTATATACTAAAACTGAGGACATGCTATATACTAACCCTGAACCTATGGCATACTATAGACTAAACTGAGGGCATACTATATACTAACTCTGAACTGTGCACAAGCTTATACTAACTTGTGACTCCTGTAATACTGGGGGGCCTTCCTTTCCAGCAGTAACTAATTAGATGGATAGCGGTAAATGATTTTGTTACCCCAAACTCTCCGCCCAAGACGGAGAGAGACGCCTGGGGTACATACTGAGTAACCGCGATTCCCACAGCCAAAAACAAGGGCGGTGGGATAATAGTGGATGTCCATTGCTTCCGCAGTTGAGATCCTAACTGATCAACTAGGTGCGTTACATATTAGTGGAACCCACATGGATCCAGCGGAGGTTGCAGGTCACCTCGTCACCCTCACTAAGAGGGTGGAGACCCTCAACGTGACTGTACAACATCTCCAGCTAGAAAACCAGGCACTACGGCAACTTGTCACTCACGGGCCAGGACACCCCCGTGATGGACCAGAACCCAAGGTCAGCCCACCTGAGATATTCTCGGGTGACCGAAGGCAGTTCAGGGATTTCCTGAACGCGTGCAAACTAATGTTTGAGCTGCAGCCCCGGACTTACCCAACTGAGAGAACAAAAGTACTTACCATGATCTCTTACCTCAGGGGGGAGCCCAGAGCATGGGCCAATACTTATTTAGAAAAGGAAGACCCAGTCCTGGATTTCTTCCCTCTGTTCCTTGAAAAAATGGCCCTTCTCTACGAGGACCATAGTAAACAGCTGACCGCTGAGACCGCTATGCGCAGCCTTAAACAAGGGAGACGACCTGTAGAGGACTTTATTGCGGAATACACTCGCTGGGCCCGGGAGACTGAATGGAATGACCTCACTCTTAGGAATCAGTTCCGCCTAGGTCTTTCCGAGGCCCTGAAGGACGAATTAGCCCGAGGAGAATTACCACTTACACTTAATGCCTTGATGCACAAGGCCACCACCATTGACAGACGGCTGAGGGAACGCAGAGCCGAGAGAGTCTCAGGCTTCACACCCAACCCAAGACCGTCCAGCCAGGGTCCTGCTGTAGAGATGATGGAGATTGGGGCGATCCGAGGACCTCTGACCGAGAGAGAGAAAGCCAGGAGACGTAACCTCAACCTCTGTTTATACTGTGCGTCTGCTGACCATACCGTTGACGGATGCCCCGCGATACGTAAGAAGTGCGAAGGTAAGAGAGGCACGTTTTGTACCTTAGGCAGTACAAAAAATAGTACTGGTGGTTACATATACACGTCTCTCACCTTACAGTGGGACCAAAACCGGATTATCGTTGAAGCCATGGTGGACACGGGAGCTTCGGGGAATTTTATCGACATGCATCTGGTTGAGCGAAATAAAATTCCCCACATGAGAAAAAACGTTCCGATATCCGTGAGTTTCATTGACGGTACCACTTCTAGTCCTATCCACAGTCAGACTCAACCCCTCATGGTGACATGTGAAAATAACCACACAGAATTCTTATCCCTTGATATCATATACTCTCCATTGTTTCCCGTGATTCTTGGGTTGCCATGGTTGCAAATACACCAGCCAACCCTCCTATGGAAACAGGGGAGAGTTCAGTTTACATCACCTTATTGTATGGAGACCTGCTTTCCTCTCAAATCTCTCATGCACGTGGGAGTGAACCAGGTTCCCAACCAATACGCAGACTTTGCTGAGGTATTCAGCGCAAAGAATGCGGAATCTCTTCCGCCCCATAGATCTTACGATTGCTCCATAGACTTGCTGCCGGGTAGTGAGATACCCACGGGTAGAATTTATCCATTGGCACAACCAGAACTTGTTCACCTCAAACAGTACCTAGAAGAGAATTTACGAAAAGGTTTTATTCAGCCTTCAATCTCCCCGGCAGCAGCAGGGATGTTCTTCGTGAGAAACAAAGACTCAAGCCTAAGGCCTATCATAGATTACAGAGCCTTGAACAAAGTAACAATCAAAAATCGGTACCCCTTGCCGCTAATATCCGAACTCATAGAAAGATTACAAACAGCAACAATCTACACCAAGCTGGATTTGAGAGGCGCATACAACTTAATTAGGATCAGAAAAGGTGATAAATGGAAGACAGCCTTCCGCACTCGGTATGGACTCTTCGAGTATACAGTGATGCCCTTTGGGTTGTGCAACGCCCCTGCCACATTCCAAAATTTTATTAACAACATCTTTAGGGATCTACTGGACGTGTGTGTAATCATCTATCTTGATGATATACTAGTGTATTCCGATAACTTACACGATCACAGGAAACATGTCAGTTGGGTTCTTGCACGGTTAAGTGTTCATCGCTTATACGTCAAACAGGAAAAATGTGTGTTCGAGACTACTTCTCTTCCCTTCCTCGGATACATAATTTCACCCAAGGGTATCCAGATGGATCACTCAAAAATCACTTGCATCCAAAATTGGCCGATCCCGGATTCCAGGAAAGCTCTTCAACGGTTCCTGGGGTTCTCAAACTTCTATCGGAAATTTATTAAAGATTTCTCCGCTACCACTAAACCACTAACCCGCTTAACTAGTGTCAACACGAAGTTCGTTTGGTCCAAGGACGCCCAATCAGCGTTTGAGTTATTAAAGAACAGGTTCACTACGGCACCGATACTGACTCTCCCAAATCCGAACCATCACTACGTGCTGGAAGTAGACGCATCCAAGGCAGCCATAGGAGCCGTTCTGTCCCAGCGAAGCTCTTTTTCAACTCCGTTACATCCTATCGGGTTCTACTCCTGGACGCTAAATACCGCCGAATTCAATTACCCCATAGGCGAAAAGGAACTCCTCGCCATAAAATGCTCCCTGGAAAATTGGAGGCATTTACTTGAAGGATCAATACACCCCATCACAATTTATACGGATCACTGTAATCTACAATACCTGAAAACCAATAAAACACTATCAGGCCGCCAAGTACGGTGGAGTTTTTTTTCCGACAGGTTTAACTTCCAAATGACATACCGACCAGGCTCAAAAAATGGGAAGGCCGACGCCTTGTCACGACTGGCTGAAATTCGCACCTCAGACACGGCCCCCACATGGATCATTCCACCGAAGAAACTCGTCCTTGCCACCATAACGTTGGAAACCCAGCTCAAGGATGCTCTAATTAATGACCATGCTAATACCCCCCCTGGTCTTTCGCAGAACCAACAGGGTCTCCTTTACAAGGACAGCCAACTGTATATACCACCCTCCCTCACCAATCAGGTGATCAAACTTTTCCATGATTTACCCCTCGCGGGAAATCCCGGCATTGCTAAAACCACAACCCTGATACGCAGGAACTTCTGGTGGCCAAAGATGACCAAACAAATTGAGGAATACATTTCCACGTGCGTGACCTGTGCCTCATGTAAAACTGACAGGAACCGACCTTATGGTCTCCTAATGAGTCTTCCCATCGCCAACAGACCCTGGGAATGGGTCTCGATGGATTTCATAGTTGAACTTCCCCTTTCCAGAGGAAACAACACCATCATGGCGGTAGTGGATTTGCTGACTAAGATGGCACACTTCGTACCCCTCAAGAAGTTACCCTTCTCCAAGGAAACGGCCGTGGTATTCCTGTCTAATATTATTAAGTTACATGGAATTCCTAGCCAGGTCATATCAGACAGGGGTTCGCAATTCGTATCCAAATTCTGGAGAGCACTTTGTTCCAGACTTCAAATCGACCACAGAATGTCTACCGCCTATCACCCCCAAACTAATGGGCAGACTGAAAGGGTGAATCAGTGTCTGGAACAGTTTCTCAGATGTCACTGCTCATTTCTCCAGGATGACTGGGAGGGCCTACTTCCTCTCGCTGAATTCGCCTATAATAATTCTACGAATTCCTCCACATTACATACTCCATTCTTTGCTAATTACGGATTTCACCCTAGGTCTCTTCCTCAAACCAGCCGTCCCACAAACGTTCCAGCCACAGACGATTATCTGACCACTTTGCAAACTACCCTTAAGACGCTAAAAGACAACCTTCAACGGGCAAAGGAAAGACAGAAGTTTTACTACGACCGTCTTAGGAGAGAAAATCCTCCCTACCAGGTCGGAGACTCGGTTTGGTTATCAACAAGAAACCTTCGGTTGGGGGTACTTTCCAAGAAATTGGGAAGACAATTCCTGGGTCCTTTTCCGATAGATAGGATTATTAACCCCAACACGGTGAGACTCACCCTTCCTCTTCGATTACAGGTACATCCCACATTCCACGTGTCACTACTGAAGCCGTTTAGACCTAGGCCGTTCCCATCAAATGATCCTCATCCCTTGCCGCCGATAGAGGTCCAAGGAGAAGAAGAATTTGAAGTTGAGCAGCTCATTGATTCCAGAAGAAGACGGGGGAAGATCCAGTATCTCGTTAGATGGAAGGGGTATGGTCCCCAGGATGACTCTTGGGAAGATGTGCAAAACGTTCATGCTCCCAGACTCCAAAGATTGTTCCATAGAAGATTTCCCAACCGACCCTCTCCTAGTGGGGTACCCCGGAGGGGTCCCTTAAGGGGGAGGTACTGTAACAGTACAGCCTGGATCGCAGCGGCTCCCTGTGACTCCGCCCACTTACCTCCGGGCCTTAAATAGAAGACAGGTGCTAAGCAGGGTGTTCCACTAATGGAGTGCGCACCCTGCTAGCTCCATTGCATCTGAGGACTCTGTCCACATATCCAGACCTGGATCCCTAACAACATTGTGAAGGTCTGCCTACCTTGTTGCCACTGGCTTCCCCACTGCTGGCTTCCTAGCCAGGACCAACTAACCGCAAGTATATGCCTGTTACCTGCTCTGATTAAGGTCCTGGAACTCAGAGTGGGGTGGTTCCAGCTGGTGTGAGGCGATATTCCCAAACCAACACTGAACTCAGGACATGCTATACAAACTCTGAACCTGCTGCATATTATATACTAAACTGAGGACATGCTATACTAACTCTGAACCTGCTGCATATTATATACTAAAACTGAGGACATGCTATACTAACTCTGAACCTGCTGCATATTATATACTAAACTGAGGACATGCTATACTAACTCTGAACCTACTGCATATTATATACTAAAACTGAGGACATGCTATACTAACTCTGAACCTACTGCATATTATATACTAAAACTGAGGACATGCTATATACTAACCCTGAACCTATGGCATACTATAGACTAAACTGAGGGCATACTATATACTAACTCTGAACTGTGCACAAGCTTATACTAACTTGTGACTCCTGTAATACTGGGGGACCTTCCTTTCCAGCAGTAACTAATTAGATGGATAGCGGTAAATGATTTTGTTACCCCAAACTCTCCGCCCAAGACTGAGAGAGACGCCTGGGGTACATACTGAGTAACCGCGATTCCCACAGCCAAAAACAAGGGCGGTGGGATAATAGTGGATGTCCATTGCTTCCGCAGTTGAGATCCTAACTGATCAACTAGGTGCGTTACAGTCATGAGCAAATGGAGGCGGTAAGTATGATCCAATTTTTTTCCTGTTAATTTTACACAGTTTTTACTCTAAGATGCCATGACCATGTATAAACACAGCATCTGAGGGGTACAATGATGGGGAGCGCTGCTATCGCAGCTCCCTGTCATTGCACCCGCTACTTACAAAAAAATATGCTTTGTGACTAAGGGCCCATTTAGACGGCCGTATGAACTGATCCGCACCTGTACCACAATTTTGTGGAAGGTCTGCGGATCTATTCATTTCTATGGGCCCTCAAAAGATGCGGAAGGCACACTGTGTGCTGTCCGCAACAGTTATTCCTTACTGCGGCTCCGCAAAAATAAACTTCAATGTCCTATACTTGTCCACAGAAAACTTTCCGTGGATCCATACAAGTCTATGGGTCTGCAAAAATGCAGATTACTACGGAAATATTTCCGTATGTAATCCGCATTTATGTGGATAGATGTCCGCAATTTTATTGACCCAGCCCCAAATAAAAATTGATACTTTATCAGACAATCCATGTCTAGAAATAGAAATCAATTCAGACAGAGAAAAACATTTTGAGAGTTAGCAGCCATGGTATTCTCTGTTGAGCGACTGATAGTGCTCATTCAGGAGAGAGTAGAACTGTGGAACATGCTTTCCGAATTGTACCACGACCGTGTCCGTAAGGATAGGTCGTGGTACGAGGTCGCAGAAATCCTGGATTCCTGATACCAGATGAGTGGGCAAAGGGAGATGCCAAAGACTTTTACATTAAAATAGGGTTTATGTTGTCTAGCATGTGCAGCATGCTCATAGAAGTTTGCAAGTTTCTCTAAGCATCCTGCTCTCATTTTCTAAGTGCACAAGCATGATGTCAGTTTATTCTAGTGTAAGGGTGTAAGCATGACTCCCCAATGTTTTTTTAATGTAAAGTGTATTGTGCCTGTAATGTCTCTCTTCTACCAGTAGATTGCAACAAAGTACACACAATGTTTTCAATGTGGTTGTTAATTTTAGAGAGATATATATATGTTTTACCATTCAAAGTTCAAATTATGCTAATTTAGGGGTACGCTAGGACCCTCAGGAGGGTGATAGCGAACTGTAAATGCAGGTTTGAGGCTGCACTTAGAAAATCACTTGCTGCATCACAGTTTCCCTGGGTAGGGGAGGAGTTCCAGGAGAGAGCAGGAAGTGACCAGACGGAGGCTGCCTGGTGAATGCTGAGGACATCAGGAGAGAACCTCTGTGGAGCCTGGAAAAGGATTTACAGCTCACAGTGGAGTCTGGCATCAGCACCAAGGAGATATTCGCAGTGTTAACTCTGGTAATCAGGCCACTGTGTGGTCCAGTTCAGGAGTGGACCAGGGAAAGAACGCCAAGAGTCCGCTTAAGTATCCAAAGAACTGTAAGTGAGGCTTTGCCACGTCCTATCACATCGCATTGTTCTAGTGACACTTTTGGATATATATGAAAGCTGCAGGATACAGACTTCAACTTCTGTTTATTACAAATAGTATTGCACAATACTTAGGGTGCACCCCAACGTTAAAGCTTGCTCAGGAACATTAAGGCGCAGCCAGACTGCTTTATGGACATTGAGGAAAATTACGCAAGTACAGGGTTAGTGTTAGGCCTCTGTCACACTTGCGTTGTCTGGATCCATCGTGCACTCCATTTGCCGGAGGTGCCCGCCGGATCCGTAACACCGCAAGTGAACTGAAAGCATTTGAAGACGGATCCGTCTTCAAAATGCGTTCAGTGTTACTATGGCACCCAGGACGCTATTAAAGTCCTGGCTGCCATAGTAGTAGTGGGGAGCGGGGGAGCAGTATACTTACCGTCCGTGCGGCTCCCGGGGCGTTCCAGAATGACGTCAGAGCGCCCCATGCGCATGGATGACGTAATCCATGCGATCACGTCATCCATGCGCGTGGGGCGCCCTGACGTCACTCTGAAGCGCCCCGGGAGCCGCACGGACGGTAAGTATACTGCTCCCCACTACACTTTACCATGGCAAACAGGACTTTAGCGTCCTGGCAGCCATGGCAACCATTCAGAAAACGCTAAACATCGGATCCGGTAATGCGCCGAAACGACGTTTAGCTTAAGGCCGGATCCGGATTAATGCCTTTCAATGGGCATTAATTCCGGATCCGGCCTTGCGGCAAGTGTTCAGGATTTTTGACCGGAGCAAAAAGCACAGCATGCTGCAGTATTTTCTCCGGCTAAAAAACATTCCGGTCCAGAACTGAAGACATCCTGATGCATCCTGAACGGATTTCTCTCCATTCAGAATGCATTGGAATAATCCTGATCAGGATTCTTCCGGCATAGAGCCCCGGCGACGGGACTCTATGCCGGAACAGAACAACGCAAGTGTGAAAGAGCCCTTAGGCAGTATTATCCTTAGGGTCCATTCACACGTCCGTTTTTTCTTTCCTAATATGTCCGGTTTTTGCGGAACAGATCTGGACCCATTCATTTTCAATGGGTCCTGGAAAAAATCGGACAGCACAATGTGTGCTGTCCGTTTCCGTTGTTCCGTTCCGCATGTCCGTTTAAATATAAAACATGTCCTATTCTTTTCCGCAAAATTCGGATCCTGGTACAATACAAAGTCAATGGATCTGCAAAAAACGGAAGACATTCGGATGTCATTACGTATGTCATCCGTTTTATGCGGATTCCGTTCCTGGAAATTACATTTAAATTTTTTTATTTTATTTTATTTTTTCAAAGAAATCCAAACAACTTTATTTGCTTATTGAATTTATACATGTTTCCGTTTTTTGCGGATCCGCAAAAAACGGATGACATACGGAAACATTTTCAGGAACAACGGATCCGCAAAAAACGGACTGAAAATCGGGATATAGAAAAATACTGACGTGTGAATGTAGCCTTAGGCCTCATGCACACAACCGTTTTTTTTACGGTCCGCAAAAACGGGGTCCGTAGGTCCGTGATTCGTGACCGTTTTTTCGTCCGTGGGTCTTCCTTGATTTTTTTGGAGGATCCACGGACATGAAAAAACTGTCGTTTTGGTGTCCGCCAGGCCGTGCGGAGCCAAACGGATCCGTCCTGAATTACAATGTAAGTCAATGGGGACGGATCCGTTTGAAGTTGACACAATATGGTGCAATTTCAAACGGATCCATCCCCCATTGACTTTCAATGTAAAGTCAGGAGTTAATATACCATCGGATCGAAGTTTTCTCCAATCCAATGGTATATTTTAACTTGAAGCGTCCCCATCACCATGGGAACGCCTCTATGTTAGAATATACTGTCGGATACGAGTTACATCGTGAACCTCATATCCGGCAGTATATTCTAACACAGAGGCGTTCCCATAGTGATGGGGACGCTTCTAGTTAGAATATACTACAAACTGGCCACCAATGAAATTACAATAGAGGGGGGGAGGGGGCCGACAGAGGGGGGGGGCGGGGGAGGGGGGGCCGACAGAGGGGGGGGGGCGGGGGAGGGGAGGCCGCACACTGGCCACCAATGATATTAATACAATAGAGGGGGGGCCGGGGGGGAGGCCGCACACTGGCCACCAATGATATTACAATAGGGGGGGGGGGGGGGGGGGGGGGAGGGGAGGCCGCACACTGGCCACCAATGATATTAATACAATAGAGGGGGGGCCGGGGGGAGGCCGCACACTGGCCACCAATGATATTACTATAGGGGGGGGGAGCGGGCGGGGGGGCCGCACACTGGCCACCAATGATATTCAAACTGGGGAGGGAGGGGGGTCTGCCCCCTGCTGCCTGGCAGCCCCTGATCTCTTATAGGGGGCTATGATATGCACAATTAACCCCTTCAGGTGCAGCACCTGAGGGGTTAATTGTGCGGATCACAGCCCCCTGTAAGAGATCGGGTGCTGCTAGGCAGCAGGGGGCAGTCATGTACACAGTTCTCAGTATATTCTAACTAGAAGCGTCCCCATCACTATGGGAACGCCTCTGTGTTCGAATATACTGTCGGATTTGAGTTTTCACGAAGTGAAAACTCATCTCTGAAAAAGCTTTTATACAGACGGATCTTCGGATCCGTCTGTATAAAAAGTAACCTACGGACGCGGATGCCAATCTTGTGTGCATCCGTGTTCTTTCACGGACCCATTGACTTGAATGGGTCCGTGAACCGTTGTCCGTCAAAAAAATAGGACAGGTCATATTTTTTGGACGGACAGGAAACACGAATCACGGATGCGGCTGCAAAACGGTGCATTTTCCGATTTTTCCACGGACCCATTGGGACCCATTGAAAGTCAATGGGTCCGCGAAAAAAAATGGAAAACGGCACAACGGCCACGGATGCACACAACGGTCGTGTGCATAAGGCCTTACTGTGTGTTTATGCTCTGTTACTATTCTGTTTATGTATGCTCAGTTACTCGTTCACTATAACTGTTCAGTAAACGCAAAATATTGATTGAAGCCTGCGATACACCAACTTCCACCAAATATTGATTAAGGGGTTTGATTTACTGCCTTCCAGCAAATACTCATTATTGGGTTCTATATTCCTGTTTTCACAAAATACTTTTACAGGGTATTGATATACCAGCATCCACCAAATATTGATTGAGGTCTGCAATACACCAGCTTCCACCAAATATTGATTAAGGGTAGTGTTGAGCGAACAGTTCGAGCATAGTTCGGGTCCGT
The DNA here is from genome assembly GCF_905171765.1 of Bufo bufo. Lineage (NCBI taxonomy): Eukaryota > Metazoa > Chordata > Amphibia > Anura > Bufonidae > Bufo > Bufo bufo. Next base: position 172,377,824 of record NC_053395.1, read on the forward strand.
ACCGAATTTTGGGGTGTTCGTGACACGGACCCGAACCCGAACTTTTTCGTAAAAGTTCGGGTTCGGGTTCGTCGTTCGGCATGTATTTTGGCGCATTTTGAAAGGCTGCAAAGCAGCCAATCAACATGCATCATACTACTTGCCCTAAGATGCCATCGCAGCCATGCCTACTATTGGCAAGGCTGTGATTGGCCAAGTGCAGCATGTGACTCAGCCTCTTTATAAGTTTGTGCGCACGTCGGGACGTGCTCACTCCCGATGTGAATAGAACAGGGATAGACGCAGCTGATGCTAGGGCGAGAATAGGCAGGGATAATTGAATAACTGGAAGCAAATTTCTCTCCTCCACCTGTGATTCATCTGAACAACTGCAGCTGAGCTGCTTTTTTGATAGGGATTGGCTATTTTTAGAGTGGCCAGAGTGATTTTTCCATCCACATGTACCTGGGCTGACCGCCGGCCGCCATTTTTCGACTTGTAGTGCTGCAGCAGAAGCTGCCACAGTGTGCATTCCAAAGCTCCAAACAAGTCAGACATCTACACCTGGGATTCAGACCAATAGCGATTTAGCAGCACAGTCCAAGGCTATTTTTTTTAAAGGTTGTGCAGACCATTTTGTGGCACATGTTACTGGGCTGATAGGCGGCGGCCATCTTGGGACTAGTGCTGCAGCACAATCTCTCCCAACGTCCATTAATCACTTGTAATAGTGGTCTGTGCCATAGAAATCCTACATCAGGGACTTGGGTGTGCTTGTGTCACCCCTACTAATACCAGTCCACTTGTAATCCATACAGTGAAAAGCCATAAAGTATTCCAGTGAGGGAATTTTTTTTTTTATTTAAAAAAGGCCAAGTTAGTTTATCTGGCGTTCAATATACTAGATACAGTTAGGCCTGCGTTTCATACATCTGGAATTAGCAAACTAATGTGCTGGGAAAACATATATGTACCCATACTAGAATCTGTCAAAGAAAGCGGTACTCACATATAACAGTCATTCCATCTGTAATCCATACAGTCAAAAGACTGAAAGTATTCCAGTGAGGGAATTTTTTTTATTTAAAAAAGGCCAAGTTAGTTTATCTGGCGTTCAATATACTAGATACAGTTAGGCCTGCGTTTCATACATCTGGAATTAGCAAACTAATGTGCTGGGGTTGGGAAAACATATATGTACCCATACTAGAATCTGTCAAAGAAAGCGGTACTCACATATAACAGTCATTCCATCTGTAATCCATACAGTCAAAAGACTGAAAGTATTCCAGTGAGGGGATTTTTTTTATTTAAAAAAGGCCAAGTTAGTTTATCTGGCGTTCAATATACTAGATACAGTTAGGCCTGCGTTTCATACATCTGGAATTAGCAAACTAATGTGCTGGGGTTGGGAAAACATATATGTACCCATACTAGAATCTAGATAATCTAGTAAGATGTCGCACTAGGAAAACTAGACCCCAAACTGGTGCTCCTGTATAATTGAGACCACTCACTCAATCAAAAAAAGGTATATAATAAGTAATATAACAGGGCACTCAAGAAACCGTGACCATGTGGTTCATATGGTTAAACACTTTATTTGCAGTTATAATCAAAATGCTGGTATTGGATGGTATTATCATAAAGATGATTGATATTAGGCAGCAAAAATAAAAATAATTCGATTATCACAATGGATACATCAATTTGTGCAATATACCAATAATGATAAATATAATAATATGACTTGCAACTATGGATCAATAGTCCCAAAAATATCTTGAATGGGTTGGTCAATCAATAGATCAAAACATAATTGTTACACCTGAGTGTCGATGTATAAAATCAGATGTATAGTAGCAAATGTATAAAAATCAAGTCTCTGTGTCCACCCTCAGTATCAGCAGCGTCCCACCGATACGAGGCAAGTAGCGGCGTCCCGCTACGTAATTACTTGCAAGTTTTAAGCTGGTTACCTTGTCTCTGACCACAGATTGTTAGACTTCCTCTCCCTTGATGTGCGCAGCACAATGTATCAGAAGGCTTTTCCTCGACGGCTCTGTCGTTGTATTTCACGTCACTGCCTGGATTTCCGGCTTACGGCCTCTAAGTAAAGGATTCCGCGATGGTATTATACCGGAGGTTTTTGCAGCAGTGTTAGATCAGAGGTTTCTCGTCGGGAACGATGTCCAGTGGTCGATTTAAGGTGCTTGGATCTTTCAGTATAAATAAGCAGGGGGTGTAGCACCAGACGCGTTTCGGGGTCTAACGTATTGCCCCTTCCTCAGTGGTATGCTTCACCCCTACCATTGCCCCTCTTATATACAGCCTCTTCTATGGTTTCATTCGTCACTCAATTAAACATCCGAACCTGTTTGTTAATTAGCCCAGGTGTTGAAATTACTAATCAAACTTCGTCTCAAAAAATAACTTGTCTTAAAAGGATATTTGTACCTCTTAGCAATGTAATATAGTTGTGTAATTTCACCCACTGGTATAACTAGGAGTTATGTTTCTCCTGAGGAAAAAACGCATGGTTACCCCATGCGTTTTTGATGCGGTTTCCATGCGTTTTTTCATTTTTCTTTCTTTTCATGTCTCTTTCCCTCCACACAAACCATTACTCACTTACAGGCATTCTCATATAGTTGTGCTTCATATTAATCAACACAAGTGAGGAACATTACCTAAAATATAAATATAAATGTATATATATGTATATATATAAAACTTTACAATATTAAGTAGCATATAAAATATTAAAATGGGAAATATACGAATATAAAATTTTGACAAATATAAATAGTTATAAATAGTTATAAAAAAATTATAAAATAGATGTATAAAGATGGAGACCCCTGTGTAGAGGACAAACCGCATGCAATATATCAACATGCGGTTTATCGTCGACACATGGATCCAAAAATCACATTTACAAAGGCCCCAAATTTGGGTTTAAAGGTGGCTCCCACAGTTAAAAAACAACAGCATAATAGGGACTTAACCATTTCAAATTGGATTGGCCTACAAGGCTTCTTTAGGTGTGGCATCTGTGGTAATTGCAGAGTAACATCCTTTTCGAAAAGAACCAACGAATTAGTATCCACTAGTAACAACCACCGCCATTTAATTAGAGACTGTCTGACTTGTAATTCCGACAACGTAATTTACGCTATTGAATGCCCATGTAAAAGAATATACATTGGTAGGACAAAAAGGACATTAAAAAAGCGGATTTCGGAACACATGAACAATATACGGAAGGGAGTAGAAACCCACTCATTATCATATCACTTCAAAATCAGTCATAATCAAGATCCCTCAGGTATGAAGTTTTTTGCCATAGACAAAGTAGAAAAAGAATGGAGAGGAGGCAATCATATAGAGAGAATGTCTAGACTTGAAACAAAGAGAATATTTGAATTTGATTCCCTGATACCGAAGGGTCTTAACGCAGAATTTGAACTCTTTGGATTTTTATGAGTCAGATGGGGATCCATGTGTCGACGATAAACCGCATGTTGATATATTGCATGCGGTTTGTCCTCTACACAGGGGTCTCCATCTTTATACATCTATTTTATAATTTTTTTATAACTATTTATAACTATTTATATTTGTCAAAATTTTATATTCGTATATTTCCCATTTTAATATTTTATATGCTACTTAATATTGTAAAGTTTTATATATATACATATATATACATTTATATTTATATTTTAGGTAATGTTCCTCACTTGTGTTGATTAATATGAAGCACAACTATATGAGAATGCCTGTAAGTGAGTAATGGTTTGTGTGGAGGGAAAGAGACATGAAAAGAAAGAAAAATGAAAAAACGCATGGAAACCGCATCAAAAACGCATGGGGTAACCATGCGTTTTTTCCTCAGGAGAAACATAACTCCTAGTTATACCAGTGGGTGAAATTACACAACTATATTACATTGCTAAGAGGTACAAATATCCTTTTAAGACAAGTTATTTTTTGAGACGAAGTTTGATTAGTAATTTCAACACCTGGGCTAATTAACAAACAGGTTCGGATGTTTAATTGAGTGACGAATGAAACCATAGAAGAGGCTGTATATAAGAGGGGCAATGGTAGGGGTGAAGCATACCACTGAGGAAGGGGCAATACGTTAGACCCCGAAACGCGTCTGGTGCTACACCCCCTGCTTATTTATACTGAAAGATCCAAGCACCTTAAATCGACCACTGGACATCGTTCCCGACGAGAAACCTCTGATCTAACACTGCTGCAAAAACCTCCGGTATAATACCATCGCGGAATCCTTTACTTAGAGGCCGTAAGCCGGAAATCCAGGCAGTGACGTGAAATACAACGACAGAGCCGTCGAGGAAAAGCCTTCTGATACATTGTGCTGCGCACATCAAGGGAGAGGAAGTCTAACAATCTGTGGTCAGAGACAAGGTAACCAGCTTAAAACTTGCAAGTAATTACGTAGCGGGACGCCGCTACTTGCCTCATACTAGAATCTGTCAAAGAAAGCGGTACTCACATATAACAGTCATTCCATCTGTAATCCATACAGTCAAAAGACTGAAAGTATTCCAGTGAGGGAATTTTTTTTTATTTAAAAAAGGCCAAGTTAGTTTATCTGGCGTTCAATATACTAGATACAGTTAGGCCTGCGTTTCATACATCTGGAATTAGCAAACTAATGTGCTGGGGTTGGGAAAACATATATGTACCCATACTAGAATCTGTCAAAGAAAGCGGTACTCACATATAACAGTCATTCCATCTGTAATCCATACAGTCAAAAGACTGAAAGTATTCCAGTGAGGGAATTTTTTTTTATTTAAAAAAGGCCAAGTTAGTTTATCTGGCGTTCAATATACTAGATACAGTTAGGCCTGCGTTTCATACATCTGGAATTAGCAAACTAATGTGCTGGGGTTGGGAAAACATATATGTACCCATACTAGAATCTGTCAAAGAAAGCGGTACTCACATATAACAGTCATTCCATCTGTAATCCATACAGTCAAAAGACTGAAAGTATTCCAGTGAGGGAATTTTTTTTTATTTAAAAAAGGCCAAGTTAGTTTATCTGGCGTTCAATATACTAGATACAGTTAGGCCTGCGTTTCATACATCTGGAATTAGCAAACTAATGTGCTGGGGTTGGGAAAACATATATGTACCCATACTAGAATCTGTCAAAGAAAGCGGTACTCACATATAACAGTCATTCCATCTGTAATCCATACAGTCAAAAAACTGAAAGTATTCCAGTGAGGGGATTTTGCTTATAAAAAATAATATATTTCATTGTGGTGCGAGTTGAATCGCAACAATGAAGAAAAATACTATTAAGGGACGAGGACGCGGTCGTGGTGGTGTCCGTGGAGCCTCTGTTGCTGGTAGAGGACGTGGCCGTTCGGCCCCAGGCGCACACAGTAGGGAACGAACTCCCTCAACTAGCCGGCAGAATGTACCGCAATATCTCGTGGGGCCCAATGCCGCTCTTAGGATGGTAAGGCCTGAGCAGGTACAGGCATTAATCGATTGGGTGGCCGACAGTGCTTCCAGCACGTTCACCACATGGTCTTCCACCCAGTCTTCTGCGGAAAGCGCACAGGTGGCACCTGAAAACCAAGCCCATCAGTCTGTCACATCACCCCCAAGCATATCAGGGAAACGGTCTGAGCCACAAGTTATGCAGCAGTCTCTTCTTCTGTTTGAAGACTCTGCTTCCAGGGTTTCCCAGGGGCGTCCACCTAGCCCTTCCCCAGTGGAGGAAGACATACCATGCACTGACGCACAACCACTTATGTCTCCAGATGAAGAGGACATGGGAATACCACCACAGCAGAGTCACCGACTCTCTGATGATGACGAAACACAGGTGCCCACTGCCGCGTCTTTTTGCAGTGTGCAGACTGAACAGGAGGAGGTCAGGGAGGGAGACTGGGTGGAAGACGATGCAGAGGACGATGAGGTCTTAGACCCCACATGGACTGAAGGTCATGGCGATGACTTTCACAGTTCAGAGGAAGAGGTAGTGGTGAGACAGAGACAACAGCGAAGCCAAAGAGGGAGCAGGGGGCCAAAGCAGACGAGCCGCCGCCCCCAGAGTTCGCCTGCTACTGGACATCGCCAACAGGGACCCAGCCCCACAAAGGCAGCTTCAAAGAGTTCCCTGGCATGGCACTTCTTTAAACAATGTCCTACCGACAAGACCCGAGTGACTTGCACGCTCTGCCATCAGAGCCTGAGGCGAGGCATTAACGTTCTGAACCTCAGCACAACCTGCATGACCAGGCATCTACATGCAAAGCATGAACTGCAGTGGGGTACACACCTTAAAAACCAGGCACTCGCTGAGGCTCCCCCTGCTCCCTCTACCGCTGCTGCCTCGGCTTCCGCCTCGAGAGGAATGTTGCCACCTGCCGAGCAGCAAACAGAGGATGTGCCACCGACACCACCACCACCGCCACTGTCAACTAGCGTCTCCACTATATCACACAGCAGCGTTCAGCTCTCAATATCTCAAACCTTAGAGAGGAAGCGCAAATTCCCCCCGAGTCACCCTCGAGCCCTTGGCCTGAACGCCAGCATTTCTAAACTGCTGGCCTTTGAAATGCTGTCATTCCGGCTGGTGGACACAGACAGCTTCAAACAGCTGATGGCCATGGCTGTCCCGCAGTATGTGGTTCCCAGCCGCCACTACTTCTCCAAGACAGCCGTGCCTTCCCTGCACATGCAAGTGTCCGATAAAATCAAGTGTGCACTGCGCAACGCCATTTGTGGCAAGGTCCACCTAACCACAGATACGTGGACCAGTAAGCACGGCCAGGGACGCTATATCTCACTAACTGCACACTGGATGAATGTAGTGGCGGCTGGGCCCCCGGCGGACAGTTCCTTGGCGCACGTCCTTCCGCCCCCTAGGATCGCAGGGCATCATTCTCTGCCTCCTGTAGCCTCCTCCTCCTACTCGGCTTCCTCCTCCACTGCTTCCACCAGCTCATCCGGTCAGCCACACACCTTCACCACCAACTTCAGCACAGCCCGGGGTAAACGTCAGCAGGCCATTCTGAAACTCATATGTTTGGGGGACAGGCCCCACAGCGCAAAGGAGTTGTGGCGGGGTATTGAACAACAGACCGACGAGTGGTTTCTGCCGGTGGGCCTCAAGCCAGGCCTGGTGGTATGCGATAATGGGCGAAATCTCGTGGCAGCTCTGGGACTAGCCGGTTTGACGCACATCCCTTGCCTGGCGCATGTGCTGAACTTGGTGGTGCAGAGGTTCATTCACCACTACCCCAACATGTCAGAGCTGCTGCATAAAGTGCGGGCCGTCTGTGCGCGCTTCCGCCGTTCACATCCTGCCGCTGCTCGCCTGTCTGCGCTACAGCGGAACTTCGGCCTTCCCGCTCACCGCCTCATATGCGACGTGCCCACCCGGTGGAACTCCACCTTGCACATGCTGGAGAGACTGTGCGAGCAGCAGCAGGCCATAGTGGAGTTTCAGCTGCAGCACGCTCGCGTCAGTCGTACTGCCGAACAGCACCACTTCACCACCAATGATTGGGCCTCCATGCGAGACCTGTGTGCCCTGCTGCGCTGTTTCGAGTACTCCACCAACATGGCCAGTGGCGATGACACTGTTATCAGCGTTACAATACCACTTCTATGTCTCCTTGAGAAAACACTTAGGGCAATGATGTTAGAGGAGGTGGCCCAGGTGGAGGAGGAGGAGGATGATGAGGGCTCGTTTCTAACACTTTCGGGCCAGTCTGTTCGAAGTGGCTCAGAGGGAGGTTTGTTTAAGCAGCAGAGGACAGGTTCACAAGTCGCCAGCCAAGGCACTGTACTGGAGGACGAGGAGGATGAGGAGGAGGAGGTGGAGGGGGACGAGGATGACGCAAGTTCACAGCGGGGTGGCAGCCCAGGCCCATCACTGGTGCGTGGCTGGGGGGATACGGTGGACGATGACGATACGCCTCCCACAGAGGACAGCTTGTCCTTACCCATGGGTAGCCTGGCCCACATGAGCGAATATATGCTCCAATGCCTGCGCAACGACAGCAGAGTTGCCCACGTTTTAACGTGTGCAGACTACTGGGTGGCCACCCTGCTGGATCCCCGGTATAAAGACAATGTGCCCACTTTAATTCCTGAACTGGAGCGCGACCGTAAGATGCGCGAGTACAAGCGCACGCTGATAGAGGCGCTCTTGAGAGCATTCCCACATGTCACAGGGGAACAGGTGGAAGGTGAAGGCAGAGGAGTGGCAAGAGGTCGCCAACGCAGCTGTGTCACGGCCAGCTCATCTGAGGGCAGGGTTAGCATGGCAGAAATGTGGAAAAGTTTTGTCTCCACGCCACAGCTATCTGCACCGACACCTGATACGGAACGTGTTAGCAGGAGGCAGCATTTCACTAACATGGTTGAACAGTATGTCTGCACACCCCTCCACATCCTGACGGATGGTTCGGCCCCATTCAACTACTGGGTTTCGAAATTGTCCACGTGGCCAGAGTTAGCATGTTATGCCTTGGAGGTGCATTCCTGCCCGGCGGCCAGCGTTTTATCTGAACGCGTATTCAGCACGGCAGGGGGCGTCATTACTGACAAGCGCAGCCGCCTGTCCACAGCCAACGTGGACAAGCTGACCTTCATAAAGATGAACCAGGCATGGATCCCACAGGACCTGTCCCTCCCTTGTGCAGAGTAGTCCTTATTAACTGCCTAAAACATGTCTTGTTGTGCTACGGGCCACTTCTTTATTTGATACAAATTTTATGAAACCCACAGTTGAATGAAACTCTTCTCTGTCTGGGCGCCGGGGCCTAACCAGATGAAAGTGGCCGGTTAAACTAACGGGTGACATGAAGCCATAACCTCTGCCATGCTACCTCTATCTTCTGTCTGGGTGCTGAGGCCTAAGTCAAATAAAGCGGTCTTCTGCTGTGCTGGGGGATATGAAGCTAATCTCTGACCTCTCTCCTCTGTCTGGGTCCAAAGGCCTAAATCACTGAAAGAGGCCTTCTCCTGTGGTGTGTGATATGATGCCAGAATATGTGCTGTGGGGCCTCTCTCCTCTTCCTGGGTGCAGGGGTCAAATAAACTAAATTGTGGCCTACTCCTGTGGTGGTTGATATGATGCCTGATTCTCTGATGTGGAACCTCTCTCCTCTGTTTGGGTGAAGGGGTCAAAGTAACTAAATGGTGGCTTCTCCTGTGGTGGCTGATATGATGCCAGAATATGTGCTGTGGTGCCTCTCTCCTCTTCCTGGGTGCAGGGGTCAAAGTAACTAAATGGTGGCTTCTCCTGTGGTGGCTGATATGATGCCAGAATATGTGCTGTGGGGCCTCTCTCCTCTTCCTGGGTGCAGGGGTCAAAGTAACTCAATGGTGGCTTCTCCTGTGGTGGCTGATATGATGCCAGAATATGTGCTGTGGTGCCTCTCTCCTCTGTCTGGGTCCAAAGGCCTAAATCACTGAAAGAGGCCTTCTCCTGTGGTGTGTGATATGATGCCTGAATATGTGCTGTGGTGTCTCTCTCCTCTTCCTGGGTGCGGGGGTCAAAGTAACTCAATGGTGGCTTCTCCTGTGGTGGCTGATATGATGCCAGAATATGTGCTGTGGTGCCTCTCTCCTCTTCCTGGGTGCGGGGGTCAAAGTAACTCAATGGTGGCTGATATGATGCCAGAATATGTGCTGTGGGGCCTCTCTCCTCTTCCTGGGTGCAGGGGTCAAAGTAACTCAATGGTGGCTTCTCCTGTGGTGGTTAGTATGATGCCAGAATATGTGCTGTGGGGCCTCTCTCCTCTTCCTGGGTGCAGGGGTCAAAGTAACTCAATGGTGGCTTCTCCTGTGGTGGCTGATATGATGCCAGAATATGTGCTGTGGTGCCTCTCTCCTCTTCCTGGGTGCGGGGGTCAAAGTAACTCAATGGTGGCTTCTCCTGTGGTGGCTGATATGATGCCAGAATATGTGCTGTGGGGCCTCTCTCCTCTTCCTGGGTGCAGGGGTCAAAGTAACTCAATGGTGGCTTCTCCTGTGGTGGTTAGTATGATGCCAGAATATGTGCTGTGGGGCCTCTCTCCTCTTCCTGGGTGCAGGGGTCAAAGTAACTCAATGGTGGCTTCTCCTGTGGTGGCTGATATGATGCCAGAATATGTGCTGTGGGGCCTCTCTCCTCTTCCTGGGTGCAGGGGTCAAAGTAACTCAATGGTGGCTTCTCCTGTGCTGATTGATATAAAGCTGATGGTTGTGCCATCTGACATGGTTGCCAGGGTCTGATTCAATGGGGGCCTACTCCTGTGGTGGGTGATCTAAATGCCTGATTCTCTGCTGTGAAACCTCTCTCCTCCGTCTGGGTGTAGGGGTCAAAGTCTTTCAAAGTCGCCTTCTCCTGTGCTGATTGATATGAAGCTGATGGTTGTGCCATCTGACATGGTTGCCGGGGTCCCATTAAATTGTGGCCTACTCCTGTGGTGGTTGATATGATGCCTGATTCTCTGATGTGGAACCTCTCTCCTCTGTTTGGGTGAAGGGGTCAAAGTAACTAAATGGTGGCTTCTCCTGTGGTGGCTGATATGATGCCAGAATATGTGCTGTGGGGCCTCTCTCCTCTTCCTGGGTGCAGGGGTCAAAGTAACTCAATGGTGGCTTCTCCTGTGGTGGCTGATATGATGCCAGAATATGTGCTGTGGTGCCTCTCTCCTCTTCCTGGGTGCGGGGGTCAAAGTAACTCAATGGTGGCTTCTCCTGTGGTGGCTGATATGATGCCAGACTATGTGCTGTGGTGCCTCTCTCCTCTTCCTGGGTGCGGGGGTCAAAGTAACTCAATGGTGGCTTCTCCTGTGGTGGCTGATATGATGCCAGAATATGTGCTGTGGTGCCTCTCTCCTCTTCCTGGGTGCAGGGGTCAAAGTAACTAAATGGTGGCTTCTCCTGTGGTGGTTGATATGATGCCTGATTCTCTGCTGTGAAACCTCTCTCCTCCATCTGGGTGTAGGGGTCAAAGTCTTTCAAAGTCGCCTTCTCCTGTGCTGATTGATATAAAGCTGATGGTTGTGCCATCTGACATGGTTGCCAGGGTCTGATTCAATGGGGGCCTACTCCTGTGGTGGGTGATCTAAATGCCTGATTCTCTGCTGTGAAACCTCTCTCCTCCGTCTGGGTGTAGGGGTCAAAGTCTCTTAAAGTCGCCTTCTCCTGTGCTGATTGATATGAAGCTGATGGTTGTGCCATCTGACATGGTTGCCGGGGTCCCATTAAATTGGGGCCTACTCCTGTGGTGGGTGATCTAAATGCCTGATTCTCTGCTTTGAAACCTCTCTCCTCCGTCCGGGTGTAGGGGTCAAAGTCTGTCAAAGTCGCCTTCTCCTGTGCTGATTGATATAAAGCTCATGCTTGTGCCATCTGACATGGTTGCCGGGGTCTGATTCAATGGTGGCCTACTCCTGTGGTGGGTGATCTAAATGCCTGATTCTCTGCTGTGTAACCTCTCTCCTCCGTCTGGGTGTAGGGGTCAAAGTAACTAAATGGTGGCCTACTCCTGTGGTGGGTGATATGATGCCTGGTTCTCTGCTGTGGGACCTCTCTCCTTTGTCTGGGTGCTGTGGTCAAAATAATAGTAAGTGACCTTCTCCATTGGTGGGTGACTTGAAGCCTGATTCTGTGCTATGGGACCTCACTCCAATTAATATTGTTTAATTTTTATTTATTTTATGTTAACTCATCATTTCCCTATCTACATTTGTTTGCAGGGGATTTAACTACATTTTGCTGCCTTTTGCAGCCCTCTAGCCCTTTCCGGGTGTGTTTTACAGCCTTTTTAGTGCCCAAAAGTTCGGGTCCCCATTGACTTCTATGGGGTTCGGGTTCGGGATGAAGTTCGGGTCGAGTTCGGATCCCGAACCCGAACATTTTTCGAAAGTTCGGCCGAACTCGTCGAACCCGAACATCCAGGTGTTCGCTCAACTCTAATTAAGGGGTTTGATTTACCAGCTTCCAGCAAATTCTCTTTATTGGGTTCTTCATACCTGTTTCCACAAAATACTGATAGAGGTGATTAATATACCGGCTTCCACAAAATGTTGATTGAGGCCTGTGATACACCAGCTTCCACCAAATATTGATTAAGGGGTTTGATTTACGAGCTTCCAGCAAATACTCATTATTGGGATCTATATACCTGTTTCCACAAAATACTGAAACAGGGTATTGATAAACCGGCTTCCACCAAATATTGATTGAGGCCTGCGATATACCAGCTTCCACCAAATATTGATTAAGGGGTTTGATTTACCAGTTTCCAGGAAATACTCCTTATTGGGTTCTATATACTTGTTTCCACAAAATACTGATAGAGTGGATTGATATACCGGCTTCCACAAAATATTGATCGAGGCCTGAGATAGACCAGCTTCCACCAAATATTGATTAAGGGGTTTGATTTACCAGCTTTCAGCAAATACAAATTATGGGGTTCTATATACCTGCTTCCACAAATACTGCTCTTCTATAGGGACTTTGTCACAGGGTCATTTTGAAAATGACAGGCAGAGGAAGAGGCAGGCCATTCCGCAGGGGTGGTAGGGGTTGGGCAGGTGCACCAGGCCGGAGCCTAAGTGGGAAGTTGGAGGAGGTGCATGTGATTACGTCAAAGGACGCACCAGTTAATTGAGTGGGTCACTCAGCCCTCTGCTTCTGCACTCTCCTCATCCTCTGTATCAGCACCCTCCTCACTCTCTGCTGTGTGCACCCCTAAAGACACCACCGCTATAGCCCCTCCACTCGAGTCAAAGGAATTATTTTCCCATCCATTCTCAGACCTTAACGATGCGCAGCCATTCTTGGCATCGAATGAGGAAGAGGAGGTAGCAACGGCTGCCACTCAGCGGTCTGACGACAGTACCCAGATGAGCCCAAGGAGAGTGGTCCCGCTGTTCCTGCCTACTCCGAGATCTGTAATGTCAGTGGTGGTGAGGGAGACGAAGACGACGTGTTGAAGGACGTCATGTGGGTGCCCACAAGAGAGGAAGAAGAGGGGAGTTCAGAGGGAGAGACAGAGCAGCTGATAGGGAGGAGAAGCAGGCAGATCTCGCAGTGCAGAGGAGGCAAAAAGCAGACTGCAAATGTATCTGGAGCGAGCCATCCACCATGCACGGTCACACTTGGTGCTCCCAGGGCTCCGGCACATGGCTCCGCAGTGTTGGCTTTTTTAACTTGTCAGCTTCTGACAATAGTGTTGCCACCTACGGCCTGTGCTGTCAACGCATAAGTCGCGGTAAGACCAACACTCACCTAGGGACGACCGCCTTAAGAAGGCACCTGGCCTCCCATCACCGAGCCCAGTGGGAGCAACACCGTCAGAACCCACAAAGCCAAACTCATGGCGCTACACACCTTGCCTCTTCTCCTCTCCTTTCTCCTCCCATTTGTCCTCCACTCCACCTTCCACCGTGCCATCATCGCGTTCATCTGGCAAAAGGCAGGCTTCCGTTGCCCAAATGTTCGAATGTAAAATGTTAAATACGACCGATAACCCTCTAGCCCAACAGCTGGTGGACTCGGAGGCCTTTAGAAAATTTGTGGCCATTGGCACACCGCAATGGAAGGTCCCAGAAAGGAAATATTTCTCCCAGAAGGGCATTGCAGAGCTATATGGCCATGTTCAGCGGCAAGTAAATGTATCACTGGCACACAATGTCGGTGCCAAGATACATCTGACCACAGACACGTGGTCTAGCAAACACGGGCAGGGAAGGTACATAACTTTTACTGCCCACTGGGTGACCCTTCTGATGGCCATAAAGCATGCAACCCGTGGCACCCATGTGGATTTGGTGTTACCGCCATGGATTGCATGCAGGCCTGCCTCTTCTTCTCCTCCTCTTACTCCATCCTCCATCTCTTCCTCAGCTGACTCCTCCTTTTCCACTGCTACCGCCTCTTCCGCTGCACCCCCCAAGCACCCCAGAACCTATTCAACGTGTCAGGTGAGACGTTGCCATGCTGTGCTGCGGCTGTTGTGCCTAGAAGCCAAGAGCCACACGGTTCCTGCACTTCTTTCAGCTCTGCGGTCACAGGCCAATCAGTGGCTAACCCCGCTCAATTTGTCAGTTGGTAAAGTGGTGTGGGACAACGATGCCAATCTGCTGAGTGCGCTGAAACAGGGCAAAATGACACACGTGCCGTGCATGGCACACATCCTGAACTTAGTCGTGCAGCGATTCGTTGCCAAATACCCCGGGTTCCATGACGTCTTGCGGCAGGCCAGGAAAATCTCTGGCTATTTTAGAAGATCTTACATGGCCATGGCTCACCTTGCTGATGTTCAGCGGTGACACCACTTGCCCATCAGACGTCTGATTTGTGACTGCCCGACGTGCTGGAACTCCACCTTGTATATGCTTAATAGGCTGCTCCAGCAGAAACGTGCCGTCCCTGTACAAACTCTGCGGCAGGACAGGTTCTGGGGAGCTTGTTTTTTTTTCACTGCACCAGTGGCTGCTCATGCGCGATGCATGCAGACTTCTGCGGCCATTTGATGAGATCACCAAACTGGTCAGTGACAGCCAAGGCGCCAACAGTGACACCATATCTTACACCTTCTTTCTGGATCGTCCATTGTGTTGTGTCATTGATAAAGCCGTCGAGGAGCAGTAAGATGAAGAAGTCGCAATGCTGAATGAATTCCCAGGGGTGGCTACTCCATCTGAGACAAGTCAGTAGGAGTCTGAAGAGGAGTCAGAGGAGGATCATTTCTTTGCCAAAAAAGCAGCACCAGCCCAACACAAATATGTAGAACAGAAGGTGGGCTAGTCCTTGAGCCTGTTGGTGTTTGCCAAAGTGCACGGTAGAGTTGTAACTACGGTCAAGGACAATATTTGTCTTTTACGGCCCACTGGGTAAATGTGGTTCCTGCCCAGCCAAACCAGCATCTTGGCCAGGTTAAGCCGCCTCCGTCTCCATGTTCTCACACCGTTGGCCTGCGACAATGTTCGCCTCTGCCTCCTCATCCTCCACAGTGTCCTCAGCCTACACTGCAGGGACAATTCACAGTGCTCCTCCAGCATACCACATGTGCAGGGCACGGAGGTGTCACGCTGTTCTACACCTCGTTTGCCTGGGTGAACGGAGTCACAAAGGGGAGGAACTGCTCTGTGTCATTCATCAAGAAATCGAATCCTGGCTTTCTCCATGACAATTCAAAATTGGAACCATTGTGACCGACAACAGGAAGAACATGGTGTCGGTGCTGCATCAAGGAGGGCTGAGCCATGCGCCCTGCATGGCGCAAGTGTTCAATCTGGTTGTAAAGCGTTTCCAAAATTCTTTCACTCATCTGCAAGACATCATAAAAATGGCCAGGAAACTTTGTATGCACTTCAGCCACTCCTACACTGCCAAGCACACCCTCCTTGACCTGCAGCGGCAGAACGGCGGTGTCCCCCAACATAGGCTGATATGTGACGAATTCCACCCTCCATATGTTGGACTGACTATACGAATAGAGAAAGGCCATAAACAATTTCTTAATGATCCAAGCAGACAGGAGTACTCCCCAGTGTAATTTCGATGTCAGCCAGTGGCAGCTCATGCATGACACCTGCCGTTTGCTCATGCCCTTTGAGTATTCCACGTTTTTTGTCAGTTGCCATGACTATGGGATGAACAACGTCATTCCACTGCTTCATATCCTGGAACAGATGCTGGTAAATCTGGCTGGTCACGGGACTGGAGACGTGGCATCCTGTGGGGGCTGAACTGGAGGAGTAGGACATTGGAGCACAAGCAATGTGTACCGAAATGAGTGGTTTTTCTACACAGGTGACAGGAGAGGAGGAGCAGCCGGAGGAGCAAGAGGGAGATGAGGAAGACGAGGCAGATGACCTAGGCACACCATGACAGTATGCAGTGGAGATGGAGGCAGGGAGTCCCTCCGAGTCACTTGCGCAAATGGCCCGCTGCATGCTCACTTGCTTGGGTAGTGACAGCCGAATTGTCACCATTCGGCAGAGGGATGACTTCTGGCTCTCCACCTTATTGGACCCTCGCAACCGGTCCAAAATGGGGGCCTTTTTTTACACCCGCTGAGATGGAGGACAAACTGAACTACTATAGAGACATCCTATGTAGTCAGTTGGCCGCTGCCTATCTGTGTCATCGTCTATCCTCTTGCAGGTCTACACTATCGTTCCACTGTCATGGCTGCTGTGGCAGAATTGGGGGGATAGGAGCAGTACCAGCTCCATCAGCAACATCTTGAGTCTAGAGTCGACGATGAGCAGCTTTCTTAACCCGCCTAGTGAAGAAACTACTTACCAGCAGCAGCAGCTAGACCGGGAGCAGAACCTGAACCACCAAGTGGTGGCATACTTGGACAGCACCCTGCCACCCCACATAGAAGATTTGCTTGACTACTGGGCAACCAAACTGGATTTGTGGCCACAACTGGCCGCGTTTGCCCTGGAAAAGCTCCATACTATGTCACCTTGCCACTCTGTGGTCAGCTCATGCTGCTGCTAACTTAACACTATGTCACTGGGCCACTCTGTGGCCTCCTCATGCTGCTGCTAACTCAACACTATGTCACCTTGCCACTCTGTGACCTCCTCATGCTGCTGCTGCTGAAACTTCCACACTATGTCACCTTGCCAGTCTGTGGCCTCCTCCTGCTGCTGCTAACTCAACGCTATGTCACTGGGTTACTCTGTGGCTTCCGCATGCTGCTGCCACCTCAACACTATATAAATGGGCCACTCTGTGGTCTCGTCATGTTGCTGCCACCTCCCCACTATGTCCCTGGGCCACTCTGTGGTCTCCTCATGCTGCCGCCACCTCCACGCTATGTCACCTTGCCAGTCTGTGGCCTCCTTGTGCTGCTGCTAACTCAACACTATGTCACCTTCCCAGTCTGTGGCCTCCTCATGCTGCTGCCACCTTTACACTATGTCACCTTGCCACTCTGTGGCCTCCTCATGCTGCTGCTAAATCAACACTATGTCATAGGGCCACTCTGTGGACCTCTCAAGCTGTTCTCCTACCCTCTCCACTCCATGACTGGGCCACTATTTTGTCTTGTTTGCCTGGTTGACATCATCATTTATTTGACCCTTCTGATCTGTCAGAAGTAAGGAAAAATGAGACGCACAACAGATCCTGTCTGTGTAGCTGCTGTAAGGCTTGTATGGTCCCATCAGAATTGGCTTATGATTTGGTAGCCAAAAGCAGGAGTGGGTACAAAACACAGAAGACATGCAAATATTCCATTCACGTGTCATCTCTGTTTTGGATCCACTCCTGTTTTTTTTTGCTTTTAGCAATACTGATGGATTACTGACCAAATGCTGACTGAGTGAAGGCGGAAGCTCAACAGACAGGATCCATTTTTTGGGGGGTTATTGTTCTGACGGATCAGAGGAAGGGCAAAATAATCAGTGACGTCAACACAAACTTACCGCTGACACCCTCTCTACTCTGTCAGGGGGGCTCTACTTGTATAAGCGTTTAATAGAACAGGATCTGTAGGCATCTATGTGGAATCAGCTGACGATGGTGTAAAAGGAGTGCGCTCTTTCACGCTACAGTAGGATCTTGGGCCTCTGCACGGTTCTTTATACCTGGCGCTAACATCGACCTGTAAGGCTGAGTTCACCCAGTTTTGGCCCCGTAACTGCCCAAATAAGTGAAGTGTGCAGAGACTCTAAGAGCGGCGCCATTCATGTGCGTTTCATACTGACTCACAGTATTGTTTCACTACCACAGCAGACTCCCTATGCGTGTTACTGAGTGGGCTCGGCATGCCTGTTGGTACCTGCATCCCTTGTAACGGAGGCCATTATGGCACCAAAAATGGTAAAAAGCAGAGTGGATCCAGCATGCATGTGAATCCAACACTCCCTGAACTTTATGGCGGCCATTATGGCGCATAACAGGTAGTATTTAGTGTTAGGACCCGTCTAACAGAGATCGCCTTGACATACGGCAGACGGGCTCAGATGGTTTTGTACAAAATGCATTGGCCAAGCATCTCACTTTATGAATAAGCGTAGCATTAGCACTATAATTTTTTAGCATTATTGTACTTTATCTGATTGGCAGGGTGCTGCTGCATTGTCTCTTTTTTTCCTCTAGGTCTTTGCCATGGCGGCGTGCACCTGCGCACTGGGAGGTGCTGACTAACCCCCTTTTTTTGCAGACTTGTTCAAACTACACTATGGTCATATACCTGTTATTCCGCACCTCACCATCAAGGGCACCCCAGCTTCTATTGGGCAGGAAAATCCACATACAGGGTGTGCCCACAGGACAAATACGACTACTCCTATTACCCTGTGGACCCCTCATTACTGTGCGAGCCCTGGGAGTGAGGGAGGAGCACTCAGCCACTTTAAGACTGTGACAACTACTACCACCAATGCTGCTACCGCTACCATCCTCCTCTTTGTACTCCCTCTGGATTGCCGCAAGTATATTCACATGACCATCTGGACAGATTACGTATGTCATATAGTATCCAGTGATAAGCACACTACAAAGCCTTTTTGTAGAAGTTTTATTGCTATCATATAGTTTTGTCTACAAAGACAATAGAAAAAATTTTAGGGTTCATTTTGGGATAAACTGGACTGAAGTCATCTTCCTGGTCCACATTCCACTATTTTACGCTGCAATAAAAAAAGGAAAATCAATAAGCAAAAACAAATGAACATTTAAAAACACAAATGTGATCATTTCTATTTCATTTTTCCTTAACCCATTGAGGATGGGTCCTAGTTTGGTGCTTAAGGACACAGCAACATTTTTGTTTTTTGCACCTGCACAAAAGCCATACATTTTTGTTTTTCCATCGCCATTTTTCTGTGGGATAAGCTGTGCCTTCAGACTGCTATAGTTTGAGGGGATTATAAAATATTGCAGCCAGAGGGTAAAGTGTATAGTGAAACACTTTAATGTCTACATACAAAGTTTTGATGTGTGCTGTTTTTTCTGTACATAACACAGCATGTTTTGGATCTATCAGTTTGTTGGGGTTTTTTCGCAGTCCCTTTTCCCATAGACCATTCTACAGAACTTAAAAAAAAAAATGAAAAAAGACAAAAAAAAAACTTTAACCACTAGCAGACCACCCATTGACTATATATATCGAGGGGATCAGCAATCATCTATGCAGAGACATTTTAAAACGTCCTCGCAGAGATCACAGCTGCACACTAATCATCCAGCTGCGGGAATGGAAAGCCTATAGAAGTGTATAGGAATGAATGGGACAGCTTCTTGTAATTACAACTGCTCACTGCTGCTGTTGCGACCGCGAACAGGTAAACAGTGAAGATAAGGCAGCTCTGGCACGGCGCCTTCTCTTCAACCAGCTGATTGGTGGGGGTGCCGGATGTCGGACCCCCGCCGATCTGATATTGATGATATATACTGAGCATAGGTTATGAATAAAAATAACTTGAACAACCCCTTTAAGATTATTAAACCAAATCTATTTAACGGTAATTAGAACAAAGGTGACTGATATTTTTCTTCGAAACTGAGCTGATTTGTTATTTTGTGCTATATAGCCTTACCATATAAAAACATGCTAGCAATGTTTCCCATGATGTCCATGGTGGCCATGATGTTCATGATGACCATGAGGATGGTGATGGTCATGAGGATGGTGGGGTCCATGATGAGGTCCATGATGAGGTCCATGGTGGGGATGGGGATGGGGATGACCTCCATGATGGGGTGGACAATGACCAGGGTGGTGGTGGGGAGGAGGATGTGGCTGACATGGGGGAGGACAGGGAGGTGGCCCTAAAATAAATATAGAATTTTGTTATTTTGAGAAAGTATTGAAGAAGTAACAGGACACATTTTAAATTGAGCTCAACACAGCAAGTAGAAAATATTGTATGATATATTATAGGCATCAAATTAAAATGGGTGGCTTTCTCTATTAAAGATCATCTGTCAGCTTGCCTATCATGTCTGTTTTAATAAATAGCATCCCCTCTCCCCCCCCAAAAAAAAGCCCTTATACAGCTCCATAGATAAAAATATTAAAGGGGTTGTCCGGGCTTTTAATATTGATGACCTATTGTAACAGGGAGCTGGCGACGAGCTTCCCCTTCACAGCGCCGCCGGCATCCCGTGCATGTAGGGGAGCAGGGATGCTGCCGTTGTCCTCTTCTCCACAGTAACCACGTACACAGTCCAATACAGCTGAGCGCTGAATCACCATTATCGGTGCTCAGCTCCCCTGCAGCTTGTTGTCTAGGAGATGGTGGACGGAGGCCGCGCTGAGGAGGGGTGCGCTGGCCAGAGGTTGCCTGTGATTGGTTTTTGCTACCCTCACCTGCGTATTTGGATATTGACTATTGTGTGTTTTGACCTCGGCTATTTTTGACCTCAACCTTGTGACCTCCTTGGATTTGACGTGACCTCTTGGGTTCTGACTTCAGATAGTATTGACCTTGTTTTTTCCTTCTCCCTGTTACCTACTTGACCTCCTGGCCTTGACCTTTTTCTTCCTTGACTCTGTTAGGGTTTTCTCCTTCCTCTTTAGGCCCCTGCACGTATCTGAACTAGGGACCGCTGCCAAGCTGTACGCCGTCAGCTGTGCAAATAGGTAGGGACAGAGGTGCGGGTGGAAATCAGGGCAGCACTTTTCCCTTCCTACGTAACACCTATCCTCAGGATATGTCATCAATATCAGATCGGTGGGTGTCCACTCCGATCAGCTGTACGAGGAGAGAGTGCGCAGTGCAAAGCAGCGGTGAACAGGAAGAGAGAAGGGAGAAGGCACATGTTCATTGAGCCGTCTCCTTGTACAGCTGATAGGAGGGGGTGTCGGGTGTCAGACCCCCGCTGATCTGATATTGATAACCTATCCTGAGGATATTAAAAGTCCAGACGACCCCTTTAAAGTCATGGTCTCAGTTGAATTATGACAAAAAACAATAAGGCTTCTTTCTGCACTGCGCGTATTTGTCCAGCCAATTATTTACATATTTGCTTGGTTGCAGCCAGATCTCCGCCAGTCCCTATTACATGGACGGCATTTATGTAGGAACAGCCTGCCAGATCTGATGAATGAAGAACCCTCTCCCACAGAAATCAGATTCTCTCCATTTTGTCTATGGGCCATGGTGGCTGTTGTAAAGCATATATATAAATGCTGTTAACAACATCTAAGGCAAGGTGGCGGCCCCCATAATCACATTCAGGAAAGAGTAAATACCGTAAATCTGCAATCAGAAAATAAAAACAGTTTAGAAAAAAGGGATATGTGTTAGGCCTCTTGCACACGACCATATGCCCTCCGAGATATATGGTCTGTGAGAGGGCCATATGTCCCGGAGCAGCATTGATCGTGCGAACGGGAGCACACAGCATCATAGATTACAATGATACTGTACACGTTGGGCCTCCCGCGGGACTATTGTTCCGCACTCATGTGAGTGCGAGACAATAGCCCCAAGGGCAGCCCGACGTCCACAGCATCATTGTAATCTATGATGCTGTGTGCTTCCGTGCGCCCGATCAATGCCGCTCCGGGACATATGGTCAGCTCACGGACCATATGTCTCAGAGGGCATACGGTCGTGTGCAAGAGGCCTTACTATCTGGTTTTAACCGACAGAGAAAAACTTTGGTGACACATTCTCTTTAATAACGCCCATGGTACCAAATCAGGACTACGAAAAAGCTTCCATGGTTGCCTTTACTGTCTCAGAGCTGTATGGATACACGCTAGTAGCTTTATACTACGCATAAAACCATTTTAGCCAAAACTGCACACTAAATAGAAACTGTTACAGGTATTATGATGTATTAGCAACATGCAAGGTCACTTTCCTTAAAACCCATAGGATACTGTGGGACATGGCTTAAGTCCCAGCCCCATACATTTACGATGCTCTGATCGGGCGGGTGCATGAGCTGTGCCTACCCAATCAGCAACAGAGGTCCGGCTGTTTCTGACAGCCAAGCCCCTGGTGTACATGCCAGCATCGTTGAAAACACAGAGGCCGGCGTATTAGCCCCTGGTATGCCGCGGTACGGCCATACTCTGAAACCCCATCAGATCCCCGCAGTCACAGTGGGAGAAAAAAAACTAAAATATTTTATAAAAAGCGTTTTTCAAAGGAAAAAAAAACAAATGCCCTATTCCCATAATTAGAGATAAGCGAATTATTGAAAAGTTCGATTCGGCTGATTCTCCAAATTTTACAAAAAAATTATCTTTGTGACGAATTATTTCGTCATTAAGCGCATTTTTTTAAAAGTAGCGGGTGCAATGACAGGGAGCTGCAATAGCGCTTCTCCCCATCATTGTACCCCTCAGATGCCATGTTCATACATGATCGCGGCATCTGAGTGTAAAAACAGTGTAAAATTAACATAAAAAAATTTCATCAACCTTACCGCCTCCATTTGCTCCCAACGGTATACGTCACCACGCAGGGGATTTCGGCCGAGATATTTAATCAAGATGGCGGCTGGCGGCCCGTTACTAGCAAATTATTTTTTTAGTTTTTTACACTATTTAAGGTTAAATCGATTCGGTACTACTAAGCACAAGGAATTTCGGCTTTTAGGCGAATCGAATTTATCCTGAAATTCGGATCGAATTCCACTTTGTGGGATTCGATTCGCTCATCTCTACCCATAATAAAGTATAAAGGTGTAAAGAATAGAAATAAACAGACATATTAGGTATCACTGCATCTGTAACGACCAGCTCTATAGAAATATTATACCGCCCCGTCAGGTGAACGCCATAAAAACATTAATTTAAAATGGTGCCAAAACAACAATTTTTTGGTCACCTTACCTCACAAATAGTGTAATACCAAGCAATCAAGTTGTATGTACCCCAAAATGGTACCAATCAAACTGTCACCTCATTCCGCAAATAAAAAAAAAGTCCCTACATAAGACAATCACACAGAAAATGGCAAAACAAAAACAAGATTTTTTCTTTTCAAAAATTATTTTACTGTGTAAAACTTACCTAATATATCTACTTGTTTTATTTTTGTTATCGCTGTGTCCGTAACAACCTGCTCTCTAAAAAAATTACATGAACTACCCCTACACGTGAATGCTGTAAAACATTTTTTTTAATAAAAACTGTGCCAAAAAAGCAATTTTTTGGTCACCTTGCCCCAAAAAAATGCAATATTGTACGATCAAAAAAATCATATGTACCCAAAAATAGTACCAGTAAAAACATCAACTCTTCCTGCAAAAAATGAGCCCCTAAACAAGACAATCGGCAGAAAAAATATAAAAAGTAGCTTTCAGAAACTAGAGACACAAAGATATGATTTTTTTTTTTCAAAAATGCTTTATTACATAAAACGAAAAAAAAATACATGTATTTGGTAAAAAATTAAAAAATAAAAACTGTGCCAGAACCGCCATTTTTTGGTTACCTTGCCTCACAAAAAGAGTAATATTTGGTTTTGCTCCAATTTTGCATGAGCTGAACTCAAAGATCTGAAACATTTTCTACATACATAAAAGATCCATTACCATGGGCGTAACTACCATGGTCTATGCGACTGCTGTGGGGCCCAGGACAAGAGGGGGCCCACGTGGGAGCATCCCCTCTTCTACTGGGGATGAAAACTTGGTCAGGACTCTACCCTCTAAAGGAACAACTTTTAGCAAATGAAGAAGTGAAAAAAATGGCCCAAGGGTCATTGAAAGGGGTTTAGGCCCTTCTGTCCGAGTGGGGGGGCCTAGTTTAGGCCCTTCTGTCCGTGTGGGGGGGGGCCTGGATTGATCCTTGCTATGGGGCCCTTACTTCTCTATGTACGCCACTGCCCATTACTCTCAAATATTGTTCACAAATCTGTCTAAATCTGTGTTAGTGAGCACTTCTCCTTTGCCGAGATAATCCATCCCACATCACTGGTGTGACATATCAAGGTGCTGATTAGACAGCATGAATATTGCACAGGTGTTCCTTAGACTGCCCACAATAAAAGGACACTCTGAAATGTGCACACTTTTTCCTTACTGGAGGGTGGGGGGGTGGGGTCAGAAAACCAGTCAGTATCTGGTGTGGCTACCATTTGCCTCACGCAGCACAACACATCTCCGTCACATAGAGTTGATCAGGTTGTTGATTGTGGCCTGTGGAATGTTGGTCCACTCCTCTTCAATAGCTGTGCAAAGTTGTAGAATATTGTCAGGAACTGAAACACACTGTCGTATACGCTAATCCAGAGCATCCCAAACATGCTCAATGGGTGACATGTCTGGTGATTATGCTGGCCATGCAAGAACTGGGATGTTTTCAGCTTCCAGGAATTGTGTACAGATCCTTGCAATATGGGGCCGTGCATTATCATGCTGCAACATGAGGTGATGGTCGTGGATGAATGGCACAACAATGGGCCTCAGGATCTCGTCACGGTATCTCTGTGCATTCAAAATGCCATCAATAAAATGCACCTGTATTCATTGTCCATAACATATGCCTGCCCATACCATAACCCTACCGCCACCATGGGCCACTCGATCCACAACGTTGACGTCAGCAAACCGCTCACCCACACAACACCACACACGCTGTCTGCCATCTGCCCTGAACAGTGAAAACTGGGACTCATTCGTGAACAGAACGCCTCTCCAACGTGCCAGGTGCCATCGAATGTGAGCATTTGCCCACTCAAGTCGGTTATGACGACGAAGTCAGGTCCAGACCGCGATGAGGACGACGAGCATGCAGATGAGCTTCCCTGAGACGGTTTCTGACAGTTTGTGCAGAAATTCTTTGCCTGATGTTTTGGTCACTTTTGAATGCTGGCGGTGCTTTCACTCTAGTGGTAGTATGAGACGGAATCTACAACCCACACAAGTGGCTCAAGTAGTGCAGCTTATCCAGAATGGCACATCAATGCGAGCTGTGGCAAGAAGGTTTGCTGTGTCTGTCAGCGTAGTATCAAGAGCATGGAGGCGCTACCAGGAGATAGGCCAGTACATCAGGAGACGTGGAGGAGGCCGTAGGAGGGCAACAACCCAGCAGCAGGACCGCTACCTCCGCCTTTGTGCAAGGAGGAACAGGAGGAGCACTGCCAGAGACCTGCAAAATGACCTCCAGCAGGCCACAAATGTGCATGTGTCTGCTCAAACGGTCAGAAACAAGATTGGCAAATTCGCCACTGGCACCCTGTGCTCTTCACAGATGAAAGCAGGTTCACACTGAGCACATGTGACAGACGTGACAGAGACTTGAGATGCCGTGGAGAACGTTCTGCTGCCTGCAACATCCTCCAGCATGACCGGTTGGCATTGGGTCAGTAATGGTGTGGGGTGGCATTTCTTTGGAGGGCCGCACAGCCCTCCATGTGCTCGCCAGAGGTAGCCTGACTGCCATTAGGTACCGAGATGAGATCCTCAGACCCCTTGTGAGACCATATGCTAGTGCGGTTGGCCCTGGGTTCCTCCTAATGCAAGACAATGCTAGACCTCATGTGGCTGTGCAGCGTACTCAAGTTAGGTTTAGAAATGTTCCTGGGTGTTGTAGTGCAATAGACACTAACCTGAGACGGCTGACTCTCTGCAAGGGCAGGTGATGATGAGAAATGTTCGTGACGCCAGTGCCAATTAAACGGTGGCACGCCGTTTGCTGACAGCAGGAATAACTGAGGAACCACGTGATGTTAAAACAGAATTCAAACTTTAGTAGTCATCATATAGGGACATTGACGGAAGCGCAGTTCCTTTGAAGACAGTTGATTTTCAATACAGTTGATGCAGGCAATATATATATATATAGCAAGGTGACTTTAGAGTGTTAAACACAGGATTTGCAGTACAGGCAGCTTGCACTCTATTCCTGACTGATCCTGGAACATAGAAACTCTTCTCCAAGGTCCAATGCCCTAGCTCTGGCGTATATCCTTGGTTTTATAATTATCAAGTACCTCCTCTGTAGTCTTGAGTACCTCTTGCTTTTCTTGACTTGCCTCTGTCTCTCTCAGCACAGACTCTGGAAACTTCTGAACTGACTTAGTGTCCTCAGGCTGATTAGCTGTGGTGTTCCTGCTTCTGCATATATATATTCAGGAGGGGAACCTTTTCCTTGGATCTGGAACCCGGTTACAGGGACTGCATTACCCTCTCTTGGTCCACAGGCTTCAGGCCTGGACTTGACTCTGACATAGCCTAATCTCTGGTTAGACTAGACTACAGACTTCAGACTCCAACCACAACTTTAGACTGACTTCTTCTTCCCTGACTGGGCCTTATATAAACTAGGGCTCCCTAGCTCCCTCTAGTGACTAAGAGCTAGAATGACACCCCTAGCAGGCCTGTACATGCACATTTTACAGCAACAGGGAAATACATAGCATTACATTACATTAAATTTTATAAAGACGACTTATACCAACTTCCCCATAGATAAGGGGGACGACAGCACACAAGTGACCCTTCTGTAGTGACGGGCATTACAGTCCCCGTACACTACAGCTGGAGTGTGTCAGCAGTTCCTGCAAGACGAAGGCATTGATGCTATGGACTGGCCCTCCCGTTCCCCAGACCTGAATCCAATTGAGCACATCTGGGACATCATGTCTCGCTCTATCCACCAATGTCACGTTGCACCACAGACTGTCCAGGAGTTGGCAGATGCTTTAGTCCAGGTCTGGGAGGAGATCCCTCAGGAGACCGTCCGCCACCTCATCAGGAGCATGCACAGGCGTTGTAGGGAGGTCATACAGGCACGTGGAGGCCACACACACTACTGAGCCTCATTTTGACTTGTTTTAAGGACATTACATCAAAGTTGGATCAGCCTGTAGTGTGTTTTTACTATGTAAAGAACAAAGTATTTCAGAAGAATATTTAATTAATTCAGATCTAGGATGTGTTATTTTTGTGTTCCCTTTATTTTTTTGAGCAGTGTACATTTTTACAATGCAATGGAGGCTATTATGTCTTTGCACTGAGCTGCCCCTAGTGACGGCTGCAGGAAAATGCATTTTTTTTCACCTCAGAATGGAAGAAGCAGAAAAGAAGGAGATCAGCTTAACCTTTATTGAAGGTACCTCTGGCTCTGTATTGCTAGAAAGAGATTTAAGATATGTGAATAGAGAAGAAAAACAAAGGATTATCACTTTTCTGAACTGCTGGTTATGCGCTCCAGACAGTTACTGAGACAGAGGTAGACAGACATAGATAGAAAGGAGATCAATAATTACAAAGCAGGTCAATTACATGAGGCACTGTAAAA
This sequence comes from Bufo bufo, assembly GCF_905171765.1. Taxonomy (NCBI): domain Eukaryota; kingdom Metazoa; phylum Chordata; class Amphibia; order Anura; family Bufonidae; genus Bufo; species Bufo bufo. Next base: position 172,405,050 of record NC_053395.1, read on the forward strand.
CTTACCACAGTGTGGATGGTGTGGATGATGCATGATTAAAAATCTACAAGAAACAATAACATATATAGACATAGTTAATACGGCTGAAAAAATACATAAGTCCATCAAGTTCAAGGGATCAAGGGATAGGTGGGGATGTGAATACCAGACGCGAATCCCAGAAGGAAGTGAGACTCAGATTTCTACACATTTTCATAAGCATTAATGTCATTTACTTTTAAGAATTCATCTAAACCCTTTTTAAAACTGTCCACTCTTTCTGCTGTGACCACGTCCTGAGGAAGTCTATTCCACAGATTCACAGTTCTTACAGTAAAGAAGCTTTGATGCTTCTGGAGATTGAACTTTTTCTTCTCCAGTCGGAGGCAGTGCGCCTTGTCTTTTGAGGGCATTTTACATGGAACAGTTTTTCACCGTATATTTTGTATGGCCCATTTATATATTTGTATAGGTTAATCATGTCCCCCTCTTAGACGTCTCTTCTCAAGCCTAAATAAATTCAATTCTTTTTATATTTCTTCATAACTAAGCCCCTGCAGGCTCCTTATCAGTTTAGTCATTCTCCTCTGTACTTTTTCCAGCTGCAGTTCATCCTTTCTATGAGCTGGTGCCCAGAACTGGACTGCGTATTCCAGATGAGGCCGCACCAACACTTTGTAAAGTGGTAATATTACATCCCTGCCCCGCGAGTCCATGCCTCGTTTAATGCATGACAATATCCTGGTGGCCTTAGAAGCAGCTGAATAAATTAAATAACAGAGGACCCAGCACTAAACCCTAGGGTACACCACTTATAACCCGGGACCATTCTGAATAGGAATCATTGACCACAACTCTCTGGACACGGTCTGTCAACCAGTTTTCAATCCAATTACAAACTATATGGGACCGAAAAATTCTTCTAAAGGAATGCGAATGGATATATCGCTTTCGATCCCAATCCCCCCTAGGCCTGAATAAAAGGCTTACTTTTGGTTGCTTTCTTTAATAGAGAGATCCATTATGGTTCATTTTTTACCCGGGTTGTCCTTTGTTTGACTTGTCTTACCTATCAGTGAGCCATTTTCCTATAATCGAGTCCTGGATGCGAGAAGCATCCGAATTTACAATATTTGTAGGTGGGATGTTTTTTATTTATCCCCTTCCTCTATCTGATGGATCAATTGCCAGAATATGTATACTATCTATTTTGACCTAGATTAACGCCCAATATGCCCTAATACATCATCCATGGATCGCTACGTGTTTGTTGCCATATCTCCTTGAACCAACCCCTTTAAAGAGAATTATTAAGACCATAATACCAGTGATATGGATATATATACCATCTCCGACGATTGTACTGCCCAGATAATAAGTGGGAGTGGGTCATTAGGTGAATCGGAGACATCATAGATACATAGTGGGGGTATTCTGTAAGCACAAGTGGCAGAAATCCTGTCTGATACGTAATGAAGATAGTGCGTTCCATTGACAGGAAGTTCCGGCGCAGCGGAAGTCTTGGTTGACACGCAGGAATCATGGTGCGTTCCAAGGACAGGAAGTTCCGGTGCGTTCCAAGAACAGGAAGTTCCGGTGCGGTGTACGAGATACGCACCACGTGACCAGAACAGGGCTGAAATCCACCACCAATGTAGCGTCATACAATGGGACACACGGTTAGGGGGTGGAGTCATCTGTAGGGCGCTAATTTGGGCGGTCTATTTAAATATGGCTAACAGACATCAGACTAACTGGTCGATTGTGACTGCAGCATCATCAGCATAGTGCATTTAACGTCTTCCACCGTAAGTAATATATGTATCACCTTTATGAGATGTTATGTGACCATTCACTGTGTCAGAATATTGATGGTGTATCTGCGGTCAATTTTTAGGACCGCAGTTTTTTCCATCAGCACCATCTTAACTCTATAAGGAGTGGACCCTTGACGGTGGATGTACCCCAAGTGGGACCGTCATCTGACGGGTATGTGAGGCCGCGTGGCCCATGTTTATTTGCTTTTATATATACCAATATCTTGGTGTCTGTGAGCCCCTAGGTCATTATGTGGTCTTTATCTATAGGTTATCAAAGTAAAAGGAAACACGTGTAAATGATGTATCTTTTGGAGGACACACCTATGGAAGCTTTATTATGATCCCTACAGGTTACATCCTGGGTGGGCGGTGAACTCAGGAAGTGGAGTTCTCTATTGATTGTGGTTCCTTCCATGCATATTACAATTTACTTTTAACCACATATTGGGGTCAGCTGAGCGTGATACACTTTGGGGTTCACATATTGGGGTTCACACTTGAGCCTTTCATTCTGACAGTGTATGGAGGGCTGTACATTGCGAGTAACTTGTGGAAGACGTCAACATATTGCTATTGCTGCGCAGTTGTGGAATTTATTATTTGTTATTACCACAACTAATATGAGTTTGTGATAGTTCATTGATTTATTATTATGTATAATTTTGGTTGCCTATCAGAGTGACTTATTAATATGACCTCCTGAGGAGCCCCTTCAAAAGGGCGAAACACTTTGAGGTAAAGGTATTATTCATCGGTGTAGGTTGGTCTAACGTGAGTTCCTTCTGGCGGGGACCTATCCAACACGGTTAGGATATCATTGAGCTATATCTAGTGTAGGGACAACCAGGGCATACATAGCTTTAGGTACGAGGACAGGGGGGCCCTACCATCCAGGGTCTTCCCTGGGCTAAGGGATAGATAGGGGTAGTAAAGGGCTAATGAGGTCCAACCCCCATATCTTCACACATCGTTCCCCCTTCTCCTCCCCGGGTATGCACCTATAGGGTCCCAAATGTGTTTGTTTGTCTGGTCCTTAGGTATATACCACTGGCCAATTTCATATATGTAATATTGGGTCTTTATCCCTTTTTAATAGGAATCAATAAATTATGTAATTTCAGGAGTTATTCTTTCTGCTGGACTAACAATTACAAGCTATACTTTCCAAGCCTATAGACCAGGGATGCTCAACCTTCAGCCCGCTAGCTTTTGCAAAACTACAACTTCCAGCATGCTCTAATAGCTATAGGCTGTCCAGGTATGCTGGGAGTTGTAGTTTTGCAACAGCTGGAGGGCCGCAAGTTGAGCATCCCTGCTATAGACCTTACTTTACCTATTAAACGTCTATGAGAGACAGTATCAAAAGCCATTGCAAAATCCAGAAACACTACATCCCCAGCCGCCCCTCTGTCCAGGCCTCTACTCACCACCTCATATAAACAAATTTGACACATAGACAAATTGTACACCAATAATTTGTTAAGCAACAATCTAGTATTTATACAAGACTGACACCACTAACTCATCTACAACAGGTTTTTGTGCACTACTATAGAAAAAAAAATTAGACATGGATTGTTCATGTACATGCCTTGCATTGATCTATTGCATCATGTTGTCTTGATCAAAACGCCTAGGCCCGCTCATCACATCAAGTTTGCCTGTTTCAAGTGGGTCCCAACACTAATTTGGTGCTGCACTACATGGCGACTACTGCCTTTGCAATACAGCATCTGCACAGTTGCCCAGGAGCCAGTCAGTCTAAACCCCCGTGGCACTGGGCTGCGCCAACCCTCAGGCACAGCAGCAAAGCAACAAGAGCTGGCATGCAGTACTGCTCACCTTATCCATGTGGTCTCAGAAACCAGACTGAGACCGGGTAGGTATTAAAGGGGTTTTATGAGTGTTTTATACTGATGACCAATCCTCAGGATTAGTAATCAGTATGTGACTGTTGGGGTCCCAGCACCCCAGCCATTTAAAGAAACCGCGGCCTCCTCACAGTTTATCAAGCACAGCGCCATCCATTAGACAGCGCTTATGCTTGGTATCGCATCTCAGAACTTGAATGGGGCTAATCTGCGGCTAGGCCATGTGACTGAAGAACATGACGTCACTCACCTAGGACGAGGCCACAGCACTCGCCAAAGCATCACACCCTCTTCAAATAGCGGTTCGGCAGGGCTGCCGGGAGATAGACCCCCTTTTGATCAGTATAAAACACTCAAAAAAAAACTTTTACTCCAAGGCTTGGGCTACACTACGACACCGGACGCGTGACAGCTGTAGCAGCCAGGATTCCAGAGTAGCGGTGATCCAATAGAAGTGAATGGGATTGCAGGACGATTTAGCATAAAAATGCGATCCCATTCATTTCTATGGGATCACCGCTACTACCCGATCCTGGCTGTGATAACTGTTGCAGCCAATGTGGCCGTGTAAACCTAGCCTTATGCAGTCTCCTGCTAATTAGAAACACTTGAGTAGAATGGGAGGCTTGTTGTTTCCATGAAACAAAACAAAAAAGAAGACTATGTGTCTTTTTAAGGGTTAATACCTAATTATCTTTAGCGCTGAACCACAAGATGGGTGATATATGCAATACCACTTTTTGCGGTCACTGTTTATCAGTGATAATATAGCTAATGAAAGGTACGTGTGATAATATATTCATGTTATGATGGATGTAACATTGTTCTATATAAACATAAACAAGCAATTTCTACACTTACCTCTCAGCAGAAAAGAAGTCTCAGCAAAAATAGTCAGGATCGAATGAGTGAATAAGAGCAGGTTCACACATAAAGGAGCATTTAAAGGAAGATAAGGGGTAGAGGGAGGGCATAGGGGTGAATGACATCATCTCCGTTGTCAACAGCTAACTCCCTTGCACATCATGCGACACGGCAAATGGGCAGGTTTTCCTTTTAGAAGAAAAATGTGGTTGTGACAGTTGCACGGGCAAAGTTCAAGAATAACAGCATTGTAATACTTTATGTACATACAGCCTTTGTCTTGAATATATTCTTACACGCCAACTTTTGCTCTATAAAGGTCATATAGCATTTACAAATGGAATATCACTGAAATAAAACATAACTTTTTAAAAGTCACAAAAGTCACAAAAATACAATCGGCCGAGGGGGGGGAACCCATTGCCTATGATCTTGGTCCTATTACAGATGTTGCAAAGTAATACAGAGTGGCAGCAATTTTTAAAGGGCTTTTCCGACAAACCCAAACATATACAAATCTAGAGAAATTGATAAACCGTTTCTATTTTAGGAATTGCTTTTTCCAAATATTTTCACTTTCCATTGCCCAGCGCGTCAATTTTGCTTATTTAATTCATTGCTGGTGATAAAGCCCCCCCAGTGAAACAGCACTGGTGATCAGTATCACAAATGAATCAGTCCTCAATCTGCAAGATAAGGAGCGGTGTTCTATTTTTTTGCGGTGCGGACTGAATCTTGTTGATCACTGACCCATTCAAGTGAATGGGTCTGCATTCACAACCGGCGGGCACAGGGCTAGTGTCTGTGCATTGCGGACCACTATTTACAGTTTGCAGCACGGGCACAGCACGTTTATGTTAGTCATGAGCCGCATAGGCAATATTTGTTTTTGCGATATTTTGTGAATTTTTCACCACAAATTTGCAAATTCTAGAATTTGTTATCTTCAGTCATTATTTTCTTTATTGCGAAAATAGGCAATGTAATATGCGCATATTGCGCGCGCAATACAGGCGTGGCTCACTTTTGCTTTATTTTTCAAGCTGCTAGAAGTTTCCTGAGACTGTAGAAAATGGTTTGCAGAAACTTTCGAGACTGTGAGGAAGAACTGATCACTGTAAGTCATTTTACATTGCAGCACTCTTTTTGATTACATTTCGCATGCATGGCAGAACAATAGCTCTATATGCAGATAGAGTACTCCAATATATTCGCAATTGTGCAAATCGGCACTAATGGTGCGCATATTTTTTCGCGCAATACATGCAACTTCATATTTTTATCAGGTCTGAGTAGATATTACTGATTGGTGCACTAAGTATGGCTGTGACATCACAGCACTATGTCTGTAGCATGTATGTATGGACATTGCACATCCATTTTCCTGCCACACACTACATACCACACACACACACTTACACTGACTATCTCCTATTAACTATCTGTATTATATATATGAGCTAACTACCTAATGTAATTGAATAAGGATCCAGATGACTCAGCAAAGCACAGAGCACAGTAATGTCACTGCTCTCTCTCTCTCAGAACTGCAAAAAACAGCAGAAAATGGCTGCTGGGGAGGTTCTTATATAGTAAGGGGTAGGCAACTTTCCTATTGGTTTCTAGGGATGTTGGTAACCTCAGACAAAGATATTGCAGCATTCTCATTGGCCCACAAGCAAAAAGCAGTGAGGGTGCTGATGAAAAAAAATCTAGAATATTTGCGATTACGAAGATATAGCACTATATTCTAGATCTTCGCGAATTATCGAAGTACCAATATTCGCAATAAAAATTGGCGATTAGAATATTCGCGATTGGGGGCGTGGCCTGGACGTCTTCGGGAATGGCCGCGTGAAGACAGAGCTCCGCCGCCATTAGCTACTAAAGGAGATTCTCCTGCCACGCCAGCGCAGCACATGGGGAAAAAATTGCCGGTCAAGCCCTCCAGCTCGTCCCGATCGTCCGTCTGGGTGAATAAGACGCTTGACTCTTACCTGAGCCGTCCGCTCCACACGGTCCCGTCCGGCCGCGGCCTGCTTCCATCTCAGGCCTCCGACTCGTGTAGGAGTGAGGAGACGTGCGCACAGCCGCCACCAGGTACAAGCTGCAATACAGCTTTACAGCTTTCCACCTCCTCCCTGTCCCCGTTAGCAAGGACTTTCCTACCCTGCAGCGCTGAGGGGGTACTGTTGAATCCCACAGGAGCGAGAGAGGGGCTACATTCAGCAGGTGACACTGCCGCCATTATGCCGCCAAAATCGGCAGCTAAGCAAGCCAAGCAAATGGCCACCCCGTCCCAGAGGCGGCGAGATTGGGCCGAATCTTCTGACGACCCCCCTAGCCAAACGCTTCATAGAAGGGGAGAGGGAGGAGAAGCTGCTACTTGGGAGCAGTGGAATGAATATATGGATGAGGGAGAGGAAGACTCTCTACAACCTACCCAGGGCTCTGCAATACTTCAACAAACTTTACAGCATCTGCCTACCAAGGAAGATTTTAAAATGCTGGTCTCAGAAGTCAGAAGCGCCTGCAAGTCTGAGATCTCATCTCTGAGGCAAGATTTGAAGCACTTGGCAGACCGCATGGACACTATTGAAATAGATCATGATGACACCCATAAAAGTGTTGCACATCTACAATCTGTTATTGCTTCTCAATCCCAAGTCATCAGGGACAATGCACGCCATCTTGAAGATCTAGATAACAGAGGACGCAGAAATAACATCCGTGTACGGGGTTTGCCTGAATCCACTGCTGAGGAAAACCTGCAAGAAATGTTATCTGAGCTTTTCAACGCTTTATTAGGCACTCAGCCACCCCAGCTTATCAAGTTAGACCGAGCTCACAGAGCATTACGGCCTAAGTCCTCGTCCTTGCAGCCCAGAGATGTAATTTGCTGCGTGCATGACTTACAGACAAAGGAAAGCATCATGTCTAAAGCCAGGGAATTACGCTCCATTGACTTTCATAGCACTCCTGTTCATTTATATCAGGATCTATCTTGGTGGACACTTCAGAAAAGAAGAGTCTTACAACCATTATTGCAACTGCTGAAGGAAAAGAAGACGCCCTATAGATGGGGATTCCCATTTGCATTAATAGTTACGAAAAATGGCAGGTCTTCCATCCTGCGTCAGCATGCAGACCTCCCTGATTTTTGTGCTGCTTTGGGCATTGAGATTCCATCCATCACGGACTGGGAACTACCGGATCCACAGCCTGCCCTGGGTCCGATCTGGCAACCAGCCAGACAGAAGAGAAGAAGATCGTCCCCTGCTGGAGGGACCCCACCACGTGAGCCACAAGATGATCCTCCATGATTGCTGCATGGACGTCATTTGCTCAATTTATATCTCCTAATGTTTTTATTCGCCGAGAGGCGACGGCCTTATGGTTCTCTGTTTAAGGTCCTATGATAGTAGAATTGGTTTATTGTTCAATTCTTTGGTTCCTTCAAGTTCTTATAGGCTCTGAAACCTGGCCCATCCTGTGCCAGTCCAGTCATGCTTCCACTAAGCAGACCAGTAATTTCGCCCTCTCCTTCCAGCTTCTGTTGGCTGGGATGGAGGGATGGCAGTTTGCTGACATTGTCATTACTAGTTGCTACTTACTGATCTGTATCTGGGTGACAGCACCCAATGTTCTGATACTGTATGGTGTATCTTTAATGTCTGTATGGTCTTGTGTCTTCCCCCCTTCCTCTTTGTGTCTTTTTTCTGTGTTTTCTACATTCAGGTCTTCAGAATCCGACCCACAAACGACTGAACGCATTAAAGTGTTTTCATCTATGGCATTGCCCTTGAAAAGGATCTATAGCAGCCGCATAGCAAGTACATTTATCTCATGTTTTGAAAATGATTAAATATGTCTCGCTTAATGTAAAAGGCCTTAACTCTAATGTGAAGAGACGCTTGGCACTTACTGAGTGCAAGTCTCAAAAAGCTGACATAGTTTTTCTACAGGAGACCCACTTCGATCACCAGGGCTCTTTCAAGTTTGCGCAATATTTATTCCCTCGTATATATTCAGCTACCTCTGGGAGGAAGACAGCAGGTGTTGCCATTCTCATATCAGCTGATTGCCCCTTACAGGTGGAAGACGCTATTATTGACCCAGCTGGCAGGTATATTATGCTAAAAGCCACACTCAATGGTAGCCCACACGTATTGTGCAATTTATACGCTCCGAATGCTGCTCAAATCCCCTTCCTTAATAAGGTGTTTTTGAAATTATCTAAGTTGCTCCCAGCTGCATTACTAATAGGAGGAGATTTTAATCTCTCCTTTTCCGAACGCTTAGATAGATTAACCCTTCAGAATAGACTGCCCACTAGAGACCAATGTCGAAACTCACGTCTTTTTAGGCGTCTTATTAGAAAATTCGAATTATACGACCTGTGGAGAATTAACTACCCCACTGCAAAAACATTTTCTTTCTTCTCACATCCACATAATACGCATTCCCGTATAGATTATTTTTTTGGTAATGTCCCAATTTTAAGGATGCTTGCAGATGCTGACATAGGGCCTATATCTTGGTCTGACCACGCCCCAGTTTCAATTACCATTAAAACTTCAGGATACCACTCCAGACTTTGCCATTGGCGACTTAATGAGTCATTTTTACATCAGCTGCCGCTTAGACAGGAGCTACGTGATGGCCTTGCTGAATACTTTACCTTAAACCAATCCTCTGGTCCCCCTATATCTATGATATGGGAAGCCCACAAGGCAGTCTTCAGAGGCACTTGTATAGCTATGGGATCTCGATTAAAAAAAGACCGTACTATGCAACAACACATTATCACCTCACAGCTGAAGGACTAGAATGCTAGAGTCCCGATGCTCGCGACCTTTGCTTAGACGCATTACCATCCTACGTGCCAGATTGAGGGAGCTAATGTTTTATAAAACGGAGAAAAAAATACTATACTCACAACAAAGATTTTATATGTGGGGGAACAAGCCACACACCCTCTTGGCTCGACAGCTTCGGGACTCTGGCACTATAAATACTCCGACTGCTATGAGGCGAAGTGATGGTGCAATAGTATATGACCCAGAGGCCATCTCTAACTTATTCCATGACTATTATAAGGCGCTTTACTCTATCCCCCAACAACTTCCATCTGACCCGGGCCGAAGTCGGCTCCTCCTGGATTCCTTTCTTTCTAAATGCAATCTTCCTCGGTTGTCTGGAGAAGCTCTTGCCTCATTGAACACTCCTATTACTGTAGAGGAATTGCAGGAGGTACTGAAACAACTGCCCAATAATAAAGCCCCTGGGCCAGATGGTCTGCCATACATTTATTATGCAACATTTTCCGACATCCTTCTGCCACACATGACACTATTGTTCAACTCTTTTTTACAAGGATCCCCAATACCCACTTCAATGTCGCATTCCTATATAACTTTAATACCTAAACCAGGTAAAGATCCCCTAGAATGTGGAAATTACAGGCCCATTGCACTTCTCAATTCGGATTTGAAAATCTTCACGAAAACTTTGGCCAACCGGCTTTCTGACTGGTTACCCCAACTGGTCCATAAGGATCAAGTGGGCTTTGTCCGAGACCGACAAGGCGGAGATAATACAAGGCGGACCATTGATCTAATCGACATCACGAATAGACGCAGGGACTCGGCTTTGTTGCTAAGTCTTGACGCGGAGAAAGCGTTTGATCGCTTAGGGTGGCCTTTTATGTTCTCTGCTATGGAGGCCATTGGTTTGAGAGGCCCTTTCCTTACAGCCCTTCATGTCCTATATGCCCAACCCACAGCGACAGTGAAAATGAAGCATGCTCATTCCTTACCTTTCCCTATAAAAAATGGTACGCGTCAAGGATGCCCGCTATCCCCTTTGCTTTTCGTTCTATGCATAGAACCCTTAGCGGCGGCCATACGTTCTCACCCTGATATCCATGGGATTAAAGTGAATGCAGTTGAATTCAAACTCTCACTATTCGCTGACGATATTTTACTGACATTAACTGACTTGCATATTTCGCTCCCTAACCTTTTTAAATTACTAGAGACTTATGGTAGACTATCTGGTTATAAAATTAATGCCACAAAAACGGAGGCCCTCCCCCTTAACCTACCTCCTGACAATTTGGCCACCTTGAAATCTAGCTTCCACTTTCAATGGACGGAAACGTCACTGAGGTATTTGGGGGTAAATTTAACCCCTACTTATTCCTCGTTATACACTCAAAATTTTCCATCTATGTTCCGAGAACTCAAAGCCTTGCTGATTAAATGGATGCCTCTTCCCATCTCCTTATTGGGCCGTATAGCGTCAGTCAAGATGAATATTTTGCCGAAATTACTGTATTTGTTTGAAACTCTCCCAATTCCTGTTCCTGAGAAGGAGTTGCGTAACTTCCAGTCATGTATGCTTAAGTTCATCTGGAATGGGAAGAGGCATCGCATAGCTTGCTCAATTTTAATGTTACCTAAAACTCAAGGAGGACTGGCAGTTCCAGATATTAAAAAATATTACTGGGCTACACACCTTAGAAGACTGCCAGCCTGGTCTAACATATATGCGTATTCCAGATGGATGGAAATAGAGAAGCTGTAGCTGTGGATAGCCCCTGTATATCTGAATTCACTCATTTGGTATTCCCCGCAGCCTTCGCTTAGACCTGAGCTATTAGGCCCCATGTCCTTTACCTGTAACATATGGTCGAGATGTAACAGACTGTTCTCACTTGCGTCGGAAAAATCCTCTATGATCTCCTTTCTGTCTAATCCATTATTTACGTTGGGAATGCACACAGCCTTTCTTAAAACATGGTTCCCTAGGAAACTGTTCAGATTTGCGGATGTTGTAAACTATAGGTCTCTGGGCTTTTTATCATTTGATGAGATACGATCCTTGCATCAACTGCCGGAGTCCTCTAGGTTTCAATATGTGCAGATATGCCATTTTTTTTCGGACCTCTTCCACTCAATGAAGGTGTCAACCCCTACACCATTTGAGAAACTATGTAAGATGACGGTTTCAACGCGGGGTCTCATCTCAGATATTTATCTTATCCTATCATCCTCATCTGTTACTCACTCCTATATGACTAAATGGGAAACAATTCTTGGCTACCCTATAGCACATGCAGAATGGAAACAGATATGGGAACGAGCAGCGAAGTCGTCTTCATGTGTTACATATAGGGAAAACACATATAAAGTGCTTATGTTTTGATACCATACGCCACAGCTATTAAAACACTTTAGCAGAGATATCTCTGATAGATGTTGGAGATGTATGACAGGTGAGGGGACTCATCTCCATATTTTTTGGGAATGTCCTGTGATTAAGCCCTTTTGGAGAATGGTGGGGTCGGTCCTCTTTCAACTCCTCGTAATTCAATTTCCTTTTACACCTCTTTTTTACTTATTGAATATGCCAAAAATGTAATTGAAGAAACAATCCCTGCTTCTAGTCCTTCAGGTGTTAAAGGCGGCTAGCCGCCTAATTGCGAGGTTTTGGCTGAGAGCAGACGCACCTACCCGCCTGGATCTCATCCACAGTGTGAGGAAATTAGGAAAATGGAATATTTAACTGCATGCATTACTAACTCAGTTGATAGATTTACAAAGGTTTGGCAGGCATGGGATGACGCTTTTGATCACTTACAATAAGGGTTCTCTGAACATCAGTTTTTCTTTTTTCCCCTTTTTTATTTTCCCCTATTAGAGTTGAGCGAACACCTGGATGTTCGGGTTCGAGAAGTTCGGCCGAACTTCCCGGAAATGTTCGGGTTCGGGATCCGAACCCGATCCGAACTTCGTCCCGAACCCGAAACCCATTGAAGTCAATAAGGACCCGAACTTTTGGGCACTAAAAAGGCTGTAAAACAGCCCAGGAAAGAGCTAGAGGGCTGCAAAAGGCAGCAACATGTAGGTAAATCCCCTGCAAACAAATGTGGATAGGGAAATTAATTAAAATAAAAATAAAAAAAATAAAAATGAACCAATATCAATTGGACAGAGGTCCCATAGCAGAGAATCTGGCTTCACGTCAGCAGAGAATCAGTCTCTTCATGCCATAGCAAAGAATCTGGCTTCATATCAGCAGAGAATCAGTCTCTTCATGCCATAGCAGACAATCTGGCTTCATGTCAGCGCAGAATCAGTCTTCATGTCATAGCAGAGAATCAGGCTTCACGTCACCCACCACTGGAACAGGCCACTGTCACACATTTAGGCCCCGACACCCAGGCAGAGGAGAGAGGTCCCGTAACAGAGAATCTGGCCTTATGTCAGCACAGAATCTGTCTTCATGTCATAGCAGAGAATCAGGCTTCACGTCACCCACCACTGGAACAGGCCACTGTCACACATTTAGGCCCCGGCACCCAGACAGAGGAGAGCGGTCCCGTAACAGAGAATCTGGCCTTATGTCAGCTCAGAATCTGTCTTCATGTCATAGCAGAGAATCAGGCTTCACGTCACCCACCACTGGAACAGGCCACTGTCACACATTTAGGCCCAGGTACCCAGGCAGAGGAGAGAGGTCCCGTAACAGAGAATCTGGCCTTATGTCAGCGCAGAATCTGTCTTCATGTCATAGCAGAGAATCAGGCTTCACGTCACCCACCACTGGAACAGGCCACTGTCACACATTTAGGCCCCGGCACCCAGACAGAGGAGAGCGGTCCCGTAACAGAGAATCTGGCCTTATGTCAGCGCAGAATCTGTATTCATGTCATAGCAGAGAATCAGGCTTCACGTCACCCACCACTGGAACAGGCCACTGTCACACATTTAGGCCCAGGCACCCAGGCAGAGGAGAGAGGTCCCGTAACAGAGAATCTGGCCTTATGTCAGCGCAGAATCTGTCTTCATGTCATAGCAGAGAATCAGGCTTCACGTCACCCACCACTGGAACAGGCCACTGTCACACATTTAGGCCCAGGCACCCAGGCAGAGGAGAGAGGTCCCGTAACAGAGAATCTGGCCTTATGTCAGCGCAGAATCTGTCTTCATGTCATAGCAGAGAATCAGGCTTCATGTCACCCACCACTGGAACAGGCCACTGTCACACATTTAGGCCCAGGCACCCAGGCAGAGGAGAGAGGTCCCGTAACAGAGAATCTGGCCTTATGTCAGCGCAGAATCTGTCTTCATGTCATAGCAGAGAATCAGGCTTCACGTCACCCACCACTGGAACAGGCCACTGTCACACATTTAGGCCCCGGCACCCAGACAGAGGAGAGCGGTCCCGTAACAGAGAATCTGGCCTTATGTCAGCGCAGAATCTGTATTCATGTCATAGCAGAGAATCAGGCTTCACGTCACCCACCACTGGAACAGGCCACTGTCACACATTTAGGCCCAGGCACCCAGGCAGAGGAGAGAGGTCCCGTAACAGAGAATCTGGCCTTATGTCAGCGCAGAATCTGTATTCATGTCATAGCAGAGAATCAGGCTTCACGTCACCCACCACTGGAACAGGCCACTGTCACACGTTTAGGCCCAGGCACCCAGGCAGAGGAGAGAGGTCCCGTAACAGAGAATCTGGCCTTATGTCAGCACAGAATCTGTCTTCATGTCATAGCAGAGAATCAGGCTTCACGTCACCCACCATTGGAACAGGCCACTGTCACACATTTAGGCCCAGGCAGAGGAGAGAGGTCCCGTAACAGAGAATCTGGCCTTATGTCAGCGCAGAATCTGTCTTCATGTCATAGCAGAGAATCAGGCTTCACGTCACCCACCACTGGAACAGTCCACTGTCACACATTTAGGCCCAGGCACCCAGGCAGAGGAGAGAGGTCCCGTAACAGAGAATCTGGCCTTATGTCAGCGCAGAATCTGTATTCATGTCATAGCAGAGAATCAGGCTTCACGTCACCCACCACTGGAACAGGCCACTGTCACACATTTAGGCCCAGGCACCCAGGCAGAGGAGAGAGGTCCCGTAACAGAGAATCTGGCCTTATGTCAGCGCAGAATCTGTATTCATGTCATAGCAGAGAATCAGGCTTCACGTCACCCACCACTGGAACAGGCCACTGTCACACATTTAGGCCCAGGCACCCAGGCAGAGGAGAGAGGTCCCGTAACAGAGAATCTGGCCTTATGTCAGCGCAGAATCTGTCTTCATGTCATAGCAGAGAATCAGGCTTCACGTCACCCACCATTGGAACAGGCCACTGTCACACATTTAGGCCCAGGCACCCAGGCAGAGGAGAGAGGTCCCGTAACAGAGAATCTGGCCTTATGTCAGCGCAGAATCTGTCTTCATGTCATAGCAGAGAATCAGGCTTCACGTCACCCACCACTGGAACAGGCCACTGTCACACATTTAGGCCCAGGCATCCAGGCAGAGGAGAGAGGTCCCGTAACAGAGAATCTGGCCTTATGTCAGCGCAGAATCTGTATTCATGTCATAGCAGAGAATCAGGCTTCACGTCACCCACCACTGGAACAGGCCACTGTCACACATTTAGGCCCCGGCACCCAGACAGAGGAGAGCGGTCCCGTAACAGAAAATCTGGCCTTATGTCAGCGCAGAATCTGTCTTCATGTCATAGCAGAGAATCAGGCTTCACGTCACCCACCACTGGAACAGGCCACTGTCACACATTTAGGCCCCGGCACCCAGACAGAGGAGAGGTTCATTCAACTTTGGGTTGCCCCGCAATATAATGGTAAAATGAAATTAAAAATAGTATTGAATGAGGAAGTGCCCTGGAGTAGAATAATATATTGTTAAGGGGAGGTAGTTAATATCTAATCTGCACAAGGGATGGACAGGTCCTGTGGGATCCATGCCTGGTTCATTTTTATGAATGTCAGCTTGTCCACATTGGCTGTAGACAGGCGGCTACGTTTGTCTGTAATGACGCCCCCTGCCGTGCTGAATACACGTTCAGACAAAACGCTGGCCGCCGGGCAGGCCAGCACCTCCAAGGCATAAAAGGCTAGCTCTGGCCACGTGGACAATTTGGAGACCCAGAAGTTGAATGGGGCCGAACTATCAGTCAGTACGTGGAGTGGTGTGCACAGGTACTGTTCCACCATGTTAGTGAAATGTTGCCTCCTGCTAACACGTTCCGTATCAGGTGGTGGTGCAGTTAGCTGTGGCGTGGTGACAAAACTTTTCCACATCTCTGCCATGGTAACCCTGCCCTCAGAGGAGCTGGCCGTGACACAGCTGCGTTGGCGACCTCTTGCTCCTCCTCTGCCTTCACCTTGGGCTTCCACTGGTTCCCCTGTGACATTTGGGAATGCTCTCAGTAGCGCGTCTACCAACGTGCGCTTGTACTCGCGCATCTTCCTATCACGCTCCAGTGTAGGAAGTAAGGTGGGCACATTGTCTTTGTACCGGGGATCCAGCAGGGTGGCAACCCAGTATTCCGCACACGTTAAAATGTGGGCAACTCTGCTGTCGTTGCGCAGGCACTGCAGCATGTAGTCGCTCATGTGTGCCAGGCTGCCCAGAGGTAAGGACAAGCTGTCCTCTGTGGGAGGCGTATATCGTCATCGTCCTGTGTTTCCCCCCAGCCACGCACCAGTGATGGGCCCGAGCTGCTTTGGGTGCCACCCCGCTGTGAACATGCTTCATCCTCATCCTCCTCCACCTCCTCCTCATCCTCGTCCTCCTCGTCCTCCAGTAGTGGCCCTGTCTGGCCACATTTGTACCTGGCCTCTGGTGTTGCAAAAAACCTCCCTCTGAGTCACTTTGAAGAGACTGGCCTGAAAGTGCTAAAAATGACCCCTCTTCCTCCTCTTCCTCCTAGGCCACCTCCTCTTCCATCATCGCCCTAAGTGTTTTCTCAAGGAGACATAGAAGTGGTATTGTAACGCTGATAACGGCGTCATCGCCACTGGCCATGTTGGTGGAGTACTCGAAACAGCGCAACAGGGCACACAGGTCTCGCATGGAGGCCCAGTCATTGGTGGTGAAGTGTGTCTGATCCGCAGTGCGACTGACCCGTGCGTGCTGCAGCTGAAACTCCACTATGGCCTGCTGCTGCTCGCACAGTCTGTCCAGCATATGCAAGGTGGAGTTCCACCTGGTGGGTACGTCGCATATGAGGCGGTGAGCGGGAAGGCCGAAGTTACGCTGTAGCGCAGACAGGCGAGCAGCGGCAGGGTGTGAACGCCGGAAGCGCGAACAGACTGCCTGCACTTTATGCAGCAGCTCTGACATGTCGGGGTATTTGCGAATGAACTTCTGCACCACCAAATTCAGCACATGCGCCAGGCAAGGGATGTGCGTCAAACCGGCTAGTCCCAGAGCTGCAACGAGATTTCGCCCATTATCACACACCACCAGGCCGGGCTTGAGGCTCACCGGCAGCAACCACTCGTCGGTCTGTTGTTCTATACCCCGCCACAACTCCTGTGCGGTGTGGGGCCTGTCCCCCAAACATATGAGTTTCAGAATGGCCTGCTGACGTTTACCCCGTGCTGTGCTGAAGTTGGTGGTGAAGGTGTGTGGCTGACTGGATGAGCAGGTGGAAGAAGAGGAGGAGGAAGCTGAGTAGGAGGAGGAGGAGACAGGAGGCAAAGAATGTTGCCCTGCGATCCTTGGCGGCGGAAGGACGTGCGCCAAACAGCTCTCCGCCTGGGGCCCAGCCGCCACTACATTTACCCAGTGTGCAGTTAGGGAGATATAGCGTCCCTGGCCGTGCTTACTGGTCCACGTATCTGTGGTTAGGTGGACCTTGCCACAGATGGCGTTGCGCAGTGCACACTTGATTTTATCGGACACTTGTTTGTGCAGGGAAGGCACGGCTCTCTTGGAGAAGTAGTGGCGGCTGGGAACAACATACTGTGGGACAGCAAGTGACATGAGCTGTTTGAAGCTGTGTGTGTCCACCAGCCTAAATGACAGCATTTCATAGGCCAGTAGTTTAGAAATGCTGGCATTCAGGGCCAGGGATCGAGGGTGGCTAGGTGGGAATTTACGCTTTCTCTCAAATGTTTGTGAGATGGAGAGCTGAACGCTGCCGTGTGACATGGTTGAGATGCTTGGTGACGCAGGTGGTGGTGTTGGTGGTACATCCCATGTTTGCTGGGCGGCAGGTGCCAACGTTCCTCCAGAGGCGGAGGAAGAGGCCGAGGCGGCGGCAGCAGCAGAAGAGGCCGAGGCAGCAGCAGCAGAAGAGGTAGCAGGGGGAGCCTGAGTGACTTCTTTGTTTTTAAGGTGTTTACTCCACTGCAGTTCATGCTTTGCATGCAGGTGCCTGGTCATGCAGGTTGTGCTAAGGTTCAGAACGTTAATGCCTCGCTTCAGGCTCTGATGGCACAGCGTGCAAACCACTCGGGCCTTGTCGTCAGCACATTGTTTGAAGAAGTGCCATGCCAGGGAACTCCTTGAAGCTGCCTTTGGGGTGCTCGGTCCCAGATGGCGGCGGTCAGTAGCAGGCGGAGTCTCTTGGCGGCGGGTGTTCTGATTTTGCCCACTGCTCCCTCTTTTGCCACGCTGTTGGCTCGGTCTCACCACTGCCTCTTCCTCCGAACTGTGAAAGTCAGTGGCACGACCTTCATTCCATGTGGGGTCTAGGACCTCATCGTCCCCTGCATCGTCTTCCTCCCAGTCTTGATCCCTGACCTCCTGTTCAGTCTGCACACTGCAGAAAGACGCAGCAGTTGGCACCTGTGTTTCGTCATCATCAGAGACGTGCTGAGGTGGTATTCCCATGTCCTCATCATCAGGAAAAATAAGTGGTTGTGCGTTAGTGCATTCTATCTCTTCCACCCCTGGGGAAGGGCTAGGTGGATGCCCTTGGGAAACCCTGGCAGCAGAGTCTTCAAACAGCATAAGAGACTGCTGCATAACTTGAGGCTCAGACAGTTTCCCTGATATGCATGGGGGTGATGTGACAGACCGATGGGCTTGGTTTTCAGAAATCCAGAAAAATAAAAAAATGGAGACAGCACGTCCAAAAAGGGTGCAAAAAGTGGAATTTATTCCGGATGCAACGTTTCGGCTATGTTAGCCTTTTTCAAGCTAACATAGCCGAAACGTTGCATCCGGAATAAATTCCACTTTTTGCACCCTTTTTGGACGTGCTGTCTCCATTTTTTTATTTTTCTGGATTTCTACAAGTTGCTTTACTGGGGGGTTTTTACCGCCCCTCCTGGAGACGAGCACCCGACGCATAACTTCTTGGGAGTGCTGTCCACCCATATTTTCTGCTACGGGCTTGGTTTTCATGCGCCATCTGTGCGCTTTCTGCAGAAGACTGGGTGGGAGATAATGTGAACGTGCTGGATCCACTGTCGGCCACCCAATTGACTAATGCCTGCACCTGCTCAGGCCTTACCATCCTTAGAACGGCATTGGGCCCTACCAAATATCGCTGTAAATTCTGCTGGCTACTGGGACCTGAGGTAGTTGGTTCACTAGGACGTGTAGCTGTGGCAGAACGGCCACGTCCTCTCCCAGCACCAGAGGGTCCACTAACACCACCACGACCATGTCCACGTCCGCGTCCCTTATTAGATGTTTTCCTCATTGTTCCCGTTCACCACAATTTTGAGAATGGCAAATTTGGGAATGGTTTTTCAACCCAGAAAAAAAAGTGTGCTTTTACGGTCACTACAAATAACTTGACCAGCTAAAACAGTAGAGATTTGGTTAAATAGGGATGTGAGGCCTGTTTTTTTTTGCGCTGTGTGACAGGTATAGGTTTAATCACAGAATCAGATTTCTATCAGCACGCTAGCGTGAGTCTTAGGTTTTTCTGAATGACACTATCACTAGCTTCAATGTAAGATATTCTTTTTGGGATAGATTTCAAGTAGGCCTCAAATACCAGTAACTAGTTATTTTGAGAATGGCAAATTTGGGAATGGTTTTTCAACCCAGAAAAAAAAGTGTGCTTTTACGGTCACTACAAATAACTTGACCAGCTAAAACAGTACAGATTTGGTTGAATAGCAATGTCAGGTCTATTTTTTAGGCGCTGGGTGACAGGCTCAACTTGCCCCTGATCTAATAATATATGGCCAAAAAATAACCACACTGTTGATGGTTAAATGCACTTGGGTGACACAGGCTCAGCCTGCACCAGATGTAGTATATGGCCAAAAAATAATCAGACTGTCGATGGTTAAATGCACTTCGGTGACACAGGCTCAGCCTGCAGCTGATGTAGTATATGGCCAAAAAATAACCAGACTGTTGATGGTTAAATGCACTTCGGTGACACAGGCTCAGCCTGCAGCTGATGTAGGATATAGCACAAAATAACCACACTATCGATGGTTAAATACACTTGGTGATAGCTTGTGCTGGCGCACCACAAGTCACAAAATGGCCGCCGATCACCCCAGAAAAAAAGTGATCTAAAAACGCTCTGGGCAGCCTCAAAAAAGTGAGCAAGTCAATAATAGCACTTCAATGATCCACAGCTGCAGATCGATCACAGAATGAAGTCTTTTGGAGGAGTTAATCTGCCTAATCTCGCCCTAACGTCGCAGCTGCAACCTCTCCCTATACTGATCATAGCAGAGTGACGTGCGGCGCTACGTGACTCCAGCTTAAATAGAGGCTGGGTCACATGCTGCACTGGCCAATCACAGCCATGCCAATAGTAGGCATGGCTGTGATGGCCTCTTGGGGCAAGTAGTATGACGCTTGTTGATTGGCTGCTTTGCAGCCTTTCAAAAAGCGCCAAGAAAGAGCCGAACACCGAACCCGAACCCGGACTTTTACGCAAATGTTCGGGTTCGGGTCCGTGTCACGGACACCCCAAAATTCATACAGTTCGGGTTCGCTCATCCCTATCCCCTATGTGTCGTGTCATTGTCACTATTTTATGTCCGTTCTTTGTACCAACTCTCAATGTGCCTATTGGCTTCTGATGCAAAATATGTATTTTATATACCAATGTATATTTTTGATATTGATGTTATGCAATATGACATTGTACCTGTATTGCTTCTCACTGATATGCAATGTGATATTGTATCTGTATTACTTTTTTCATTGACAAAAATTAATAAAATAAACAATTAAAAAAAAAATAGAATATTCGCGATTAGAGTTGAGCGGACACCTGGATGTTCGGGTTCGGCAGGTTCGGCCGAACTTGAAAAAAAAGTTTGGGTTCGAATCGGGACCCGAACTTGACCGAACTTGAACCCGAACCCCATTGAAGTCAATGAGGACCCCGAACTTTTGGCCGCTAAAATGGCTCTAAAATAGCCCTGGAAAGAGCTAGAGTACTTCAAAAGGCAGCAAAATGTGCTTAAGAGCATGGCAAATGCTCTGCAAACAAATGTGGATAGGGAAATGAATTAAAAAAACATAAAAGACCTTAAAAATAAAAAAAATAAAAATTAGGAATGATGTAGGAGGAAGAGGTTGAGGAGGCGGTAAATGGTGGATGTGGCCGTGTAGGCTCACGTGGCGGTCTAGGTGGAAGCGGCGGCGAAGGAGGAATAGGTAGCCAACACAGATGTGTGTTATTTTGCATTTTGCATTATTACATAGGGATATCCCCCAAAATATTGGGACATATATAAAATAAAAAAAAGGAATAAGTACAAGGATGGATGGTTGAGGCTGTTGGAACTGTCTATTCTGCACAACTGTCTATTCTGCACAATCCCCATCCTCCTCCTCCTCATCCTCCTCCTCCTCGTTCTCCAGTAGTGGGCCCTGGCTGGCCAAATTTGTACCTGGCCTCTGCTGTTGCAAAAAACTGGCCTGAAAGTGTTAGAGATGATCCCTCTTCCTCCTCCTCGTCCTGGGCCACATCCTCTTCCATCATCGCCCTAAGTGTTTTCTCAAGGTGACATAGAAGTGGTATTGTAACGCTGATAACAGCATCATCGCCACTGGCCATGTTGGTGGAGTACTCGAAACAGCGCAACAGGGCACACAGGTCTCGCATGGAGGCCCAGTCATTGGTGGTGAAGTGTGTCTGATCCGCAGTGCGACTGACCCGTGCGTGCTGCAGCTGAAACTCCACTATGGCCTGCTGCTGCTCGCACAGTCTGTCCAGCATATGCAAGGTGGAGTTCCACCTGGTGGGTACGTCGCATATGAGGCGGTGAGCGGGAAGGCCGAAGTTACGCTGTAGCGCAGACAGGCGAGCAGCGGCAGGGTGTGAACGCCGGAAGCGCGAACAGACGGCCCGCACTTTATGCAGCAGCTCTGACATGTCGGGGTAGTTGCGAATGAACTTCTGCACCACTAAATTCAGCACATGCGCCAGGCAAGGGATGTGCGTCAAACCGGCTAGTCCCGGAGCTGCAACGAGATTTCGCCCATTATCACACACCACCAGGCCGGGCTTGAGGCTCACCGACAGCAACCACTCGTCGGTCTGTTGTTCTATACCCCGCCACAACTCCTGTGCGGTGTGGGGCCTGTCCCCCAAACATATGAGTTTCAGAATGGCCTGCTGATGTTTACCCCGTGCTGTGCTGAAGTTGGTGGTGAAGGTGTGTGGCTGACTGGATGAGCAGGTGGAAGAAGAGGAGGAGGAAGCTGAGTAGGAGGAGGAGGAGACAGGAGGCAAAGAATGTTGCCCTGCGATCCTTGGCGGCGGAAGGACGTGCGCCAAACAGCTCTCCGCCTGGGGCCCAGCCGCCACTACATTTACCCAGTGTGCAGTTAGGGAGATATAGCGTCCCTGGCCGTGCTTACTGGTCCACGTATCTGTGGTTAGGTGGACCTTGCCACAGATGGCGTTGCGCAGTGCACACTTGATTTTATCGGACACTTGTTTGTGCAGGGAAGGCACGGCTCTCTTGGAGAAGTAGTGGCGGCTGGGAACAACATACTGTGGGACAGCAAGTGACATGAGCTGTTTGAAGCTGTGTGTGTCCACCAGCCCAAATGACAGCATTTCATAGGCCAGTAGTTTAGAAATGCTGGCATTCAGGGCCAGGGATCGAGGGTGGCTAGGTGGGAATTTACGCTTTCTCTCAAATGTTTGTGAGATGGAGAGCTGAACGCTGCCGTGTGACATGGTTGAGATGCTTGGTGACGCAGGTGGTGGTGTTGGTGGTACATCCCATGTTTGCTGGGCGGCAGGTGCCAACGTTCCTCCAGAGGCGGGGGAAGAGGCCGAGGCGGCGGCGGCAGCAGCAGAAGAGGCCGAGGCAGCAGCAGCAGAAGAGGTAGCAGGGGGAGCCTGAGTGACTTCTTTATTTTTAAGGTGTTTACTCCACTGCAGTTCATGCTTTGCATGCAGGTGCCTGGTCATGCAGGTTGTGCTAAGGTTCAGAACGTTAATGCCTCGCTTCAGGCTCTGATGGCACAGCGTGCAAACCACTCGGGCCTTGTCGTCAGCACATTGTTTGAAGAAGTGCCATGCCAGGGAACTCCTTGAAGCTGCCTTTGGGGTGCTCGGTCCCAGATGGCGGCGGTCAGTAGCAGGCGGAGTCTCTTGGCGGCGGGTGTTCTGATTTTGCCCACTGCTCCCTCTTTTGCTACGCTGTTGGCTCGGTCTCACCACTGCCTCTTCCTCCGAACTGTGAAAGTCAGTGGCACGACCTTCATTCCATGTGGGGTCTAGGACCTCATCGTCCCCTGCATCGTCTTCCTCCCAGTCTTGATCCCTGACCTCCTGTTCAGTCTGCACACTGCAGAAAGACGCAGCAGTTGGCACCTGTGTTTCGTCATCATCAGAGACGTGCTGAGGTGGTATTCCCATGTCCTCATCATCAGGAAAAATAAGTGGTTGTGCGTTAGTGCATTCTATCTCTTCCACCCCTGGGGAAGGGCTAGGTGGATGCCCTTGGGAAACCCTGGCAGCAGAGTCTTCAAACAGCATAAGAGACTGCTGCATAACTTGAGGCTCAGACAGTTTCCCTGATATGCATGGGGGTGATGTGACAGACCGATGGGCTTGGTTTTCATGCGCCATCTGTGCGCTTTCTGCAGAAGACTGGGTGGGAGATAATGTGAACGTGCTGGATCCACTGTCGGCCACCCAATTGACTAATGCCTGCACCTGCTCAGGACTTACCATCCTTAGAACGGCATTGGGCCCCACCAAATATCGCTGTAAATTCTGCTGGCTACTGGGACCTGAGGTAGTTGGTTCACTAGGACGTGTGGCTGTGGCAGAACGGCCACGTCCTCTCCCAGCACCAGAGGGTCCACTAACACCACCACGACCATGTCCACGTCCGCGTCCCTTATTAGATGTTTTCCTCATTGTTCCCGTTCACCACAATTTTGAGAATGGCAAATTTGGGAATGGTTTTTCAACCCAGAAAAAAATGTGTGCTTTTACGGTCACTACAAATAACTTGACCAGCTAAAACAGTAGAGATTTGGTTAAATAGAGATGTGAGGCCTGTTTTTTTTTGCGCTGTGTGACAGGTATAGGTTTAATCACAGAATCAGATTTCTATCAGCACGCTAGCGTGAGTCTTAGGTTTTTCTGAATGACACTATCACTAGCTTCAATGTAAGATATTCTTTTTGGGATAGATTTCAAGTAGGCCTCAAATACCAGAAACTAGTTATTTTGAGAATGGCAAATTCGGGAATGGTTTTTCAACCCAGAAAAAAAAGTGTGCTTTTACGGTCACTACAAATAACTTGACCAGCTAAAACAGTAGAGATTTGGTTAAATAGAGATGTGAGGCCTGTTTTTTTTTGCGCTGTGTGACAGGTATAGGTTTAATCACAGAATCAGATTTCTATCAGCACGCTAGCGTGTGTCTTAGGTTTTTCTGAATGACACTATCACTAGCTTCAATGTAAGATATTCTTTTTGGGATAGATTTCAAGTAGGCCTCAAATACCAGAAACTAGTTATTTTGAGAATGGCAAATTTGGGAATGGTTTTTCAACCCAGAAAAAAAAGTGTGCTTTTACGGTCACTACAAATAACTTGACCAGCTAAAACAGTAGAGATTTGGTTAAATAGAGATGTGAGGCCTGTTTTTTTTTGCGCTGTGTGACAGGTATAGGTTTAATCACAGAATCAGATTTCTATCAGCACGCTAGCGTGTGTCTTAGGTTTTTCTGAATGACACTATCCCTAGCTTCAATGTAAGATATTCTTTTTGGAATAGATTTCAAGTAGGCCTCAAATACCAGAAACTAGTTATTTTGAGAATGGCAAATTTGGGAATGGTTTTTCAACCCAGAAAAAAAAGTGTGCTTTTACGGTCACTACAAATAACTTGACCAGCTAAAACAGTAGAGATTTGGTTAAATAGAGATGTGAGGCCTGTTTTTTTTTGCGCTGTGTGACAGGTATAGGTTTAATCACAGAATCAGATTTCTATCAGCACGCTAGCGTGTGTCTTAGGTTTTTCTGAATGACACTATCACTAGCTTCAATGTAAGATATTCTTTTTGGGATAGATTTCAAGTAGGCCTCAAATACCAGAAACTAGTTATTTTGAGAATGGCAAATTTGGGAATGGTTTTTCAACCCAGAAAAAAAAGTGTGCTTTTACGGTCACTACAAATAACTTGACCAGCTAAAACAGTAGAGATTTGGTTAAATAGAGATGTGAGGCCTGTTTTTTTTTTGCGCTGTGTGACAGGTAAAGGTTTAATCACAGAATCAGATTTCTATCAGCACGCTAGCGTGTGTCTTAGGTTTTTCTGAATGACACTATCACTAGCTTCAATGTAAGATATTCTTTTTGGAATAGATTTCAAGTAGGCCTCAAATACCAGAAACTAGTTATTTTGAGAATGGCAAATTTGGGAATGGTTTTTCAACCCTGAAAAAAAAGTGTGCTTTTACGGTCACTACAAATAACTTGACCAGCTAAAACAGTAGAGATTTGGTTAAATAGAGATGTGAGGCCTGTTTTTTTTTGCGCTGTGTGACAGGTATAGGTTTAATCACAGAATCAGATTTCTATCAGCACGCTAGCGTGTGTCTTAGGTTTTTCTGAATGACACTATCACTAGCTTCAATGTAAGATATTCTTTTTGGGATAGATTTCAAGTAGGCCTCAAATACCAGAAACTAGTTATTTTGAGAATGGCAAATTTGGGAATGGTTTTTCAACCCAGAAAAAAAAGTGTGCTTTTACGGTCACTACAAATAACTTGACCAGCTAAAACAGTACAGATTTGGTTGAATAGCAATGTCAGGTCTATTTTTTAGGCGCTGGGTGACAGGCTCAACTTTCCCCTGATCTAATAATATATGGCCAAAAAATAACTACACTTTTGATGGTTAAATGCACTTGGGTGACACAGGCTCAGCCTGCACCAGATGTAGTATATGGCCAAAAAATAACCAGACTGTTGATGGTTAAATGCACTTCGGTGACACAGGCTCAGCCTGCAGCTGATGTAGGATATAGCACAAAATAACCACACTATCGATGGTTAAATACACTTGGTGATAGCTTGTGCTGGCGCACCACAAGTCACAAAATGGCCGCCGATCACCCCAGAAAAAAAGTGATCTAAAAACGCTCTGGGCAGCCTCAAAAAAGTGAGCAAGTCAATAATAGCACTTCAATGATCCACAGCTGCAGATCGATCACAGAATGAAGTCTTTTGGAGGAGTTAATCTGCCTAATCTCGCCCTAACGTCGCAGCTGCAACCTCTCCCTATACTGATCATAGCAGAGTGACGTGCGGCGCTACGTGACTCCAGCTTAAATAGAGGCTGGGTCACATGCTGCACTGGCCAATCACAGCCATGCCAATAGTAGGCATGGCTGTGATGGCCTCTTGGGGCAAGTAGTATGACGCTTGTTGATTGGCTGCTTTGCAGCCTTTCAAAAAGCGCCAAGAAAGAGCCGAACACCGAACCCGGACTTTTACGTAAATGTTCGGGTTCGGGTCCGTGTCACGGACACCCCAAAATTCGGTACGAACCCGAACTATACAGTTCGGGTTCGCTCATCCCTATCCCCTATGTGTCGTGTCATTGTCACTATTTTATGTCCGTTCTTTGTACCAACTCTCAATGTGCCTATTGGCTTCTGATGCAAAATATGTATTTTGTATACCAATGTACATTTTTGATATTGATGTTATGCAATATGACATTGTACCTGTATTGCTTCTCACTGATATGCAATGTGATATTGTATCTGTATTACTTTTTTCATTGACAAAAATTAATAAAATAAACAATTAAAAAAAAAAAGAATATTCGCGATTAGAGTTGAGCGGACACCTGGATGTTCGGGTTCGGCAGGTTCGGCCGAACTTGAAAAAAAAGTTTGGGTTCGAATCGGGACCCGAACTTGACCGAACTTGAACCTGAACCCCATTGAAGTCAATGAGGACCCCGAACTTTTGGCCGCTAAAATGGCTCTAAAATAGCCCTGGAAAGAGCTAGAGTACTTCAAAAGGCAGCAAAATGTGCTTAAGAGCATGGCAAATGCTCTGCAAACAAATGTGGATAGGGAAATGAATTAAAAAAACATAAAAGACCTTAAAAATAAAAAAAATAAAAATTAGGAATGATGTAGGAGGAAGAGGTTGAGGAGGCGGTAAATGGTGGATGTGGCCGTGTAGGCTCACGTGGCGGTCTAGGTGGAAGCGGCGGCGAAGGAGGAATAGGTAGCCAACACAGATGTGTGTTATTTTGCATTTTGCATTATTACATAGGGATATCCCCCAAAATATTGGGACATATATAAAATAAAAAAAAGGAATAAGTACAAGGATGGATGGTTGAGGCTGTTGGAACTGTCTATTCTGCACAACTGTCTATTCTGCACAATCCCCATCCTCCTCCTCCTCATCCTCCTCCTCCTCGTTCTCCAGTAGTGGGCCCTGGCTGGCCAAATTTGTACCTGGCCTCTGCTGTTGCAAAAAACTGGCCTGAAAGTGTTAGAGATGATCCCTCTTCCTCCTCCTCGTCCTGGGCCACATCCTCTTCCATCATCGCCCTAAGTGTTTTCTCAAGGTGACATAGAAGTGGTATTGTAACGCTGATAACAGCATCATCGCCACTGGCCATGTTGGTGGAGTACTCGAAACAGCGCAACAGGGCACACAGGTCTCGCATGGAGGCCCAGTCATTGGTGGTGTAGTGGTGCTGTTCCGCAGCGCGACTCACACGTGCGTGCTGCAGCTGAAACTCCACTATGGCCTGCTGCTGCTCGCACAGTCTCTCCAGCATGTGCAAGGTGGAGTTCCACCTGGTGGGCACGTCGCATATGAGGCGGTGAGCGGGAAGGCCGAAGTTACGCTGTAGAGCACACAGCCGAGCGGCGGCAGGATGAGAACGCCGGAAGCGCGCACAGACGGCCCGCACTTTACTAACAAGTCGGGGTAGTTGTGAATGAATTTCTGCACCACCAAATTCAGCACATGTGCCAGGTAAGGGATGTGCGTCAAACCGGCTAGTCCCAGAGCTGCAACGAGATTTCGCCCATTATCGCACACCACCAGGCCGGGCTTGAGGCTCACTGGCAGCAACCACTCGTCGGTCTGTTGTTCTATACCCTGCCAGAACTCCTGCGCGGTGTGGGGCCTGTCCCCCAAACACATCAGTTTCAGAACGGCCTGCTGACGTTTACCCTTGGCTGTGCTAAAGTTGGTGGTGAAGGTCTGTCGCTGACCGGATGAGGAGGTGGTAGAAGAGGAGGAGGAAGCCGAGTAGGAAGAGGAGGCAACAGGAGGCAAAAAATGATGCCCTGCGATCCTTGGCGGTGGAAGGACGTGCGCCAAACAGCTCTCCGCCTGGGGCCCAGCCTTCACTACATTTACCCAGTGTGCAGTTAGGGAGATATAGCGCCCCTGGCCGTGCTTACTGGTCCACGTATCTGTGGTTAGGTGGAACTTGCCACAGATGGCGTTGCGCAGTGCACACTTGATTTTATCGGATACTTGGTTGTGCAGGGAGGGCACGGCTCTCCTGGAGAAGTAGTGGCGGCTGGGAACGACGTACTGTGGGACAGCAAGCGACATGAGCTGTTTGAAGCTGTCCATCTCCACCAGCCCGAATGACAGCATTTCAAAGGCCAGTAGTTTAGAAATGCTGGCATTCAGGGCCAGGGATCGAGGGTGGCTAGGTGGGAATTTACGCTTTCTCTCCAAGGTTTGTGAGATGGAGAGCTGAACGCTTCCGTGTGACATGGTGGAGATGCTTGGTGACGGAGGTGTTGTTGTGGGTGGCACATCCTCTGTTTGCTGGGCGGCAGGTGCCAACGTTCCTCCAGAGGCGGAGGAAGAGGCCGAGGCAGCAGCAGAAGAGGGAGCAGGAGGGGTGGAGCCCTTTCTTGGTTTTGAAGGTGCTTACTCCACTGCAGCCAGTGTCTCGCATGTAGATGCCTGGTCATGCAGGTTGTGCTAAGGTTCAGAACGTTAGAGCCTCGCTTCAGGCTCTGATGGCACAGCGTGCAAACTACTCGGGTCTTGTCATCAGCAAATTGTGTGAAGAAGTGCCATGCCAGGGAACTCCTTGAAGCTGCCTTTGGTGTGCTCGGTCCCTGGTGACGGTGGCCAGTAGCAGGCGAACTGTTTTGGCGACGGCTGCTCTGCTTTTGCACCCTGCTCCCTCTTTTGCTACGCTGTTGGCTCGGTCTCACCACTGCCTCTTCCTCCGAACTCTGAAACTCAGTGGCACGACCTTCATTCCATGTAGGGTCTAGGACCTCATCGTCCCCTGCATCGTCTTCCACCCAGTCTTCCTCCCTGACCTCCTTTTCGGTCTGCACACTGCAGAAAGACGCAGCAGTTGGCACCTGTGTTTCGTCATCATCAGAGACGTGCTGAGGTGGTATTCCCATGTCCTCATCAGGAAACATAAGTGGTTGTGCGTCAGTGCATTCTATGTCTTCCACCCCTGGGGAAGGGCTAGGTGGATGCCCTTGGGAAACCCTGCCAGCAGAGTCTTCAAACAGCATAAGAGACTGCTGCGTGACTTGTGGCTCAGACAGGTTCCCGGATATGCACGTGGGTGATGTGACAGACTGATGGGCATGGGTTTCAGGCGCCACCTGTGCGCTTTCTGCAGAAGACTGGGTGGGAGATAATGTGAACCTGCTGGATCCACTGTCGGCCACCCAATCGACTAGCGCCTGTACTTGCTCAGGCCTTACCATCCTTAGAACGGCATTAGGCCCGACCAAATATCGCTGTAGATTCTGGCGGCTACTGGGACCTGAGGTAGTAGGTTCAGTAGGACGTGTAGCTGTGGCAGAACGGCCACGTCCTCTCCCTGCACCAGAGGCTCCACCAACACCACCACCCCGACCATGACCGCGTCCCTTATTAGATGTTTGCCTCATAGTTAGCGTTCACCAAGCAAAGTAAAAAGTGGTTAAGTTTGTTAAAAATAATTAACCGCCAATAAAAACCCTGATGTAGGGTATTGCACAAATTTTTTTTTTTTAACTCTATATGACAGCGGTATTTGTGGCTTAAATTTCACAGTAATTTATGCATCTCTAATCCCAGATGTGCAGTATATCAGAGTTTTTTTTTTTAACCCCAGTAAGCAAAAGCCGTATTTGTGGCCTAAAATGCACAGTCCCTTATGCACCTATAATCCTAGATGTGCACTATATGAAACAGAGGGGTTTGTTTCACCTAGTATGCCCCAGTATGCCAAAGCCGTATTTGTGGCCTAAATGTGACACTCACTTATGCACCTATAATCCTAGATGTGCACTATATGAAACAGATGTTTTTTTTTCACCCCAGTATACCCTAGTAAGAGAAAGCCGTATTTGTGGCCTAAATTTCACAGGAACTTATGCACCTCTAATCCCAGATGTGCAGTATATCATAGGGTTTTTTAACCCCAGTAAGCAAAAGCCGTATTTCTGGCCTAAAATGAACAGTCCCTTATGCACCTATAATCCTAGATGTGCACTATATGAAACAGATGTTTTTTTTTCACCCCAGTATGCCCCAGTATAAGAAAGCCGTATTTCTGGCCTAAATTGAACAGTCACTTATGCAGCGATAATCCTAGATGTGCACTATATGAAAAAAAGGTTTTTTTTACCCCAGTGTCTCAAAGCAGTATTTCTGGACTTGCAGACATGCAGATAGCCTGTGCTGGTGCACTATCATTGCATAAAATGGCTGCAGATTATGTATTGATATTGACTAACTGAAGGAAAAAAAGTTCGTTTTCAGTAGTGTTTGGCTCAGGGCAGGTTTAAAACAATTGTGCACTGCACCAACAAAACACATTTGCTGTAGATCGCTGAGTAAAGAAGCAGTTCTTCAGAAGATTCCTCCCTGATCTCTCCCTCACAGCAGCTGCAGCCTATCCCTACACTAATCCGAGCAGAGTGACGGGCGGCGCTACGTGACTCCAGCTTAAACAGAGGCTGGGTCACATACTGCAGTTGGCCAATCACAGCCATGCCAATAGTAGGCATGGCTGTGATGGCCTTTTGGAGCAAGTAGTATGACGCTTGTTGATTGGCTGCTGTACAGCCTTTCAAAAAGCGCCAAGAAAGCGGCGAACACCGAACCCAAACCCGAACTTTCACGGAAATGTTCGGGTTCGGGTCCGGGGTCCCAAAATCCTAAAGTTCGGTACTTTACAGTTCGGGTTCGCTCAACCCTATTCGCGAACAACACTAGCTCATGTGCATGAGCCCTAAGTTGTATTTTTCTCATGCTGCATCACTTTTTGCCAAATTACTTCTGCACATGTGACCATTATCCTCTCCATGCAAATGCGCTGCAGCAGTCATATCACTGACTATATGACAATTATTGCTTGATTGCTAGTAGAGGGGATAAATCTTTAACATATCAGAAACTACTCATTCCTCACCAGCTACAATTACTTAGAGGAGATAATTGAGACAATAAAATGTAGATTTTTTTTTTTTTTTTTGCTATTTTTAACTGAAGCAAGTGTAATTACCCATGAAATTAAAAAATACCTACTAACAACACCTATAATAGATACTCTGACCTGCATCTCTGATGGCTTTTATATGTACAGTCGTGGCCAAAAGTTTTGAGAATTACATAAATATTGGAAATTGGATTGCTGCTTAAGTTTTCATAATAGCAATTTGCATATACTCCAGAATGTTATGAAGAGTGATCAGATGAATTTGATAGTCCTTCTTTGCCATGAAAATTAACTTAATCCCAAAAAAAACTTTCCACTGCATTTCATTGCTGTCATTAAAGGACCTGCTGAGATCATTTCAATAATCTTCTTGTTAACTCAGGTGAGAATGTTGACGAGCACAAGGCTGGAGATCATTATGTCAGGCTGATTGGGTTAAAATGGCAGACTTGACATGTTAAAAGGAGGGTGATGCTTGAAATCATTGTTCTTCCATTGTTAACCATGGTGACCTGCAAAGAAACGCGTGCAGCCATCATTGTGTTGCATAAAAATGGCTTCACAGGCAAGGATATTGTGGCTACTAAGATTGCACCTCAATGAACAATTTATAGGATCATCAAGAACTTCAAGGAAAGAGGTTCAATTCTTGTTAAGAAGGCTTCAGGGCGTCCAAGAAAGTCCAGCAAGCGCCAGGATCGTCTCCTAAAGAGGATTCAGCTGCGGGATCGGAGTGCCACCAGTGCAGAGCTTGCTCAGGAATGGCAGCAGGCAGATGTGAGCGCATCTGCACGCACAGTGAGGCGAAGACTTTTGGAAGATGGCCTGGTGTCAAGAAGGGCAGCAAAGAAGCCACTTCTCTCCAGAAAAAACATCAGGGACAGATTGATCTTCTGCAGAAAGTATGGTGGAGGGACTGCTGAGGACTGGGGCAAAATCATATTCTCCGATGAAGCCTCTTTCCGATTGTTTGGGACATCTGGAAAAATGCTTGTCCGGAGAAGAAAATCCAAATAGCTCCATTTCATTAAATATTTGGATTTTTATAATAGATGAGGGTGCACTTCCGGGATGAGACATCTGGGTTTGGCTATTCCTTAGCACCCAGATCTCTCCTTTTGGATGTGCTCACCTCGTGATACATGTCAAACATTATCATTTGCAAATCATTCATCCAATTGAAGATGATACACGTTCTCCATTAATACAATTTGCATTGGTTTTAGATGTATTAATGTGCAAGACATGCATGTGCACTCAAAAGGGATTTCTAACACAGAAAGTTTTTATACATTTTTTTAAAGGGTTTCTACCACCACATTTTGACCTAATTAGCTGTCAGACACTAGCAATCTGCTAGTGTCTGCTGTACCTAACCATGCTATTGTAATTCCTTTCTGTGCAGCGGTTACCCTAAAAAACGTAGTTTTATTGCTATGTTAATGAGCCTCTAGGTGCTATGGGGGCGTCTTTTCAGCACCTAGAGGCTCCGTCCACTCACTATTTCCGCCGCCCAGCGCGCACCAGCCCGCCCCTCTCCTTTAGATTGACAGCCCACTTGCGCCTGCGCTGTGTGCTTCTGTATTTGGCGCAGGCGCAGTGACTGTTGGACTGCTCCCTGCCCCGTAATCGGCGCAGGCGCAGTGAAGATGCCGGCGCAGGGAGACAGTCACTGAGCCTGTGCCGAATACAGAAGCACACGGCGCAGGCGCGAGAATTCGGCCGAGATGCAGAGAAGTAGTCTGTCAATCTAGAGGAGAGGCGCGGGCTGGAGCGCGCTGGGCGGCGGAAATAGTGAGTGGACGGAGCCTCTAGGTGCTGAAAAGACGCCCCCATAGCACCTAGAGGCTCATTAGCATAGCAATAAAACTAAGTTTTTTAGGGTAACCGCTGCACAGAAAGGAATTACAATAGCATGGTTAGGTACAGCAGACACTAGCAGATCGCTAGTGTCTGACAGCTAATTAGGTCAAACTGTGGTGGTAGAAACCCTTTAAATATTTTTTTACATTTTAAGCTAAAATTTCTCTCATTATATATCACTTTTTAACATTTTGTATTTACACATACACGATTACAATATATAGAATACAGCGGCTCACCCCTATCCCGTATGGATAGGTGCTCACCCTCCGGTACTACCCTCAGGACCTAGAAGAATTATTGGAACGTGTGAACAGACGAGGGGGCACACTCAAAAGGGAAACACTGGATGGATGATTAAGTGATATTTTATTATTATTAATATTTTTAATACTCTAAAAACAAACCCCTAAAATACATAAAACATACATCAAATTATATGTAGCAACCTACACAATATGCTACTGCTGAAGGTGCAATATAGCTGCGCAGAAAACAATGTCCCAATTGTAATGATGGTACTATGACCAAAAACGTCCAGATCGATGGTCTTGATTATGCGGTACCAATGCGCAGATGTGACACTGCAAGCATGTGGGGCAATGATATAGTATGATGAACGCACTATGGCCAGATCCGATGGAGCAGTAGTGGTAATGATATCAGTATAGCAGTAGTGGTAATAATATACCAGTGTCCGGTATTATAAATGTACAAAGATGTGTACAGGTAATGCACGTGACGTATAGTCTCCAAGCTACTTACAATATCTTGCCGCTTGTAATATCCCGGTCTCACCCCTCCTTGCTGCCTAGCCGCAGCGCTGGTTTCCTAGGTTGCCATACGCGGCCGAACGTGGCGTCCCACGTGGCCTGGTCGTCTGGGGTTCCGGACCGACGCTTAGATGACGTCACTACTATGAAGCTGTAACTCCGGACGGACGCTTGAATAACGTCACTCCTATGCGACTGTAGCTCCGGTTCTAGAGGTGAATATCATGCGCTTAAAACTCCAGTATCCAGCTTCTTTATTCTTCTCTTTGAATCCACGCTCACTCTGTAATGCCAGACGCGTTTCAGGGTCTTACGCCCCTTCCTCAGTGGCCACCGAGTGAGTGGATTCTCACTCCTTATAAATGGTGTTGTTCCACCCCCAATTATCCTTTCTGGTGCTTATTCCAAAATGTGGAGTGGATTTGGTTGCTATTAGCTTCATGTTACCATTCAAAATTAAAACATACTTAAAAGAAGATACTAATCATAAATATTACTTCCCATATATGTAATATCATTTAAAAACAGTTCAAAAACAGTTCTTGGAGTAGACTGCAAGGTCAGAGCATCATTCTAAAGAAAACCGCATCAAAACCGCATCTGTGTGAATTGCGTCTTGCATGCGGTTTTTGTATCTTTATAAACTACAGGGCAGGGTGAACCTTCTAAAGGGAAATGGACCAAAAACGCATCAATATACCTTGTGTTTTGTATGCGGTTTTGGATTTTTTGATCTTTTTTTGGTCATATTCATCAAAACACCCGTATTCCTAGGGTTTAATTGTAGTGTCTGGGAGGAGCTGTCCAGTAGGAAGGGGAGATCACAGTGTCAATAATTGACCAAACTGCGATGTCCCATCCCCACCGGACAACCCCCCAATGATCACAGGAACCCGAACACCTCCATCTCGGCGTTGAGGCCCCTAGGAATAATGGTGTCATACTCAAAAATTCTGCGGGATTCCTGTCTCGACATATGTGCAATATGGTTACCCCCTCTCCACATTTTTTTGACCCTTTCTATAGCAGTGAATTTCAGGCTAGTTGGGTCACAATTATGCTGTATTTTAAAATGTTTCGATAGGGAGTGTGTTTCTAAACCTTTCTTAATATTTGCCATATGTTCCGCTACTCTTTTTTTGAGTGTCCTTTTTGTCCGGCCTATGTATTGTTTCCTACATCCACATTCCAGCAGGTATATGACATCAGTAGAGTCGCAGGTCAAGCATTCTTTTATTTCTAAACTAAAAGAGTTTACTGTAGATGCTACCGTAGTTGTTTTTTTGGGGAAACTTGTAATTTTGCAATTTGCGCATCTACCACATTTAAAAAACCCATTGGTGATTAACCAATTGTTTTTTTGTCGTTGTTGATTGTCTTTCTTGACTTACACGGTTGGGGCTATTTTACCTGCTAAATTTTTCGCCCTCGTGTATGTTATTTTTGGTACGTTACTCAAAAGAGGGCCAATTACTTTATCATTGAGCAGATGTCTCCAATGCTTTCGAATACTTCTTTCCATCACTCTATATTGAGAGCTGAATGGAAGGATGATTCTCAATGTTTCATCTCGTGATTGTGGTAGACCTGTCTCAAAGAAACCTTTTCTTTCCATCTTTTTGACTTTCTCCAGTGATGAATATGACCAAAAAAAGATCAAAAATTCCAAAACCGCATACAAAACACAAGGTATATTGATGCGTTTTTGGTCCATTTCCCTTTAGAAGGTTCACCCTGCCCTGTAGTTTATAAAGATACAAAAACCGCATGCAAGACGCAATTCACACAGATGCGGTTTTGATGCGGTTTTCTTTAGAATGATGCTCTGACCTTGCAGTCTACTCCAAGAACTGTTTTTGAACTGTTTTTAAATGATATTACATATATGGGAAGTAATATTTATGATTAGTATCTTCTTTTAAGTATGTTTTAATTTTGAATGGTAATATGAAGCTAATAGCAACCAAATCCACTCCACATTTTGGAATAAGCACCAGAAAGGATAATTGGGGGTGGAACAACACCATTTATGAGTGAGAATCCACTCACTCGGTGGCCACTGAGGAAGGGGCGTAAGACCCTGAAACGCGTCTGGCATTACAGAGTGAGCGTGGATTCAAAGAGAAGAATAAAGAAGCTGGATACTGGAGTTTTAAGCGCATGATATTCACCTCTAGAACCGGAGCTACAGACGCATAGGAGTGACGTTATTCAAGCGTCCGTCCGGAGTTACAGCTGCATAGTAGTGACGTCATCTAAGCGTCGGTCCGGAACCCCAGACGACCAGGCCACGTGGGACGCCACGTTCGGCCGCGTACGACAACCTGGGAAACCAGCGCTGCGGCTAGGCAGCAAGGAGGGGTGAGACCGGGACATTACAAGCGGCAAGATATTGTAAGTAGCTTGGAGACTATACGTCACGTGCATTACCTGTACACATCTTTGTACATTTATAATACCGGACACTGGTATATTATTACCACTACTGCTATACTGATATCATTACCACTACTGCTCCATCGGATCTGGCCATAGTGCGTTCATCATACTATATCATTGCCCCACATGCTTGCAGTGTCACATCTGCGCATTGGTACCGCATAATCAAGACCATCGATCTGGACGTTTTTGGTCATAGTACCATCATTACAATTGGGACATTGTTTTCTGCGCAGCTATATTGCACCTTCAGCAGTAGCATATTGTGTAGGTTGCTACATATAATTTGATGTATGTTTTATGTATTTTAGGGGTTTGTTTTGAGAGTATTAAAAATATTAATAATAATAAAATATCACTTAATCATCCATCCAGTGTTTCCCTTTTGAGTGTGCCCCCTCGTCTGTTCACACATAAACGATTACATAATATCAGAAAAGACACATGGGCGTTTAAAAAAAAAAAGGTATAGGGAAGACACATGTGCGTTTTCAAAAAGCATAGGGAATACGCACATGCGTTTCCATATGGTGAAAGTGACATCACCTATAATGGAATAAGGATAATAACACAGAATATATCAATAAATTCCATTACTGATTGGTTTACCACTGGGCACTGTGGTTGGAATGCATATATATAAGAATGGGGAAAATTTGAATAATAAGATTTTATTTTTGATACTATATGGTCAAAAAATGTGTTTGGAAATTGCATATGGAAAATGCAGAGAAGTAAATAAAAGACGCATATGAGTTTTTTGAAAGATACAGATGCACCTTGAGAAATATATGGGCAATCCTAATGTGCCTTTGAAAATAAAATACCTATGTGAAATGTATCATTCGGGAAAAATGGGATTATAATATGTTTTTGAAAAAGCATAACATGAACAACCCTTTGAATACGAAAAAACATGTGAAATTTGGAAAACAGAAATGCGATTTATCGCTTCTAATACTGTCTTTCGAAAATATGACAGAATTTATGTTCGCAGTATGAAGACGCACATGTGTTGATGTATTGATTAAAACTACCGCTTTTTATACGATTATAATTATCGCTCTTTATGCGATTTTCTCAATTTTGTGCTTAACTCCTGGATTTGTTATATCCATCTTTTCAAAGAGAC
Organism: Bufo bufo; assembly: GCF_905171765.1. Classification (NCBI taxonomy): domain Eukaryota; kingdom Metazoa; phylum Chordata; class Amphibia; order Anura; family Bufonidae; genus Bufo; species Bufo bufo. Next base: position 172,442,489 of record NC_053395.1, read on the forward strand.
CCTCATTGTCCCAGAATGCAATTGTCCCAAAATGCAACACTCAATTGAGAGGTGGTCTATAAAAAGGTCATTGCTCACACTCACTGTTCAGCCACTGAGGAAGGGGTACCATTAACCCCGAAACGCGTCTGGCACTGAACAATGAGGGTCCCAAAGATATAAGGAAAAGAAAAAAGGGTATAAGGTCCATTTGGAAAAAAAGCGTAAGATTTCTCATCTCCAGCTGGAACATTTGATTTGATACTTTGAAGACACGCCCTCATTCGGAATCACATGACAAATAGGTGACCGATTACCAGGGATATTGCTGACCACGTGGGATGCCACAGGTCCTGCAACCAAGTACCTTCAAACATTGCGGTGGGAACTTCGCTACATGTGCGATTCGAGTCTATACCTAATGATCGAATAGACAGGACATCTATCTACCCACTGTGAGTAAAATACAATCAATCACGAGGGGTAAGAGACAACTTACATTACCAAGCATTATTGATATATATTGCGATCGTATGTTGATTGGACTCTAACAAAAACTTTACGTATGCCAATTGGAACTTTGCACAGTCGAATATTACTATTTTCCAAGGCGACTTCTCAAGGCTATTTTTCGATTCATTTCGATTGTTTGAGTATTATCGACATTTTGGATTATTATACTACCAACAGTTGGATAGATATTGTCACTTTTTAGATCATATTTCTATATTTTTATTGTTGTTTATATTGTTATACATTGTATATTGATTATTGTTCAGACTATTATAGCTTTTTTTTTTCTTCTTCTGAATAAGTTCGCTACAGTTTCTAGCATCCAGTATGGAATATTATACTATATAATAATATGATGATCAATAGAATGTAGCACTGCTAAGCATGGTGCCCTATTAAGCAATGATAGTTACCTGTTCATCCACTTGTTTAATCACTATCTCTGCATTGTTGTGTCCTCTGTTTACAACGTTGTCATGGTAACCTGATGTCATTTCCGGCTCCACCGCAGGCTATTTAAATTGTTTGCAACTTGTATCCATTATGTTTGACAAAGGCTCACAGTAGCCGAAACGCGTCACTTACCACCTGTATGTGACCAATAAATCTATTTGAAATTACTACTAGAGCGAGTGCTGGTCCTTACTATACAATTATCTGTGGATCTTCCCAGGGACACGCGCACCGCATCGCTGAGAGCAGAAGTGCCGCTTGTATTTTCTTTTGGATCTATTATAGCTTTATCTGATTTTATATGTGATAATAAATCTATCATCTTATTGCATGTGTGGCCAAATTGAGAGTGCCCCTCATTCACTTTTATTACACTTATTTCTAGGTCCATTTTAGCACAGGGGGTGCTAAGGGGTGTGCACCTATCCATCAGGTGGACTGGTGAGCCACTAAAAAAAATAAAAATTTTGCTTTCCAAATTCTATATGACAGAATATGACAGCAGTATATAACGCTTGAATTTCACACGTACAGGTGCAGCAAGGGCTGTAAAATTTAGTATTTTGCCCAAAACTAAAATTATAGCTGTATTTCTATCTTAAATTGCACACTGACTAATGCGGCAAAGGCCCAAGATGGAGGTTATTGCCAAAATGGGTGTTTTTTAAAAGCCAGAAAATTACTGTAGTATTTCAAGCTTGTTTTTAACAATAACAGATGCAGCAAAGACTGCAATATTAAGTACTTTGCCCAAAAAGGGTGTTTTTTTAATAACAGAATATGACAGCAGTATATAACGCTTGAATTTCACACGTACAGATGCAGCAAGGGCTGTAAAATTGAGTATTTTGCCCAAAAAGGGTGTTTTTTAAAACCCAGAAAATTATAGCTGTATTTCTAGCTTAAATTGCACACTGACTAATGCTGCAAAGGCACCAGATGTAGGATATTGGCCAAAAATTTTTTTTAACCCAGATTATTATTGCAGTATTTAAAGCTTGGATTTCAATGTCACAATAGCACATATGCAGTGCTGGTGCACTGAGCTTGCATAAAATGGCCGCCGCCGCCCGTCTAACTAACAGATGGATAAAAGTAATTTTTCTCTGTCACTGGGCTCAGGGCAGGGTAAAAAGATTGTGCACTGCACCCACACAACTAAATCTATGTAGATCGCTGAGTTCAATTGCAGTTATGATTAAAGTTTCTTTCCTATTCTCTCCCTCACAGCAGCAGCATCCTATCCCTACACTAAGCACAGCAGAGCTTATATAGAGGCTGGGTCACATGCTGCACTGGCCAATCACAGCCATGCCATTAGTAGGCATGGCTGTGATGACTTCTAAGGGCACAGAGTTAAACGCTTGTTGATTGGCTGCTCTGCAACCTTTCAAAAAGCGCCAATAAATCACTGAACACCGAGCCCGAACCCATACTTTTACTGAAATGTTCGGGGTCCAAAAATCCTAAAGTTCGGTACGAACCCAAACTTTACATTCGGGTTTGCTCAACCCTATTCCTTATCCATTATTTTGATGAATTCTCTGTCTTCAACTGACAAGGCTATTTTGTTGTCCTCACTTGTAGTACAAAACACTGTAGTGCTTAGGTTGTCATCACAAAGGATAAGAGTAACATCAGGTACTTGGATGATGTCAAAAAGTTTCTCCTTTACTTCATAATGGTGAGGGCACTGTTTGAAGTGGGATGCACGTCCGTTTCCCAACACGTAAGTTTTGCAGGAGTGGATCTCAGATGGCGTACACATCCTGTCCAAGCATACATAGCCCACTATTACCCAGCCTAGGTCAAGTCTTTGTGCATAAGGGGCGTCGTCAGGTCCATCGCACTGATTACGTACTTTATGTTCTCTGAGAATGTCCCTTCCTAACAGGACTAAGATTTCAGCATTCTTGTCCATTGCAGGAATCTCATCAACAAGTTGCCTTAAATGAAGATGTTGATACGCAGCTTCTAGGGTGGGTATCTCTTCCCTTTCGTCTGGTATCTGGTCGCACTCAACTAACGTTGGTAGGGGTATGCCCTCTTCCTCGTTGATATGAGAGACCATGAACCCATGAACCCTTATTCTGAAGGTCTCTACACAACCAGAACAGGTTCTGAGAGTATATGGTGTTCCGTGACCCTCTATTCTAAAGATCTCAAAGAATTTAGGCTTAACCAGGGATCTGTTGCTCTGTTCATCTATTATGGCATACATCCTAGCAGCTTTCTCAGGATGACTCTTTGGGTATATCTAGACTAGGCATTTGTGGTCCTTGCCTTCTCCACAGACTTCTGTACATGAAGAAGAGATATTATCTTTGGTTGGAGCATGACCTTGTTGCTCCCCGCCATGATTTGAGACGGGAGTGGAGGTAGGAAGCTGCTGTGGGTTGTCTGGAAGTGGAGTAGAATGCATGTAACATGTCTGTTGTTACCGCATTCTGTGCACTTAATGACAACTTTACAGTCTTTAGCAAAATGGCTATAAGAAGCACAGCACTTGTAGAATATGCCAAGTTTCCGGAGAATCTTTCTGCGCTCTTGTAAAGTCTTTGCCCTAAGCCCACAACATTTCTTAAGAGGGTGAGGCTTCTTGTGAATAGGACACTGATGATTAGGGTCTTTATCTCTGTCATCCACAACGCCCTGATCAGTAGGTGAGGTTGCGGAGGGTAAGATGTCTGTCCTTTTAACAGATATTGCTCTATTTAAGTGTCTACGTTTAGCTTCTGTATTATCATGCCTTAATGATGGTGAGGATGAAGCAGGCAGTTGGGTTCACTGAAGCTAAAGCTGGGATCGTTTCTCATCCAGGCTTAATCACTAATAATCCTGCAGAAGTATGAGAATGGAGGAAATTATACATTATAGTCTATTTTGTATCTTGAGCCCTGTTGTGCCCATTTCTCTTGTAGGCCGTATGGTAGTTTAGACACCACTGGGTTGACACCATGAGCGGTGTCCAGGAAGGTTAGTCCAGGTAGACGTGGGTCAGTCTTTGCCAACTCTAGCTCCATGAGAAGGTCACTTAGATCTTGGAGCTTGCGATAGTCTTTGTTCCCTATTTTTGGGAAGTTTTGCAGAATCTTGAATAGAGTGCTCTCTATGGCTTCAGAGCTACCATAGGCTTGTTCAAGTCTTGCCCATACAGCAACAAGACCTGCATCTGGGTGGTCAACATGTACTGTTCTGAGTTTTTTAACACGACCTGCAGATTCTTGTCCCAGCCACTTTATGAGCAAATCAAGTTCTTCCTTAGCAGTAAGGTTTAGATCGGCAATAGTAGCCTTGAAGGTTTATCTCCAGGCCCTGTAGCTCTCTGGACAGTCGTCAAACTTGAGAGGCTGGTGTTAATGAGCTCAAGGCGTACCATGTATCTGGCAAAGTCATTCATGTCTGGTCTCTCACTCCTTGATGTCAAAGTAACTTTTGGAACCCCTTGTGTGAAAGTTCTCTGGCGATGTAGGGTGAGGCTTTGGTTTGAGCTACGGCTTATCACCGGAAGTCACATTGTTGTTGACATGAGTTGATCCGGTTTGCTGCATAGATGTACTTGCGTTGTAGACTTGAAGAGGCTCAGACATATAGAGCTGAGAGGTCTCCTCGTTGGGAGTCAGAACAGTGTTGTTAGTAGGAGGTATGCAGATGTTATGCTTTAGAACGTATTCACTGGTGCATTCAGCTGGATCTTCCAGTTCAGCTGGGATAAAGCAGTCTAAATTAGTACTTTGTCCCATTGCTTGTTCAAGGACTTTCAGCCTTGCTAGGGAAGCTGCTTCCTCCCCTTCCATTTGTAAAATCTTTATTTGTGAATCTGCCTCTGCTTGGAGAGCTTTGCTCTGAGCTTCCATCTTGGCTTGATAAGCTGCCATCTCTGCTTGTTGAGCTGCCCTTTGAGCTTCCATCTCTGCTTGATGAGCTGCCATTTGAGCTTCCATCTCTGCTTGATGAGCTGCCATCTCTGCTTGTTGAGATGCCCTTTGAGCTTCCATCTCTGCTTGCTTTCTGGTAAAGGAGCTTTGCGGCTTTTTTGATTCGGCATCAGCGCGGGCCTCTATTAACTTGTCGCTTAATGTTGATTTTCTGGAACAAGAGGATCTGGAAGAAAGTGCAGTGCGCTTGGTTGTAGTAGATCTGTGAGATCTGGTCTCCTGCAGTTGAGTAATGCAGAGTTCTGCCTTAAACTTAGCATTTTGCACTGCAAGATCATTTTGCTGGTTCAGTGCATCAGTCCTGGTCAGTTCTGCTGAAGAATCCTCTATATTAGAGTCCTGCAAGAAGGCTGAGTATTTTGCAGACAGCAGCTGGTATCGTACATACACAGCAAATAGGTGATTTATAGAGTCTCTTATTTCAGCTGGTTGATCATTAGAGTGTGACAAAATTGACATGGGGTGTGAGGTTCTGTCCCAGAGGTCTGACAGATTAGTGGAGAACTCATCTCTAGTGGCTTAATAGTTTTCTCTGAGTTTCTGTGTTGTTTTTATTGTATGTTTGGGTCTTACACTCTGTTCGGTAATATCTGCAGAATCTGCTCCCTGTACGTCTGCCGGTTCAGAGGCATTATGTATCTGCATTGGTTCAGCCATAAAAGAGTGTTCAGAGCCTTGTCTTACGGTTTTACGAAAAAATGGTACTGTCTCTTTAAAAAGCTGAACAGCAGCTTAGATAGGTGAGGTAACACAGTGCAATTTAGAGAAACAGTTTTCAACATTCACTTGAAGTGCAGTAAGCTTGTGCGATCATGTGCTTTCACAAGATGGCGAATGGCACTGAGCTTGATAGCAGATTAGGCACACACATACAGTGCTGCCCATAATTATTCATACCCCTGGCAAATTTTGACTTATATTTACTTTTATTCAACCAGCAAGTAATTTTTTCACGGGAAATGACATAGGTGTCTCCCAAAAGATAATAAGACGATGTACAAGAGGCATTATTGTGAGAAAAAAAAAACATTTCTCAGCTTTTATTTACATTTGAGCAAAAAGTGTCCAGTCCAAAATTATTCATACCTTTCTCAATAATCAATAGAAAAGCCTTTATTGGCTATTACAGCAATCAAACGCTTCCTATAATTGCAGACCAGCTTTTTGCATGTCTCCACAGGTATTTTTGCCCATTCATCTTTAGCAATGAGCTCCAAATCTTTCAGGTTGGAGGGTCTTCTTGCCATCACCCTGATCTTTAGCTCCCTCCACAGATTCTCAATTGGATTCAAGTCTGGACTCTGGCTGGGCCACTCCAAAATGTTAATGTTGTTGTCTGCTAACCATTTCTTCACCACTTTCGCTGTGTGTTTTGGGTCATTGTCATGTTGAAATGTCCACTGGTGCCCAAGGCCAAGTTTCTCTGCAGACTGCCTGATGTTGTTGTTGAGAATCCTCATGTATTGCTCTTTTTTCATGGTGCCGTTTACTGTGATTAGGTTCCCTGGTCCATTGGCTGAAAAACACCCCCAAAGCATTAGGTTCCCACCACCATGTTTGACAGTGTGGATGGTGTTCTTTGGGTTGAAGGCTTCTCCTTTTTTATGCCAAATGAAGGAAACATCATTGTGACCAAACAATAAATTTTTTGTTTCATCTGGCCATAACACAGAAGACCAGAAGTCTTCTTTTTTGTCCAGCTTTTGCAAAGGCCAAGCGAGCTTTTGTGTGCCTTATCTGGAGAAGTGGCGTCCTCCTTGGTCTGCAGTGTCAGTTGGATTGTCGGCCTTGAGACATTGCCACCAGCAGAGCCCAGATTTACCAGGATGGCCTTGGTGGTGATCCTTGGATTCTTTTTCACCTCTCTAACTATCCTCCTGGCCAGCACAGGTGTCACTTTTGGCTTCCGACCACGTCCTCTGAGATTTTCCACAGTGCGGAACATATTGTATTTTTTGCTCAAATGTAAATAAAAGCTGAGAAATTATATTTTTTCCACAATAATGCCTCTTGTACATCGTCCTATTATCTTTTGGGAGACACCTATGTCATTTTCCTTCAAAAAATTACTTGCTGGTTGAATAAAAGTAACTTTAAGTCAAAACTTGCCTGGGGTATGAATAATTATGGGCAGCACTGTATACACAGCAGGCTGTAGGAATTCTATGCATCTTCTGACTATTCTGACTCCGATTGTTGTAATAGCGATTTATTCCTAGTGAGACCTCTATGCCTGGCCTGTATATGCAGATATTATCAGATAGCTTGAACTCACCAAGTTGCTTGTAAGATGATGCTTTTGGAAGCTTACATGAGAATACATGTGTACCTGGGCAATGCCTGTAGCAGTATGAAGAAACATGAAGTGAGGTACACAGAAGAAGAGGTGGAGCAATGAAATGAATCACAGATATCACAAACAGAAAAACAAGTGCAATACCAAAAACGGCCACTATATGGGAGTATATAACCAAATATAGAATATATGAATGGTTCAATGAATTAAACTATATAGATTTTAACAGCGTAGCAGCACACAGGAGATTTAGCGCAGGTAATGCCACTGCCACCACCGTCTGATAAAAAATTACACTGAATGAATGTCACTGATATTTAGGATGCACACACGCTATACAGGAGGTATAGCGCAAGTAATGTCGCAGCCACCACCGCCTAATAAAAAATGACACTGAATTATTGTCGCTAATATTTCGAATGCGCACACATTATACAGTAAATTTGGCGCTGGTAATGTCTCTGTCATCACAGGCTAATAAAAATGACACTGAATGAATGTCGCTGATATTTCGAATGCGCACATGTTATTCAGAAGATTTAGTGCAGGTAATGTCGCTGCCACCACCGCCTAATAAAAAATTACACTGAATGAATGTCACTGATATTTCAGATGCGCACACGTTATACAGGAGGTATAGCGCAAGTAATGTCGCTGCCACCAGCACCTAATAAAAAAATGACACTGAATGAATGTCACTGATATTTAGGATGCGCACACGTTATACAGGAGGTATAGCGCAAGTAATGTCGCAGCCACCACCGCCTAATAAAAAATGACACTGAATTATTGTCGCTAATATTTCGAATGCGCACACATTATACAGTAAATTTGGCGCTGGTAATGTCGCTGTCATCACAGGCTAATAAAAATGACACTGAATGAATGTCGCTGATATTTCGAATGCGCACATGTTATTCAGAAGATTTAGTACAGGTAATGTCGCTGCCACCACCGCCTAATAAAAAATTACACTGAATGAATGTCACTGATATTTCAGATGCGCACACATTATACAGGAGGTATAGCGCAAGTAATGTCGCTGCCACCAGCGCCTAATAAAAAAATTACACTGAATGAATGTCACTGATATTTAGGATGCGCACACGTTATACAGGAGGTATAGCGCAAGTAATGTCGCAGCCACCACCGCCTAATAAAAAATGACACTGAATTATTGTCGCTAATATTTCGAATGCGCACACATTATACAGTAAATTTGGCGCTGGTAATGTCGCTGTCATCACAGGCTAATAAAAATGACACTGAATGAATGTCGCTGATATTTCGAATGCGCACATGTTATTCAGAAGATTTAGTGCAGGTAATGTCGCTGCCACCACCGCCTAATAAAAAATTACACTGAATGAATGTCACTGATATTTCAGATGCGCACACGTTATACAGGAGGTATAGCGCAAGTAATGTCGCTGTATGTAGAACAAATTTGTTCACACCGGGTTTTCTCCGCTGTGTATAGGGTTCCCACCCTAGAGTGTAGTATAACAAAAATCACAGCAGTGAGAGGTATTCTTTGATTGCAATTTATTTTTGCAGGTAATATGCGACATTCATGTGAACGCGTTTTCGGCTGTATTAGCCTTCATCAGACACTATGGAACAGAGAATAATAGTGTCATATATATACACACATATATATATACACAAAGCATATACATAGACTTATGTAATACACCATGGGTGACAATAAATCAAAAGGTACATAAAAGGTGAAACAAAAGGAAAAAAGAACAAACAAGCACAATAAAGAAAAAAATGGCAAGCAGATAATTGATGAAAGATCATCCTGATGTAGAATTACAATTCAGTAGCTACATAATATTGTGCTGGCATATAACATAGGATTTGCATGGCGATGCGATGGTTCCTGAAGGATCAGATTAAGGAAAAAGCCAGATCTAGAGAGAATCCTCTAATTGAAATATGATGCCCATTCTAGTAAGTCACAAGCTAAGATAGCCACAGGTATGGTGATGAGGACAACATATCAGACAAATGAATAACCCCAAGTATGATAATGAAAATGACATATCAATCAGGTAACTAGATAGCCTAATAAGTCACAAGCTAAGATGAATAGCCACAGGTATGGCGATGAGGACAACATATCAGACAGATAAATAACTCCAAGTATGATAATGAAAATGACATATCAATCTGTAAAATAGATAGATGGCTTAATCCCCACTCAGGAGGACCTACCATTGCCACTGAAGATTGAAGGAGAATGTGGAGGACACACAGGTGTAGATCAGGTGCTGTCAGCACCAGTGGTTTGAGGTGTGTGCCCATAGCAGTGTGATCCACTGCTTTAAATAAGTGCCAGAGAGCGCGCCAAGCAAGGGGGGCGGACCTGGGCGATGGAGCACTTGTGACGCCGTGCGTTCCATTGGCCGGAAGTGAATCGGCAAATGGAACGCATCGGGTCACGTGACTGCGTTCCAACGACCGGAAGTGAGTCGGTCTGTTGGATGTAGTCATCTGAAACAGCACTGGGGACTAGAGAAAAAAACCAGAGGATAAGGGATTGTGTAGAATAGCATCATAGAGGGAAAAGGAAGATATGGACATGGCTTAATGTAGTTATATGTGAAAGGATAATATTAATTAATTAATGAGTGTACATGGCCAAATGTGGTAGTATATACTGGTAATATGGTACAGTGTGTATACAGAACTAGAGTGATATGATTACAGTGTGATGTGACATGGTATAGTATTGATGTAAGTTAATAGAAAATATAGGTAAAGGATACAGTAGACGGCACGTGGTCCAAGAGGTGGGGATCAGGAAGCCTGTCAGAAAAAAGAAGAAATAAAGGTTAATATGATAATTGGACATATACACATAACCGCATTATAATAAACATTGGATCTCATATTCTTTGTTCATTCCTTTAGGATGAAGCGTCTGCAGTGTGTGTATCCAGTAAGCCTCTCTGAATTTGAGGTTTCTGATCCTATTGCCCCCTCTGCGGGGTGGAGGTACCTGCTCTATTATCTGGTATTTTAATTGGGATATGGAGTGTTTATGTTTATCGAAGTGTGCCGGGACTGGTAGCAGTAGGTTTTTCCTCCGAATCGTGGATTTGTGTTGGCAAATCCTGTCTCTTGCTTTCTGAGTAGTTTCGCCTACATAGGCCATTCCGCAAGGGCATTTTATAAGGTAGATGACAAAGTCTGTGTCGCAGGTAAAGAAGCCGTTTATATTGAACGTTTTACCAGTTTGGGGGTGTGTAAATTGGGAACCTTTCTGTATGTTAGAACACTGGGAACATGTGAGGCATGGGAATGTGCCTTTTCTTTGGGTCTGTAAAAAGATCTGTCTAGGTAAACGTGTCTCGGAGCCCAGGTCTGCCCTCACCAAGTTGTCTCGTAGATTGCGGGGACGACGATTGCATGAAAGTACTGGGTTATGAAATTCCTCTATTTTAGGATATGCCTTCTTGAGAATTGGCCAGTGGTTGCGGATGATATGTAAAACTTTATTGGTACTCGGATGAAAGGTGTGGACAAATGGGAATCTTTTGTTATTGTTTCTTGGATTCTTATTTTTGATGTTAGTCTTGAGGGTATGTTCTGGGTAACCCCTGGTCCTAAACCTCTGTTTCATCTCATCCTCCCTTTTTGTTAGTATGAGGGGATCATCTACTATGGTTTGTATTCTTTTGAATTGTGAACATGGTAAAGATTTTTTTGTCATGGGTGGATGGAAACTGGAGAAATGAAGTAAGCTATTACGGTCAGTCGGTTTGCGATATAGGTCTGTTTTGAGTTTGCCCTGAGGATTTATGGTGACAACTGTGTCCAGATAGGCTATTGATGAGTTGCTATGGTGGATGGTGAACTGGAGCTCTGGCCAAATGGAGTTTAAATGATTGTGAAATGTGAGGAGAGATTCTTCTGTTCCAGTCCAGATGCAAAAAATGTTGTCTATGTGTAACGCACCTAGTTGATCAGTTAGGATCTCAACTGCGGAAGCAATGGACATCCACTATTATCCCACCACCCTTGTTTTTGGCTGTGGGATTCGCGGTTACTCAGTATGTACCCCAGGCGTCTCTCTCAGTCTTGGGCGGAGAGTTTGGGGTAACAAAATCATTTACCGCTATCCATCTAATTAGTTACTGCTGGAAAGGAAGGTCCCCCAGTATTACAGGAGTCACAAGTTAGTATAAGCTTGTGCACAGTTCAGAGTTAGTATATAGTATGCCCTCAGTTTAGTATATAGTATGCCATAGGTTCAGGGTTAGTATATAGCATGTCCTCAGTTTTAGTATATAATATGCAGCAGGTTCAGAGTTAGTATAGCATGTCCTCAGTTTAGTATATAATATGCAGCAGGTTCAGAGTTAGTATAGCATGTCCTCAGTTTAGTATATAATATGCAGCAGGTTCAGAGTTAGTATAGCATGTCCTCAGTTTAGTATATAATATGCAGCAGGTTCAGAGTTAGTATAGCATGTCCTCAGTTTAGTATATAATATGCAGCAGGTTCAGAGTTAGTATAGCATGTCCTCAGTTTAGTATATAATATGCAGCAGGTTCAGAGTTAGTATAGCATGTCCTCAGTTTAGTATATAATATGCAGCAGGTTCAGAGTTAGTATAGCATGTCCTCAGTTTAGTATATAATATGCAGTAGGTTCAGAGTTTGTATAGCATGTCCTGAGTTCAGTGTTGGTTTGGAATATCGCCTCACACCAGCAGGAACCACCCCACTCTGAGTTCCAGGACCTTAATCAGAGCAGGTAACAGGCATATACTTGCGGTTAGTTGGTCCTGGCTAGGAAGCCAGCAGTGGGGAAGCCAGTAGCAAGAAGGTAGGCAGTCCTTCACAATGTTGTTAGGGATCCAGGTCTGGATATGTGGACAGAGTCCTCAGATGCAATGGAGCTAGCAGGGTGCGCACTCCATTAGTGGAACACCCTGCTTAGCACCTGTCTTCTATTTAAGGCCCGGAGGTAAGTGGGCGGAGTCACAGGGAGCCGCTGCGATCCAGGCTGTACTGTTACAGTACCCCCTCCTTAAGGGACCCCTCCGGGGTACCCCACTAGGAGAGGGTCGGTTGGGAAATCTTCTATGGAACAATCTTTGGAGTCTGGGAGCATGAACGTTTTGCACATCTTCCCAAGAGTCATCCTGGGGACCATACCCCTTCCATCTAACGAGATACTGGATCTTCCCCCGTCTTCTTCTGGAATCAATGAGCTGCTCAACTTCAAATTCTTCTTCTCCTTGGACCTCTATCGGCGGCAAGGGTCGAGGATCATTTGATGGGAACGGCCTAGGTCTAAACGGCTTCAGTAGTGACACGTGGAATGTGGGATGTACCTGTAATCGAGGAGGAAGGGTGAGTCTCACCGTGTTGGGGTTAATAATCCTATCTATCGGAAAAGGACCCAGGAATTGTCTTCCCAATTTCTTGGAAGGTACCCCCAACCAAAGGTTTCTTGTTGATAACCAAACCGAGTCTCCGACCTGGTAGGGAGGATTTTCTATCCTACGACGGTCGTAGTAAAACTTCTGTCTTTCCTTTGCCCGTTGAAGGTTGTCTTTTAGCGTCTTAAGGGTAGTTTGCAAAGTGGTCAGATAATCGTCTGTGGCTGGAACGTTTGTGGGAAGGCTGGTTTGAGGAAGAGACCTAGGGTGAAATCCGTAATTAGCAAAGAATGGAGTATGTAATGTGGAGGAATTCGTAGAATTATTATAGGCGAATTCAGCGAGAGGAAGTAGGCCCTCCCAGTCATCCTGGAGAAATGAGCAGTGACATCTGAGAAACTGTTCCAGACACTGATTCACCCTTTCAGTCTGCCCATTAGTTTGGGGGTGATAGGCGGTAGACATTCTGTGGTCGATTTGAAGTCTGGAACAAAGTGCTCTCCAGAATTTGGATACGAATTGCGAACCACTGTCTGATATGACCTGGCTATGAATTCCATGTAACTTAATAATATTAGACAGGAATACCACGGCCGTTTCCTTGGAGGAGGGTAACTTCTTGAGGGGTACGAAGTGTGCCATCTTAGTCAGCAAATCCACTACCACCATGATGGTGTTGTTTCCTCTGGAAAGGGGAAGTTCAACTATGAAATCCATCGAGACCCATTCCCAGTGTCTGTTGGCGATGGGAAGACTCATTAGGAGACCATAAGGTCGGTTCCTGTCAGTTTTACATGAGGCACAGGTCTCGCACGTGGGAACGTATTCCTCAATTTGTTTAGTCATCTTTGGCCACCAGAAGTTCCTGCGTATCAGGGTTGTGGTTTTAGCAATGCCGGGATGTCCCGCGAGGGGTAAATCATGGCAAAGTTTGATCACCTGATTGGTGAGGGAGGGTGGTATATACAGTTGGCTGTCCTTGTAAAGGAGACCCTGTTGGTTCTGCGAAAGACCAGGGGGGGTATTATCATGGTCATTAATTAGAGCATCCTTGAGCTGGGTTTCCAACGTTATGGTGGCAAGGACGAGTTTCTTCGGTGGAATGATCCATGTGGGGTGCGAATTTCAGGCAGTCATGACAAGGCGTCGGCCTTCCCATTTTTTGAGCCTGGTCGGTATGTAATTTGGAAGTTAAACCTGTCGAAAAAAAAACTCCACCGTACTTGGCGGCCTGATAGTGTTTTATTGGTTTTCAGGTATTGTAGATTACGGTGATCCGTATAAATTGTGATGGGGTGTATTGATCCTTCAAGTAAATGCCTCCAATTTTCCAGGGAGCATTTTATGGCGAGGAGTTCCTTTTCGCCTATGGGGTAATTGAATTCGGCGGTATTTAGCGTCCGGGAGTAGAACCCGATAGGATGTAACGGAGTTGAAAAAGAGCTTCGCTGGGACAGAACGGCTCCTATGGCTGCCTGGGATGCGTCTACTTCCAGCACGTAGTGATGGTTCGGATTTGGGAGAGTCAGTATCGGTGCCGTAGTGAACCTGTTCTTTAATAACTCAAACGCTGATTGGGCGTCCTTGGACCAAACGAACTTCGTGTTGACACTAGTTAAGCGGGTTAGTGGTTTAGTGGTAGCGGAGAAATCTTTAATAAATTTCCTATAGAAGTTTGAGAACCCCAGGAACCGTTGAAGAGCTTTCCTGGAATCCGGGATCGGACAATTTTGGATGCAAGTGATTTTTGAGTGATCCATCTGGATACCCTTGGGTGAAATTATGTATCCGAGGAAGGGAAGAGAAGTAGTCTCGAACACACATTTTTCCTGTTTGACGTATAAGCGATGAACACTTAACCGTGCAAGAACCCAACGGACATGTTTCCTGTGATCGTGTAAGTTATCGGAATACACTAGTATATCATCAAGATAGATGATTACACATACGTCCAGTAGATCCCTAAAGATGTCGTTAATAAAATTTTGGAATGTGGCAGGGGCGTTGCACAACCCAAAGGGCATCACTGTATACTCGAAGAGTCCATACCGAGTGCGGAAGGCTGTCTTCCATTCATCACCTTTTCTGATCCTAATTAAGTTGTATGCGCCTCTCAAATCCAGCTTGGTGTAGATTGTTGCTGTTTGTAATCTTTCTATGAGTTCGGATATTAGCGGCAAGGGGTACCGATTTTTGATTGTTACTTTGTTCAAGGCTCTGTAATCTATGATGGGCCTTAGGCTTGATTCTTTGTTTCTCACGAAGAACATCCCTGCTGCTGCCGGGGAGGTTGAAGGCTGAATAAAACCTTTTCGTAAATTCTCTTCTAGGTACTGTTTGAGGTGAACAAGTTCTGGTTGTGCCAATAGATAAATTCTACCCGTGGGTATCTCACTACCCGGCAGCAAGTCTATGGGGCAATCGTAAGATCTATGGGGCGGAAGAGATTCCGCCTTCTTTGCGCTGAATACCTCAGCAAAGTCTGCGCATTGGCTGGGAACCTGGTTCACTCCCACGTGCATGAGAGATTTGAGAGGAAAGCAGGTCTCCATACAATAAGGTGACGTAAACTGAACTCTCCCCTGTTTCCATAGGAGGGTTGGCTGGTGTATTTGCAACCATGGCAACCCAAGAATCACGGGAAACAATGGAGAGTGTATGATATCAAGGGATAAGAATTCTGTGTGGTTATTTTCACATGTCACCATGAGGGGTTGAGTCTGACTGTGGATAGGACTAGAAGTGGTACCGTCAATGAAATTCACGGATATCGGAACGTTTTTTCTCATGTGGGGAATTTTATTTCGCTCAACCAGATGCATGTCGATAAAATTCCCCGAAGCTCCCGTGTCCACCATGGCTTCAACGGTAATCCGGTTTTGGTCCCACTGTAAGGTGAGAGACGTGTATATGTAACCACCAGTACTATTTTTTGTACTGCCTAAGGTACAAAACGTGCCGCTCTTACCTTTGCACTTCTTACGTATCGCGGGGCATCCGTCAACGGTATGGTCAGCAGACGCACAGTATAAACAGAGGTTGAGGTTACGTCTCCTGGCTTTCTCTCTCTCGGTCAGAGGTCCTCGGATCGCCCCAATCTCCATCATCTCTACAGCAGGACCCTGGCTGGACGGTCTTGGGTTGGGTGTGAAGCCTGAGACTCTCTCGGCTCTACGTTCCCTCAGCCGTCTGTCAATGGTGGTGGCCTTCTGCATCAAGGCATTAAGTGTAAGTGGTAATTCTCCTCGGGCTAATTCGTCCTTCAGGGCCTCGGAAAGACCTAGGCGGAACTGATTCCTAAGAGTGAGGTCATTCCATTCAGTCTCCCGGGCCCAGCGAGTGTATTCCGCAATAAAGTCCTCTACAGGTCGTCTCCCTTGTTTAAGGCTGCGTATAGCGGTCTCAGCGGTCAGCTGTTTACTATGGTCCTCGTAGAGAAGGGCCATTTTTTCAAGGAACAGAGGGAAGGAATCCAGGACTGGGTCTTCCTTTTCTAAATAAGTATTGGCCCATGCTCTGGGCTCCCCCCTGAGGTAAGAGATCATGGTAAGTACTTTTGTTCTGTCAGTTGGGTAAGTCCGGGGCTGCAGCTCAAACATTAGTTTGCACGCGTTCAGGAAATCCCTGAACTGCCTTCGGTCACCCGAGAATATCTCAGGTGGGCTGACCTTGGGTTCTGGTCCATCACGGGGGTGTCCTGGCCCCTGAGTGACAAGTTGCCGTAGTGCCTGGTTTTCTAGCTGGAGATGTTGTACAGTCACGTTGAGGGTCTCCACCCTCTTAGTGAGGGTGACGAGGTGACCTGCAACCTCCGCTGGATCCATGTGGGTTCCACTAATATGTAACGCACCTAGTTGATCAGTTAGGATCTCAACTGCGGAAGCAATGGACATCCACTATTATCCCACCACCCTTGTTTTTGGCTGTGGGATTCGCGGTTACTCAGTATGTACCCCAGGCGTCTCTCTCAATCTTGGGCGGAGAGTTTGGGGTAACAAAATCATTTACTGCTATCCATCTAATTAGTTACTGCTGGAAAGGAAGGTCCCCCAGTATTACAGGAGTCACAAGTTAGTATAAGCTTGTGCACAGTTCAGAGTTAGTATATAGTATGCCCTCAGTTTAGTATATAGTATGCCATAGGTACAGGGTTAGTATATAGCATGTCCTCAGTTTAGTATATAATATGCAGCAGGTTCAGAGTTAGTATAGCATGTCCTCAGTTTAGTATATAATATGCAGCAGGTTCAGAGTTAGTATAGCATGTCCTCAGTATATAATATGCAGCAGGTTCAGAGTTAGTATAGCATGTCCTCAGTTTAGTATATAATATGCAGCAGGTTCAGAGTTAGTATAGCATGTCCTCAGTTTAGTATATAATATGCAGCAGGTTCAGAGTTAGTATAGCATGTCCTCAGTTTAGTATATAATATGCAGCAGGTTCAGAGTTAGTATAGCATGTCCTCAGTTTAGTATATAATATGCAGCAGGTTCAGAGTTAGTATAGCATGTCCTCAGTTTAGTATATAATATGCAGTAGGTTCAGAGTTTGTATAGCATGTCCTGAGTTCAGTGTTGGTTTGGAATATCGCCTCACACCAGCAGGAACCACCCCACTCTGAGTTCCAGGACCTTAATCAGAGCAGATAACAGGCATATACTTGCGGTTAGTTGGTCCTGGCTAGGAAGCCAGCAGTGGGGAAGCCAGTAGCAAGAAGGTAGGCAGTCCTTCACAATGTTGTTAGGGATCCAGGTCTGGATATGTGGACAGAGTCCTCAGATGCAATGGAGCTAGCAGGGTGCACACTCCATTAGTGGAACACCCTGCTTAGCACCTGTCTTCTATTTAAGGCCCGGAGGTAAGTGGGCGGAGTCACAGGGAGCCGCTGCGATCCAGGCTGTACTGTTACACTATGTACCTTTTCCATAGCTTGCAATGTGTTATGAAGAGATCTGATGGGTATATGTAGGTGGACTCAAACTGTGCCATAAAACAATTTGCATAAGGAGGGGCCTGTTTGACCCCATAGCGGTACCCTGTACCTGTAAGTAAAATGTGTCCTGGAACATAAAGAAGTTGTGATGAGGCACTAGTTTGAGGAGGTCAAGGCATAGTGAGATGATGTCTTTGTGCAAATCGGTATTGGTCAACATAGTCATTACTGCATCAATGCCCTTTTCGTGTTTGATAGAGGTATACAAACTAGTGACATCCCAGGTAACCAGAAACGTGTTAGGTGGTAATGGGTCCAATTGTCTAATTAATTTGAGAAATGAGGTAGTGTCCAGGAGGAAAGATGTGGTACATTTAACATGAGGGGTAAGGACCTTCTCAAGAAAGATAGACAGAGGAGATAGTATGGACTCAGTGGATGCAACTATTGGTCGGCCAGGAGGATGATGGAGATCTTTATGGATTTTGGGTAGTATATAGAAAACCGGTGTAATGGGGTAGGCTTTAGTTAGAAAGTTGACAGTTGGAGTATCAATGGTGCCCTTGGTATGATGATGTCTTAGGGTATTATTGATTAAGGTGGCTACAGATGCCGTGGGGTTGTGGTCTAATTTTCTATAGACTTCTGTATTTTTAAGTTGGCGGTGTATTTCTGCCACGTATTGAGTTTTGTCCATCACGACAAGTGCTCCCCCCTTATCTGCAGGTTTCAAAATCAGCTTTTTTTACCCGTTTTAATGCCTCTAGGGATACTCTTTCTGTATTGGTCAGGTTATTCGTGTACTTGTATTGGCCCTCTCTAACCCCTTTGATAAAAGTGTCAGTGTCTCTTTGTACCAATTTGATAAAGGTTTCCACGGCTGGTTGGTTACGTGGGGGCATGTATGTACTTTTGGTACGTAAGCCTAGGTCCCGGGATGATATGAGTGAACCTTCCTTATCAGGAGTAGGATATACTTCCCTATTTTCGTCTTCGAAATGTGCTCGAAGGCGAATATTTCTGAAAAAGCGCAGTAAATCAAGTTCCAGCTCAAAACTGTTTAAACAGTATGAGGGGCAAAAAGATAGTCCTTTTTGTAATAAAGTCAGTTCAGATGGACTGAGGGGAGTCGAGGAGATATTAATCACCAATGACTCAGATGACGGTAGCGAATGTGTGGAATGTGTGTTAATTGAACTATACGGTACCTGGGATCTGGTAGTGATGGATGACATTTGTTGTTGCGATGTCCCAGTTCTGGGTGGTCTTCGGGTATTCCTAGGTCTGCGTTGTTCATCAGGATGGCGGGAATCCTGGCTCGAAGCTGATCTCTGAGAATCCATGGAGGATGCTCTTCCACTTTTCCTCGGACGAAATCCGGCGGAGTCTGGCCAATGGTAGATTCTGTTGCTCTTATAATCTTCTGTATCTCTTAGGGCTGCACGATATATCGCAAAAGTAATCGAATCGCGATAATCGGCAAATGCGGTTTGGCGATTCGGCCGAGCCGAAAATGCCGCGATTATTATATATGAAGGGGCCCCTATTGATAAAAAAAAGTCCTCTGTCCTATTACAGCCTCTGTACTTACTTTCACAATGAATGCATGCACTGCAGCGACGAGCGGGAGCGAGCGAGGCAGCCGGCCGGCGCGGGACTGACGTCACTTAGTCACGCTCCTGCTTCCTGAATTAAGTGGGAGGAGCGTGCCAGTGACGTCAGTCACGCGCCGGCCGGCTCGCTCTCTGCCGCTCTCTGCAGTGTGAGTGCATTCATAGTGAAAGTACAGAGGCTGGCCATTTTATGAATAGGAGAGTTAACACATGAAGGGACACATGGGGCCATGAGGGGGACCAGCATAAGATGCTATATGTGTGTCTTATGCTGGCCCCCCTCGTGGCCCCATGTGTCATAGCACACATCCCCTATAACAGTGCCCTCCGCAGGTCCCCCATAACAGTGCCCTCCGCAGGTCCCCCATAACAGTGCCCTCCGCAGGTCCCCCATAACAGTGCCCTCCGCAGGTCCCCCATAACAGTGCCCTCCGCAGGTCCCCCATAACAGTGCCCTCCGCAGGTCCCCCATAACAGTGCCCTCCGCAGGTCCCCCATAACAGTGCCCTCCGCAGGTCCCCCATAACAGTGCCCTCCGCAGGTCCCCTATAACAGTGCCCTCCGCAGGTCCCCCATAACAGCGCCCTCCGCAGGTCCCCCATAACAGCATCATCCACAGATCTACACCTCCACAGATCTCCCACATAACAGCGTCCTCCACAAATCCCCCATAACAGCATCATCCACAGATCTACACCTCCACAGATCTCCCACATAACAGCGTCCTCCACAAATCCCCCATAACAGCATCATCCACAGATCTACACCTCCACAGATCTCCCACATAACAGCGTCCTCCACAAATCCCCCATAACAGCATCATCCACAGATCTACACCTCCACAGATCTCCCACATAACAGCGTCCTCCACAAATCCCCCATAACAGCATCATCCACAGATCTACACCTCCACAGATCTCCCACATAACAGCGTCCTCCACAAATCCCCCATAACAGCATCATCCACAGATCTACACCTCCACCGATCTCCCACATAACAGCGTCCTCCACAAATCCCCCATAACAGCATCATCCACAGATCTACACCTCCACAGATCTCCCACATAACAGCGTCCTCCACAAATCCCCCATAACAGCATCATCCACAGATCTACACCTCCACCGATCTCCCACATAACAGCGCCATCCACAGATCCCCCACATAACAGTGCGTCATCCACAGATCCCCCACATAACAGTGCGTCATCCACAGATCCCCCACATAACAGCGTCATCCACAGATCCCCCACATAACAGCGCCATCCACAGATCCCCCACATAACAGTGCGTCATCCACAGATCCCCCACATAACAGTGCGTCATCCACAGATCCCCCACATAACAGCGTCATCCACAGATCCCCCACATAACAGCGTCATCCACAGATCCCCCACATAACAGCGTCATCCACAGATCCCCCACATAACAGCGTCCTCCACAGATCCCCCACATAACAGCGTCCTCCACAGATCCCCCACATAACAGCGTCATCCACAGATCCCCCACATAACAGCGTCATCCACAGATCCCCCACATAACAGCGTCATCCACAGATCCCCCACATAACAGCGCCATCCACAGATACCCCATAACTATGTCATACCCAGCCGCGTCAGCGGCTCTTATGGGAAAATCCAAGCAAATAGACCTCTAGCACAATTCCCTTAAAATATCGCATCGCACATCGTTATCGCAATTTTTAGGGCCCTAATCGCAATCGCACCAAATTCCCATATCGTGCAGCCCTAGTATCTCTCAGAAATTTCTTTTTCTTGGAGAACTCGATTTCTTTCCGTCTTTCTAGGAGGATAGTGGATAGTCCCCTAGGGATCATCTTGGTTTTGAGGTACTCGGCCAGCTTAACACTCTGTAGCTCAAAATTTTGCAGCTTCTTGGTCTCACGTTCCAGATCTCTTTCTTGCAGTTCAACTGCCGGTGTCTGGAGGAAATCACTGGATGAGGTGACTTGCGCCAGAACGGATGAAATCTCGTTATCTGCAAAGGATAAGGTGTTGTTGGCCATTTTGGTGTTCCTGGTGCGTTCCAAATCAGGGAAACGTAATATGTGGAACAAATTTGTTCACACCGGGTTTTCTCCGCTGTGTATAGGGTTCCCACCCCAGAGTGTAGTATAACAAAAATCACAGCATTGAGAGGTATTCTTTGATTGCAATTTATTTTTGCAGGTAATATGCGACATTCATGTGAATGCGTTTTCGGCTGTATTTGCCTTCATCAGACACTATGGAACAGAGAATAATAGTGTCATATATATACACACATATATATACTCAAAGCATATACATAGACTTATGTAATACACCATGGGTGACAATAAATCAAAAGGTACATAAAAGGTGAAACAAAAGGAAAAAAGAACAAACAAGCACAATAAAGAAAAAAATGGCAAGCAGATAATTGATGAAAGATCATCCTGATGTAGAATTACAATTCAGTAGCTACATAATATTGTGCTGGCATATAACATAGGATTTGCATGGCGATGCGATGGTTCCTGAAGGATCAGATTAAGGAAAAAGCCAGATCTAGAGAGAATCCTCTAATTGAAATATGATGCCCATTCTAGTAAGTCACAAGCTAAGATAGCCACAGGTATGGTGATGAGGACAACATATCAGACAAATGAATAACCCCAAGTATGATAATGAAAATGACATATCAATCAGGTAACTAGATAGCCTAATAAGTCACAAGCTAAGATGAATAGCCACAGGTATGGCGATGAGGACAACATATCAGACAGATAAATAACTCCAAGTATGATAATGAAAATGACATATCAATCTGTGAAATGTCGCTGCCACCAGCGCCTAATAAAAAAATTACACTGAATGAATGTCACTGAGATTTAGGATGCGCACACGTTATACAGGAGGTATAGCGCAAGTAATGTCGCAGCCACCACCGCCTAATAAAAAATGACACTGAATTATTGTCGCTAATATTTCGAATGCGCACACATTATACATTAAATTTGGCGCTGGTAATGTCGCTGTCATCACAGGCTAATAAAAAATTACAATGAATGAATGTCCCTGATATTTCGAATGCGCACATGTTATTCAGAAGATTTAGGGCAGGTAATGTCGCTGCCACCACCGCCTAATAAAAAATTACATTGAATGAATGTCCCTGATATTTCGGATGCGCACACGTTATACAGTAGATTTTACGCTGGTAATGTTGCTGTCACCACTGGCTAATAAAAAAATTACACTGAATGAATGTCGCTGATATTTCGGATGCGCACACGTTATATAGGAGATTTAGCACAGGCAATGTTGCTGCCACCACCGCCTAATAAAAAATTTGACTGAATGAATGTCACTGTTATTTAGGATGCGCACATGTTATACAGGAGGTATAGCGCAAGTAATGTCGTTGCCACCACCGCCTAATAAAAAGTTACACTGAATGAATGTTGCTGATTTTTCAGATGCGCACATGTTATATAGGAGATTTGGCGCTGGTAATGTCGCTGTCACCACCGGCTAATAAAAATTTACACTGAATGAATGTCGCTGATATTTCGGTTGCGCACACGTTATACAGGAGATTTAGCGCAGGTAATGTTGCTGCCACCACCGCCTAATAAAAAATGACACTGAATGAATGTCGCTGATATTTCTGATGCGCACACGTTATACATTAGATTTGGCGCTGGTAATGTCGCTGTCATTACAGGCTAATAAAAATTACACTGAATGAATGTCGCTGATATTTCAAATGCGCACACGTTATACAGGAGATTTAGTGCAAGTAATGTCGCTGCCACCACCGCCTGATAAAAAATGACACTGAATGAATGTCGCTGATATTTCGGATGCGCACATGTTATACCATAGATTTGGCGCTGGTAATGTCGCTATCACCACCGGCTAATAAAAAATTACACTGAATGAATGTCGCTGATATTTCAGATACACAAACGTTTTATAGTAGATATAGCGCAGCTAATGTCACTGTCCGCAGCGGACACCATCTACGGAAAAAGGACACTGGATGTCAGATATTTTTTGGATGCGCACACTTTAACACTGGAGATGTGGCGCAGCTAATGTCACTGTCCGCAGCAGACACCGTGTACGGAAAAAGGACACTGTATGTCACAGATTTTTGAAGTGCACATGTTACACTGCAGATGTGGGCCTGCTAAGGTCACTGTCAGAATCAGACACTGTCAATTGAAAAATGTAACTTTATGTCACAGAAAAATGTTAGAAGCGCACATGTTAGGCTACTTTCACACTAGCGTTCGGGGCTCCGCTTGTGAGTTCCGTTTGAAGGCTCTCACAAGCGGCCCCGAACGGATCCGTCCAGCCCTAATGCATTCTGAATGGATGTGGATCCGCTAAGAATGCATCAGTCTGGCTCCGTTTGTCCTCCGCTCCGCTCAGCAGGCGGACCCCTGAACGCAGCTTGCAGCGTTCAGGTGTCCGCCTGGCCGTGCGGAGGCAAACGGATCCGTCCAGACTTACAATGTAAGTCAATGGGGACGGATCCGTTTGAAGTTGACACAGTATGGCTCAATTTTCAAACGGATCCGTCTCCCATTGACTTTCAATGTAAAGTCAAAACGGATCCGTTTGCATTATCATGAACAAAAAAAAAAAAAAATTTTTTTTTTTTTTTTTTTTTTTTGTTCATGGTAATGCAAACGGATCCGTTCTGAACGGATCTAAGCGTTTGCATTATAGGTGCGGATCCGTCCGGGCACATACCAGACGGATCCGACCTAAACGCAGGTGTGAAAGTAGCCTTACACAGCAGATGTGGGCCTGGTATGGTCACTGTCAGAAGCGGACACCGTCTGTTGAAAAATTAAATTTTATGGCACACAAAATTTTTAGAAGCGCACAAGTTACACAGCAGAGGTGGGCCTGGTAAGGTCACTGTCAGAAGCGGACAACGTCTATTAAAAAATAAAATTTTGTGGCACAGAATCTTTTTTTAAGTGTACACGTTACACAGCAGATGTGGGCCTGGTAAGGTCACTGTCAGAAGCGGACACTGTGTATTGAAAAATTTAATTGTATGACACAGATACATTTTTGAAGCGCACACGTTACACTACAGATGTGGCCCTGGTAAGGTCACTGTTACAAGCGGACACCGTCTATGGAAAAAGTGCACTGGATGTCACTGATATTTTAGTGATGCGCACACTTTAAACAGGAGATGTGGCGCAGATAATTTAACTGTCCGCAGGGGACACCGTCTACCGAAAAAGTGCACTGGATGTCACTGATATTTTAGGGATGCACACATTTTAAACAGGAGATGTGGTGCGGATAATTTAACTGTCCGCAGCGGACACCGTCTACGGAAAAAGTGCACTGGATGTTACTGATATTTTAGTGATGTGCACACTTTAAACAGGAGATGTGGCGCGGATAGTTTAACTCTTCGCAGGGGACACCATCTACGGAAAAAGTGCACTGGATGTCACTGATATTTTAGGGATGTGCACACTTTTCACAGGAGATGTGGCGCGGATTATTTAACTGTCTGCAGCGGACACCGTCTACGGAAAAAGTGCACTGGATGTCACTGATATTTTAGGGATGCGCACACTTTAAACAGGAGATGGGGCAAGGATAATTTAACTGTCCACAGCGGACATCGTCTACGGAAAAAGTGCACTGGATGTTACTGATATTTTAGGAATGTGCACTTTTCACAGGAGATGTGGCACAAATAATCTAACTGTCCGCAGCGGCCTATTACACGGTATTTAGCGCAGTATGCAAAATGTATAATATATATATTGCTGCTGTCACACACAATAATCCTTAAAAGGACCTTTGAGTCTCTGAAAAGTTTTTGTATAAAAATCTTCCTATTACACTCCCTACACTGTCTGTACCTTCCTATGCACAGCTCTCCCTAACACTGAGCAATTTAGCGCAGGTTGCGCTACAAACATATATTGCTGCTGTCACACACAATAGTCCTTACAAGGACTTTTGGGTCTCTGTATGTTTTTTTGGTACAAAAACGTTTCAATTACACTCCCTACACTCTCTGTCCCTTCCTATGCTCAGCTCTCCCTGACTTCGAATGAGCCGAACACGCGTCATCGGGTGCTATTTAGCACCCAATGACAAGTTCCAGCCAGCCAATCACTGTAATGCCAGTAGCCAACATGGCTACTGGCATTACAGTGAGGGCAGTACTTACCTGCACGTTTATTGGCTGCTTAGCCGCAAAACGTGCGGGGAGGAGACTCGAGCATTGCGCTCGAGTACATGCAGTACTCGGCCGAGTACCACCATGTACCGAGCATAGCGATGCTCGAGCCGAACTGACATTCGGCCGAGCATGCTCGCTCAACACTATTTAAAACATGTATAACTGCACCGCTGACCAACAAATATATTTTTTCTTTTTCCGCTAATACACGCCACAAAAGGCTTTAGAACAGATAACTGCACCGCTGACCGTCAAATATATTTTTTCTTTTTCAACTAATACACGCCACAAAATGCATTAGAACATATAACTGCACCACACAAGGGCAAATAATACGTAGAAATATGTCCTTGTAATAAACCCTCTTAATGGCTGTTTCATACAGCACTTGCACCCTAATAAGAACGACTGAAATTACCGAGCTGTATAATTGCAATTTGGACCCCCAGTCAGTGCAGCAAAGTGTAATAGGATTGTTCCTATTATCCAGGCTATAGCCTCCTCTACTGAACCCTGTTCAGCATAAATGCTGTGGAATGATTCCTCCCTATCCTTTCCCTTTACCTTGAATAATCTTGCCCTGCACTTGTAAATCATTTTTTTTTAGCACAATGAAGTTTTTTCTAACACTGTCCCTAGCGCCTACTGACGTCTCTCCCTGCACTAAGTTCACTGGTAAATGGCAGAATCTAAGATGGCTGACGCTATTTATAGGGCGGTGACAGGGCTGGCCAGGGCCGGTGCAAGGATTTTTGCCGCCCTAGGCAAGATAAAAATTGACGCCCCCCCCCCCCCCCTTATCAGATGATCTGCCCATATCATGTTCCACCCCTTTCTCAGTTTTTAAATTAAAAGAACTGCTATGTTTCCCTTAGGGTTAATCCAGCTTCTTGTAGCTGTCTCTTTTTGCGGAACGGAATTGCGGGCCCATACAACGTGCTGCCCCGATCCGGAACTGCGGACCCGGATCCGCAATTCCGATCCTGAAAAAAATAGAACATGTCCTATTCTTGTCCGCAATAGTGCCGGCAATGTGCGGTCCGCAAAGTGCGGAACGCACATTGCCGCTGTCCGTGTTTTGTGGATCCGCAAAACACACACGGATGTGTGAATGGACCCTAAATGTGAAGTAAATTAGTTTCCAATGTAGTATTAATAACTAAACAATTAAATAATAAACATATTGCATTGTCTACTTACCACCAGGACAATAAGATGATCTAGTCTCTGACTGCAGTCTGGCTCTGGGGACTCCCTTGTCGCTCTCATTATCCCCCCCCCCCTCTCCCTTGTCACTCATTATTTCCACCCTTCCCACTCATTATTTCCCCCCCCATGTCACTCATTATTTCCACCCCCTTGTCACTCATTATTTCCCCCCCTTGTCACTCATTATCCCCCCCCCTTGTCACTCATTATTCCCCCTCCCTTGTCACTCAATATCCCCCCCCCTTGTCACTCATATTCCCCCCCCCCCTTGTCACTCATATTCTCCCCCCCCTTGTCACTCATATTCTCCCCCCCCCTGTCACTCATATTCTCCCCCCCCCTGTCACTCATATTCCCCCCCCTTGTCACTCATATTCTCCCCCCCCTTGTCACTCATATTCTCCCCCCCCTTGTCACTCATATTCTCCCCCCCCTTGTCACTCATTATTCCCCCCCTTGTCACTCATTATCCCCCCCCTTGTCACTCATTATTCTCCCCCCCTTGTCACTCATTATTCTCCCCCCCCTTGTCACTCATTATTCCCCCTCCCTTGTCACTCATTATTCCCCCCCCTTGTCACTCATTATTCCCCCCCCCCCTTGTCACTCATTCTACCCCCACCTCTAGTGTAGCATGGCCGAGCTCTGTTCGATCCGCGGTACAGGAGCTTTTGTTTCCTGTACCCGACCGGACTGACAGGAAGTGCACACTAAGTGAGCACTTCCTGTCAGTCCGGCCGGGTACAGGAAACAAAAGCTCCTGTACTGCGGACCGAACAGAGCTCGGCCACGCTACATTAACAGCACAGAGCAGGATTCTTTAGAGCGGCAAGCGCTCAGCCTCAGCCGCATGAGGGGTCCCGCCGGCCGCCCCCAACTTATATAAGCATTTTTTTTTTTTTTTTTTTCGCAACAGGCGCCGGGCGCCCCCTGCTGCATGGCGCCGTAGGTGACTGCCTAAATCGCCTTACTGGTGGCGCCGGCCCTGGGGCTGGCTGCTGATTGGCTGCATGCATGGAATTATGGTTGATCCACAAAACCACAAAGCGCGAGGAAATTCGGATTTGGTGAAAATCTAATTTTTCCTGAAATTCGGATAGAATTCCACTTCGTCAACTTCTATTCGCTCATCTCTAATGGTAATACATCTTTTTTTTTTCATATCTCATGTTGTATTGGTATTGACCCTATGGGTATTACTTTAGCACTTTTGTGTGGGACATTGGAGACCTCATATACAAATTTATTGCATGTTGCCCGTTTTAATTTGGTTTCTCTGCATTGTTTATCATTACACAGCATTCACTATCTGGACACTATGGAAGGGATTTATCAAAACTGGTGTAAAGGAAAACCAAACAGATTCCACTTTTTATTTTTCAAAATGCAACTAAGTCAGTTTTCAGTATACACCAGTTTGATAAATCTCACCCTATGTCTTCTGGGGAGAGTGGAAGTGATGTTGATAATTATGTGCCCCCAGAACTTCTGTCCTATTGTGAGAATAGTTTCTGCTATGATAATTTTTGTGAATTTAATTGGTTTTACAATAGAGAACCGCCTTGGCAATAATTACTATGCTGACAAAATATTTACAGAGTCTTGAAATAGATCATACAAACAACTAATTGAGATCATGATGCCACTCACAGTTTATACATAAATTGTTTAAATACCAACTTTTATTAGGAATGAGACGTTTATTTGTTTGTCACACAGCCTTTGGTAATTGTCACTTTTGCTTTAATTCTCTCCTGTTTTGCTGTAAGAGAGAACAGACTAATATACTGCTAATGCTGGCCTCAATTCCCACCATGCTGACTCACGGCCACTCTAGCGACTTGCTGGCTCTGCCAAGGGCCGTCTTTAACCCCTTAAGGACTCAGCCCTATTTCACCTTAAGGACTTGGCCATTTTTTGCAAATCTGACCAGTGTCACTTTAAGTGCTGATAACTTTAAAACGCTTTGACTTATCCAGGCCGTTCTGAGATAGTTTTTTCGTCACATATTGTACTTCATGACACTGCTAAAATTGGGTCAAAAAAGTTAATTTTTTTGCATAAAAAAATACCATATTTACCAAAACTTTTGAAAAATTTGCAAATTTCAAAGTTTCAGTTTCTCTACTTCTGTAATACATAGTAATACCCCCAAAAATTGTGATGACTTTACATTCCCCATATGTCTACTTCATGTTTGTAGCATTTTGGGAATGATATTTTATTTTTTGGGGATGTTACAAGGCTTAGAAGTTTAGAAGCAAATCTTGAAATTTTTCAGAAATTTACAAAAACCCAATTTTTAGGGACCACTACAGGTCTGAAGTCACTTTGCGAGGCTTACATAATAGAAACCGCCCAAAAATGACCCCATTCTATAAACTACACCCCTCAAGGTATTCAAAACTGATTTTACAAACGTCGTTAACCCTTTAGGTGTTGCACAAGAGTTATTGGCAAATGGGGATGAAATTTGAGAATTTAATTTTTTTGCCTAATTTTCCATTTTAACCCATTTTTTCCACTAACAAAGCAAGGGTTAACAGCTAAACAAGACTGTATCTTTATTGCCCTGACTCTGCAGTTTACAGAAACACCTCATATGTGGCCGTAAACTACTGTACGGGCACACAGTAGGGCGTAGAGTGAAAGGTGCGCCGTATGGTTTTTGGAAGCCAGATTTTGCTGGACTGGTTTTTTGACACCATGTCCCATTTGAAGCCCCCCTGATGCACCTCAGAGACCACAAGGATCAGAATCGTCTAAAAGCGCAGCAAACCGCAGGTCTGAATTGACCTGCGGTTTGCTGCAATCGCCTATACGGGGGGGTCACATGACCCCCCTCGGCATTGTGACAGGATGCCGGCTGAATGATTTCAGCCGGCATCCTGTTCGGATTAACCCCCGGGGCGCCGCAATCTTATTTTAAACTCATGACGTACCGGTACGTCATGGGTCCTTAAAGACTCGGGACCCATGCCGTACCGATACGTCCTAAGTCCTTAAGGGGTTAATATTGATTGGACACTGGGCAAAAATTTACTTGGGCCCCCTGGATCCCGCCTTCCCACACTTTAGCATGCAATCACAGCCTCCACCACAACACACACACACACACACAAAATCCACACACCTGGTAGAGTACAGTGAATTACTGTAAATACTTCCAGTTCTGAAGACTCCAGCGGCTCAGGATCAGTGCTCTGGGCAGCTAGGCTCAGGCTGGAAGTGGGCACCGCTCTGCAGGAAGGAGACTGGGGCTCAGCTCACCCTAGCATTACAGTGCACCCCAGCACCCCACAGTATGCAGTATAGCACCCTATAGTATACAGCACCCCACAGTATGCAGTATAGCACCCTATAGTATACAGCACCCCACAGTATGCAGTATAGCACCCTATAGTATACAGCACCCCACAGTATGCAGTATAGCACCCTATAGTATACAGCACCCCACAGTATGCAGTATAGCACCCTATAGTATACAGCACCCCACAGTATGCAGTATAGCACCCCATAGTATACAGCACCCCACAGTATACAGAATAGCACCCCATAGTATACAGCACCCCACAGTATACAGTATAGCACCTTATAGTGTACAGCACCCCACACTATACAGTATACAACACCCCACAGTATACAGCACCCCACAATATACAGTAGAGCAGTATAGCACTCCACAATATACAGCACCCCACAGCATACAGCACCTCACGGTATACAGCACCTCACAGTATACAGCCCCCCAAACTATACAGAATACAGCACCCCACAGTATACAGTAGAGCAGTATAGCACCCCACAGTATACAGCCCCCCACAGTATACAACACCCCACAGTATACAGCCCCTCACAGTATACAGCCCCTCACAGTATACAGCCCCCCACAGTATACAGCTCTCCACAGTATACAGCCCCCCACAGTATACAACACCCCACAGTATACAGTAGAGCAGTATAGCACCCCAAAGTATACAGCAGCCCTGTCATGCCCTGCTCAGGCTATGTGCGGAGGTCTGTCAGGTTAGCAGCACGTGTGTAGCCTTTTGTTTTTGTTTTGGAGTTGAGCTATATCCGCCTCTCTTCAAGTGCACTGGGTGGGGTCGTTGGTTTGAGTTTAAATTACGCCCACTCCCAGTGTCCTATGCGGATTATAGCTTCTGTCTGGCTGGGAGGAAGGAAGGAAGGATTTGCTGTTCCTGCTCAGTAAAAGATAAGTTGGTTTTTGTTTTCTTGTGGTAGTCTGTCTAGGCTGTTAGAGAGCCGCCTACCCCCTCCAGGTCCTGAGGGAGCAGGCTGCCTCTTTCCCCCTTTCACCATCTTAGGAATTTTAGGGAATCTTCAGCCTAGGCATGAGGACACGTTATTCCCACCTTCAGGGTCTGAACGTGGGCATAGAAGTCTAGGGAGAGCTGGTAGGGATTTGTCAGGAGGTGACCTTTATCCCCAGCTTCTTGCCTAGACACTTGTTTATTTATTTTCTGTGTATCTTGTATCCTGTCCGCCGTGACATTATAACCCGCCAATACTTTGACTGCCATTGCTCAGCTGTTTTGAGATGGAGTCAATTATCCCTAGAGGTTGCCGATCTGCGTAATTCGGTCACACGGTGTCAGAATGCTCTGGCATCAGGTGCAATAGGAGGAAGTCAAATTTATGGGGAGCCTAAAGTCACTCTCCCTGATAGATTTGCAGGGGGTGTGGATGATTTTATCCGCTTTAAAGAGTCATGCAAGTTGTATTTTCGGTTGCGTCCATCTTCGTCTGGTGATGAGAGTCAGAGGGTAGGGATAATCATTTCCCTTCTTAAAGGGGACGCGCAATCCTGGGCCTTTTCTCTGCCGTCCGGTTCTCTGGCTCTCCGGTCGGTGGAAGAATTTTTTAAAGCCTTGGGATTAATTTATGATTAGGGATGAGCGAACCCGAACTGTATACATTTTCGTAAAAGTCCGGGTTCGGTGTTCGGCGCTTTCTTGGCGCTTTTTGAAAGGCTGCAAAGCAGCCAATCAACAAGCGTCATACTACTTGGCCCAAGAGGCCATCACAGCCATGCCTACTATTGGCATGGCTGTGATTGGCCAGTGCACCATGTGACCCAGCCTCTATTTAAGCTGGAGTCACGTAGCGCCGCACGTCACTCTGCTATGATCAGTATAGGGAGAGGTTGCAGCTGCGACGTTAGGGCGAGATTAGGCAGATTAACTCCTCCAAAAGACTTCATTCTGTGATCGATCTGCAGCTGTGGATCATTGAAGTGCTATTATTGACTTGCTCACTCTTTTGAGGCTGCCCAGAGCGTTTTTAGATCACTTTTTTTCTGGGGTGATCGGCGGCCATTTTGTGACTTGTGGTGCGCCAGCACGAGCTATCACCAAGTGTATTTAACCATCGATAGTGTGGTTATTTTGTGCTATATCCTACATCAGCTGCAGGCTGAGCCTGTGTCACCGAAGTGCATTTAACCATCAACAGTCTGGTTATTTTTTGGCCATATACTACATCAGCTGCAGGCTGAGCCTGTGTCACCCAAGTGCATTTAACCATCAACAGTCTGATTATTTTTTGGCCATATACTACATCAGCTGCAGGCTGAGCCTGTGTCACCCAAGTGTATTTAACCATCGATAGTGTGGTTATTTTGTGCTATATCCTACATCAGCTGCAGGCTGAGCCTGTGTCACCCAAGTGCATTTAACCATCAACAGTCTGATTATTTTTTGGCCATATACTACATCTGGTGCAGGCTGAGCCTGTGTCACCCAAGTGCATTTAACCATCAACAGTGTGGTTATTTTTTGGCCATATATTACATCAGGGGCAAGTTGAGCCTGTCACCCAGCGCCTAAAAAATAGACCTGACATTTCTATTCAACCAAATCTGCACAGTTTTAGCTGGTCAAGTTATTTGTAGTGACCGTAAAAGCAGACTTTTTGTTCTGGGTTGAAAAAGCATTCCCAAATTTGCCATTCTGAAAATAACTAGTTTGTGGTATTTGAGGCCTACTTGAAATCTATCCCAAAAAGAAAATCTTACATTGAAGGTATTGATAGTGTCATTCAGAAAAACCTAAGACACACGCTAGCGTGCTGATAGAAGTGTCATTCTGTGATTAAACCTATAACTGTCACACAGCGCAAAAAAAAACAGGTCTCACATCTCTATTCAACCAAATCTGCACAGTTTTAGCTGGTCAAGTTATTTGTAGTGACCGTAAAAGCAGACTTTTTGTTCTGGGTTGAAAAAGCATTCCCAAATTTGCCATTCTGAAAATAACTAGTTTGTGGTATTTGAGGCCTACTTGAAATCTATCCCAAAAAGAAAATCTTACATTGAAGGTATTGATAGTGTCATTCAGAAAAACCTAAGACACACGCTAGCGTGCTGATAGAACTGTCATTCTGTGATTAAACCTATAACTGTCACACAGCGCAAAAAAAAAACAGGTCTCACATCTCTATTCAACCAAATCTGCACAGTTTTAGCTGGTCAAGTTATTTGTAGTGACCGTAAAAGCAGACTTTTTGTTCTGGGTTGAAAAAGCATTCCCAAATTTGCCATTCTGAAAATAACTAGTTTGTGGTATTTCAGGCCTACTTGAAATCTATCCCAAAAATAAAATCTTACATTGAAGGTATTGATAGTGTCATTCAGAAAAACCTAAGACACACGCTAGCGTGCTGATAGAAGTGTCATTCTGTGATTAAACCTATAACTGTCACACAGCGCAAAAAAAAACAGGTCTCACATCTCTATTCAACCAAATCAGCACATTTTTAGCTGGTCAAGTTATTTGTAGTGACCGTAAAAGCAGACTTTTTGTTCTGGGTTGAAAAAGCATTCCCAAATTTGCCATTCTCAAAATTGTGGTGAACGGGAACAATGAGGAAAACATCTAATAAGGGACGCGGATGCGGACGTGGACATGGTCGTGGTAGTGTTAGTGGACCCTCTGGTGCTGGGAGAGGACGTGGCCGTTCTGCCACAGCCACACGTCCTAGTGAACCAACTACCTCAGGTCCCAGTAGCCAGCAGAATTTACAGCGATATTTGGTGGGGCCCAATGCTGTTCTAAAGATGGTAAGGCCTGAGCAGGTACAGGCATTAGTCAATTGGGTGGCCGACAGTGGATCCAGCACGTTCACATTATCTCCCACCCAGTCTTCTGCAGAAAGCGCACAGATGGCGCATGAAAACCAAGCCCATCGGTCTGTCACATCACCCCCATGCATATCAGGGAAACTGTCTGAGCCTCAAGTTATGCAGCAGTCTCTTATGCTGTTTGAAGACTGTGCTGCCAGGGTTTCCCAAGGGCATCCACCTAGCCCTTCCCCAGGGGTGGAAGAGATAGAATGCACTAACGCACAACCACTTATTTTTCCTGATGATGAGGACATGGGAATACCACCTCAGCACGTCTCTGATGATGACGAAACACAGGTGCCAACTGCTGCGTCTTTCTGCAGTGTGCAGACTGAACAGGAGGTCAGGGATCAAGACTGGGTGGAAGACGATGCAGGGGACGATGAGGTCCTAGACCCCACATGGAATGAAGGTCGTGCCACTGACTTTCACAGTTCGGAGGAAGAGGCAGTGGTGAGACCGAGCCAACAGCGTAGCAAAAGAGGGAGCAGTGGGCAAAATCAGAACACCCGCCGCCAAGAGACTCCGCCTGCTACTGACCGCTGCCATCTGGGACCGAGCACCCCAAAGGCAGCTTCAAGGAGTTCCCTGGCATGGCACTTCTTCAAACAATGTGCTGACGACAAGACCCGAGTGGTTTGCACGCTGTGCCATCAGAGCCTGAAGCGAGGCATTAACGTTCTGAACCTTAGCACAACCTGCATGACCAGGCACCTGCATGCAAAGCATGAACTGCAGTGGAGTAAACACCTTAAAAACAAGGAAGTCACTCAGGCTCCCCCTGCTACCTCTTCTGCTGCTGCTGCCGCCGCCTCGGCCTCTTCCTCCGCCTCTGGAGGAACGTTGGCACCTGCCGCCCAGCAAACATGGGATGTACCACCAACACCACCACCTGCGTCACCAAGCATCTCAACCATGTCACACGGCAGCGTTCAGTTCTCCATCTCACAAACATTTGAGAGAAAGCGTAAATTCTCACCTAGCCACCCTCGATCCCTGGCCCTGAATGCCAGCATTTCTAAATTACTGGCCTATGAAATGCTGTCATTTAGGCGGGTGGACACACACAGCTTCAAACAGCTCATGTCACTTGCTGTCCCACAGTATGTTGTTCCCAGCCGCCACTACTTCTCCAAGAGAGCCGTGCCTTCCCTGCACAAACAAGTGTCAGATAAAATCAAGTGTGCACTGCGCAACGCCATCTGTGGCAAGGTCCACCTAACCACAGATACGTGGACCAGTAAGCACGGCCAGGGACGCTATATCTCCCTAACTGCACACTGGGTAAATGTAGTGGCGGCTGGGCCCCAGGCGGAGAGCTATTTGGTGCACGTCCTTCCGCCGCCAAGGATCGCAGGGCAACATTCTTTGCCTCCTGTCTCCTCCTACTCAGCTTTCTCCTCCTCTTCTTCCACCTGCTCATCCAGTCAGCCACACACCTTCACCACCAACTTCAGCACAGCACGGGGTAAACGTCAGCAGGCCATTCTGAAACTCATATGTTTGGGGGACAGGCCCCACACCGCACAGGAGTTGTGGCGGGGTATAGAACAACAGACCGACGAGTGGTTGCGGCCGGTGAGCCACAAGCCCGGCCTGGTGGTGTGCGATAATGGGCGAAATCTCGTTGCAGCTCTGGGACTAGCCGGTTTGACGCACATCCCTTGCCTGGCGCATGTGCTGAATTTGGTGGTGCAGAAGTTCATTCGCAACTACCCCGACATGTCAGAGCTGCTGCATAAAGTGCGGGCCGTCTGTTCGCGCTTCTGGCGTTCACACCCTGCCGCTGCTCGCCTGTCTGCGCTACAGCGTAACTTCGGCCTTCCCGCTCACCGCCTCATATGCGACGTGCCCACCAGGTGGAACTCCACCTTGCATATGCTGGACAGACTGTGCGAGCAGCAGCAGGCCATAGTGGAGTTTCAGCTGCAGCACGCACGGGTCAGTCGCACTGCGGATCAGACCCACTTCACCACCAATGACTGGGCCTCCATGCGAGACCTGTGTGCCCTGTTGCGCTGTTTCGAGTACTCCACCAACATGGCCAGTGGCGATGACGCCGTTATCAGCGTTACAATACCACTTCTATGTCTCCTTGAGAAAACATTTAGGGCGATGATGGAAGAGGAGGTGGCCCAGGAGGAAGAGGAGGAAGAGGGGTCATTTTTAGCACTTTCAGGCCAGTCTCTTCAAAGTGACTCAGAGGGAGGTTTTTTGCAACAGCAGAGGCCAGGTACAAATGTGGCCAGACAGGGCCCACTACTGGAGGACGAGGATGAGGAGGAGGTGGAGGAGGATGAGGATGAAGCATGTTCACAGCGGGGTGGCACCCAAAGCAGCTCGGGCCCATCACTGGTGCGTGGCAGGGGGGAAACACAGGACGATGACGATACGCCTCCCACAGAGGACAGCTTGTCCTTACCTCTGGGCAGCCTGGCACACATGAGCGACTACATGCTGCAGTGCCTGCGCAACGACAGCAGAGTTGCCCACATTTTAACGTGTGCGGACTACTGGGTTGC
Source organism: Bufo bufo (assembly GCF_905171765.1). Classification (NCBI taxonomy): domain Eukaryota; kingdom Metazoa; phylum Chordata; class Amphibia; order Anura; family Bufonidae; genus Bufo; species Bufo bufo. The sequence continues at coordinate 172,478,705 of NC_053395.1, forward strand.
CACCCTGCTGGATCCCCGGTACAAAGACAATGTGCCCACCTTACTTCCTACACTGGAGCGTGATAGGAAGATGCGCGAGTACAAGCGCACGTTGGTAGACGCGCTACTGAGAGCATTCCCAAATGTCACAGGGGAACCAGTGGAAGCCCAAGGCGAAGGCAGAAGAGGAGCAAGAGGTCGCCAACGCAGCTGTGTCACGGCCAGCTCCTCTGAGGGCAGGGTTAGCATGGCAGAGATGTGGAAAAGTTTTGTCACCACGCCACAGCTAACTGCACCACCACCTGATACGGAACGTGTTAGCAGGAGGCAACATTTCACTAACATGGTGGAACAGTACCTGTGCACACCCCTCCACGTACTGACTGATGGTTCGGACCCATTCAACTTCTGGGTCTCTAAATTGTCCACGTGGCCAGAGCTAGCCTTTTATGCCTTGGAGGTGCTGGCCTGCCCGGCGGCCAGCGTTTTGTCTGAACGTGTATTCAGCACGGCAGGGGGCGTCATTACAGACAAACGCAGCCGCCTGTCTACAGCCAATGTGGACAAGCTGACGTTCATAAAAATGAACCAGGCATGGATCCCACAGGACCTGTCCATCCCTTGTGCAGATTAGACATTAACTACCTCCCCTTAACAATATATTATTGTACTCCAGGGCACTTCCTCATTCAATCCTATTTTTATTTTCATTTTACCATTATATTGCGGGGCAACCCAAAGTTGAATGAACCTCTCCTCTGTCTGGGTGCCGGGGCCTAAATGTGTGACAGTGGCCTGTTCCAGTGGTGGGTGACGTGAAGCCTGATTCTCTGCTATGACATGAATACAGATTCTGCGCTGACATAAGGCCAGATTCTCTGTTACGGGACCGCTCTCCTCTGTCTGGGTGCCGGGGCCTAAATGTGTGACAGTGGCCTGTTCTAGTGGTGGGTGACGTGAAGCCTGATTCTCTGCTATGACATGAATACAGATTCTGCGCTGACATAAGGCCAGATTCTCTGTTACGGGACCTCTCTCCTCTGCCTGGGTGCCTGGGCCTAAATGTGTGACAGTGGCCTGTTCCAGTGGTGGATGACGTGAAGCCTGATTCTCTGCTATGACATGAATACAGATTCTGCGCTGACATAAGGCCAGATTCTCTGTTACGGGACCGCTCTCCTCTGTCTGGGTGCCGGGGCCTAAATGTGTGACAGTGGCCTGTTCCAGTGGTGGGTGACGTGAAGCCTGATTCTCTGCTATGACATGAAGACTGATTCTGCGCTGACATGAAGCCAGATTCTCTGCTATGGCATGAAGAGACTGATTCTCTGCTGACATGAAGCCAGATTCTTTGCTATGGCATGAAGAGACTGATTCTCTGCTGACGTGAAGCCAGATTCTCTGCTATGGGACCTCTGTCCAATTGATATTGGTTCATTTTTATTTTTTTTATTTTAATTCATTTCCCTATCCACATTTGTTTGCAGGGGATTTACCTACATGTTGCTGCCTTTTGCAGCCCTCTAGCTCTTTCCTGGGCTGTTTTACAGCCTTTTTAGTGCCCAAAGATTCGGGTCCCCATTGACTTCAATGGGGTTCGGGGTCGGGACGAAGTTCGGTTCGGGTTCGGATCCCGAACCCGAACATTTACGGGAAGTTCGGCCGAACTTCTAGAACCCGAACATCCAGGTGTTCGCTCAACTCTATTTATGATGATCCAGATCGGGTCTCGATGGCGGAATCTAAATTGCGTAATTTATTACAAGGTGAACATACTGAAGAGGCTTACTGCGTTGAGTTTAGGAGATGGGCTACCGAGTCAGAGTGGAATGACCCCGCGTTACGTAGTCAGTTTTTTCAGGGGTTATCTGAGAGATTGAAAGATGCCCTTGCTTTTCATGAGTACCCGGATACATTGGCGAATGCTATGTCTTTGGCAGTATGGTTAGATAGAGAGAGAGAGAAGTGTAAGGTTCCCTTCGCGCAAGGGATCCCTTCTGTGAGTGGTTTCGTCTCACCTGCTCCCCAGGGTGATATGACATGTAACTCTGGGGTAGGGGAGGAACCCATGCAGCTGGGTCCGGTATAGAGTTGAGCGAACACCTGGATGTTCGGGTTCGAGAAGTTCGGCCGAACTTCCCGGAAATGTTCGGGTTCGGGATCCGAACCCGACCCGAACTTCGTCCCGAACCCGAACCCCATTGAAGTCAATGGGGACCCGAACTTTTCGGCACTAAAAAGGCTGTAAAACAGCCCAGGAAATAGCTAGAGGGCTGCAAAAGGCAACAACATGTAGGTAAATCCCCTGCAAACAAATGTGGATAGGGAAATGAATTAAAATTAAAATAAAATAAAAAAAAATTAACCAATATCAATTGGACAGAGGTCCCATAGCAGAGAATCGGGCTTCACGTCAGCAGAGAATCAGTCTCTTCATGCCATAGCAGAGAATCTGGCTTCAGAGAATCAGTCTCTTCATGCCATAGCAGAGAATCTGGCTTCATGTCAGCAGAGAATCAATCTCTTCATGCCATAGCAGAGAATCTGGCTTCATGTCAACAGAGAATCAGTCTCTTCATGCCATAGCAGAGAATCTGGCATCATATCAGCAGAGAATCAGTCTCTTCATGCCATACCAGAGAATCTGGCTTCATGTCAGCAGAGAATCAGTCTTCATGTCATAGCAGAGAATCAGGCTTCACGTCACCCACCACTGGAACAGGCCACTGTCACATATTTAGGCCCAGGCACCCAGGCAGAGGAGAGAGGTCCCATAACAGAGATTCAGGCTTCATGTCAGCAGAGAATCAGTCTTCATGTCATAGCAGAGAATCAGGCTTCACGTCACCCACCACTGGAACAGGCCACTGTCACATATTTAGGCCCAGGCAGAGGAGAGAGGTCCCATAACAGAGATTCAGGCTTCATGTCAGCAGAGAATCAGTCTTCATGTCACAGCAGAGAATCAGGCTTCACGTCACCCACCACTGGAACAGGCCACTGTCACATATTTAGGCCCAGGCACCCAGGCAGAGGAGAGAGGTCCCATAACAGAGATTCAGACTTCATGTCAGCAGAGAATCAGTCTTCATGTCATAGCAGAGAATCAGGCTTCACGTCACCCACCACTGGAACAGGCCACTGTCACATATTTAGGCCCAGGCACCCAGGCAGAGGAGAGAGGTCCCATAACAGAGATTCAGGCTTCATGTCAGCAGAGAATCAGTCTTCATGTCATAGCAGAGAATCAGGCTTCACGTCACCCACCACTGGAACAGCTCACTGTCACATATTTAGGCCCAGGCACCCAGGCAGAGGAGAGAGGTCCCATAACAGAGATTCAGGCTTCATGTCAGCAGAGAATCAGTCTTCATGTCATAGCAGAGAATCAGGCTTCACGTCACCCACCACTGGAACAGGCTACTGTCACATATTTAGGCCCAGGCCCCCAGGCAGAGGAGAGAGGTCCCATAACAGAGATTCAGGCTTCATGTCAGCACAGAATCAGTCTTCATGTCATAGAAGAGAATCAGGCTTCACGTCACCCACCACTGGAACAGGCCACTGTCACATATTTAGGCCCCGGCACCCAGACAGAGGAGAGAGGTCCCGTAACAGAGAATCTGGCTTCATGTCAGCACAGAATCAGTCTTTATGTCATAGCAGAGAATCAGGCTTCACCTCACCCACCACTGGAACAGGCCACTGTCACACATTTAGGCCCCGGCACCGAGACAGAGGAGAGGTTCATTCAACTTTGGGTTGCCCTGCAATATAATGGTAAAATGAAAATAAAAATAGGATTGAATGAGGAAGTGCCCTGGAGTACAATAATATATTGTTAAGGGGAGGTAGTTAATGTCTAATCTGCACAAGGGATGGACAGGTCCTGTGGGATCCATGCCTGGTTCATTTTTATGAACGTCAGCTTGTCCACATTGGCTGTAGACAGGCGGCTGCGTTTGTCTGTAATGACGCCCCCTGCCGTGCTGAATACACGTTCAGACAAAACGCTGGCCGACGGGCAGGCCAGCACCCCCAAGGCATAAAAGGCTAGCTCTGGCCACGTGGACAATTTGGAGACCCAGAAGTTGAATGGGGCCGAACCATCAGTCAGTTCGTGGAGGGGTGTGCACAGGTACTGTTCCACCATGTTAGTGAAATGTTGCCTCCTGCTAACACGTTCCGTATCAGGTGGTGGTGCAGTTAGCTGTGGCGTGGTGACAAAACTTTTCCACATCTCTGCCATGCTAACCCTGCCCTCAGAGGAGCTGGCCGTGACACAGCTGCGTTGGCGACCTCTTGCTCCTCCTCTGCCTTCGCCTTGGGCATCCACTGGTTCCCCTGTGACATTTGGGAATGCTCTCAGTAGCGCGTCTACCAACGTGCGCTTGTACTCGCGCATCTTCCTATCACGCTCCAGTGTAGGAAGTAAGGTGGGCACATTGTCTTTGTACCGGGGATCCAGCAGGGTGGCAAACTGAACGGCAAATATATATTTTGTTTTTCTGCTAATACACGCCACAAAAGGCTTTAAAACATATAACTGCACCGCTGACCGGCAAATCATTTTTTTCTTTTTCCACTAATAAACACCACTAAAGGCTTTAGAACAGGTAACTGCACCACTGACCGGCAAATATATTTTTTCTTTTTCAACTAATACACGACAAAATGGGTTTTAGGGCTTTATAACTTTACCGCACAAGGGCAAATAAGACGTAGAAATATGTATTTGTAATAAACCTTGTTAATGGCTGTTTCATACAGCACTTGCACCCTAATAAGAACGGCTGGAATTACAGAGCTGTATAATGGCAATTTGGATCCCCAGTCAGGGCAGCAAGGTGTAATAGGATCGTTCCTATTACCCAGGCTGTAACCTCCCCTACTGAACCCTGTTCAACATACAGTTGAAACTTGAAAATTTAGAATATCGTGCAAAGTTCATTTATTTCAGTAATGCAACTTAAAAGGTGAAACTAATGTATGAGAGACTCATAACATGCAAATCGAGATATTTCAAGCCTTTATTTGTTATATTTACTTACAATTTTAAGGTACTCTTTGCTCACGGGGTATGGATTAATTAGCTGACTAGAATGTGACACTTTGAGCCTAGAATATTTAACCTTTTCACAAAATTCAAATTTTAAGCTGCATTAATGCAATTCTTTTTAATTTGCATTACTGAAATCAATGGACTTTTGCACAATATTCCAATATTCTAATTTTTCGAGTTTCACCTGTAAATGCTGTGGAATGATTCATCCCTATCATTTTCCTACACCTTGAATAATCTTTCCCTGGACTTGTAAATATTTTTTTTTAGCACAATGAAGTTTTTTCTAACACTGTCCTTAGCTCCTGCTGATGTCTCTCCCTGCACTAAGAACACTGGTAAATGGCAGAATCTAAGATGGCTGACGCTATTTATAGGGCTGTGACATCACAGGGCTGGCTGGCTGCTGATTGGCTACATGCATGGCATTATGGTTGATCCCGCCTAACCAGAGTTCCTTTTTCCATGTCCTCACACGTGCAGCAGCCATTTTAGGAAAAAATGTGATTCCTTACCACAAAGCGCGAGGAAATTCGGATTTGGTGAAAATTAAATTTTTCCTGAAATTCGGATCGAATTCCACTTCGTCAACTTCGATTCGCTCATCTCTAATGGTGATACATCAAATGGTTTTTTTTTTATGTCTCATGTTGCACTGGTATTGACCTGTGGGTATTACTTCACCACTTTATTGTAGGACATTGGAGATCTCATATACAAATTTAGGGGCTGGGGTTATGGAGTGGGAGTGTTTTGAATTGTTACTGTACATTTCTTAAAATTGGTTTTAATTGTTTTGTAAAAATTTTTGGCTGATTATGGTATGTTGTCGTGGAAATCAAAAAAATCATGTAATTATTTTGTATATTATCAGTGTGCTCCATTTTTTATACATCTGTACTTTCATAGTTAATCAAGTTTTACACATGGGTAACACCTATGTTTTTGTATTGCATGTTACCCGTTTTAATTTTGTTTCTTTGCATTGTTTATCATGACACTGCATTCACTATCTGGACAATATGGAAGGGATTTATCAAAACTGGTGTAAAGATTCCAGATTCCACTTTTTATTTTTTTAAAAGCAACTAAGTTAGTTTTCAGTTTACACCATTTTGAACAATCTCCCCTATGTCTTCTGGGAAGAGAATATCTCTCCTACTTGCATCATCTCTTTTCTCTGCAAAGGTGGAAGTTATGTTGGCATCATTATGTGCCCCCAGAACTTCTGTCCAGTAAGGCCGGACTAGAGGTTTACCCTAAGGGTAGGCCTTCATGAGGAATTTAGGTGCAAGGGCCTGGTAGGTGTAGGGTTAATGGAAGGCGGGAGACGGAAGGGCAGGATATTAAGGGTGGAGTTAGGGGGACCTTATATAAAGGGCTTAGCCCGGTGGCCATTTTAGATCAATTAGTAAAAGCGTGCAGGGACCTACCATGCAGTCCGTGGAGGAGATGATAGTGCGGTTGCGGGCGGCAGGGGAGGCCCGTGGATCTGAATGGCTGCAAGGGCATCTGGCTGGTTTACTGCAGGGGGAGGCGGTGGGTATAGCTGGCCTACCGCCATGTGCACAACGGCCGCGGCGGGTCCGGCCGCCGGCGCGCCTTAGCCCCAGTGAAACCCCCAGGGCTCGGCGCAGGAGCCCCTCTAGGGACCCTCCACCGGCAGGGGACGGTGGGCGCATCTTGTCCCTGTCCTCCAGAGGTGGGAGGAATCCGGGTGCGCAGCGGAGCCCCGAAGGAGGCAGGGCCCCCCTCCCTGTCTTCACCTGAAGGCAGCGCGGGGTCAGGAGCTGGGTCTGCGGGTTCCTTGCTCCCCCTAGTGGCAGGCACGTCCGCTTGGCGAGGGAGAGTGAGCAGCAGGAGGACGGAGCCTGTGCCAGGAGTGGCCACTAGAGGGCGCAGGGCTCCAAGGGATCACAGGCAGGTTTCTCCTGGCCTGGGACCGCAAGAGCATGTTGTGAGGGCTGTGGATTTGGGGAGCGCACCCAGCATGGACGTCGCTGGGGTGCAGACGTAGAGCGGGCCAAGCACAGCCGAGGAATCCGTTGTCACGGAACCATGAACCAGACGTACAACAAGAGATAAGTGAAAATAAGAAGGCTTTATTGAAAATAAAGCTGTAAAGCAAAAGTCCAAACGGATGGTGAAACCGAGCAGAGTCTTTGCGAAGCCAGAGGTCAGGAACCAGAAGGGTAGTCAGACGAAGCCAGGATCAGGAACCAGCAGGGTAGTCAGACGAAGCCAGGATCAGGAACCAGCAGGGTAGTCAGACGAAGCCAGGATCAGGAACCAGCAGGGTAGTCAGACGAAGCCAGGATCAGGAACCAGAAGCAGCAGCAGTCTTAGAAGCATGTGAACACAAGAGGACCAAGCAAGGAACTGAAGCCACAGACCTCCTATATATATGAGCTAGGCATCCAGCTCCTCCCAGGGGAAGGAGGAGCCGCAGGGTGGAAGGCTACAAGAAACCCAGGACCCAAGATGGCCGCCAGCACATGTCAAACGAAGGAGAGCAGCAAGCAGGTAAGACCATGACAGTACCTCCCCCTCAAGGGCCCCTCCTCCGCGGAGCACAAAACGGTTTCTGAGGGAAGCGTGCGTGGAAGGCTCGGAGCAAGGCAGGAGCATGGACATCTGCGGAGGGAACCCAGGAACGCTCCTCTGGACCATAACCACGCCAATGGACCAAAAACTGCAACCGACCGCGGACCAGGCGTGAGTCCAGGATATTGCTCACCTCATATTCCTCACGATTGCCCACTTGGACGGGACGAGGCCGAGGAACCGAGGAAGTGAAACGATTACACACCAGTGGCTTCAACAGGGAGACATGAAACACGTTGGAGATCCGCATGCCAGGAGGAAGCGCAAGGGCATAGGCTACCGGGTTTACCCTGCGAAGCACTCGGAAGGGACCAACAAAGCGAGGCGCCAGCTTGGGAGTGGGCACTCGAAGGTTGAGGTTGCGGGTGGACAACCATACACGGTCTCCGACCTGGTAGGAAGGAGCAGGCGCTCGTCTGCGATCAGCCTGGAATCTCTGGCGCTGCGCAGAGACCTCAAGGGACTTCTGGATCTGTACCCAAGAAGCACGTAGGACGGAAAGGTGATCCTCCACAGCCGGAATATCCTGGGGAGAGAATACCTCCGGTAACACGGCAGGTTGGAACCCATAATTGGCCATGAAGGGAGACGTCCCAGAGGAAGAGTTCACCGCCGTGTTCCTGGCAAACTCAGCCCAAGGCAGGAGGTCAACCCAATTGTCTTGGTGATCGGAGACATAGCAACGAAGGAATTGCTCCAAGGCCTGATTGGATCGTTCTGCGGCCCCATTGGACTGAGGGTGGTAGGCCGAGGAGAAGGAGAGATGAATCCCCAACTGGGAGCAAAAGGCGCGCCAGAACCTGGACACAAACTGACTCCCCCGATCCGACACAATCTCCTTAGGCAAACCGTGCAACCGGAAGACCTCCCTGGCAAAAATCGTGGCCAACTCTTGTGCAGAGGGTAACTTCTTGAGAGGAACACAGTGGCACATTTTGGAAAACCGATCCACAATCATGAGAATGACCGTATGGCCTCGGGATGCAGGGAGGTCCACAATGAAATCCATCCCCAGGTGTGACCATGGGCGCTCCCCGGTGGCTATGGGTTGCAGAAGGCCCAACGGAAGGTGCCGAGGGGACTTACTCTGGGCACAAACGGAGCATGCCGCTACATATGCGGCGATGTCGGAACGTAGGGAAGGCCACCAGAACAGACGTGAAACAGCCCAGGACAGCTGATTCTTTCCAGGATGCCCCGCGGTCTTGGAGTTATGGTAGGTTCGCAACAACCGAGTGCGCAACTCCTCAGGCACAAAACATCTGCCGTTGGGTCTCCCAGAGGGAGCACCAGATTGAGCCGCCAAAATCTGCTCACCCAGGGGAGAGGTCAGGCTGGTGCGAATGGCGGCCAGGATCTGATTCGGAGGTATGACCGAAGTCGGAATCGACTCCTCCCTGGACAGCTCGGAGTACTGCCGTGATAAGGCATCCGCCCTGATGTTCTTGGAACCGGGTAGGTAGGAGACCACGTAATTAAAACGTGACAAGAACAGAGCCCATCTGGCCTGACGTGGTGTCAATCTCTTGGCCTCAGAAAGGTAGGTCAGATTCTTGTGGTCCGTCAGGATGAGAACCGGAACCACCGAACCCTCGAGCAAGTGCCTCCATTCTTTAAGGGCCTGCACGATGGCCAATAACTCCCTGTCACCAATCTGATAGTTGCACTCCGCGGAAGACAGTTTCCGGGAGTAAAACCCACAAGGAAGCAGAGGACCCTCTGGTGTTCTACGCTGAGACAGAAGGGCGCCTACTCCCGTCTCAGACGCGTCCACCTCGAGGACAAAGGGCAACCCAGGGTTGGGATGCGACAGAATCGGAGCCGACACAAAGGCGGACTTTAGGGCCTCAAAAGCTCGGATGGCCTCGAGCGGCCAGACCTGGGAATTACTGCCCTTCCTGGTCAGATCCGTGAGAGGCTTGGCCAGCATGGAAAAGTCCCTGATGAACTTCCGATAATAATTGGCGAAGCCCAAAAAGCGCTGCAGGGAACGAAGACCACTGGCCTGGGGCCACTGTAAGACAGCCGAAACCTTCTCAGGATCCATGGAGAACCCCTCAGCGGAAATGATGTAACCTAAGAAGGTTACCTGGGATCGGTGAAATTCGCATTTCTCAAGCTTACCGAACAGCTTGTTCTCTCGTAACCGTTGCAACACTCGTCTGACATCCAGAATGTGGGCCTCCATGGATTCAGAATATACCAAGATGTCATCCAAATAGACTACCACACACTGCTGCAACAGGTCACGGAAAACATCGTTGATGAATTCCTGAAAGACTGCGGGCGCATTGCACAACCCAAAGGGCATAACCAAGGATTCGTAATGACCGGTCCTGGTGTTAAACGCGGTCTTCCACTCATCGCCCGCCTTGATCCTTACCAGGTTATATGCCGCCCTCAGGTCGAGTTTGGTAAAGACCGTGGCCCCTTTAAGGCGATCGAACAGCTCGGAAATCAAGGGTATCGGGTAAGCGTTCTTGATCGTGATGCGATTGAGACCCCTGTAATCGATGCAAGGCCTCAACTCACCGCCCTTCTTTTTCACAAAGAAAAATCCAGCCCCTGCCGGGGACGAAGATTTGCGAATGTGTCCGCGTGAAAGCGCCTCCCTCACGTACTCCTCCATGGCCTCATTCTCCGCTACCGACAGTGGATAGACTTTGCCACGAGGAGGAACGGCACCAGATTGTAACTCTATGGCACAATCGTATGGGCGGTGCGGAGGTAGGGCAACCGCGCGCACCTTATCGAATACATCCCGGTACTCCTCGTATTCAGGAGGCAACAGAGAGTCCGAGGAAGTACACAGCAACTTGACAGACCCATGGATGCAACTAGCCCCACACTGCGGTGACCACGAGAGGATCTCGACCGATCTCCAATCGAAAGTCGGATTATGCTTCTGGAGCCAGGGGTACCCCAAGACCACCGAGTAGTGTGGAGACGAAATAACCTGGAGGCAGACCGACTCTCTGTGAACGGCACCAATGGCTATCCCCACTGGAAGGGTCTCATGAGTCACGTGTGGCGGCAGAAGGGGTCTGCCGTCTATCGCCTCAAGAGCCAGTGGGGAACCTCGAGCCTGCAGAGGAATGGAATTGGCGGCAGCGAACACACTATCAATGAACAAACCACCAGCACCAGAGTCCACCAACGCCTGGGTCGTCACCGAGCCCCCGACCCAGGAGAGGACAACAGTGATCAGTGGTTTGTCAACACGGGAAACCGGGGACGAGGAGACTCCACCCAAGATCTGCCCCCGACAGGATCTCAGGGTACGAGCGTTTCCCGGACGGTTCGGACATGCCAACCGAAAATGCCCACCGAGACCACAGTACATGCATCGGCCCTCGCGTCTCCGGAGTGCCCTCTCCCCCTCGGACAGGCGAGCAAACCCCAGCTGCATGGGTTCACCCCCAGACAAGTCATCCCCAGGAGGCGTGGGAGGAGAGGGAGGCACGGGTGGGACAGCAAACGTAGGCACCAATCTGTTAGAAGACCTCCGCAGGTTCTCCTTAAAGGAAGGTCTCTCCCTGAGTCTGGTGTCAATCAAAATCAGGAAAGAAATAAGAGACTCGAGCTCAACTGGTAGGTCCTTAGCTGCAACCTCATCCTTCAAGGCATCCGAGAGACCATGAGAGAAAGCAGCGACCAGAGCCTCATTATTCCAGCCCACCTCTGCTGCCAGGGTACGAAACTCAATGGCGTATTCAGCTACGGATCGTGAACCCTGTCTGATGGACATAAGGAGCTTCGCAGCAGAGGCAGCACGAGCCGGCACATCGAATACCTTCCGAAGAGAAGCAACAAAACCGGAAAACTCGGCAACCACCGGATTGTTGTTCTCCCATAAAGGGCTGGCCCAGGCCAAGGCCTTGTCCGAGAGCAGCGAGATCAAGAAGCCCACCTTTGATCTCTCAGTAGGAAAGGCATGTGGCAGCAACTCGAAATAAATGCCCACCTGGTTAAGGAAACCTCGGCACTGAGTTGGCTCTCCCCCAAAGCGCTGTGGAAGAGGGGCAGAACCGATCATACCCCGAAACACCGCAGGCGCAACAACAGGTGTCGGGGTAGACTCTGGCGCAACAACCGGAGCGGCAGTAGGAGCGAGCCCAGGAGCGACAACCGACCCATCGGCAACGGGAGCGAAATGAGCCGTGCGTTCAAGCAGGGTTTGCAACGCCACAGCGAACCGACCCAACAGGTGATCCTGCTGATCAAGTCTGGCAACCAGCGTGGGTAGCGAGGATGGCCCTGTACCGTCAGAATTCATGGCTTGGTCCTAATGTCACGGAACCATGAACCAGACGTACAACAAGAGATAAGTGAAAATAAGAAGGCTTTATTGAAAATAAAGCTGTAAAGCAAAAGTCCAAACGGATGGTGAAACCGAGCAGAGTCTTTGCGAAGCCAGAGGTCAGGAACCAGAAGGGTAGTCAGACGAAGCCAGGATCAGGAACCAGCAGGGTAGTCAGACGAAGCCAGGATCAGGAACCAGCAGGGTAGTCAGACGAAGCCAGGATCAGGAACCAGCAGGGTAGTCAGACGAAGCCAGGATCAGGAACCAGAAGCAGCAGCAGTCTTAGAAGCATGTGAACACAAGAGGACCAAGCAAGGAACTGAAGCCACAGACCTCCTATATATATGAGCTAGGCATCCAGCTCCTCCCAGGGGAAGGAGGAGCCGCAGGGTGGAAGGCTACAAGAAACCCAGGACCCAAGATGGCCGCCAGCACATGTCAAACGAAGGAGAGCAGCAAGCAGGTAAGACCATGACATCCGTGGAGTCGTCTGCGAGGACGTTCGTCCGGAATCAGGATCAGCGGCTGAGGGGTTCACAGCGCCCAGGCAGCCTGGTGAGAACATGTGGGGTGCTTTTCAGACATTAGTTAGCAGCCCGGGGGGTGCGGGGGCTGGGGGAGGTCACGGGAAAATAGTGGGGGGCTTGGGGCAAATTTTGACTAGTTTGGCGAAATGGGTTTCAGGGTTGGGGGTGGCAGGTTCGTCTCCGTTACCGGCATGGGGGGTCGGTGGGGGTTTTGGTGTGGCGGCTGGGGGCGCACAGTCACGGGGGGGAGGATCGGTGTCGGGTTCAGACACAGGTGGGTGGCGAGGAAGAGAGGCCTAAGGTTGACGACGAGGCAAAAGGAGAGGTGTACGTGTGTTTTGAGGGGCCATTTGGAGCGCACTTAAAACAAGACATTCGTGAGCGGATATGGCGGGGGGAGTATGTTGAGATTTTTTCGCTTCTTCCCCTGGAGCGGTTTAACCTGGATAGGGAACCACTGGGCGAGGGAAAAAAGGAAGAGGATGAAAAGCAATGGCATAGACTCATCCCGCCTACGTTCGCCAATTGGTTGCAGGCGTTTGCGATCTTGGCGAGAGTCATTGGGGAAAAGACGCCTGAGTGTTGCTCGGCCTTGTTTTGCTATCTGGATGCGATTGGGGAGGCATACAGGGTATATGGGGGTTCCGGGTGGCTCAGGTATGACGAACAATTCAGGCTGAGGGAGGCGGTTCAGCCTAATATTCGGTGGGACCATAAAGATATAAGTTTATGGTTGCGGGTGACCGCACTAGGACGGCAGGGCGCATCAGGACAGTCTACTTTGTCAGCAGCGTCCGCCAGGACGCTGGAGTTTTTCAAGGGGGTTTCGCATTCCGTCGAACCCATTGCCAGTGGTCGTACCGCGAAAAAATTTGCGGTCGGCTTTAGAGTATCCGGAAGTAGTCTACGAAAAATTGGCGAAGGAGGTTGCCTTGGGCAGGATGGATGGGCCAATTGAGGAAGCGCCGTTAGCTGGCTTGAGGGTGTCGCCGCTGAGGCTGGTGCCTAAAAAAGAGCTGAACAAGTTTAGGCTTATACATCACTTGTCTTTCCCAAAAGGGTCGTCGGTCAATGATGGTATCGATCCGGACATTTTTTCGGTGGTCTATACGTCATTTGATGCGGCTGTGGCGTGGGTTAAATAACTGGGCCCTGGGACTTTGTTGGCTAAGACCCATATCGAGGCGGCCTTTCGGTTACTCCCGGTTCACCCGGATAGTTTACACCTGTTGGGTTGTTTTTGGGATGGGTGATATTTTGTGGATAGATGTTTGCCTATGGGTTGTTCCGTGTCATGTGCGTATTTTGAGGCATTTAGTTCTTTCTTGGAATGGGTAGTGGCTGATGTGGCGAGGTGTTCATCCATTATTCATTACTTGGACGATTTTCTGTGTTTGGGACCGGCGGGTTCGTTCTCTTTTGTTGGCTACGTTGCAGTCGGTTTTTGCGGAGTTTGGGGTCCCGTTAGCTGTGGATAAGACTGTGGGTCCGGCGACGGAATTAAGTTTTTTAGGAATTGTTATAGATACGTAAAAAATTGAATGTCTGCTTCCGGAGGAAAAGGTGGCTGAATTGCGGGAAGGAATCGATAAGGCGAGACAGTCGTCAAAAGTTCGGCTGCGGGATCTGCAGTCTCTTTTGGGGAAGTTAAACTTTGCGTGTAGAATTATGCCTATGGGCCGGGTTTTTTGTCGATGGTTGGCGGCGGCTACGGCGGGGGTGGTTGCACCACATCACTTCATTAGTTTGGGGCAGGAGTTGAAAAGGGATTTGGAGGTGTGGTCTGGTTTTTTAAAAGATTTTAATGGTAGAACGTTAATGATGGGGGAGGTGGTAGATAGTTTTGATTTTGAGTTATTTACAGATGCAGCTGGCGGGGTGGGGTTTGGGGCTTATTGTCATGGCCAGTGGTGTGCGGCTTGTTGGCCGGAGTCTTGGTTTGTGCGCGGGTGGGTCAGGAATTTGGCTCTCCTGGAGCTTTTTCCCATAGTTCTCGCAATGGTGTTGTGGGGGGATAGATTTAGGAACAAGAAGGTGCGGTTTCATTGCGATAACATGGGGGTGGTACAGGCGATCAATGGTTTGACGGGATCGTCTCCACCCGTAATTCCCTTGTTGCAGCACCTTGTGTTGCTTTGTTTCTCGTTTAATGCATGGGTGGTAGCGGTTCATGTGCCTGGGGCTTCTAACAGCATTGCGGATGCTCTTTCTCGTTTGCAGTGGAAGCGGTTTCGGCAGTTGGCTCCGGAAGCGGAATCGGAAGGCCTGGAGTGTCCGGGTCGCTGTGGGGACCATTGCAGGTACTGTAGCGGGGTTGTTGCAGGCTTCATTGAGTGCGGGTTCCTGGGCCGCGTACGGGAAGGCTTGGAGAGAGTGGGAGCAGTGGTGTTCAACTTTAGGGATGAGAGTAGACGAGGGGGAGATACCTTTACTTTTGTTCTTGGGGCACGGTAAGGAGCAAGGTTGGACGGTGGCGCAGTTGAACAAATGTGTGGCGGGCCTGGCATTTGGTTTAAAGTTACGGGGCATGGCCGACGTTACGAAGGCTTTTTTGGTGAGACAGGTATTGAAGGGTTGGAGGAGGGGTCAGCGGACGGAGAATCGAAGAAGGCCAGTGTCGTTTTCCTTACTGTTGAGGATTGGTAGACAGGTCGACTTAGTCTGTAGTTCAGTGGGGGAAGTTTGCTTGTTTCAGTTGGCTTTTTCGTTAGCGTTTTTTGGGGCTTTTCATTTGGGGGAATTGGTGTCCAGGAGTGTTGGGGTTGCGGGGGGTCTGTATGGGGAGGATGTGGATTTGTTTCAGGACAGGGTGGTGGTCAGGCTGCGAGCGTCTAAGACGGATGTGTAAGGTAGGGGGCGGTATGTTACCCTGTTTTCGGTGCCAGAGTGCTTGTTGTGTCCGGTGAGGTGTTTACGGGTTTATAGGGAAGGGGTGTGTTTTGATTGTGACCCGCTGCTGAGGCATAGTTATGGCTCGTTTCTTTTCAGGTTTCAATTTGTGGCGGTATTTAAAAAATGTCTGGTAGGGGCTGGGGTGGACCCAGCAGATTTTACGGGCCACTCCTTCAGGATTGGGGCAGCAACTGAAGCGGGTAGGTTGGGGTTGTGTGACGATGCTATTAAAAGAATTGGGTGTTGGGAATCTATCAGGTTCCGGTCATATGTGCGTTTGGGTAGTTTGTAAGGGGAGTGATGGTGAGTTGGATAGTAATGTGTTTTTCTTTTGTTTGTGGTATAATTGCAGGCTCCAGTCCGGCTCTAGTTTGGATCATCGGACACTCGTTTGTTTTCTGGGGGGCGTTAAGGGGGGATGTTCGGGAAAACGGACGTCAATTGGGGTGTGGGAGAGATGTCGCGGTTGTGAAGTGGTTAGGATCTAGAGGTATGTTGTGGGGAAGTGTGCTGAAGGAGGTTCATCGGTTTGTCAGGTTGGATAGATCTCCTGACATTTTAGTGCTCTATGTTGGGGGCAATGATTTGTGGGTTAGACCGGCGAGGGAATTGATCAGGGATATCAAATTTGATCTCTTACGGCTTTAGTCATTGTTTCCTCACATGGTCACTGTATGGTCAGATATTGTGCCTAGAAAAACTTGGCGGGAGGCGCGGTCTGTCGAAGGGGTGAACAGGGCTCGCATTAAGGTGAACAGGGCGATTGGGTGGTTTGTGGCTAAGAGTGGGGCTGTGGCAGTTAGACATGTGGATCTTGAGTTGGGCCTTGGTGGGTTTTAGAGGGCAGATGGTGTTCACCTGAATGCGGTTGGGATTGATCTGTGGTCACTGGGACTACAGGGTGGGATTGAGAGGGCCCTAGAGATGTGGAGGAACGCGCAAACATGAGGTTTTGGGTGGTCAAGTTGCGCGTTGATGGCGGGGGAGGTCCTTGGAGCTGGTGGAATGGGTTCGTGCTTGAGAATGAGAGGGCCTCAATGGTGGGGCTAGACTCTCAGGATTGGGCACTTGGTTAATCGGTGAGGCATCCATCAGTTGGTGGCTCTGAGCTGGGTGTTTACGGCTGGAGGCAAGGTGGATTGTCCAGTTGGTGGTTTTTATGGATTTATACATGTTGGGGCTTCTAGGACCTCCCTCATCTGGGTTAATTTATTGTTAATATATTTGTATTTTTGTTTAATAAATAACGGCTGCTGTGGCCGATTCAAATCCGACTCAAGTCTCTGTGTTTTATTGGTAAGGGTCACGTAAAATGGAAAAGACGGAGGTATTACGGGTTAAGGGTAGTTAACAGGGCCCGAAAGGGTCACCAATAATTCGCTCATGTGAATTTAATTGGTTTTACAATAGAGAACCGCCTTGGCAATAATTACTATGCTGACTAATTACAGAGTCTTGAAATAGATCATACACACAACTAATTGAGATCATGATGTCGCTCAAAGTTTATAGATAAATTGTTTAAATACCAACTTTTATTAGGAATGAGACGTTTATTTGTTTGTCACACAGCCTTTGGTAATTGTCACTTTTGCTATAATTCTCTCCTGTTTTGCTGTAAGGGAGAACGGACTAATATACTGCTAATGCTGGGCTCAATTCCCACCATGCTGCGGATGTTCTGAGGGTGCGTATCTTACAGGCAATGTGTGAATGCAGGTATTGCATAAAAATGGCTAGTATTTTTTAGCCAAGTATGAAAATAGGCTCGAGAACCACCACCATTTTCAAAAATACAAACTGCTATTCTGGCTGGTTCCCTTTGTATGGCATTTTTTTTATTTTCTGCCAGTAGCTTTTTTTTCTCCTACACTAGAGACGCTCATCGCTGAAGGTGATACTGCCACACCTTACATTTGTGCTGGGGGTTCCCCCCTGCTTTGTAGTCTTCAGTGTTGTATAGACTGCAGGCATCCCTGGCTGTGGCCCTATGGTCTGACTGAAGGCAACATCTTGGCTGAAGTCAGGGTACAGCAAGGTCTCGTAAGATTAGGTATATCTTGTGGGATCATTCTGCAGAAGACCTTGCTGTATCCTCATTTCAGCCCAAACATTGCCTTCAGTTAGACCAGAATGACACTACACTGATGCTACTCACCAGAGGAGCCTGCAACCTAGGCAACTCTAAAGATTGTAGCAGGCCAAGAAGAACCTCCAGTGCGGCTGCAGGGTAGGCATAATGAGCATCTGTAGTGTGGGAAACAACAGCCTGCTGTGATATTGGATCTGGTGGGGTACAGGTGTCTGCAGATGAGGTGCTGCCTTATTTAATATCCGAGTCATGTCTCAAGGCCTATTTAAAGGGTTGAACATTGACTTATAGAATAGCTATATGGTGGCATTAGAGGCAGATCTTGTCAAGAGCTCATTTGCAGTGATATTGTGCATGATTTTTGGACAGTGTCAGAGCAGAGAACATAGCTCCACCTGTAGAGAGGTTAACTGGTTACCACCTCTAGTTACATAAAGGATGGCTTAAATTTTGTGAGGACATATCTCACAAACATAGGAATGTAGTGACTGCACATACAAATTCCAGGAAAGAAACAGAAATCAAAAGAAGGCTATCATCTGGAAGCCTCATTGTCTCTTTTTCAAACTAGATTGTCCTCACATCCCAAGATTAAATTCCCACCTTTCCCATCCTCATTAATGTTTTTATTTCTATTTTACACATTTAGCATTAAAACTTACAACAAACTCCAGATCAGATTAGAAAACATTTTCAAACTGCAGACCAGACTTGCAGCACGCCAGACCTGCAGGGTATAGCGAAGTGAGGTCACGGTTAGGGGCAATCGAGGGTTGCTCACTGTATTGGAGAATCCTGGGCAGGCATGCGGCAGTGAAGGCGAGGTAGACACAGTTCCTCTGGGGCACACTCGGTATGTAGGGACCAGGCCTGATGGTGGATGAGGTGCCCTGGATGTTACAGGTATTTTGAGTGCCTGGGGGCAAGGTCCCTTTTGGATTCGTGACGCCAGTGCCTGTAACGGTGGCACACCGATTGATAGTTGGAATAAGTGAGGTACACAGGTGGTATAGTGAACCAAACGTTGCTTTACTTAAACAGTCCAACTTTGTACATCAAGATAGTAATACAGTCCTTTAGATCACAAGCTTCACAAGCAGGCTTATTTCACAAGATGGCAGGTATTAATCATGCAAGATACTCAGAGGGTAAATCCACAACACACTCAGAATCAGGTTGTACGTTTCCTCAGAAATAGTGTACACTGTTCTTTTAGAACTCCTGTCTGGTTTCAATCCCAAGGCCCGGATGCCTAAATGGTGGCTTAAATCCTTGGTAAAATATATATCTTCCTCCCGTATAAATCCTTGCTTTGCTTTATAGTTCCTCTGCCTATTAATGTACTTATCTTGGCTGGAAATATCCTTACTTGACTCGTGAATGACTGCAAGTTTCTCCCAGGAGGTCCTGTCCTTCTACTGGGGTGTCTCAACTGAGCTAATCCTAGCCTCAGGAGCTTCAGGAAGACGAAGTAACTCCTCTAGTCCCCTGGAATGAACTAACTTCCCCTGTCTGGGCCTACCTATATATAACGAGGGCTCTCTGGCTCCCTCTAACGTCTGGGAGGCTAAACTGCACCCTGACAGGCCTGACACCCAGTTAACACAGGGAAAATGCATACACATGACATTAAATGCAATTAAGACACATTAACCCCTTTTGTGCAGTGCCCACCTTTACCTAGTGGGACACTACATACAACCACGCTATAACGTTGCCCGTCCTCGGCGAAACATGGAGGGGCCCTGCCCGGCTGGATACTGCAGCCTGAAAGACAAAATAGAGAACCGGCATACATGGCAATTATCACAGTAACAATACAAAGATTAACAAACATTGTAACTGAAGGAATGGTGAAAAGGGGCGTCGTTCTCTTCTCTCAGGATAATGGAAGGGAACAGGGGTGCTGACCTGGTGCAGCGTATCAATAAACCAGGATAGTCCATAAAAATGCAAACAAACATAAGTCCTTGGAGGCTCAAAGGATCACATGAGTCTGTACCCAGGCTTGCAAAAGGGTTAAACAGGGGTTTCCCGTGAGGGGCTACCTGGGCCCATGATGTAGTCCTCAAATCTCACAGGTGGGTGTCCCCTGGTAGAACAAGTGGACCTCCTTAGTGGCAGGGATTCTTCCTGCCTGGACTCAGGAAGGTCAGGGGAGCTCACCGCCTCTGGAACTACTTCAGGAGCTCTCCGGGTAAGATGTCCTGAGATGGAGGATTAACAGGAACGGGAGCAGGAACCAGTAAATTCAACCAAGGCGTGAGGGTCCAGTGGAGCGGCTCTTTATCATGGATCAAGTTCTCCACAGCCTGCATAAGGTCCATAGGTGGAGCTGGCAACTCTTCCTCAGAAGGCTCAGGCTCCATCTCCTCCGCCGCTGGTTCTCCTTCTACACAGGGCTTGAGGCGGTTCCTGTGAACAACTTGGGGACCTTTTCCTTCCCTGGAGACCTGGTAAATGTGGGCTGCAGCATTGGGTATGGCAGTAATAATGTAGGGAATCCTTTCCCATTTGCTGTCCAACTTGCTGGTCCGGTGGTTGTTTTTCAACCATACCTTGTCTCCAAGAGCCAGGGGTCCCGCATGGGCAGTCTGGTCGTAGTCTTTTTGCTGGCGTTCCCGGACATTCATCATGCGTTCTTGCACGAGCTCCTTGGCATTAAGAAGACGCCTCTGGTTCTCCACTACCCAATCAGTCCTGGGCAGTGGGTTGATCACATCCGGCACTTGTACCCCCAAGGAGTGATCCGCAGGTAATCTCCCTTGTCGCCCAAACATCAGATAGAACGGTGGAACAATGGATGGTGTTGTTATAAGTGTACATAAGTTGTGGCAACAGAGTAGGCCAATCACCCCTCGTATCAGGGGGTACTGCTCGCAGCATTTCAATGAGAGTCTTATTCATTTTCTCACAGAGTCCGTTACCTTGCGGATGATAGGCGGTGGTCCGGACTTTCTGGCAGTTGTGCAGCAGGCACATCTCATGGAACAGCTGTGACTCAAACGCAGACCCTTGGTCGGTGAGGATCCTTTCTGGGCAGCCGTAGGGCAACAGGAAATGCTTCCAGAACGCCTCCGCCGTGGTCTTGGCTGTCAGGTCTTTCATAAGCACTGCTACGACAAACTTGGTGAAGTGATCAATTATAGTCATGGCATATGTATACCCAGAGCGACTCGGCTCCAACTTCACATGATCAATCGCGACAAGTTCTAAAGGAGCTGTACTTACAATAGGATGGAGAGGCGCCCTCTGGTCATGGCGTTCAGTCCGCCCCACAGCACAGGCAGTGCATTCCCGGCACCATTTTTCGATATCCTCTCTCATCCCAATCCAATAGAATTTTCTCCGTATGGTGGCCTCAGTCTTTTGCACACCGAAGTGTCCGGACTGGTTGTGGTACATGTCCAGTACCAGGCTGGCATCCCGACGTGGCAGGAGAATTTGGTAAACTCTATCACAGGACACTGGATCCAGACTCCTTCTGAGCAACAGGCC
Organism: Bufo bufo; assembly: GCF_905171765.1. Taxonomy (NCBI): domain Eukaryota; kingdom Metazoa; phylum Chordata; class Amphibia; order Anura; family Bufonidae; genus Bufo; species Bufo bufo. The sequence continues at coordinate 172,499,662 of NC_053395.1, forward strand.
TCTTTGAAGGAATAGTTGGTGGCGATGTCTCCACAGTCTCACTAGTTCTGCGTCTGCACTCTTCCTGCGGATTCTCTCAGGGATTTTCCCACTGGTAAGGAAGTCGAGCAGTTCACCGAGGACTCTACTTTCGGACTGGAGCTTAATCCATCTTTCTTGATCGCCTCTGGACTCAGGATCATCTGATGAGGGAGGATCAGCAGCAGGGAGATTTTCAGTACGGATATTATCCTGCTGGGCAAATTTATTGTAGAACGCGGGCATCTCCACCTCTTCCCAGGCATCTTTCGGTTCATCTGGGGCCTCTGTAGTGGCAAGCCGCGACAGAGCATCAGCGTTATCGTTGGAGCGGCCTGCCCGGTACTTCACAGCAAAGTCATAGTTGGTGAGGCGGGAGGCCCATCTTTGCTCCAGTGCCCCTAACTTGGCCGTATTCAGATGCGCCAGGGGATCATTGTCCGTGAAGGCAACAAATGGTGTGGCAGCGAGATAGTCTTTGAACTTTTAAGTCACAGCCCACACTAAGGCAAGAAATTCCAGCTTGAAAGAACTGTAGTTCTGGTCGTTCTTTTCAGCTCCCTTCAGGGATCTGCTGGCGTAGGCAATCGCCCTTTCTTTGTTATCTTGCACTTGAGCCAACACGGCCCCCAGGCCTCTTTTACTGGCATCTGTGTAGAGGTGGAATGGCTTCTGATAATCTGGGTAACCCAGAACAGGGGGTTCAGTCAACTTCTTCTTCAGGAGTTGAAAGGCAATTTCTCGTTCTTGGTTCCATTCAACAGGAATAGGAGTTTTCGGGCTCTTCTTTGGATGCCCCCTCAGGAGTTCCTGGATGGGATCCGCAATTTGTGCGAAATGCGGGATGAAACGCCTGTAGTACCCTGCAAAACTGAGAAAGCTTCTCACCTCCTTCACGGTCGTAGGAGTAGGCCAGTTGCGGACAGCAGCAAGTTTATCAGGATCAGGCTGTACTCCTTCGGCACTGACAACGTGCCCAAGGTATTTGACCGCTGGTTTCAGCAGGTGGCACTTGGATGGCTTGATTTTGAGGCCATATTTAGCAAGAACTTGAAACACCTCACCCAGGTGCTTTAAATGGTCCTCATACGTCTTGGAGTATACAATGACGTCATCCAGATATAAGAGTACAGTCTCAAAATTTCTATGGCCTAAACAACGTTCCATCAGCCTCTGGAACGTTCCTGGAGCCTTACACAGTCCAAACGGCATATAATTGAATTCAAACAGGCCCATAGGTGTAGTGAAAGCAGTCTTTTCTCGATCTTCTGGGGCCATGGGTACTTGCCAGTACCCACTGGTTAAGTCCAAGGTGGAGAAATAGGCTGATGACCCCAGGGCAGTCAAGGACTCTTCAATGCGTGGCAATGGATATGCATCTTTGTGGGTGATTTGATTAATTTTTCTGTAATCCACGCAGAACCTTATGCTGCCATCTTTTTTTCGGACAAGTACTAGGGGCGCAGCCCAGGGACTATGACTGTCCCGGATTATGTTAGAGTCTTTCATCTCTTGTATCATCTCTTTCACAGACTGATAGGTAGTAGGTGGTACGGGTCTGTGCCTCTCCTTAATAGGAGGATGAGAGCCGGTGGGTATGGTGTGTTTGATTACACTGACCTCTCCGTAGTCCGTGGAGTGCTTGCTGAAAGCCTGGTGGTGCTCCTTCACCAGCTTCAGGACTCCCTCTATCTGCTCCTTTGGGGTGGATTCATCCCCCACATGTAGTTCTTCCCACCAGGATGTTGAAGGGGTGTTGCTGCTCTGTGTGGTCTGGAACGCCTCCGTGGCAGGCAGACGGATCACATCCTGGAAAGACACTTGAAAAAGCTGAGCAACGGGGCAGTGTTTAACCACCTCCCGACCGCCTAACGCACGGATGCGTCCGGAAGGTGGTTGATTCATTCCTCCTGGACGCATCCGTGCGTCATCTCGCGAGACGCGAGATTTCCTGTGAACGCATGGATACATGGATCGGATCCGCAAAACGCATACGGACATCTGAATGCAGCCTTACAGGGGGGTGATCAATGACGGGGGTGATCACCCCATATAGACTCCCTGATCACCCCCCTGTCATTGATCACCCCCCTGTAAGGCTGCATTCAGATGTCCGTATGATTTTTACGGATCCACTGATACATGGATCGGATCCGCAAAACGCATACGGACATCTGAATGCAGCCTTACAGGGGGGTGATCAATGACGAGGGTGATCACCCCATATAGACTCCCTGATCACCCCCCCCCCTGATCACCCCCCTGTCATTGATCACCCCCCTGTCATTGATCACCCCCCTGTAGGCTGCATTCAGATGTCTGTATGATTTTTACGGATCCACTGATACATGGATCGGATCCGCAAAACAACATACGGACGTCTGAATGGAGCCTTATAGGGGGGTGATCAATGACAGGGGGGTGATCACCCCATATAGACTCCCTGATCACCCCCCTGTCATTGATCACCCCCCTGTCATTGATCACCCCCCTGTCATTGATCACCCCCCTGTAAGGCTCCATTCACACATTTTTTTGGCCCAAGTTAGCGGAAATCTATATTTTTTTTCTTACAAAGTCGCATATTCCACTAACTTGTGTCAAAAAATAAAATCTCACATGAACTCACCATACCCCTCACGGAATCCAAATGCGTAAAAATCTTTAGACATTTATATTTCAGACTTCTTCTCACGCTTTAGGGCCCCTAGAATGCCAGGGCAGTATAAATACCCCACATGTGACCCCATTTTGGAAAGAAGACACCCCAAGGTATTCCGTGAGGGGCATATTGAGTCCATGAAAGATTGAAATTTTTGTTCCAAGTTAGCGGAAAGGGAGACTTTGTGAGAAAAAAAAATATATCAATTTCCGCTAACTTGTGCCAAAAAAAGAAATTTCTATGAACTCGCCATGCCCCTCATTGAATACCTTGGGGTGTCTTCTTTCCAAAATGGGGTCACATGTGGGGTATTTATGCTGCCCTGGCATTCTAGGGGCCCTAAAGCGTGAGAAGAAGTCTGGGATCCAAATGTCTAAAAATGCCCTCATAAAAGGAATGTGGGCCCCTTTGCGCATCTAGGCTGCAAAAAAGTGTCACACATCTGGTATCGCCGTACTCAGGAGAAGTTGGGCAATGTGTTTTGGGGTGTCATTTTACATATACCTATGCTGGGTGAGATAAATATCTTGGTCAAACGCCAACTTTGTATAAAAAATGGGAAAAGTTGTCTTTTGCCAAGATATTTCTCTCACCCAGCATGAGTATATGTAAAAAGACACCCCAAAACACATTGCCCAACTTCTCCTGAATACGGCGATACCACATGTGTGACACTTTTTTGCAGCCTAGGTGGGCAAAGGGGCCCACATTCCAAAGAGCACCTTTCGGATTTCACAGGTCATTTACCTACTTACCACACATTTGGGCCCCTAGAATGCCAGGGCAGTATAACTACCCCACAAGTGACCCCATTTTGGAAAGAAGACACCCCAAGGTATTCCGTGAGGGGCATGGCGAGTTCCTAGAATTTTTTATTTTTTGTCACAAGTTAGCGGAAAATGATGACCCCATTTTGGAAAGAAGACACCCCAAGGTATTCGCTGATGGGCATAGTGAGTTCATGGAAGTTTTTATTTTTTGTCACAAGTTAGTGGAATATGAGACTTTGTAAAAAAAAAAAAAAAAAAATCATCATTTTCCGCTAACTTGTGACAAAAAATAAAAAATTCTAGGAACTCGCCATGCCCCTCACAGAATACCTTGGGGTGTCTTCTTTCCAAAATGGGGTCACTTGTGGGGTAGTTATACTGCCCTGGCATTCTAGGGGCCCAAATGTGTGGGAAGTATTTTGAAATCAAAATGTGTAAAAAATGGCCGGTGAAATCCGAAAGGTGCTCTTTGGAATGTGGGCCCCTTTGCCCACCTAGGCTGCAAAAAAGTGTCACACATGTGGTATCTCCATATTCAGGAGAAGTTGGGCAATGTGTTTTGGGGTGTCTTTTTACATATACCCATGCTGGGTGAGATAAATATCTTGGTCAAATGCCAACTTTGTATAAAAAAATTGGAAAAGTTGTCTTTTGCCAAGATATTTCTCTCACCCAGCATGGGTATATGTAAAATGACACCCCAAAACACATTCCCCAACTTCTCCTGAGTACGGAGATACCAGATGTGTGACTTTTTTTGCAGCCTAGGTGGGCAAAGGGGCCCACATTCCAAAGAGCACCTTTCGGATTTCACCGGCCATTTTTTACAGATTTTGATTTCAAACTACTTACCACACATTTGGGCCCCTAGAATGCCAGGGCAGTATAACTACCCCACAAGTGACCCCATTTTGGAAAGAAGACACCCCAAGGTATTCGCTGATGAGCATAGTGAGTTCATAGAAGTTTTTATTTTTTGTCACAAGTTAGTGGAATATGAGACTTTGTAAGAAAAAAATAAATAAATAAAAAATCATAATTTTCCGCTAACTTGTGACAAAAAATAAAAAGTTCTATGAACTCACTATGCCCATCAGCGAATACCTTAGGGTGTCTACTTTCCGAAATGGGGTCATTTGTGGGGTGTTTGTACTGTCTGGGCATTGTACAACCTCAGGAAACATGACAGGTGCTCAGAAAGTCAGAGCTGCTTCAAAAAGCGGAAATTCATATTTTTGTACCATAGTTTGTAAACGCTATAACTTTTACCCAAACCATTTTTTTTTTACCCAAACATTTTTTTTTTATCAAAGACATGTAGAACAATAAATTTAGAGCAAAATTTATATATGGATGTCGTTTTTTTTTGCAAAATTTTACAACTAAAAGTGATTGTGTGGCTGTCATGGCCCATGAACAGGTAGGAACTAGAGTTAGGGACCACTCAAATAGAGGCGACCTTGACAGGGTGAGTGGCTTATTACGCTTTGGCCAAAATGTACACCAATGCCTCATCCAGCATGGAGGCAAATTGCTGGATGTAGAGTGCTATCACATTTGTATTTTTCGTTTGTATATGTATTTCGCCATAGTGATGTGCACCACATACAGGTTGTGCTGACCCAATCCCCACATTTTTTCTTTGAAAGTGAAAAATGTCAATTTTTTGCAAAAAAATCGTTAAATTTCGATTAATAACAAAAAAAGTAAAAATGTCAGCAGCAATGAAATACCACCAAATGAAAGCTCTATTATTGAGAAGAAAAGGATGTAAAATTCATTTGGGTGGTAAGTTGCATGACCGAGCAATAAACGGTTAAAGTAATGTAGGTCAGAAGTGTAAAAAGTGGCCTGGTCATTAACCACTTCAGCCCCCAGTGCTTAAACACCCTGAAAGACCAGGCCACTTTTTACACTTCTGACCTACACTACTTTCACCATTTATTGCTCGGTCATGCAACTTACCACCCAAATGAATTTTACCTCCTTTTCTTCTCACTAATAGAGCTTTCATTTGGTGGTATTTCATTGCTGCTGACATTTTTACTTTTTTTGTTATTAATCGAAATTTAACGATTTTTTTTGCAAAAAAATGACATTTTTCACTTTTAGTTGTAAAATTTTGCAAAAAAAACGACATCCATATAGAAATTTTGCTCTAAATTTATAGTTCTACATGTCTTTGATAAAAAAAAAAATGTTTGGGTAAAAAAAAAAATGGTTTGGGTAAAAGTTATAGCGTTTACAAACTATGGTACAAAAATGTGAATTTCCGCTTTTTGAAGCAGCTCTGACTTTCTGAGCACCTGTCATGTTTCCTGAGGTTCTACAATGCCCAGACAGTACAAACACCCCACAAATGACCCCATTTCTGAAAGTACACACCCTAAGGTATTCGCTGATGGGCATAGTGAGTTCATAGAACTTTTTATTTTTTGTCACAAGTTAGCGGAAAATGATGATTTTTTTTTTTTTTTTTTCTTACAAAGTCTCATATTCCACTAACTTGTGACAAAAAATAAAAAGTTCTATGAACTCACTATGCCCATCAGCGAATACCTTGGGGTCTCTTCTTTCCAAAATGGGGTCACTTGTGGGGTAGTTATACTGCCCTGGCATTCTAGGGGCCCAAATGTGTGGTAAGGAGTTTGAAATCAAATTCTGTAAAAAATGACCTGTGAAATCCGAAAGGTGCTCTTTTGAATATGGGCCCCTTTGCCCACCTAGGCTGCAAAAAAGTGTCACACATCTGGTATCTCCGTACTCAGGAGAAGGTGGGGAATGTGTTTTGGGGTGTCATTTTATATATACCCATGCTGGGTGAGAGAAATATCTTGGCAAAAGACAACTTTTCCCATTTTTTTATACAAAGTTGTCATTTGACCAAGATATTTATCTCACCCAGCATGGGTATATGTAAAAAGACACCCCAAAACACATTCCTCAACTTCTCCTGAGTACGGGGATACCAGATGTGTGACACTTTTTTGCAGCTTAGGTGGGCAAAGGGGCCCATATTCCAAAGAGCACCTTTCGGATTTCACTCCTCATTTTTTCCTGAATTTGATTTCAAACTCCTTACCACACATTTGGGCCCCTAGAATGCCAGGGCAGTATAACTACCCCACAAGTGACCCCATTTTGGAAAGAAGACACCCCAAGGTATTCCGTGAGGGGCATGGCGAGTTCCTAGAATTTTTTATTTTTTGTCACAAGTTAGTGGAAAATGATGATTTTTTTTTTTTTTTTTTCATACAAAGTCTCATATTCCACAAACTTGTGACAAAAAATAAAAACTTCCATGAACTCACTATGCCCATCAGCGAATACCTTGGGGTCTCTTCTTTCCAAAATGGGGTCACTTGTGGGGTAGTTATACTGCCCTGGCATTCTAGGGGCCCAAATGTGTGGTAAGTAGGTAAATGACCTGTGAAATCCGAAAGGTGCTCTTTTGAATATGGGCCCCTTTGCCCACCTAGGCTGCAAAAAAGTGTCACACATGTGGTATCGCCGTATTCAGGAGAAGTTGGGGAATGTGTTTTGGGGTGTCATTTTACATATACCCATGCTGGGTGAGAGAAATATCTTGGCAAAAGACAACTTTTCCCATTTTTTTATACAAAGTTGGCATTTGACCAAGATATTTCTCTCACCCAGCATGGGTATATGTAAAATGACACCCCAAAACACATTCCCCAACTTCTCCTGAGTACGGCGATACCAGATGTGTGACACTTTTATGCAGCCTAGATGCGCAAAGGTGCCCAAATTCCTTTTAGGAGGGCATTTTTAGACATTTGGATACCAGACTTCTTCTCACGCTTTGGGGCCCCTAGAATGCCAGGGAAGTATAAATACCCCACATGTGACCCCATTTTGGAAAGAAGACACCCCAAGGTATTCAATGAGGGGCATGGCGAGTTCATAGAAATTTTTTTTTTTTGGCACAAGTTAGCGGAAATTGATATTTTTTATTTTTTTCTCACAAAGTCTCCCGTTCCGCTAACTTGGGACAAAAATTTCAATCTTTCATGGACTCAATATGCCCCTCACGGAATACCTGGGGGTGTCTTCTTTCCGAAATGGGGTCACATGTGGGGTATTTATACTTCCCTGGCATTCTAGGGGCCCCAAAGCGTGAGAAGAAGTCTGGTATCCAAATGTCTAAAAATGCCCTCCTAAAAGGAATTTGGGCACCTTTGCGCATCTAGGCTGCAAAAAAGTGTCACACATGTGGTATCGCCGTATTCAGGAGAAGTTGGGGAATGTGTTTTGGGGTGTCATTTTACATATACCCATGCTGGGTGAGAGAAATATCTTGGCAAAAGACAACTTTTCCCATTTTTTTATACAAAGTTGGCATTTGACCAAGATATTTCTCTCACCCAGCATGGGTATATGTAAAATGACACCCCAAAACACATTCCCCAACTTCTCCTGAGTACGGCGATACCAGATGTGTGACACTTTTTTGCAGCCTAGATGCGCAAAGGTGCCCAAATTCCTTTTAGGAGGGCATTTTTAGACATTTGGATACCAGACTTCTTCTCACGCTTTGGGGCCCCTAGAATGCCAGGGAAGTATAAATACCCCACATGTGACCCCATTTTGGAAAGAAGACACCCCAAGGTATTCAATGAGGGGCATGGCGAGTTCATCGAAATTTTTTTTTTTTGGCACAAGTTAGCGGAAATTGATATTTTTTATTTTTTTCTCACAAAGTCTCCCGTTCCGCTAACTTGGGACAAAAATTTCAATCTTTCATGGACTCAATATGCCCCTCACGGAATACCTGGGGGTGTCTTCTTTCCGAAATGGGGTCACATGTGGGGTATTTATACTGCCCTGGCATTCTAGGGGCCCTAAAGCGTGAGAAGAAGTCTGGAATATAAATGTCTAAAAAATTTTACGCATTTGGATTCCGTGAGGGGTATGGTGAGTTCATGTGAGATTTTCTTTTTTGACACAAGTTAGTGGAATATGAGACTTTGTAAGAAAAAAATATATAAATTCCGCTAACTTGGGCCAAAAAAATATCTGAATGGAGCCTTACAGAGGGGTGATCAATGACAGGGGGGTGATCAATGACAGGGGGGTGATCAATGACAGGGGGGTTGATCAATGACAGGGGGGTTGATCAATGACAGGGGGGTGATCAGGGAGTCTATATGGGGTGATCACCACAGTCATTGATCACGCCCCTGTAAGGCTTCATTCAGACGTCCGGATGCGTTTTGCGGATCCGATCCATCTATCAGTGGATCCGTAAAAATCATGCGGACGTCTGAATGGAGCTTGACAGGGGGGTAATCAATGACAGGGGGGTGATCAGGGAGTCTATATGGGGTGATCACCACAGTCATTGATCACGCCCCTGTAAGGCTTCATTCAGACGTCCGGATGCGTTTTGCGGATCCGATCCATCTATCAGTGCATCCGTAAAAATCATGCGGACATCTGAATGGAGCTTTACAGGGGGGTAATCAATGACAGGGGGGTGATCAGGGAGTCTATATGGGGTGATCACCACAGTCATTGATCATGCCCCTGTAAGGCTTCATTCAGACGTCCGGATGCGTTTTGCGGATCGGATCCATCTATCAGTGCATCCGTAAAAATCATGCGGACATCTGAATGGAGCTTTACAGGGGGGTGATCAGGGAGTCTATATAGGGTGATCACCACAGTCATTGATCATGCCCCTGTAAGGCTTCATTCAGACGTCCGGATGCGTTTTGCGGATCCGATCCATCTATCAGTGGATCCGTAAAAATCATGCGGACGTCTGAATGGAGCTTTACAGGGGGTTGATCAATGACAGGGGTGTAATCAATGACAGGGGGGGTGATCAGGGAGTCTATATGGGGTGATAACCACAGTCATTGATCACGCCCCTGTAAGGCTTCATTCAGACGTCCGGATGCGTTTTGCGGATCCGATCCATCTATCAGTGGATCCGTAAAAATCATGCGGACATCTGAATGGAGCTTTACAGGGGGGTAATCAATGACAGGGGGGTGATCAGGGAGTCTATATGGGGTGATCAGGGGTGATCAGGGGCTAATAAGGGGTTAATAAGTGACGGGGGGGGGTGTAGTGTAGTGTAGTGGTGCTTGGTGGGACTTTACTGAGCTACCTGTGTCCTCTGGTGGTCGATCCAAACAAAGGGGACCACCAGAGGACCAGGTAGCAGGTATATTAGACGCTGTTATCAAAACAGCGTCTAATATACCTGTTAGGGGTTAAAAAAAACACATCTCCAGCCTGCCAGCGAACGATCGCCGCTGGCAGGCTGGAGATCAACTCTCTTACCTTCCGTTCCTGTGAGCGCGCGCGCCTGTGTGCGCGCGTTCACAGGAAATCTCGGCCATCGCGAGATGACGCATATATGCGTGACTCTGCGCAGGGCTGCCACCTCCGGAACGCGATCCTGCGTTAGGCGGTCCGGAGGTGGTTAAGGGTCTTTAAGCTAAGGGGGCTGAGGTGGTTAAGGAGAGTGACGGGATGATCACCAAAGTTAATTAAAGCGAACCTTTCACCAGGATTTCACCTAATAAACTAGTACCAGTACCTTATAGATTATGCTCATTCTGTTTAAATGCATTCTTGTCCCGCTTTCCTGGGATGTATATTGATGAAAAAAACTACTTATAAAGTCCTTGTCTCCAGCTCCTGCAGTCACGGTGGAAGTCAAGGGGGTAGCCCTTCCCTCACTCAGGGCTGTACCTCCCCTGCCCTAACCCCTCCTCTAACTAGTGTAACTGACACCCGGCTCAGTCGCCGGGACCGCGCTTGTACTGGCGGCGCATGCGCCGTTGGTCTCAGTAGCAGCGCGATCCCGTCTATCGCGCGGACTGAAGCGCGATCCTGTAAGTGAATTGCGCATGCCCCGTCCGTCCCCGATGCCTCCCTGTCTTCTGTTCTTCAGGCGCGCGCCTGAATAGAAGACAGGGAGGCATCGGGGACGGACTGCGCATGCGCAATTCACTTACAGGATCGCGCTTCAGTCCGCGCGATAGACGGGATCGCGCTGCTACTGAGACCAACGGCGCATGCGCCGCCAGTACAAGCGCAGTCCCGGCGACTGAGCCGGGTGTCAGTTACACTAGTTAGAGGAGGGGTTAGGGCAGGGGAGGTACAGCCCGGAGTGAGGGAAGGGCTACCCCCTTGACTTCCGCCGTGACTGCAGGAGCTGGAGACAAGGACTTTATAAGTCGTTTTTTCATCAATATACATCCCAGAAAAGCGGGACAAGAATGCATTTAAACAGAATGAGCATAATCTATAAGGTACTGGTACTAGTTTATTAGGTGAAATCCTGGTGAAAGGTTCGCTTTAAACGGACAGGCACTTTACCTTGAGACACGGTCACCAGGCTCTTGGCTGTCCGTACGAAGGGATGATTTTCAAAGGGAATAGGTTCCACTAAGGCCTGATAGTCCTGGCCCTGGATCCCTAACACAGCACGGCACCACAGGATGATCTGGGAATTTGGAGGCAGAATTACCGGCCGGTTATCCCGGATCCGGACAGTACAAATTACTCCTTTCTTGTTGGCGAACCTTTGTTGAGCACACAGCACACTAATAGTCTTTTGAATAACTCTTCTGGAAGCAGGTGAGGCTGAAGATATAGTTTGATTTAATGCGTCAAGCACTTCAGAGTAACAACTTTTTAGACTGTTAGTCCCTAATATCACAGGGTGTCCTCCTTTATCTACTGCTTGCACCACAATCACGCCTTGCTGTGGTAAGGTGGCTTCTCCCACCTGAAGGGTAGGTTCCCAATACCCATGCACTTTCACTGGCTTACCGTTGCTGGCAATGATATCTAGCCAGGACTCTGGTGGCTGGGTGAGAAGACTTGGATCCCAGAACTTGTCAAAGGTAGGCCTTTGAATGGTGGTGACCTGTGACCCAGTGTCCAAGAGGGCTTCAAAGGGTATCCCGTTGATGCATATGTTAATTTTTGGAACGGGATCCTACATACTTAGGCATCCAGCTTGGATCCTTTGGACCTACTGTTCTACCTCCCGAGGGGCGGTCCTCTGCCTCAGGGGTTGCCCGTTTAACTGCCAGCACATTGATTCAGTATGCCCATATTTCTTGCAGTGGTGGCAGACAGGCTGTTTTCTACTTCTGGGCCGGTACCTCGGTCGCCCATCAGGCTCCTTTGGGTATTAGTCTCCATATGCAGGTGGGAGCCTTGGAGGAAAAGGACCTTCATCTTCTAGTAACAATGGTCTCTCCCACTCCTCTATTTTCTTACACACCTTCTCTAGACTTAGAGTAAGATGGTTCACTTGCTCCATGAAGGCTGCCACTACATCTGTGACTGGAGCTTGGGTGGCCTGACTGACCCCTGCAGACCCCACATTCACAGTCTTGAGCTGACAAGCCTGGGGTTCATAGGCGGCTGCTGGAGCAGGAGCAGGGTTCTGGCCTAATATACTGATGGCCAATTCCTTAAAGTCCAGAAATGCACAGTGGGGGTGTTGAGCTGACAACATGCGTAGCTGGCCCTTTAAATGCTCAGTACTTATGACCGCAATGAATTGCTCTCTAAGAGTCCGGTCCTGGTCCTCAGCTTCTTTAGGATCCACTTGGACTACAGCTCTGTGTCTCTTGTAAGGACAGGGCAAAATCGTTGAGCGACTCTCCAGACACGCATTTTAACTTCTGACACCGTTCTGGCCTCAAATGTGGTGCCCAAGCGATCAAAGATCTGTTCCAGGCTACTTTTCTCAGAGCGGGGCCACGACATGACTTCCCTGCGGGCGGCCCCTTCTAACTGAGCTAGGAGGATCTCCATTTGTTGTTCGGCAGTTATGGGATAAAGCCGGAACAAGGCCAGTATCTGTTCCCTAAAGTCCTTTAACTTATGGGCTTCCCCTGAATAACGTGGGAACCAGGGGGCCCCAAAATAGTACGGCATAGTTAACGGCATCAGGCTTGGCGGTGCCGCGGCGGCAGGGGCCCTAGGGTCGGCTGTGGATACTTCAGAAGGCACGACTGGGGCCACCTGTCCGATGTCCTCAGGTGTAGACATGGCGTTGCTAGGTGGGTATAGCCCTTTAAATGTAGCGGACCGGAGCGGCAATGGTAATAACTTTTTTTTTTCACAGAAAAGTCTTTGGTTACTAACAGGGGTCCCTCCGGTGCCCTGGCAGGGGTCGGGAAGATTTCGGTAAGGTGATCGGGGGAGCCGGCAAAAGTTTTAAGTCCGTACTTACTCCGGTTGTGCTCGCTCCAGGTCTCGCGAGATGCGTGGCTACGGGCGTTGAGCGTCTTGCGTACAGCGTCAGCAGGTGGGCGCGGCCTCTCGTAGCTCCGGGACTCAGGTAGGCGGCACCTTTTCTTCCAGACAGGGCGGCATTCTTCCTCCTTGCTGGCCGGGCGATGACTCCGCCTGGCTCTTTTCGCGCCAAAGTCCTCTTTTTCACGCCAAACGGTTCACCAGGCGAAGTTGCAATCCACCTCAGGTTTAAGTGGCGAAATCGCTGTCTATTCACTGACAGCAAGCGGTGGCTCAAATAAGCAGCAAACAGTCCAGAAAAAATTATCTTCACACCGCTAATTTTTCCAGTTCTTTGGCCCAGCAATTTTTTTAAAAAAATTAGGGCTTAGTCACTTTAAGCCAATTTTAAGCACACAGTTTTATATCCGCAATGGCGCAGGAATGTTCGTTATCCTGTTCGTGACGCCAATTTATGCAGCACGCCAGACCGGTTAGGGGCAATCGAGGGTTGCTCACTGTATTGGAGAACTCTGGGCAGGCATGCGGCAGTGAAGGAGAGGTAGACACAGTTCCTCTGGGGCACACTCGGTATGTAGGGACCAGGCCTGATGGTGGATGAGGTGCCCTGGATGTTACAGGTATTTTGAGTGCCTGGGGGCAAGGTCCCTTTTGGATTCGTGACGCCAGTGCCTGTAACGGTGGCACACCGATTGATAGTTGGAATAAGTGAGGTACACAGGTGGTATAGTGAACCAAACGTTGCTTTACTTAAACAGTCCAACTTTGTACATCAAGATAGTAATACAGTCCTTTAGATCACAAGCTTCACAAGCAGGCTTATTTCACAAGATGGCAGGTATTGATCATGCAAGATACTCAGAGGGTAAATCCACAACACACTCAGAATCAGGTTGTACGTTTCCTCAGAAATAGTGTACACTGTTCTTTTAGAACTCCTGTCTGGTTTCAATCCCAAGGCCCGGATGCCTAAATGGTGGCTTAAATCCTTGGTAAAATATATATCTTCCTCCCGTATAAATCCTTGCTTTGCTTTATAGTTCCTCTGCCTATTAATGTACTTATCTTGGCTGGAAATATCCTTACTTGACTCGTGAATGACTGCAAGTTTCTCCCAGGAGGTCCTGTCCTTCTACTGGGGTGTCTCAACTGAGCTAATCCTAGCCTCAGGAGCTTCAGGAAGACGAAGTAACTCCTCTAGTCCCCTGGAATGAACTAACTTCCCCTGTCTGGGCCTACCTATATATAACGAGGGCTCTCTGGCTCCCTCTAACGTCTGGGAGGCTAAACTGCACCCTGACAGGCCTGACACCCAGTTAACACAGGGAAAATGCATACACATGACATTAAATGCAATTAAGACACATTAACCCCTTTTGTGCAGTGCCCACCTTTACCTAGTGGGACACTACAGACTCACATACTTATATTCCTCGCAACCAAGGATCTCTTTAGGTCAGCCGGGTTGACCTGATATCCTGACATTATCCAGCATGGGCCTCAATGGTAGCAGGGAAATGAAGAGAGTAAGATATGTAAATCTGCCGACCCAGATGTAATTACACTAAGAGTTTTGCAGGTCATTAGTGACCAGCGTTATAGTGTTTTAGTTTAATTGGAGCTTAAAGACAATGACTGGCCCAACTTTGTCGAAGATATTGTATGTTGTTCCTGTATCTAAAGTAGCCCTTTGGCGCTTACATCACAGATTATGAAGGTGCTTGAGAGATTATGTGACTTATCAGTTGTTATTGATCCATGTGTCGATCCTCTTCAATTTTCTTATACGTTGCTGTAGAGATGAAAAATTTTGATTCGGTAACTTCGTCGAAGTTCGCCAGGAAATTTGACTCACTCCAAATCAATTTGTCACAAATCGCTATAAATCAGGTATACCTGGGCCACTCTGATTTAGAGTGCGGCCACATGGAGTGGTCATGCTGTGGGCGGGTTGCGGTTAGCTGCGTTTCATTTAATAATGAATAGAGATGGCCTTGCGGTTCGCCCGGCGGTCATTTCGCGGCAAACTTTGCTCATTCGCAATTCGCCGAACAGGTGAACATATGGCAATGTCCGCCGGCACCATATTATTTAGAATTGTGCGGAACCTTGACCCATGACACATCCATCAGGTGGTACAAGACAGCCAATTGAGATGTTTCAGCACATGGACACACCCCCTACCCTATAAATAAACCCAATCTGGCCGCCATTTTACATTCAGTCTTTTGACAGTGTAGGGAGAGGTTGCTGTGTGGAGCAGGGACAGACTGTTAGGGACACCAAACACTAGCTAATAGGGCCACAAAAGTCCTTTTAAGGACTGGTATAGGTGTGCTATCGATAGGTGTGACATACAGAGGGGTGTGATATACTTATAATATACTTTATAACATAGAAAGTATATTATAGTGCATTTGTATTGTGCAGCAGTTGTGTGCGGTTCTGCTGAGATACCGCAGCTATACAGAGGGACAAACTCTATTGGAACAACTAATTGCAACTGGTGTGATATACCAGTTGTCTCCCCAAAAAACTGATTGAGGCAGGGGTGTGATATACCTATAATATAATTTCTATATAGTGCATTTGTATTGTGCAGCAGTTGTATGCGGTTCTGCTAAGATAAAGCAGCTATACAGAGGGACAAATGCTACTAGAACAACTAATTGCAACTGGTGTGATATACCAGTTGCCCCCCAAAAAATCTGATTGAGGCAGGGGTGTAATATACCTATAATATTCTTTCTATGCAGTGCATTTGTATTGTGCAGCAGTTGTGTGTGGTTCTGCTGGGATACCGCAGCTATACAGAGGGACAAACGCTATTGGAACAACTAATTGCAACTTGTTTGATATACCAGTTGCCCGCCCAAAAAAATTGAGGCAGGTGTGTGATATACCTATAATATAATTTCTATATAGTGCAGTTGTGTGTGGTTCTGCTGCGATAACGCAGCTATACAGAGGGACAAACGCTATTGGAACAACTAATTACAAGTGGTGTGACATACAGTACCTGTTGTCCCCTTAAAAACTGAATAAGGGGTTTGATATACCTGCTTCCAGCAAATATTCATTAAGGGGTTCTATATACCTGCTTTCACAAATACTGCCTTCTATAGGGACTTTGTCAAAGGGTAATTTTGAAAATGACAGGAAGAGGCAGGCCATTCCACAGGTGTGGTAGGGGTCGGGTGTAACGGTCACGTACACACACAGGGGGGAGGGAAGTGACCACTGCGCTCCACCCTTACCCCTGGCCCTGCCTACTTGCCTCGCGAGTCCTAATGACAGGGGACAACTGGACGGCAATCCCTAACTTGGAATAAGTGCAGGGATGACAGACAGACAGACAAACAACAGGACGTGAACGGACCGAGTCAATACCAGGAAAGCTACAAAGTACAAATGGAGCAAGCAGAGAATTGTCAGGAGAAGCCGGGGTCATAAATACCAGGAGAGACGTGAAGTACCAAAGGAGTCAGCAGAGGATCGTCAGGAGGAGGCCGTGGTCAGAATACCAGGAGAGCAGCAAAGTACACAAGGAGCAGGCAGAGGATCGTCAGGAATTCAGCAGGAGGTAAGTACGCCAGGAAAGACCAAATCACAGGTGGAACCTAAATTAACAGGCAACCTGTGGCCAGCAGGTTGCCTGTATTTATAGTGGGGAGTGAGGGTCATGTGATGTGGCCAGCGTCACATGACCGACAGACCAACCAGTCGAGCACCGAGTGATCAGCTCGGCGCTCAAGGCAGACTTAGGAGCAGGGAGCCACCCAGCTAGTAAAGCCGCCCTGGGAACGAGGTAAAACACAGATCCAAGTTTCCGAAGCTAAGCAGCAGGTCTGCGGCTAATGGGGGACCGAGTTTACCTTCGGAACCCCGTTACATCGGGCAGGTGCACCAGACCAGAGTCTAAGTGGGAAGTTGGAGAAGGTGCATGTGATTACGTCAAAGGACGCACCAGAGTTGGTTGAGTGGCTCACTCAGCCTTCTGCTTCTGCACCATCTTCATCCTCTGTATCAGCACACTCCTCACTCTCTGCTGTGTGCACCCCAAAGACACCACCACCACCACCATATCCCCTCCACTCGAGTCAGAGGAATTATTTTTACATCAATTCCCAGACCTTACCAATGCGCAACCATTCTTGGCATCAGATCAGGAAGAGGAAGTAGCAATGGCCACCACCCAGCGGTCTGACGACAGTACTCAGATCAGCCCAGAGAGGGTGGTCCCCGCTGTTGCTGCCTACTCCGAGATCTGTAATGTCAATGGTGGTGAAGGTGACGATGATGATGTGTCGATAGACGTCATGTGGGTGCCTACAAGAGAGGAAGAGGAGGGGATTTTCAGAGGGAGAGACGAAGCAGCAGATAGGGAGGAGAAGCAGGCAGAACTCGCAGTGCACAGGAGGCAAAAAGTAGACTGCAAATGTATCTGGAGGAGCCATCCACCATGCACGGTCACATCTTGCGCTCCCAGGACGCCGGCACATGGCTCCACAGTGTGGGCTTTTTTTTAACTTGTCAGCTGCTAATAGTTTTGCCATCTGCAGCCTGTGCTGTCAACGCATAAGTCGCGGTAAGCCCAAAACTCACCTACGGACGACCGCCTTAAGAAGGCACCTGGCCTCTCATCACTGAGCCCAGTGGGAGCAACGCTGTCAGAACCCACACAGCCACACTCCTGATGCTCCACGTCCTGCCTCTTCTCCTTCTTCTCTCTCGTCCCATTTTTCCTCCACTCCACCTTCCACCGTGCCGTCGTCGCGTTCATCTAGAAAAAGGCAGGCTTCCGTGCCCCAAATGTTTGAACGTAAAAAGTTGATGACGCCAGATAACCCTCTTGCCCAACGGATGACCGCCGGCTTGTAGGAACTGCTAGCCCGCCAACTACTGCCATATAAACTGGTGGACTCGGAGGCCTTTAGAAAATTTGTGGCCTTTGGCACACCGCAATGGAAGGTCCCCGGAAGGAAATATTTCTCCCAGAAGGGCATCCCAGAGCTATATGGCTCAGTGTCGGTGCCAAGATACATCTGACCACAGACACATGGTCTAGCAAACACGGGCAGGGAAGGTACATAACTTTTACTGCCCACTGGGTGAACCTTCTGACGGCTGTCAAGCATGCAACCCGTGGCACCCGTGTGGATTTGGTGTTACCGCCATGGATTGCATGCAGGCCTGCCTATTCTTCTCCTCCTCCTACTCCATCCTCTGTCTCATCCTCGGCTGACTCCTATTTCACTGCTACCGCCTCTTCTGCTGCGCCCCCCAAGGTCCCCAGAACCTATTTGACGTGCCAGGTGAGACAATGCCTGTTGTGCCTGGAAGCCACACCGGTCCTGCACTCTTTTCAGCTCTGTGGTCACAGGCCGATCAGTGGCTAACCCCGCTTAATTCGACAGCTGGTAAAGTGGTGTGCGACAACGGTGCCAATCTCCTGAGCATGCTGAAACAGGACAAAATGACACACGTGCTGTGCATGGCACACGTTTTGAACTGGTCCAGGTCTTGCGGCAGGCCAGTAAAATCTCTGGCCATTTTAGAAGATTGTACACGGGCATGGCACGTCTTGCTGACGTTCAGCAGCGACACCACCTGCCCATCATACATCTGATTTGTGACTGCCTGACGCGCAACTCCACCTCGTATATGCTTGATAGGCTGCTCCAGCAGAAACGTGCCGTTAACGACTACCTGTACGAACTCTGCGGCAGGACAGGTTCTGGGGAGCTTGTTTTTTTTTTCCACCGTGCCAGTGGCTGCTCATGCGTGATGCATGCAGACTTCTGCGGCCATTTGATGAGATCACCAAACTGGTCAGTCACAGCCAGGGCGTCATCAATGACATTGTACCTTACGCCTTCTTTCTGGAGCTTGCATTGCGTCCTGTCATTGATCAAGCTGTCGAGGAGCAGGAGCAGGAAAATGAGGAAGTCGCAATGCTGAATGAATTCCCAGGGGGAGCTACTCCATCTGAGACAAGTCAGCAGGAGTCTGAAGAGGAGTCATAGGAGGATGGTGCCTGGGAGGAGGAAGAGCAAGAAGAGCAGGCTTTAAAGGGTTTCTGTCACCCCGCAAAACTCATTTTTTTTTTTTGGGATAGTTAGATTGCTCACAGTGCGATATAGCAGAATATAATGCTCTTACTTACTTTCATGCGGCCGATTCTTTATAAAACGAACTTTTATAATATGTAAATGAGGGCTCTACCAGCAAGTAGGGCGTCTACTTGCTGGTAGCTGCTGCAGAAATCCGCCCCCTCGCCGTGTTGATTGACAGGGCCAGCCGTGATCTCCTCCTCCGGCCGGCCCTGTCAGTAATTCAAAAATCGCGCGCCTCGCGTCATTCGGCGCAGGCGCTCTGAGATGAGGAGGCTCGTATCCTCAGCACTCCCTCAGTGCGCCTGCGCCGATGACGTCTTCTCTTTCGGTGATGTCATCGGCGCAGGCGCACTGAGGGAGTGCTGAGGATACGAGCCTCCTCATCTCAGAGCGCCTGCGCCGAATGACGCGAGGCGCGCGATTTTTGAATTACTGACAGGGCCGGCCGGAGGAGGAGATCACGGCTGGCCCTGTCAATCAACACGGCGAGGGGGCGGATTTCTGCAGCAGCTACCAGCAAGTAGACGCCCTACTTGCTGGTAGAGCCCTCATTTACATATTATAAAAGTTCGTTTTATAAAGAATCGGCCGCATGAAAGTAAGTAAGAGCATTATATTCTGCTATATCGCACTATGAGCAATCTAACTATCCAAAAAAAAAAATAATGAGTTTTGCAGGGTGACAGAAACCCTTTAAACTTTTCTGGGATCCCTGGTGTTGTACACATTATTCGTAGATTGCTTCCTGGAAGATAATAAAGTGGTTATGACCTCATCCGATAAGCCTCTTTCTCTTAGTCTTTCCCTCTCAGGTACCAGGCAGTTAAATGTAGCTTCTTCATCTGAGGATGGTAGAGGTCTCCCTGTAGAAGAAGATCCAGGTACAGAGGCAAAGTCCAGTGATCGTTTTTTGATAGCTGAGACAAGACAGGAAACCAAGCCATGCAAGGCCAATATGGGGCTACCAGTATCGCTTCTGGTGCTTCCGTGATCAATTTGGTTATGATCTGAGGTAATAGCGGTGTGGGAGGATATAGGTAAACAAACAAACTTGTGACTCCAATTGAGAGAAAAGGCATCCAGACAATCGGGTCTGTCTGTTCTCCTGAGTGAACAAAACTTCAATGCTTTCTTGTTGTTCCTTGTTGCAAACAGATCCCATTCTGGACAACCCCATCTCTCCACTATTTGATAGAAGCATTTGGGGTTCAAAGCCCATTCTCCCGGTCACACTCTTTCTCGACTGAGACGGTCCGCTGTAACATTCTCGGATCCTTTGATGTGAACCGCCACCAAACTGTGTAGCACCGGCTCCGCCCAGGCCATGATTTTGCTGCAAATGGCCTGGAGAGACTGGCAACTAGTGTTGATCACTAATATTCGAATTTCGAATTTTTATCGCGAATATAGGTACTTCGAAAATTCACAAATATTTCGAATATAGTTATATATATTCGTAATTTCGAATATTCAAATTTTTTTTGGGGGATTTTTTTTTTTTTTGAGGATTTTTTTTTTATCAGTACACATGATCCCTCACTGCTTCTAGCTTGTGGGCCAATAAGAAGGCTGCAATATACTTGACTTTAGGAGTAGTAGTGTTTGCGAATTTTGCTCTATATTCGTTTTTTTCGAATATTCGCTATATTGCTATATATTCTTGTTTTAGAATATTACGAATATTCGAAAAAACAAAGTTATAGCAATATAGCGAATATTCGAAAAAAAACGAATATAGAGCAATTTAGCTAATATAGTGCTATAATCTTCTTTGTCTAATAGTTGTAATTTTTTCTCATCTGAAGTTCAGATTGGAAAAAAATTACAACTATAAAAAAAAGATTATAGCACTATATTAGCTAAATTGCTCTATATTTGTTTTTTTCGAATATTCGCTATATTGCTATATATTCTTGTTTTAGAATATTACGAATATTAGAAAAAACTAAGTTATAGCAATATAGCGAATATTCAAAAAAAATCGAATATAGAGCAATTTAGCTAATATAGTGCTATAATCTTCTTTGTCTAATAGTTGTAAGTTGAAAATTCGAATCCGAAAATTCGAATTAGGAAAATTCGCATATTACACAATCATTACCTTTCCGATTTTTCGAAAAAAAAAACAAAAAACGGGAGTTTTCGAATTTGCGAATATTCGACGAATATTCTACAAAATATTCGCGAAATATCGCAAATTCGAATATGACCCCTGCCGCTCATCACTACTGGCAACAAGTTCCTCCTTGTTTGTTCACATAGAATGCCTGCCTTGTTGTGGAGATAAGGTTCGAAAATGTTGCAGGGCTAACTGTATAGCTTTTAGTTCCCTGAAGTTCGAGGATCTTTTCATTATGGCCAACGACCACTCCCCTTGAATCCACCGCTCTCCCATGTGCGCACCCCATCCTTTGCGAGAAGCATCTGTGGTTATCACAACCTTTTCTATAAAGTGAAAATCTCTTCCTTTCAGAAGAGTTTCTTGCTTTGTCCACCAAATAAGACTTTTGCGAGTTGCACATGATATCTTCATCGTAGATGTTAAAGATTTGGGATTCTTGTCCCAGCAATAGAGAATCTTTCTGTAGGTCTCTTATATGAGCTCTCGCCCACGGAACAGCTTCTTTTGTGGCTTTTTGGATGATCTGAGCCACTTTTGTGAGGAGGAAGAAACACCTTCATCAACTCGGAGTCTATCAGAAAACCCAGGAACTGAATTCTCGTCGTCAGGATCAGTTGAGATTTCTTTAGGTTGACAATAAATCCTGCTTGCTGAACTAGAGTCAAAGCAGTGCGCAGATTTGACTTCCGAATTTCTGGGGATGGTGCTATAAATAGCCAGTCATCCAGATACGGGACTATTCTTAGACCCTGCAACCTCAGTGCAGCCACCAGAACAACAATCTTTGTAAAAATAAAAGGGGCCGGAAACAGCCTGAATTGGAGTGCCTTGAACTGATAATGCCATGTCTGATGAGTCTTGATCGCTACTCTCAAATATTTTCTTGAATCTCTGTGGATTGGTACATGTAGGTACGCATCTGTTAGATCTATAGACGCCATCACTTCTCCAGTTTGCAGGATGCTTAGGACGGATCTTATGTTGTCCATTTTGAACTTTATTTTCTTTAAATGATTGTTCAGAAACCTTAGGTCTATGATGAGGCGCCACTTGCCCTCTGGCTTGGGTGAATAAACACCTGAAAATTCTTCTTCTTCTGGAACTCTTTCCAGCGCACCCATCTGTAGAAACTCCTGAATAAGTGGCATAATTCTTATATCTTCTGTGGTATTTATTAGGAATCTTTCTCTTGGAAGATGATTGAATTTGAGAGAGTAACCGTTCTTGATAAGATTCAAAACCGAACTGTCTGAAGTGACACCTTCCCATATCGTGTAAAAGTTTCTCAACCTCGGGCCTACAGTGAGAGCAGGCCTGATGTCAGAATTTTGAGCTGGGGGCAGGGGTATCTGAGGGTTTCTTCTTTCCCTTATCTTGGTAACGGGAACAAAACCTTCTTCCTGGTGGCTCCTTGAGTATTACACCCACGAAAGGAAGACCTTCCCCTTTGGCTTCGAAATCTTGAGGCTCTAGATCTAAAAGTTTGCGGGAATGCCAATCCTTTCTCCTTTTTATTCTCTTCCAGGATCTTGTCCAATTGGGAACCTATAAGTTTACCTGGTTCAAAGGGAAGAGAACAAAAATTAGCCTTGGAGACGGAGTCTCCCGTCCAAGGCTTCAACCATATTGCTCTTCTGGTTGAATTTGCTAAAGCCATGTTTTTAGCTGTAATTCTTTTTATGTCCAGAGGAAAGTCGCAAAGCAACTCTGCGGCTGTCTTCAAAGACGATACTTGGTCTGATAGCTCCTGTCTTGATACTCCAGCTTGGATATCTCTTGAAACAAGGGTCAAGTCCTGGGAAAAAAAGTGTGGGAACTCACCCAAGATCCAGTGCCTCCGCGTGAAGTCACGGCACGCGGCGTACGCAAAGGGCAGGCAAGGTCGGGAGGAGGAGCAAGCAAGTGCCTTATTTTTCGCCCTATAAGATGCACCTAGGTTTTAGAGGAGGACAATAAGAAAAACATATTTTTCATTACACCTCAGGTCAGATCACCAATCAGACTCCCAATGTTAATCAGACCTCAGCTAACAGCCCCAATAAGATCCCCAATGTTAATAAGAACCCAATAAGACCTCAGATCAGACCTCAGCTCAGACCCCAATATGAATGACCCCCAATCAGACCTCAGATAAGAGCCCCAGTGCCTCTCATCAGCCCCCCAGTGCCTCTCATCAGCCCCCCCAGTGCCTCTCATCAGCCCCCCAGTGCCTCTCATCAGCCCCCCAGTAGCCTCATAGCAGCCCCCAGCGCCTCTCCAGCAGCCCCCAGCGCCTCTCCAGCAGCCCCCAGCGCCTCTCCATCAGCCCCCAGTGCCTCTCCATCAGCCCCCAGTAGCCTCATAGCAGCTCCCAGTGCCTCTCCAGCAGCCCCTAGTGCATCAGCCCCCAGCCAGTAGCCTCATAGCAGCCCCCAGTGCCCTCTCCATCAGCCCCCAGTGCCTCTCCACCAGCCCCCAGTGCCTTTCCACCAGCCCCCAGTGCCTCTCCATCAGCCCCCAGTAGCCTCATAGCAGCCCCAGTGCCTCTCCATCAGCCCTTCCTTGTCACTCTCTTTCTCCACCCTCCCTTGTCACTCTCTTTCTCCCCCCTCCCCCCCTTGTCACTCTCTTTCTCCCTCCTCCCTTGTCACTCTCTTTCTCCCTCCTCCCTTGTCACTCTCTTTCTCCCCCCTCCCTCCCTTGTCACTCTCTCTTTCTCCCCCCTCCCTTGTCACTCTCTCCCCCCTCCCTCGTCACTCTCTCTTTCTCCCCCCTCCCTCCCTTGTCACTCTCTTTCTCCCCCCTTGTCACTCTTTCTCCCTCCTCCCTTGTCACTCTCTTTCTCCCTCCTCCCTTGTCACTCTCTTTCTCCCCCTCCCTCCCTTGTCACTCTCTCTTTCTCCCCCCTCCCTTGTCACTTTCTCCCCCCTCCCTCCCTTGTCACTCTCTCTTTCTCCCCCCTCCCTCCCTTGTCACTCTCTCTTTCTCCCCCCTCCCTCCCTTGTCACTCTCTCTTTCTCCCCCCTCCCTCCCTCCCTTGTCACTCTCTCTTTCTCCCCCCTCCCTCCCTTGTCACTCTCTCTTTCTCCCCCTCCCTCCCTTGTCACTCTCTCTCTTTCTCCCCCCTCCCTCCCTTGTCACTCTCTCTTTCTCCCCCCTCCCTTGTCACTCTCTCTTTCTCCCCCCTCCCTTGTCCCTCTCTCTTTCTCCCCCCTCCCTCCCTTGTCACTCTCTCTTTCTCCCCCCTCCCTCCCTCCCTTGTCACTCTCTCTTTTTCCTCCCTCCCTCCCTCCCTCCCTTGTCACTCTCTCTTTCTCCCCCCTCCCTCCCTTGTCACTTTCTCTTTCTCCCCCCCTCCCTCCCTTGTCACTCTCTCTTTCTTCCCCCTCCCTCCCTTGTCATTCTCTTTCTCCCCCATCCCTCCCTCCCTTGTCACTCTCTCTTTCTCCCACCCACCTCGGGTGTAGCGTGGCCGAGCTCTGTCCGGTCCGTGGTACAGGAGCATTTGTTTCCTGTACCTGGCCGGACTGAAAGGAAGTGCACACTAAGTGAGCACTTCCTGTCAGTCCGGCCGGGTACAGGAAACAAAAGCTCCTGTACCACGGACCGGACAGAGCTCAGCCACGCTACACTTGAGGCGCTTCCCTCCTGTCAGTCCCTCTCTTCATGCTGCGTCAGAGCGGGGCGCCGACAGTGTTGAGGGGCACAATGCGCTGCCCTGCTGAAAGGGAACAGCGTTCCTGCTAAGAAAAAAGTGCAGGAACGCCGTTCCCACGCGTTCCTGCAAGACTCGAGCACTGTCTTGAAAGCTCAATAAGTCAGACCCTCAATGCTCTCACAACCAGAACCGAAGACATTGCCCCTTTTCTTCACTGCCCGCATCTAAGTCAGAAGATACATCAGAATAAGAATGAGCAGCTGAGGAAAGTGACATTTCATCTGTATCTTGGTGATGATGGATTATTTTCCCTTTAGGGACAGAAGTAGAGGCAACTTTCTACATATTCTCTCTGAACCAGGCAAAAAATGTCTTTGCTTCTTCTGCTAATCCATCTTGCGGATTACAGTCATTACAAATCTTTGACACTGCTTCCGGCGTAAAGGGTTAAAGACACGTAATGCATAAATTAGCTCCAGCGGGCTGCGGAACAGGAGTGCACAATTTTACTGCACATAAATCACAGATGTCATCTTGCAAATCCTCTGGAATTGGCAATTTGCATCCTGCATGAATACGGTGCTTAGATTTTTGCTTTCTTTTTCTCTGATGATCTTTATGGCTCGAGATCTGAAAAAAGAAAAAAATTTCTTAGGTAAAAAAGTTTGTATAGACTATACATATATGCCTCAGGAGTAGAGTTGAGCGAACACCTGGATGTTAGGGTTCGAGAAGTTCGGCCGAACTTCCCGGAAATGTTCGGGTTCGGGATCCGAACCCGACCCGAACTTTGTCCCGAACCCCATTGAAGTCAATGGGGACCCGAACTTTTCGGCACTAAAAAAGGCTGTAAAACAGCCCAGGAAAGAGCTAGAGGGCTGCAAAAGGCAGCAACATGTAGGTAAATCCCCTGCAAACAAATGTGGATAGGGAAATGAATTAAAAAAAAAAAAAATTAACCAATATCAATTGGACAGAGGTCCCATAGCAGAGAATCGGGCTTCACGTCAGCAGAGAATCAGTCTCTTCATGCCATAGCAGAGAATCTGGCTTCATGTCAGCAGAGAAGCAGTCTCTTCATGCCATAGCAGAGAATCTGGCTTCATATCAGCAGAGAATTAGTCTCTTCATGCCATAGCAGAGAATCTGGCTTCATGTCAGCAGAGAATCAGTCTCTTTATGCCATAGCAGAGAATCTGGCTTCATGTCAGCAGAGAATCAGTCTCTTCATGCCATAGCAGAGAATCTGGCTTCATGTCAGCACAGAATCAGTCTTCATGTCATAGCAGAGAATCAGGCTTCACGTCACCCACCACTGGAACAGGCCACTGTCACATATTTAGGCCCAGGCACCCAGGCAGAGGAGAGAGGTCCCATAACAGAGATTCAGGCTTCATGTCAGCAGAGAATCAGTCTTCATGTCATAGCAGAGAATCAGGCTTCACGTCACCCACCACTGGAACAGGCCACTGTCACATATTTAGGCCCAGGCACCCAGGCAGAGGAGAGAGGTCCCATAACAGAGATTTAGGCTTCATGTCAGCAGAGAATCAGTCTTCATGTCATAGCAGAGAATCAGGCTTCACGTCACCCACCACTGGCACAGGCCACTGTCACATATTTAGGCCCAGGCACCCAGGCAGAGGAGAGAGGTCCCATAACAGAGATTCAGGCTTCATGTCAGCAGAGAATCAGTCTTCATGTCATAGCAGAGAATCAGGCTTGACGTCACCTACACTGGAACAGGCCACTGTCACATATTTAGGCCCAGGCACCCAGGCAGAGGAGAGAGGTCCCATAACAGAGATTCAGGCTTCATGTCAGCAGAGAATCAGTCTTCATGTCATAGCAGAGAATCAGGCTTCACGTCACCCACCACTGGAACAGGCCACTGTCACATATTTAGGCCCAGGCACCCAGGCAGAGGAGAGAGGTCCCATAACAGAGATTCAGGCTTCATGTCAGCAGAGAATCAGTCTTCATGTCATAGCAGAGAAACAGGCTTCACGTCACCCACCACTGGAACAGGCCACTGTCACATATTTAGGCCCAGGCACCCAGCAGAGGAGAGAGGTCCCATAACAGAGATTCAGGCTTCATGTCAGCAGAGAATCAGTCTTCATGTCATAGCAGAGAATCAGGCTTCACGTCACCCACCACTGGAACAGGCCACTGTCACATATTTAGGCCCCGGCACCCAGACAGAGGAGAGAGGTCCCGTAACAGAGAATCTGGCTTCATGTCAGCACAGAATCAGTCTTCATGTCATAGCAGAGAATCAGGCTTCACGTCACCCACCACTGAACAGGCCACTGTCACATATTTAGGCCCCGGCACCCAGACAGAGGAGAGAGGTCCCGTAACAGAGAATCTGGCTTCATGTCAGCACAGAATCAGTCTTCATGTCATAGCAGAGAATCAGGCTTCACGTCACCCACCACTGGCACAGGCCACTGTCACATATTTAGGCCCAGGCACCCAGGCAGAGGAGAGAGGTCCCATAACAGAGATTCAGGCTTCATGTCAGCAGAGAATCAGTCTTCATGTCATAGCAGAGAATCAGGCTTGACGTCACCTACCACTGGAACAGGCCACTGTCACATATTTAGGCCCAGGCACCCAGGCAGAGGAGAGAGGTCCCATAACAGAGATCAGGCTTCATGTCAGCAGAGAATCAGTCTTCATGTCATAGCAGAGAATCAGGCTTCACGTCACCCACCACTGGAACAGGCCACTGTCACATATTTAGGCCAGTCACCCAGGCAGAGGAGAGAGGTCCCATAACAGAGATTCAGCTTCATGTCAGCAGAGAATCAGTCTTCATGTCATAGCAGAGAATCAGGCTTCACGTCACCCACCACTGGAACAGGCCACTGTCACATATTTAGGCCCAGGCACCCAGGCAGAGGAGAGAGGTCCCATAACAGAGATTCAGGCTTCATGTCAGCAGAGAATCAGTCTTCATGTCATAGCAGAGAATCAGGCTTCACGTCACCCACCACTGAACAGGCCACTGTCACATATTTAGGCCCCGGCACCCAGACAGAGGAGAGAGGTCCCGTAACAGAGAATCTGGCTTCATGTCAGCACAGAATCAGTCTTCATGTCATAGCAGAGAATCAGGCTTCACGTCACCCACCACTGGAACAGGCCACGGTCACATATTTAGGCCCCGGCACCCAGACAGAGGAGAGAGGTCCCGTAACAGAGAATCTGGCTTCATGTCAGCACAGAATCAGTCTTCATGTCATAGCAGAGAATCAGGCTTCACGTCACCCACCACTGGAACAGGCCACTGTCACACATTTGGGGCCCCGGCACCCAGACAGAGGAGAGGTTCATTCAACTTTGGGTTGCCCTGCAATATAATGGTAAAATGAAAATAAAAATAGGATTGAATGAGGAAGTGCCCTGGAGTACAATAATATATTGTTAAGGGGAGGTAGTTAATGTCTAATCTGCACAAGGGATGGACAGGTCCTGTGGGATCCATGCCCGGTTCATTTTTATGAACGTCAGCTTGTCCACATTGGCTGTAGACAGGCGGCTGCGTTTGTCTGTAATAACGCCCCCTGCCGCGCTGAATACACGTTCAGACAAAACGCTGGCCGCCGGGCAGGCCAGCACCTCCAAGGCATAAAAGGCTAGCTCTGGCCACGTGGACAATTTGGAGACCCAGAAGTTGAATGGGGCCGAACCATCAGTCAGTAAGTGGAGGGGTGTGCACAGGTACTGTTCCACCATGTTAGTGAAATGTTGCCTCCTGCTAACACGTTCCGTATCAGGTGGTGGTGCAGTTAGCTGTGGCGTGGTGACAAAACTTTTCCACATCTCTGCCATGCTAACCCTGCCCTCAGAGGAGCTGGCCGTGACACAGCTGCGTTAGCGACCTCTTGCTCCTCCTCTGCCTTCGCCTTGGGCTTCCACTGGTTCCCCTGTGACATTTGGGAATGCTCTCAGTAGCGCGTCTACCAACGTGCGCTTGTAGTAGCGCATCTTCCTATCACGCTCCAGTGTAGGAAGTAAGGTGGGCACATTGTCTTTGTACCGGGGATCCAGCAGGGTGGCAACCCAGTAGTCCGCACACGTTAAAATGTGGGCAACTCTGCTGTCGTTGCGCAGGCACTGCAGCATGTAGTCGCTAATGTGTGCAAGGCTGCCCAGAGGTAAGGACAAGCTGTCCTCTGTGGGAGGCGTATCGTCATCGTCCTGTGTTTCCCCCCAGCCACGCACCAGTGATGGGCCCGAGCTGCTTTGGGTGCCACCCCGCTGTGAACATGCTTCATCCTCATCCTCCTCCACCTCCTCGTCCTCCTCGTCCTCCAGTAGTGGGCCCTGTCTGGCCACATTTGTACCTGGCCTCTGGTGTTGCAAAAAACCTCCCTCTGAGTCACTTCGAAGAGACTGGCCTGAAAGTGCTAAAAATGACCCCTCTTCCTCCTGGGCCACCTCCTCTTCCATCATCGCCCTAAGTGTTTTCTCAAGGAGACATAGAAGTGGTATTGTAACGCTGATAACGGCGTCATCGCCACTGGCCATGTTGGTGGAGTACTCGAAACAGCGCAACAGGGCACACAGGTCTCGCATGGAGGCCCAGTCATTGGTGGTGAAGTGGTGCTGTTCCGCAGTGCGACTGACCCGTGCGTGCTGCAGCTGAAACTCCACTATGGCCTGCTGCTGCTCGCACAGTCTGTCCAGCATGTGCAAGGTGGAGTTCCACCTGGTGGGCACATCGCATATGAGGCGGTGAGCGGGAAGGCCGAAGTTACGCTGTAGTGCAGACAGGCGTGCAGCAGCAGGGTGTGAACGCCGGAAGCGCGAACAGACGGCCCGCACTTTATGCAGCAACTCTGACATGTCGGGGTAGTTGCGAATGAACTTCTGCACCACCAAATTCAGCACATGCGCCAGGCAAGGGATGTGCGTCAAACCGGCTAGTCCCAGAGCTGCAACGAGATTTCGCCCATTATCGCACACCACCAGGCCGGGCTTGAGGCTCACCGGCAGCAACCACTCGTCGGTCTGTTGTTCTATACCCCGCCACAACTCCTGTGCGGTGTTGGGCCTGTCCCTCAAACATATGAGTTTCAGAACGGCCTGCTGACGTTTACCCCGGGCTGTGCTGAAGTTGGTGGTGAAGGTTTGTGGCTGACTGGATGAGCAGGTGGAAGAAGAGGAGGAGGAAGCTGAGTAGGAGGAGGAGGAGACAGGAGGCAAAGAATGTTGCCCTGCGATCCTTGGCGGCGGAAGGACGTGCGCCAAACAGCTCTCCGCCTGGGGCCCAGCCGCCACTACATTTACCCAGTGTGCAGTTAGGGAGATATAGCGTCCCTGGCCGTGCTTACTGGTCCACGTATCTGTGGTTAGGTGGACCTTGCCACAGATGGCGTTGCGCAGTGCACACTTGATTTTATCGGACACTTGGTTGTGCAGGGAAGGCACGGCTCTCTTGGAGAAGTAGTGGCGGCTGGGAACAACATACTGTGGGACAGCAAGCGACATGAGCTGTTTGAAGCTATCTGAGTCCACCAGCCTAAATGACAGCATTTCATAGGCCAGTAGTTTAGAAATGCTGGCATTCAGGGCCCGGGATCGAGGATGGCTTGGTGGGAATTTACGCTTTCTCTCAAATGTTTGTGAGATGGAGAGCTGAACGCTGCCGTGTGACATGGTTGAGATGCTTGGTGACGCAGGTGGTGGTGTTGGCGGTACATCCCATGTTTGCTGGACGGCAGGTGCCAACGTTCCTCCAGAGGCGGAGGAAGAGGCCGAGGCGGCGGCAGCAGCAGAAGAGGCCGAGGCGGCAGCTGCAGAAGAGGTAGCAGGGGGGAGCCTGAGTGACTTCTTTGTTTTTAAGGTGTTTACTCCACTGCAGTTCATGCTTTGCATGCAGGTGCCTGGTAATGCAGGTTGTGCTAAGGTTCAGAACGTTAATGCCTCGCTTCAGACTCTGATGGCACAGCGTGCAAACCACTCGGGTCTTGTCGTCAGCACATTGTTTAAAGAAGTGCCATGCCAGGGAACTCCTTGAAGCTGCCTTTGGGGTGCTCGGTCCCAGATGGCGGCGGTCAGTAGCAGGCGGAGTCTCTTGGCGGCTGGTGTTCTGATTTTGCCCACTGCTCCCTCTTTGTCTTTTGCTACGCTGTTGGCTCGGTCTCACCACTGCCTCTTCCTCCGAATTCTGAAAGTCAGTGGCACGACCTTCATTCCATGTGGGGTCTAGGACCTCATCGTCCCCTGCATCGTCTTCCACCCAGTCTTCCTCCCTGACCTCCTGTTCAGTCTGCACACTGCAGAAAGACGCAGCAGTTGGCACCTGTGTTTCGTCATCATCAGAGACGTGCTGAGGCGGTATTCCCATGTCCTCATCATCAGGAAATATAAGTGGTTGTGCGTTAGTGCATTCTATCTCTTCCACCCCTGGGGAAGGGCTAGGTGGATGCCCTTGGGAAACCCTGGCAGCAGAGTCTTCAAACAGCATAAGAGACTGCTGCATAACTTGAGGCTCAGACAGTTTCCCTGATATGCATGGGGGTGATGTGACAGACTGATGGGCTTGGTTTTCATGCGCCATCTGTGCGCTTTCTGCAGAAGACTGGGTGGGAGATAATGTGAACGTGCTGGATCCACTGTCGGCCACCCAATTGACTAATGCCTGTACCTGCTCAGGCCTTACCATCCTTAGAACGGCATTGGGCCCCACCAAATATCCCTGTAAATTCTGGCGGCTACTGGGACCTGAGGTAGTTGGTACACTAGGACGTGTGGCTGTGGCAGAACGGCCACGTCCTCTCCCAGCACCAGAGGGTCCACTAACACCACCACGACCATGTCCACGTCCGCGTCCGCGTCCCTTATTAGATGTTTTCCTCATTGTTCCCGTTCACCACAATTTTGAAAATGGCAAATTTGGGAATAGTTTTTCAAACCAGAACAAAAACTGTGCTTTTACGGTCACTACAAATAATTTGACCAGCTAAAACAGTACAGATTTGGTTGAATAGAAATGTGAGGCCTATTTTTTTCGCGCTGTGTGACAGATATACCTTTAATCACAGAATTAGACTTGTATCTGCACGGTAGCGTGTGTGTTAATTTTTTTTTAGAATGACACTATCAGCACCTTCAATCTAAGATATCCTTTTTGGGATAGATTTAAAGTAGGCCTGATATAGCAGAAACTACTAATTTTGAGAATGGCAAATTTGGGAATAGTTTTTCAACCCAGAACAAAAACTGTGCTTTTACGGTCACTACAAATAACTTGACCAGCTAAAACAGTACTGATTTGGAGGAATATAAATGTCAGGTCTATTTTTTAGGCGCTGGGTGACAGGCTCAACTTGCCCCTGATGTAGTATATGGCCAAAAAATAACCACACTATTGATGGTTAAATGCACTTGGGTGACACAGGCTCAGCCTGCACCTGATGTAGTATATTGCCAAAAAATAACCACACTGTTGATGGTTAAATGCACTTGGGTGACACAGGCTGAGCCTGCACCTGATGTAGTATATGGCCAAAAAATAACCACACTGTTGATGGTTAAATGCACTTCGGTGACACAGGCTCAGCCTGCAGCTGATGTAGGATATAGCAAAAAATAACCACACTATTGATGGTTAAATGCACTGGGTGGTAGCTTGTGCTGGCGCACCACAAGCCACAAAATGGCCGCAGATCACCCCAGAAAAAAGTGGTATAAAAACGCTCTGGGCAGCCTAAAAAAAGTGAGCAATTCAATATTAGCACTTCAATGATCCACAGCTGGAGATCGATCACTGAATTAAGTCTTTTGGAGGAGTTAATCTGCCTAATCTCGCCCTAACGTCGCAGCAGCAACCTCTCCCTATGCTTGAATCAGCAGAGTGACGTGCAGCGCTACGTGACCCAAGCTTATATAGAGGCTGGGTCACATGCTGCACTGGCCAATCACAGCCATGCCAATAGTAGGCAAGGCTGTGATGGCCTCTTGGGGCAAGCAGTATGACGCTTGTTGATTGGCTGCTTTGCAGCCTTTCAAAAAGCGCCAAGAAAGCGACGAACACCGAACCCGAACCCAGACTTTTACGAAAATGTTCGGGTCCGTGTCACGGACACCCCAAAATTTGGTACGAACCCGAACTATACAGTTCGGGTTCGCTCATCCCTACTCAGGAGGAAGATCTACCTTAAGCAAACCCAGACTCAGCTGCCTGGCACATCAGCGGTGTGCCACAGGCAACTGAGGCTTTATATAGGGAGAATAAGAATATTCCCTGATTAGCCACGCCCCTAACTAATGAAGAGCGTCATGAGCCGGCCTCCAGAGGAGGAAGGGAGCAAAGTGCGCATGCGCAATGAGGCCGGAGCCTAGGCTGGAGCTAAAGATATAAAACTTAGAGTGTGCACGCACCCTAGTAAACTTTACCAGCGGCACGGGAAGCGAGCGCTCCTCGCACCTTACCAGGAAACCGTAAGTGTACTTTGTAAAGCTGCACAATTATAATCCAGGCACTGGACTGGCAAACAGCATGCTTACCTACTTACCGCACCGCTGTCAAAGGAGTCCTGCTTACCGGGACCCAGGTCAGCCAGGCAACCGCACTGGATGTAGACAGGCGACCTGGTACAGGCATTACCTGGCAACGCATTGGCAGGCAAAAAAAAGGCCACAATACTCTATACCAGGTCTGGGCCAGGAACACACTAGCCACAAAGATGGAGCTTGAACAACGCAAGGTCCAAAGTCCACTACTAGGTGGGTAGCAAGGTGAGGAACACACCTGCCGGAGTGAAGGACTGGAAAAAACAAGAATTCGTGCAGTACTCTGTTTCCTCATATAAGGTTACCTAAGGTGTTTTTAATCTTGTAAATTGGTTTATTATTTGATTATCTCTAGGTGGGTGGTCCTAGAATGGAGTACTGGGACGGGAATATACCTTCTGTGCTGCTGTAGGACGAAGAAGAAAACTGATTGAGGCAGGGGTGTGATATAACTATAATATACTTTCTATATAGTACATTTGTATTGTGCAGCAGTTGTGTGCGGTTCTACTGAGATAAAGCAGCTATAAAGAGGGACAAACGCTATTAGAACAACTAATTGCAACTGGTTTGATATACCAGCTTTCCTCCAAAAAAAACTGATTGAGGCAGGGGTATGATATACCTATAATATACTTTCTATATAGTGCATTTGTATTGTGCAGCAGTTGTGTGCAGTTCTGCTGAGATACCACAGCTATACAGAGGGTAGTGGCGTCGCTAGGGGGGGGCTAGGGGGGGCAATCGCCCCCCCTATGTTGTCCTTTGCCCCCCCGGTTGCCCCCCCGCTGATTCCCCCAGGTGAATACTAATGAGCGCTTCCATTATGGAAGCGCTCATTAGAACCGAGAGACCAGGAAGTGGTGAACGCTCTGTACTCACCACTTCCTGGTCATCGGCTGTCGGCTGTGCAGGGCTGCGCACAGCGTGAGGGCACTCTGTGACCTCACGCTGTGCGCGCCAGTTCAGAGCACAGAGTCGACTGAGGAGAGGCAGGCGGCGTCCAGGAGCAGGAGAGGTAAGTGTTTTTTTATTTTATAAAAAAATGTGGCTGCTGGGGGCATAAGGGGGCTAATGATGAGGCATATGGGGGCTAATGGAGAGGCATATGGGGGCTAATGGAGAGGCATATGGGGGCTAATGGAGAGGCATATGGGGGCTAATGGAGAGGCATATGGGGGCTAATGGAGAGGCATATGGGGGCTAATGATGAGGCATATGGGGGCTAATGATGAGGCATATGGGGGCTAATGATGAGGCATATGGG
The DNA here is from genome assembly GCF_905171765.1 of Bufo bufo. NCBI lineage: Eukaryota > Metazoa > Chordata > Amphibia > Anura > Bufonidae > Bufo > Bufo bufo. Next base: position 172,534,038 of record NC_053395.1, read on the forward strand.
GGCTAATGATGAGGCATATGGGGGCTAATGGAGAGGCATATGGGGGCTAATGATGAGGCATATGGGGGCTAATGATGAGGCATATGGGGGCTAATGGAGAGGCATATGGGGGCTAATGGAGAGGCATATGGGGGCTAATGGAGAGGCATATGGGGGCTAATGGAGAGGCATATGGGGGCTAATGGAGAGGCATATGGGGGCTAATGGAGAGGCATATGGGGGCTAATGGAGAGGCATATGGGGGCTAATGGAGAGGCATATGGGGGCTAATGGAGAGGCATATGTGGGCTAATGATGAGGCATATGGGGGCTAATGATGAGGCATATGAGGGCTAATGATGAGGCATATTGGGTCTAATGATGAGGCATATGGGGGCTAATGATGAGGCATATGGGGGCTAATGATGAGGCATATGGGGGCTAATGATGAGGCATATGGGGGCTAATGATGAGGCATATTGGGGCTAATGATTAGGCATATGGGGGCTAATGATGAGAGGCATATGGGGGCTAATGATGAGAGGCAGCATATGGGGGCTAATGAGAGGCATAATAACAGTGTCATCCACAGATGCCCCCATAACAGTGTGTCTTCCACAGATCCACCATAACAGTGCGCCTGCGCACTGACGAGAGACAGAAAGAAGGGGAAAGAATCTTCGGAAGCAAGCAGAGGACGGCACAGCAGACGATTGAACAGCTTCTTTTGTAAGTAAATTGTTTTATTATAAATGTATCCCTGCATACCGCAATTCTCTCATATTTTGTAATCTTATTTATATATACTTATTTTGTTTTTGCCCCCCCATTTTTGACTGTGGTATCTTTGTGCCCCCCCTATATATTATTCCTAGAGTCGCCACTGACAGAGGGACAAACGCTATTGGAACAGCTAATTGCAACTGGTGTGATATACCAGTGCACCCGTCCGAAAGGACGTTCGGCACAGCAGGGGGGATCGTGACCGATAAGCGCACTCACCTAGCTCACGACAGTGTGGACTACCTCACATTTCTAAAAATGAATGAGGCATGGATCTCGGAGGAATTCAACACCTGTGACGACCATGTTTAATTGAATTTCGCCATCCAATTTTATATTTTTAGTTCTTTTAAACATACAGTATGTATTTGACATGCTTTTGTACTGGCCTGCAATAAAATTGATATCCAATGACTAATGTCTAATATACCTCCAGCCACATAATCACTTGATGTTTTCTGTCCAGTGAATGCATAATTTTTGGGGCCTGTAATGTAACTGGCCAACAGTAAAATTGTTATACTGTGACCGCCTAATGTACCTCCAGCCACATAATTACTTTATCTTCTCTGTACGGTGAATGCATAATTTTTGGGGCCTGTAATCTAACTGGCCATCAGCCAACCAGCCACATAATCACTTGATCTTTTCTGTATGATGAATGCATAATTTTTGGTGCCTTTATTGTAACTGGCCAACAGTAAAATTTTTATACGGTGTCCGCCTAATGTAACTCCAGCCACATAATCACTTGATGTTTTCTCTCCGGTGAATGCCTAATGTTTGGGGCCTGTACTCCACTGGCCTGCAGTAAAATTGATATCCAATGACCGTCTAATATACCTCCAGCCACATAATGACTTGATCTTTTCTGTACGGTGAATGCATCATTTTTGGGGCCTTTAATCTACCATGACCAATAGTAAAAATTTTATACGGTGACCGCCTAATGTACCTCCAGCCTCATAATCACTTGTTCTTTTCTGTACGGTGAATGCATAATTTTTGGGGCCTGTAATCTAACTGGCCAACAGTAAAATTGTTATGCGATGCTTGCCTAATGTACCTCTAGCCACATTATCAATTGTTCTTTTCTGTCTGGTGAATTAATAATTTTTAGGGCCTGTAGTCCACTGGCATGCAGTAAAATTGATATCCATTGACCCTCTAATATACCTTCAGCCACATAATCACTTGTTCTTTTCTGTACAGTGAATTAATAATTTTTGGGGCCTATAGTCCACTGGCCTGCAGTAAAATTGATATTCATTGACCGTCTAATATACCTTAAGAGGGGGGATTTCGTTAGCCATGTTTTAATCCAATATTATATTTTTAGTTCTTTTAAACATATGTATTTGACGTGTATTTGTACTGGCCTGCAGTAAAATTGATATCCAATGACCGTCTAATATAACTCTAGCCACATAATCACTTGATGTTTTCTGTCCGGTAAATGCCTAATGTTTGGGGCCTGTACTCCACTTTCCTGCAGTAAAATTGTTATCCAATGACTGTCTAATATACCTCCAGCCACATAATCACTTGATGTTTTCTGTCCGGTAAATGCCTAATGTTTGGGGCCTGTACTCCACTTTCCTGCAGTAAAATTGTTATCCAATGACTGTCTAATATACCTCCAGCCACATAATCACTTGATGTTTTCTGTCCGGTAAATGCCTAATATTTGGGGCCTGTACTCCACTGGCCTGCAGTAAAATTGATATCCAACAACCGTCTAATATACCTCCAGTCACGTAATGACTTGATGTTTTCTGCTTGGTGAATGCCTAATATTTGGAGCCTGTACTCCCTTGGCCTAAAATAAAAAATTTCTAGGCTCCAGCAGGGCACATTTTTGATAGTTTCCCTTTAAAATGCATAAAAATGGCCCCTGATTAAAATACATATTCTTTGTGAGAATTTTTGCCATTGTTTCCCCTCTGGTATGTCACTGTCCATGTTGTGGGACGATTTGTGCACTTCTAGTAAGTATTTGGTGGCTGGAAATATGACCAAGGTTTTTCAGGTTCGTCTGCCATTAAAGTGAATGGGGCCCGCCACAAACCTGCGGTTCGTGAACATTTGATCGCGTTCGTGAGATCGCGTTCGTGAATCGTCCCGGCCGATGTTCGTCCATCACTAATAATGAAGACCGTACTGGCCATGCAGCTTCTTTAATGCACCTTTAAAGAGAGGCTGTTGCTGCAATGGGGTTTGGCTGGTTAGGTTGTGGGGGACAATGTGCATATTATTGCTGTTCCTACAGAACATTAATTAAGAAAATGGAGTTGGTGGTGGCTGCTCTCCTATATAGCCTATGATATGGTGCTACAAGTCCAGGGAGAGGACACCCTACCTCTCTAAAGAAAAATGAAAATAGAACAAAGTTGTATGGACGAGCACTCTAACAGTTGGCACACATTTATTGAAAATATATAATAAGCTAGCAATATAAAATAGATAAAACAATAAAATACAAGTGTATGAATACAACCACTATGGGGTAATGGGTATTGGTGGATATTCGAAACAGTCCTTGAGATAAGAATGATAAAATTGGTATAGAGGCCTAGTGATGGCCTGAGTGTCTATAGGAGTCCAATATGCCCTAATCAAATAGCGATGATGCTTATATAGCTCCAACGGTTCTGGCAAGCTGCCGCTATTCAGTGCATTCAGTGGTAGTCCCGTATCATACAAAGATACTCTAATGGAGATACACTTGCCGGCTTTTCAGCCGCTTACCTCCCCTTCGTATGCGGCTTCAGTCCTGCGGTTTGCTCAGACTGCGTACATGGGGCCCATAGGATGCGGCGTCTCCCGTTGTTAGATACAATAGCCGGGCTTGCCGACTGTAATAGCGCTTACCTTTTCTTGTGAGTGGTGTACTTAGCTTTCACAGTGCGGGTAAAGCGCATAGATCACCCCTGTTGGTATGCAGGGCCGGCATCTCGCAGTGTTCTGTTTGTTGCCCGCGTTGAACGCTTGCGGGGTGACGGGATAGTGTTTGCTTGCGTCACTTCCTGTAGATACCGGTGGTGACGTATTCCTTGTATAGCGTCCGATAATTCCAGGCTGCGATATTCAGATGTTAAATATTGTCGATGTCAAAAGTCCTGTTTGCATGGCCATGCAATTGAAGAAGTGTCGACAGGTATATGGCGTGAAACCCAGACGCGTTTCGGGAGTTGTCACTCTCCCTTCCTCAGTGGTCACTGAGGAAGGGAGAGTGACAACTCCCGAAACGCGTCTGGGTTTCACGCCATATACCTGTCGACACTTCTTCAATTGCATGGCCATGCAAACAGGACTTTTGACATCGACAATATTTAACATCTGAATATCGCAGCCTGGAATTATCGGACGCTATACAAGGAATACGTCACCACCGGTATCTACAGGAAGTGACGCAAGCAAACACTATCCCGTCACCCCGCAAGCGTTCAACGCGGGCAACAAACAGAACACTGCGAGACGCCGGCCCTGCATACCAACAGGGGTGATCTATGCGCTTTACCCGCACTGTGAAAGCTAAGTACACCACTCACAAGAAAAGGTAAGCGCTATTACAGTCGGCAAGCCCGGCTATTGTATCTAACAACGGGAGACGCCGCATCCTATGGGCCCCATGTACGCAGTCTGAGCAAACCGCAGGACTGAAGCCGCATACGAAGGGGAGGTAAGCGGCTGAAAAGCCGGCAAGTGTATCTCCATTAGAGTATTTTTGTATGATACGGGACTACCACTGAATGCACTGAATAGCGGCAGCTTGCCAGAACCGTTGGAGCTATATAAGCATCATCGCTATTTGATTAGGGCATATTGGACTCCTATAGACACTCAGGCCATCACTAGGCCTCTATACCAATTTTATCATTCTTATCTCAAGGACTGTTTCGAATATCCACCAATACCCATTACCCCATAGTGGTTGTATTCATACACTTGTATTTTATTGTTTTATCTATTTTATATTGCTAGCTTATTATATATTTTCAATAAATGTGTGCCAACTGTTAGAGTGCTCGTCCATACAACTTTGTTCTAGAACATTAATTAGCTCTGGCATACCCACTTCTCCAACCCCAGCGCTCTCCTGCCCTACAGATGGGAGCCGTAATTCTGCCATCTGCTTTTACTACTTTTCCACAACATCTAATATTGATGAGAATATGCCATCAGGAACATCCAGCTCATCCTCTCTCTGCATCTTGCTGACTTTTCTAGGACATGGAGACTTTGAAGGATGATTTTGAAGAAGTAAATCCAGCAAAAGATGATGATGGTTATCATAAGGACCTGGCCCATTAAGGGATGCAGAGTGGATGGTATTGGTTGGCACGCTGGCACCGGACTGATAAAGGCTTCTATCTTCTTGGTATTAATTATCTTAGTTTACGGCTGATGTAGGAATACGTAAATGTAGGAATAAATAAATAAAACTGACACAGCATAAGTCTCCCTGCAGTTCCCCTCTCCAATATTCTATTGTTGTCAGCAACACTGTCCCTAGCGCATGAGCATTTGCCATGTCTCTCCCAATGCTCAGCTCACAGGACAAAGTCAGACACCGCGCAGGATGATGATTTTGTAGGACTGTGACATCACAAGGGATCAATATCTGCGGATCGGCTGGCTGCACGGCATTATGGGTGGTCTCGTGTTCTCGGGCTTCTTACTTTTGCTTTGTAACACGTATCCGACATCGAGATGGTATACAGGCGGTTGAGGCATTCTAGGGAAAAGCAGGAAAAAGTACCATTTGTTCACAGTTTATTTGTGACGCATTGGACCTGATATTGACCCATAACGTTTTTAGGTTTGGGGGCCACTGGTATGCCCAGCGCATTGGTATGGCGATTGGCACGCCAGTGGCACCAACCTTTGGTAATATCTTTTTGGCCATATGGCAAGAAAAGTATTTTTAGAATGTGGGAAACCCTTACCTTAGATATACTATATCAGATATTGAACATGTTTTATCGACGATGTCCTGATATGTATGTCCTGGTATGTTTTTGCAACAATCCATGGAGTTGAGTGATGGACTAAGATATAGAGGTTATAGTGAAGCAGTTATCACTGATGCTCTGGCTAGAGCAGCAAACCAGGATTGCAAAGAGTTACTTAGGGGTAGGCATTATAGAAGGGAACAGGATAGATTAATCTTTTCATTTAAATACAGCCCTGTGTCTGAATATATTAAGCGTGCAATCCATAAAAATTGGTTCTTGATTGATGGTGACAATGAATTGGCAAAGCAGGCAAAAAGTCCTCAGATTATTGCGCTTTGGAAAAGTTGGAGTCTGAGGGATGAATTAGTACATGGATGTTAGAAGGGTTGAAAAGCTGTGAATTGGTTAAAGAGTTTTGTTCCTGGTGGCTCATGCAAATATTGTGGCTCATGCAAATATTGCCATTATATGAGATCTGGCAAAATGATTTGTATAGGTCCTATAAAACACATACTATTAGGGATCTAATTACATGCCGATCAGATTTTGTAGTTTATGTCATTTTTTGTCCCTGTGAGTATTATTATATAGGAAAAACAATCCGACCACTGCACAAACGTATTTATGAGCATTTGCACTCATTGAAAATGGGTAGCACTCGCCTTATAAACCATGTAAAGGATAAACATAATGGAGATGATCGATGCATATGATTTGTGGGTTTACAAAGAATCTTTCCACCGGTTAATGGATCGGACTGACATAGGTCCCTCCTACAATGTGAGGCAAAATGAATTATCAAGACGGGTACACTAGGACCCTGTGGATTTAATGATAGGAATGATCTGTCCTCCTTTCTATGAATTGTATGTTTTTAATATTTAAAGAAATTATCATGCTTATGATTAGTTATTTGTACATTTCTTATAGTGATTACCGTATTTTCCGACCTATAAGATGCACCTAGGTTTTTGAGGAGGAAAATAAGAAAAAAAATATTTTGAACCAAAAGGTATTCTTTTGGTGGGTTTTGAACTAATGGTTGTCTGTGGATGACACTATTATGGGGGATCTGTGGATGACACTGTTATGGGGGATCTGCCGATGACACTTATGTAGGGGATCTGTGGATGACACTTATTGGGAATCTGTGGATGACACTGTTATGGGGATCTGTGGATGACACTATTATGGGGGATCTGTGGATGACACTGGTATGGAGGGGATCTGTGGATGATACTGTTATGGGAGATCTGTGGATGGCACTTTTATGGGGAGGGGGATCTGTGGATGGCACTGTTATGGAGGGGATCTGTGGATGATACTGTTATGGGGGATCTGTGGATGGCATTTTTATGGGGAGGGGGATCTGTGGATGGCACTGTTATGGGGGATCTGTGGATGGCACTGTTATGGGGGATCTGTGGATGGCACTGTTATGGGGAGGGGGATCTGTGGATGGCACTGTTATGGGGAGGGGGATCTGTGGATGGCACTGTTATGGGGGATCTGTGGATGGCACTGTTATGGGGAGGGGGATCTGTGGATGGCACTGTTATGGGGAGGGGGATCTGTGGATGGCACTGTTATGGGGAGGGGGATCTGTGGATGACACATACAGTACAGACCAAAAGTTTGGACACACCTTCTCATTCCAAGAGTTTTCTTTATTTTCATGACTATGAAGGCATCAAAACTATGAATTAACACATGTGGAATTATATACATAACAAACAAGTGTGAAACAACTGAAAATATGTCATATTCTAGGTTCTTCAAAGTAGCGACCTTTTGCTTTGATTACTGCTTTGTACACTCTTGGCATTCTCTTGATGAGCTTCAAGACGTAGTCCCCTGAAATGGTCTTCCAACAGTCTTGAAGGAGTTCCCAGAGATGCTTAGCACTTGTTGGCCCTTTTGCCTTCACTCTGCGGTCCAACTCACCCCAAACCATCTCGATTGGGTTCAGGTCCGGTGACTGTGGAGGCCAGGTCATCTGGCGCAGCACCCCATCACTCTCCTTCATGGTCAAATAGCCCTTACTTTCAAAGTTTTCCCAATTTTTCGGCTGACTGACTGACCTTCATTTCTTAAAGTAATGATGGCCACTCGTTTTTCTTTACTTAGCTGCTTTTTTCTTGCCATAATACAAATTCTAACAGTCTATTCAGCAGGACTATCAGCTGTGTATCCACCTGACTTCTCCTCAACGCAACTGATGGTCCCAACCCCATTTATAAGGCAAGAAATCCCACTTATTAAACCTGACAGGGCACACCTATGAAGTGAAAACCATTTCAGGGGACGACCTCTTGAAGCTCATCAAGAGAATGCCAAGAGTGTGCAAAGCAGTAATCAAAGCAAACGGTGGCTACTTTGAAGAACCTAGAATATGACATATTTTCTACTAACTGGATGAGTGATATGAATTACATCTTTATGGTTCTAGACCTTCTTTATGTTGCTTTCCTCCGCTGAGCACTCCCATTGTTTGTGCCCCGCTAATCTGGACTTCGATACTGTACTGGGTAGTGCCGACCATATATATTTTCTTGTCAGGAGTATGTTCTGTACAATAGCTCATTAATGTATAAACGTTAGGATGGAAAATTAAAGGCTACTTTTAACCTGTTCGCTACATGTACGGTGTTGGGTTGAAGTGCAAACATGGTGCCCACTCGCTCATGCAGTGGGCATCATAGCTGGCGGGTTTCCACTGCAACCAGCAATAATGCAGCTCGCTCTTCTTACCTTCACCCACTGTGGCCAATGAGGATGCCGGTAATTGATTTCAATGCGCTGGATTTCTCAGAAGAGACCCAGGGTATTGAAGTTGCAATTCTTATTTTGGCCAGGAGGTGGCTGGCCAACATAGGAAATGCTAAATTTTGTACAAACCATGGGTCTGAAAGACCCACGAGGGTTCAGAATACAAAAAGAGTTTTGTAGGCTGAAATACAAGCTTCAAAATCATAAAAAACAAACAAACTTTTAAAAATATATAAAAAATAAATTTCCCGCAATTTCCGTAGAATAAAAAAATAAATACATAAATAACAAAAAATATACACATCTTGGGCATCACCGTTTCTGAAAAAGCCCGTACTATAAAAATATAACAATATTTTTCCAATATGGCTAATGGCATAATGGAAAAAAGGGTCATAATGACCAATTTGAAATTTTTTCATCGATTGTCTTACCCAAAATTTTTTAATAAAATGTGATCAAAAAGTTACACACACTCCAAAATGGTAGCAATAAATACTACAGATTGTCCCACCAAAAATGAGCACCCACACAGTTCAGTAGATAGAGCTATAAAAAGTTATGGGGGTCAGAATATGGTGATAAATATATATATATTTTTTTCAAAGTTTACATTTATTTTGACACTATTTAGACATTAAAAAAAAACTATACATATGTGGTATCATTGTATTTGTACTGACCCAGAGAATGAAGGGCACAGGTCAGTTTTGCTGCAAAGGGAACGCCGCGGGAACAAAACCCATAAAACAGTGGAGGAATTGCGTGTTTTTTTCCAATTTCACCCTACTTGGATTTTGGCTTCCCTATTATATAAAATGGTGGCATTAGAAAGTACAACTTGTCCTGCAAAATATAAGCGCTCATACAGCTATGTGAACAGAAAAATAAAAAGTTATGGCTCAAAGAAGATAGGGAAGTAAAAGGAAAAAAAAAAAAAACTCCAGTATCCTAAGGGTTAATAATTTACATTTTTATTGCGTCTAATTTTATTGTGTTGTACAATTTTCTGTGTCAAGTAATCTTGACATTAATGACCAATGTCAGGCAGCTGCTGCCAAAGCAAATAAAATAGGAGGAATCAAATGAGGCATAGATGCTCATGACAAGAACATAGTTTCATAGTCTCTATACAAATCACTAGTCAAGACCACACACAGAATATTGTGCACAATTTTAGGAACATGTTTATAAGGGCTCATGCACACGGCCATCGCCCGACCATGGCCATATTCCGGCCGTGTGCACCCCACATCACGGATGCGGACCCATTCACTTGAATGGCTCCGCAATCCGGGAGATGCAGTGCGGATCTGAACTACGGAGTGCTTCAGTGGTGTTTCTGTCCGTGCCTCCGCACCACAAAAAAATAGAACATATTTAATTTTTTCATGTGTGGACGGATCACGGACCCATTCCAGTTAAATGGGCCTCGTTCCATACCGGCCGTCACGCGGATGTTGCCCGTGCATTGGGGATTGCAAATTGCGGTCCCCAATGCACGGAACGGCTGCACAACACCCGTGTGCATGAGGCCTAAGAAGGACATAGCCGAACTAGATCAGGTGCAGGGGAGGGATACCAAGGTAATTAAGTAAATGGGTGGATTATAATATCAATACAGGTTCTCAACCATGGGAATGTTTTCTCTGGAAAAAGACAATTTAGGGAAATCTAATTGCAATGGGAAAATATATAAATGGAGCCTTTCTTGTTATCTTTTGATACCTTGGCCTGTAACCATCACATAGAAGAAAGAAGGTTTCACCATCATCATAGACAGGATTCTTAACAGTAAGGCCTCTTTCACACGAGCATGACGGATTAGGTCCGGATGCGTTCAAGGATAATCGCGCGATTGCGTGTGCTGTTCATTTTGTATGCGATTGCGCTGCGTTATTGCATTTTTTCCATGCGGGTGACATGCGGATTGCATGCGTTTTTAATGCGCGTGAAAAAAACTGTACCATCCTCTAGAGTCACCTGTTACTGCAAACACATATAAATACACCCTGCATGCATTTGTTTTTGGGAAAGCTCTATTTTTTGGGGGAGATTCCATTGTTTGGCTGGTTTGTGTGTTGGGTTTTTGGATTTTCCTTTGCAGGATGTCCACTTTCCCCTTATCATTCACTGACCATGTGTTCTTGCACTGGCTGGTCTTCCGTTGTTTTGGAGAGCAGCCAGAAATGATAAAGGAGGAACAGCGGAGGAAGCAGATGTGGGTGCATTCTATTATTTCGCAGCAGGCCAGCAAAGGTCAATTTGTTGGTTTGTACTCTGAGCTCTGTGCGCACCCTGTTAAGTTCTTTAATTATTGCCACATGACGGTGGGGGAGTTGCGACCTGCCTTGACTTTCCAGGACACCAACATGCGGTGGAGTGTCTCCTAAAGAACGTCTCATTATTACTTTAAGGAAAGACTATACAGTCCTGATCAAAAGTTAAAGACTACTTGAAAAATGGCAAAAAATCATATTTTACATTGTTGGATCTTAACAAGATTCCAAGTAGAGTTTCAACATGCAACAAGAAGAAATGAGAGTGAGACAAAACATTTTTTGAGCATTCAATTAATTGAAAATAACGATTAAACTGAAACAGGCTGTTTTTCAGCTGATCCAAATTTTAGGACCACATGCCTTTAAAAGGCCAAATCTGTGCAAAGATGTGGATTCATTGTCATTTTCTGTCAGGTAGTCACATGTTGTGATGGTAAAGGCCAAAAAACTTTCCCTTTTTGAACGTGGTCGGGTTGTTGAACTGCATAAGCAGTGTCTCTTACAGCGCGCCATCACTGCTGAGGTGGGACGCAGTAAGACAGTCATTTGGAATTTCTTAAATGATCCTGAGGGTTCTGAGGGTTATGGAACAAAAAAGTCAAGTGGAAGACCCAAAAAAATGTCGTCAGCACTGAGCCGGAGGATCCAATTGGCTGTCCGTCAAGACACTGGACGATCCTCGACCCAAATTAAGGCCCTTACTGGTGCTGACTGCAGCCCCATAACCATCATACGGCATCTGAAACTGAAGGGCTTCAAAAAATGTCTTCAAAGACCTCGTCTCCTTGAATGCTCTTTTGGACTTTGCAAGAGAGCACCAAACATGGGACATTTAAAGGTGGAAGAAAGTTTTATTCTCTGATGAGAAAAAATTTAACCTTGATGGTCCTGATGGTTTCCAACGTTACTGGCATGACAAGCAGATCCCACCTGAGATGTTTTCTACGCGCCACAGTGGAGGGGGCGCCATAATGGTCTGGGGTGCTTTTTCCTTCAGTGGAACAATGTAGCTTCAGGAAGTGCAGGGGCGTCAAACTCCCGCTGGCTATTTCCAGATGTTGCAGAGAGCATTTCTCATGACTGAGGGCCCTCGTCTGTGTGGTAACGACTGGGTTTTTCAACAGGACAACGCTACAGTACACAATGGCAGCAGGACAAGGGACTTCTTCCAGGAGAATAACATCACTCTTTTGGCCCATCCTGCGTGTTCCCCTGATCTAAATCCAATTGAGAACCTTTGGGGATAGATGGCAAGGGAAGTTTACAAAAATGGACAACAGTTCCAGACAGTAGATGGCCTTCGTGCAGCCGTCTTCACCACTTGGAGAAATGTTTCCACTCACCTCATGGAAACGCTTGCATCAAGCATGCCGAAACGAATTTTTGAAGTGATAAACAATAACGGTGGAGCTACTCATTACTGAGTTCATGTTTGGAAGTTGGGTTTCTGTTTTGGGGGATTTAGGGGTCTTTTGGAGTTGTTGTCCTAAACTTTTGATCAGCTGAGAAACAGCCTGTTTCACTTTATTCGTTGTTTTCATTAAATTGAATGCTCAAAAAATGTTTTGTCTCACTCCCATTTCTTCTTGTTGCATGTTGAAGCTCTACTTGGAACCTTGTTAAGATCCAGCCATGCTAAATATGATTTTTTGCAATTTTTTAAGTGGTCTTAAACTTTGGATCAGGACTGTATTATCAGACTCGTACATGAATTACCCACTGTTTGCCAATACATAGCAGTTTGGTCTATGGCCTGTGTATTCTGAACATTACCTGTTCTATGTATAAGTACTTAATGTAAATTTACAGTAAGAAACTGTGTGTGCTTTTCCCCCAGCCACTTTACATAATTGTAATTTGTTGTGATAGCAAGTAATTTCTTTGTTAGACCAGAGTAAAGTTCTGCAGGTTTTTTTTTCTTCTAATTCTGCCAGTAAGGATGTGGATACGTCACGTGTGTGTATATGGTAATGGTCCTGAAATTGATATAGCTAAACTGTTTTGCTTACTTTAACCACCTCCCGACCGCCTAACGCACGGATGCGTCCGGAAGGTGGTTGAATCATTCCTCCTGGACGCATCCGTGCGTCATCTCGCGAGACGCGAGATTTCGGTCAGAGCCGGCCCGCGCATGCACATCGCGTGTGTATATGGTAATGGTCCTGAAATTGATATAGCTAAACTGTTTTGCTTACTTTAACCACCTCCCGACCGCCTAACGCACGGATGCGTCCGGAAGGTGGTTGAATCATTCCTCCTGGACGCATCCGTGCGTCATCTCGCGAGACGCGAGATTTCGGTCAGAGCCGGCCCGCGCATGCGCATCGCGGGCCGGCAAAAGTTAAAGAACAATTTCGTCACCAGCCTGCCAGCAACGATCATTGGCTGGCAGGCTGGCGATTTTCAAAAAAACTAATCACAAGCCGTATAACAGATCATATTAGTAAATATGATCTGTTATATGGCTTGTCTGCTCCTCTGCTGGTCCTTTTCGTCGGTTGGATCCAGCAGAGGAGCAGACTGAACTGTGAGTAGCACCAACAGTACACTTTAGCCCCAGATCACCCCCCTGCACCCCAATTAACCCTTTGATCACCCCTTTGATCGCCCCTGTCAATCACTAGTGAAAGGAAAAAAAGTGATCAGTGTAAACTGTCACTTTTTTTTTTTCACTGGTATTGACTGTTAGGTTTTAGGGATAGTTTAGGCCCCTTGGTTAGGTAGTTTAGCGTCAGTTAGCGCCCAGCCCACCGCACCGCAGTCACTTATTCGCTGTTTAGCGTATCGCTAATCAGCATTTGTACTTTTATAGTATCTGTAAGTGATCAAAACTGATCACGGTCAGATCTATAATTGTATTAGTGTCACCTTAGCTCGACCTCCACCCAAAACGCAGTGTTTGCCCGATCAGGCCTGATCGGTCGCCCACACGTGCGTTCACCCATGCCCGCCCCACCGCAGTGACAAAAAATATATTTTTTTTGATCACTGCACATTCACTTTACACGCGCTGCGGCGATAAAAAAATCAGTTTTGATATTTTTTATCAACCGCAGCGGCCTCCGGTACTTCGCTAGCCTCCCCTTTGTAAGACAGGCTTGCTTTTTTTCTTGGGTAGTCTCAGGGAATACCCCTAAATTTAGTAGTCCAAAATGTCAAACAGGGGGTATTCTTCTGAAGAGGCATACAGGATTCTGACCCAGTCGGATGAGGAATGGGAACCCTCATCTGATGAATCTAGCGGGTCAGAATATGAACCTGTAGAAAGCAGTGGCTCTCTGACCCAAAGTTCGGACGAGGAGGCTGAGGTCCCTGATAGCACCAGGCGTACCCGGCCCCGTGTCGCTAGACCACAGGTTGCACAGGATCCGCTTCAAGAGCAGCAGAGTGGGGCTGTCGCTGCCAGATCACGTGGTGAGGCATACACCAGCAGCGCAGCCCTTCCTGGACCTAGTACCAGCACTGCCGTACAACATCGTGAAGTAGCGAGCACCAGAAGGGCAGTTGAAGCTGGTACGGTGGCACGTGCAGTAGTTACCCCGTCGCAGCCACCGCACAGACAGGCCCGTAGAGCCCCTAGAATCCCTGAGGTGCTGGCAAACCCTGATTGGCAGTCACCAACTTCAGCCGCACCATTAGTTCCCCCTTTCACCGCCCAGTCTGGAGTTCGGGTTGAGACGGCTCATATCGGTTCGGCCCTGGGATTTTTTGAGCTGTTCTTGACTGCGGAGCTCTTAGACTTAGTTGTGGCAGAAACAAATCGGTATGCCACACAATTTATAACTGCCAACCCGGGAAGCTTTTATGCCCAGCCTTTCCGGTGGAAACCAGTCCAAGTTTCCGAAATTAAAATTTTTCTGGGCCTTCTCCTCAACATGGGTCTAACTAAAAAGCATGAATTGCGGTCATATTGGTCCACGAACCCAATTCATCACATGCCCATGTTCTCTGCTGCTATGTCCAGGACACGATTTGAGACCATCCTGCGTTTCCTGCATTTTAGCGACAACAGCACCTCCCGTCCCAGAGACCACCCAGCTTTTGACCGGCTCCACAAAATTCGGCCCCTCATAGACCATTTCAACCAGAAATTTGCAGATTTGTATACCCCAGAGCAAAACATCTGCATAGACGAGTCCCTAATACATTTTACCGGGCGCCTTGGCTTCAAACAATACATCCCAAGCAAGCGTGCCCGGTATGGGGTCAAATTGTATAAGTTCTGTGAAAGGGCCACAGGCGAGGTGCAGCGTACTCAAGTTGTGTGTAAAGGTGTTCCTGGGTGTAGTAGTGCAATAGACACTAACCTGAGACGGCTGACTCTCTGCATAGGCAGGTGATGGTAGAAATTGTTCGTGACGCCAGTGCCAATTAAATGGTGGCACGCCGTTTGCGGATAGCAGGAATAAATGAGGAACACCGTGAGGTTAAAGCAGAACTCCAACTTTAGTAGGTTTCATAGAGACAATAATGGAATCGCAGTTCCTTGGCATACAGTCGATTTTGCAATACGGTTGATGCAGGCAATACAGATTTAGCAAGGTGATTACAGAGTGTTAAACACAGGTCTTGCAGTATAGGAGCTTGCACTCTATCTCTGACTGATCCTGGAATATAGCAAATCTTCACCAAGGCCCAATAACCTAGCTCTGGCTTTATATCCTTGGTTTTAGCTTTCTAGAGTACCTCCTCTGTTCTCTTGAGTACCTCTTGCTTCCTTTGATCTTTGCCTCTGTCTCTCTCTCAGCTTCCTCAGGCTCTTTAACTTAAGTATTCCTGTTTCTGCATAAGGGAATTCAGGAGGGGAACCTTCTCCTGATGGCAGGCTTCAGGCCTGGACTGGTTTCTGACATTGTCTAGTCTCCAACTGTAGACTACAGACACTAGACTCCGTCTCCCCTTCACTTCCCCGACTGGGCCTTATATAAACTAGGGCTCCCTCAAGTGACTAGAAGCTGGAATGACACCCCTAGCAGGCCTGTACATGCAAATTTCCCAGTAATAGGGAAATACATAACATTACATTACATGACAATTTATAAAACTGACATATACCAACTTCCCCATAATTAAGGAGGGACGACAGCACACCAAGTGACACTTTTGTAGTGACGGGTATTACAGTCCCCGTACACTACATACCCCACTGCTTTAAGCTGAGTACGACCTCGTACTCCATCAGGGCTCGCCCAACTGGAATCTCTACCTGAAACAGAAAATAGAGACATGCAGGCATACATACATGTAACTCATCTGCATTTACATTCACATCAGGTCCAATTGGCAAAGGTGAAGGGTAGTGACAAGGGGCGTCGTTCTCTTCTCTCAGGATAGTGAATGGAACTGGGGCGCTGACCTGGCACAGCGTAACATTATAACCAGGATAGTCCATGACAATGAATAAGTCCATAATAGAACAGCAAAATAGATAAAACAGTATAAAAGTTCTTGGAGGCTCAAAGAACAAACATGAGTCCGTACCCAGGTTATTTTCCTATTAAATCACAGAGGCTCTCATGCGGTGGAGTCCATCTCTGGGCACATTTCCTTTAAAAGAGCAAAAAAAATCTCAGAGGCTCAGGTTCTTTTGAGTCTGTCTCCGGGCACGGTTCCTTAGTATGAAGTTGCACAATAAAAGGACAGCAAAGACAAGTGCTGTAATACCCCTGATCAACCTGAAAAGGGGGTGAAGGGTAAAAGGTGCAACTAAGGAACAGGCACAACTTGGCGTGGGGTAGCAAAAGCAGGCAGGAGGTCCTGAAAACAAACTTGGCCTTGCTGACTTTGTGATTTCAGTGGTCAACACCTACCACTGAGCCGTGGATAACTGGCAGCCGCAACAAAGGACCAGGAAACATAGGACCCCTGTCCTGGAAGGGTTAACACCATATTTCTGCGGTGAAATAAATCAAAGGCCTAGCAGGCTGATTCACAGTGGCATATCGTAACCACTTGGCTCTGCTGGCAAGTACGGCCTGTAGTAGTCCTCTACAGGAGGATGGGCCCACATAACTGTATTAGGGGGCAGCTGCAAGGTGAAGGGGCCCCTAATAGGTATTGGCCCCATGGGCCTAGGGGTAAACCCTTGGGTGGACCGTACCGGTCCCGGCATAATGATTGTGGGGTGGAATGGTGTGGTTACCGCCGCCTCAAGCGGTCCGGTGGGCTCTGCGCAGCTATTCACAACTACCGGAGGTCTTCTTTGGGGCACTGGCAGAGCGGTGGCAGCAGAAGGTGGTCTACGGGTGGTGACAGGCACCCTTACCTCGTCCTTCTTTGGCGGCGTCTGGATCCTGGCGGTCGCGATCTTGCGCAGCTCCCGCAACTTCTCCTCCAGCCGGACAATCTGCTCACCGATGCTCTCTGTGTCGGAGTCGCTGTCTTCTGCTGACGCCGCCGGCGCAGGTACAGTCACCGATGGCGCGGACTCGGCCTCTGCAGGTTCTGGTGATGCATCGGGTCTCCGACCCCTCCGGATGTTCTTAAAGGTATTTTGAAGTCCTTTTAAATTCTCCATCTCTTGTATGGTCTTCTCCCGACGAGGCAGCTCGGGGGAAGGATAGGGGCTCACCCATTTCTCCAACACGGTTGGCTGCCAGAAGACGTTAGGCCCAATAAAGGAGCTCCGCTCCTGAAAGGCGTGATGGGCCGGCTCTGGAGAGCGTTCAGGTTCCCGCTCGCAGCCAGAGTAGTCTTCTCCTTCTTCTGCCTCCCAGTCCTCAGGTTCTCGCTTGGGACGGGTCACAGCAGTCGCATAAGGGCCTCGCAGGCTCTCGGCAGGGGTGTACTCCACTTCCTCTCCCTCACGGAGGCTGTGCTGATAAGAAGGGAGGTAGTCTCTCTTGACAGACCTTCTATTCACATATAGGTCTCTGCCAGTCAGATAGTCTTGGATGAACCCGTAGCCACGGGTTTTGTCGAAGGACACCACCACTCCCTTTCTCCTTTCCAGGCGGGGTTGGGTGTTAGTGTGCTTTTCATGGATTGTTTTAGTCAATTCTTCATAAACGATTTTGGTCTTGGTATTCCGCTTTATAGCAGCCTCCCGGATCTCCGCCATTAGTGAGGACCATTTGAAAGAGGGCTGAAAGAAGTCTCTCCACGAGCCATAGTAGGGCTCTGGTTCTTTCTCCCTTGGGCGGCAGGCGGGTTTCTCCGGTCCCGGAGAGTAGGCCGGTGGAGCCTCCTCTGGCTCTACACCAATATCAGTCATCTCTGGTATGTCAGGCGCGGACGCTGCAGCAACGCTCTGTTTACTTTCCAACATGCTCGATCCTTCTCTGGAGAGCGATAGGGTCGCGTCAATTAAAGTAGCCAGCTCCTCCCATTGCACTGGGAGGCCGCCCCCCAGGTATTCCAGTATATGGAAGGCGGTGTCCATGCTGGCAGACATGCAAATGTCCAGATAAGCAGTGGCGCCTGACCTTGAACTCTTTCCCGCTTTTTCCTCCGAAAGGCGCCAATTTTTCCCGCCTTTTCGGGATGAAGATGACGCAGCAGTAAATTCAGCAAGCTCAGCGGCCATCTTTAGCAAGAAACGCTGTCCATTCACTGACAGCAAGCAGGATTGTAAAAAGTCCATAAAACCACACTCCAATGTGGCAATTTTCTTCCTCTTGGTAGCGCAACACTGCACAGCGCTTTTTAGAAGTTTTAGGTACACTTTGGGTATGTTTTTCAGTCCACAAAGTTCACTTTCAATAAACAGGTAGTTTGTCACTTTGGTCACAGGGCAACTGTATAAGGCACAAAGTTCACGCTTCTTGCACTAGAAAGCGTGCGTATCCTGTTCGTGACGCCAAAAGAGAGGTGCAGCGTACTCAAGTTGTGTGTAAAGGTGTTCCTAGGTGTAGTAGTGCAATAGACACTAACCTGAGACGGCTGACTCTCTGCATAGGCAGGTGATGGTAGAAATTGTTCGTGACGCCAGTGCCAATTAAACGGTGGCACGCCGTTTGCGGATAGCAGGAATAAATGAGGAACACCGTGAGGTTAAAGCAGAACTCCAACTTTAGTAGGTTTCATAGAGACAATAATGGAATCGCAGTTCCTTGGCATTCAGTCGATTTTGCAATACGGTTGATGCAGGCAATACAGATTTAGCAAGGTGATTACAGAGTGTTAAACACAGGTCTTGCAGTACAGGAGCTTGCACTCTATCTCTGACTGATCCTGGAATATAGCAAATCTTCACCAAGGCCCAATAACCTAGCTCTGGCTTTATATCCTTGGTTTTAGCTTTCTAGAGTACCTCCTCTGTTCTCTTGAGTACCTCTTGCTTCCTTTGATCTTTGCCTCTGTCTCTCTCTCAGCTTCCTCAGGCTCTTTAACTTAAGTATTCCTGTTTCTGCATAAGGGAATTCAGGAGGGGAACCTTCTCCTGATGGCAGGCTTCAGGCCTGGACTGGTTTCTGACATTGTCTAGTCTCCAACTGTAGACTACAGACACTAGACTCCGTCTCCCCTTCACTTCCCCGACTGGGCCTTATATAAACTAGGGCTCCCTAGCTCCCTCAAGTGACTAGAAGCTGGAATGACACCCCTAGCAGGCCTGTACATGCAAATTTCCCAGTAATAGGGAAATACATAACATTACATTACATGACAATTTATAAAACTGACATATACCAACTTCCCCATAATTAAGGAGGGACGACAGCACACCAAGTGACACTTTTGTAGTGACGGGTATTACAGTCCCCGTACACTACATATACCCACAAATTTCGTGTCTATGAGGGAAAAGATCAGACCCTGGAGCCGGTCGGTTGCCCTGACTACCTGGGGAGCAGTGGGAAGACAGTCTGGGACTTGGTGTCACCCTTATTCGGCAAGGGGTACCATCTTTATGTGGACAATTTCTACACAAGTGTGGCCCTCTTTAGGCATTTGTTTCTAGAACGGATTTGCGCCTGTGGCACCGTGCGACCTAGTCGCCGGGGCTTCCCTTAACGGCTCGTTACCACCCGTCTTGCAAGGGGGGAGAGGGCTGCCTTGTGTAACGAAGAACTGCTCGCGGTGAAATGGAGAGACAAGCGTGACGTTTACATGCTCTCCTCCATTCACGCAGACACGACAATCCAAATTGAGCGAGCAACCCGTGTCATTGAAAAGCCCCTCTCAGTCCACGACTATAATTTGCTCATGGGAGGGGTGGACTTCAATGACCAGATGTTGTCTCCGTATTTAGTTTCCCGCAGAACCAGACGCTGGTATAAGAAGGTGTCTGTATATTTGATTCAATTGGCTCTGTATAATAGTTTTGTTCTCTACAGTAAGGCTGGGAGAACACAATCCTTCCTCAAATTCCAGGAAGAGATCATCGAGAACCTCCTGTATCCAGAAGGTTCCGTGGCCCCATCCACCAGTGTAGTTAGCCGTCTACACGAGCGACATTTCCCCAATGTCGTTGCTGGTACCTCAACCCAACCGTCACCCCGAAAAAGATGTCGTGTCTGTAGCAGAAGTGGAATAAGGCGTGACAACCGCTATTTCTGTCCTGACTGTCCTGACCACCCTGCCCTATGCTTAGGAGAGTGTTTCCGGAAGTACCACACACAGGTACACCTAGCATAGGGATCACATCTCACCAGGACAGGCACACAGGGCTATTAGGGCCCATTCACTCACAGCTGCTGCAAACGTCTCCTTTCACATGGGACAAAGTGCATAATGTACTTCGCCACATCTTTGGGCGATTTGCGCTTTGCACATTGACCCATGGGGAAGGAGAGGTTTGTTCTATAAAGGTAAAAAAAAAAAAAAAACACCAGTAAGCAAAAAGGTTAATGTTCAGTTCAAAAACTTAAAGTTTATATGTTCTCTTCCAAAGTTAATAAAATTATTGTGTTGCGGCCTGTTTTTTTTTTTTTTTTACCTTCCAGGTGGACCAACCGATCGACTAGCTGCAGCACTGATGTGCATTCTGACAGAAGCATTGCGCTGCTGTCAGATTACACGCAAGTCGGTGTATGCGGCGCTGCAAGACAAGATTTCTCCTCTGCAGTAAAAGATACGTTTGCCGAGGCATATGAGCTGAGGAGGTGGCGGTGTTCCTATGCTTTGGCAAACACTTTGTATATAAAAATAAAATAAAAAATCCCGGCAATGATTTATTCATCCACATCGATTGATGTGAATGGAGAAATCTGGTTTGCCAGGGCATACGAGCTAAGTGGGTATGGATGTTGGGCGGAGCTCCTATGTCCTGGCAGACGCCTTTCCCCTCCTTTTTTTTTTTTGGCAGAGATTTTTTCATCCACATTGATCGATGCGAATGAAGAAATCTGTGCCGTTCATTTTTTTCTTTCAGCCCAGAGGCTGAACGGAAAAAAAAAATCTCATTACCCGTATGCTCAATATAAGGAGAATAGCAGAAACGCCTAATGCTGGGCATACATGTAATGATTGCGGAGACCCTCAAATGCCAGGGCAGTACAAACACCCCATAAATAACACCATTTTGGAAAGAAGACACCCCAAGGTATTCGCTGAGGGGCATATTGAGTCCATGAAAGATTGAAATTTTTGTCCCAAGTTAGCGGAAAGGGAGACTTTGTGAGAAAAAAATCTAAAAAATCAATTTTCGCTAACTTGTGCCAAAAAATTTTTTTCTATGAACTCGCCATGCCCCTCATTGAATACCTTGGGGTGTCTTCTTTCCAAAGTGGGGTCACATGTGGGGTATTTATACTGCCCTGGCATTTTAGGGGCCCCAAAGCGTGAGAAGAAGTCTGGTATCCAAATGTCTAAAAATGCCCTCCTAAAAGGAATTTGGGCACCTTTGCCCACCTAGGCTGCAAAAAACTGTCACACATGTGGTATCTCCGTATTCAGGAGAAGTTGGGGAATGTGTTTTGGGGTGTCATTTTACATATACCCATGCTGGGTGAGATAAATATCTTGGTCAAATGCCAACTTTGTATAAAAAAATGGGAAAAGTTGTCTTTTGCCAAGATATTTCTCTCACCCAGCATGGGTATATGTAAAATGACACCCCAAAACACATTCCCCAACTTCTCCTGAATACGAAGATACCACATGTGTGACACTTTTTTGCAGCCTAGGTGGGCAAAGGGGCCCACATTCCAAAGAGCAGCTTTCGGATTTCACAGGTCATTTACCTACTTACCACACATTTGGGCCCCTAGAATGCCAGGGCAGTATAACTACCCCACAAGTGACCCCATTTTGGAAAGAAGACACCCCAAGGTATTCGCTGATGGGCATAGCGAGTTCATAGAATTTTTTATTTTTTGTCACAAGTTAGTGGAAAATGATGATTTTTATTTATTTATTTTTTTCTTACAAAGTCTCATATTCCACTAACTTGTGACAAAAAATAAAAACTTCCATGAACTCACTATGCCCATCAGCGAATACCTTGGGGTGTCTTCTTTCCAAAATGGGGTCACTTGTGGGGTAGTTATACTGCCCTGGCATTCTAGGGGCCCAAATGTGTGGTAAGGAGTTTGAAATCAAATTCTGTAAAAAATGGCCAGTGAAATCCGAAAGGTGCTCTTTGGAATGTGGGCCCCTTTGCCCACCTAGGCTGCAAAAAAGTGTCACACATGTGGTATCTCCGTATTTAGGAGAAGTTGGGGAATGTGTTTTGGGGTGTCATTTTACATATACCCATGCTGGGTGAGAGAAATATCTTGGCAAAAGACAACTTTTCCAATTTTTTTATACAAAGTTGGCATTTGACCAAGATATTTATCTCACCCAGCATGGGTATATGTAAAATGACACCCCAAAACACATTCCCCAACTTCTCCTGAATACGGAGATACCACATGTGTGACACTTTTTTGCAGCCTAGGTGGGCAAAGGGGCCCACATTCCAAAGAGCACCTTTCGGATTTCACTGGCCATTTTTTACAGAATTTGATTTCAAACTCCTTACCACACATTTGGGCCCCTAGAATGCCAGGGCAGTATAACTACCCCACAAGTGACCCTATTTTGGAAAGAAGACACCCCAAGGTATTCTGTAAGGGGCATAGCGAGTTCCTAGAATTTTAAATTTTTTGTCACAAGTTAGTGGAAAATGAGGATTTTTTTTTATTTTTTTTATTTTCTTACAAAGTCTCATATTCCACTAACTTGTGACAAAAAATAAAAACTTCCATGAACTCACTATGCCCATCAGCGAATACCTTGGGGTGTCTTCTTTCCAAAATTGGGTCACTTGTGGTGTAGTTATACTGCCCTGGCATTCTAGGGGCCCAAATGTGTGGTAAGGAGTTTGAAATCAAATTCTGTAAAAAATGGCCGGTGAAATCCGAAAGGTGCTCTTTGGAATGTGGGCCCCTTTGTCCACCTAAGCTGCAAAAAAGTGTCACCCATGTGGTATCTCCGTATTCAGGAGAAGTTGGGGAATGTGTTTTGGGGTGTCATTTTACATATACCCATGCTGGGTGAGAGAAATATCTTGGCAAAAGACAACTTTTCCCATTTTTTTATACAAAGTTGTCTTTTGCCAAGATATTTCTCTCACCCAGCATGGGTATATGTAAAATGACACCCCAAAACACATTCCCCAACTTCTCCTGAATACGGAGATACCACATGTGTGACACTATTTTGCAGCCTAGGTGGGCAAAGGGGCCCACATTCCAAAGAGCACCTTTCGGATTTCACCGGCCATTTTTTACAGAATTTGATTTCAAACTCCTTACCACACATTTGGGCCCCTAGAATGCCAGGGCAGTATAACTACCCCACAAGTGACCCCATTTTGGAAAGAAGACACCCCAAGGTATTCGCTGATGGGCATAGTGAGTTCATGGAAGTTTTTATTTTTTGTCACAAGTTAGTGGAATATGAGACTTTGTAAGAAAAAAAAAAAAGAAAAAATCATCATTTTCCGCTAACTTGTGACAAAAAATAAAAAGTTCTATGAACTCACTATGCCCATCAGCGAATACCTTAGGGTGTCTACTTTCCGAAATGGGGTCATTTGTGGGGTGTTTGTACTGTCTGCCCATTGTAGAACCTCAGGAAACATGATAGGTGCTCAGAAAGTCAGAGCTGCTTCAAAAAGCGGAAATTCACATTTTTGTACCATAGTTTGTAAACGCTATAACTTTTACCCAAACCATTTTTTTTTTTACCCAAACATTTTTTTTTTATCAAAGACATGTAGAACAATAAATTTAGAGCAAAATTTATATATGGATCTCATTTTTTTTGCAAAATATTACAACTGAAAGTGAAAAATGTCATTTTTTTGCAAAAAAATCGTTAAATTTCGATTAATAACAAAAAAAGTAAAAATGTCAGCAGCAATGAAATACCACCAAATGAAAGCTCTATTAGTGAGAAGAAAAGGAGGTAAAATTCATTTGGGTGGTAAGTTGCATGACCGAGCAATAAACGGTGAAAGTACTGTAGGTCAGAAGTGTAAAAAGTGGCCTGGTCTTTCAGGGTGTTTAAGCTATGGGGGCTGAGGTGGTTAAAGGGTATTTTAATAAAAAGTATTGAGTCCAAATCTTGTTGTATTGGGCTGGGAGACTAGGGCTGATTTTCTTGGGCATACTATACAGTGTGAGATAGCTTCTTTTATGATTGATATGCATTTGTACCTTATGCAGCTTATACTCACAATATGTGGAGGATGGGCTCTCCTTTTATTTATTGAAGCAGCACCTCATTGATAGGTACATATAACCATTGTGATGATACGCACGTTACATTTTTTTGCCTTAAATGCTCTGAATAATGAACGTGATATTGTTATATTAAGAACTAGCTGAAGGACCCGGCTTCACTCGGGTATATTTAATCTACGGTATTTCATTTAATGTTTGTATGTGTCGTTAAAAGATGTCAACACTATGCCCTATAACAGTGACTTCTACAACACCACGCCCCCAAAACAGTGACTTCCACAGCCTTAACACTGACCCCCTCACAGTGCCCCGTCCCCTAAAATTGGACCTCTGCAGCAGCCCACCCCTTAACTTTGACCTTTACAGCAGCCTTCCCTTTTAACAGTGACTTTCACAGCATACCACCCCCTTGACAGAGACCTCCACAGGGCCCACCCCCTTAACAGTGGGTTTTACTGGATTGGGGGTGTATTCTTTCGAATACCTCACTCTAAGACAGCAGCACTGTACTGTCTGAGTGTGAGCTGCAGGGAGAAAGTCACCCTCCCTCCCACCTCTGCAGCTGGGGCATGGTGGGGGCGTGGCCTAACCAGATCAGAGAGTGGCTTAGCACGACCTAGAAGTTGATTTTTAACTTCATTTCTTCCAATCTCAGTCGGCTGAGGAGTGGGAGGGAGCTTGGCCTAACCGGATCAGGGGGGTGTTTTTTTGAACAGCTCACTCTAAGACAGCAGCACTGTGCTGTCTGAGTGTGAGCTGCAGGGAGAAAGTCACCCTCCCTCCCACCCCTGCTGCTGACAGAAGTTGATTTTTACCTTCATTTTTTCAATCCCCATAGGTTCAGGAGGGGGCGTGGTCGAACCAGATCAGGGGCATGGCTTAGCTAGATCTGGAGGCGGGTTTTAAACCTTTTGAGTGTGGACAAATTGTGGTAGGGGGAGTGTCTGGGCTCCTTCCTGCAAGAGTGACGCCCCTCTGGGCACATTACTGGCTCATTTGCATACCAAATAAACTAGATTTCCAGAGGATAAAAACCTCTATTGCTGGAAAAAAGGCACACCTTGAAATAAGGTACTAAGTCCTATTAGGCCATGGCTTTACTTCAATTATCCTGGTGACAGATTTACTTTAAAGCTCTCCCATAGCAGTGAAGAAAAATGTCTGGGTTGTTATGAAAACCTGGAGTAAAACTGTATGTGGAGGTTAACGGCCTGCGAGCTTCTATTGGCTGATAAGGGTCATGTGACCAAGCTTCTATTGGCTAATGCATTTTTTGGTAATATCTCAGGAACAGTAGGTACTAGAGAGCTGAGACCTGGTCTAAAACTTTCCCGGACACCTGATGTAACTGTGTGCCAAATTTCGTGATTGTAAATGCGACAGTACGGATTCCTTTAGCGGACATATATACATACACACACACACACACACACACACACACACACACACAGCTTTACATATTAGATAGAATGTAAGGTTTCCTCTGCTGATTGCACACATATGATGAAATTATGCTAGCTCCATTCCAGTTTTCCCTTCATGTACTGTGTGGATTCTAAATATTTTTAGATTTTCAATTTGATGTTAATAAAGATATATTTTTAACCATATGATCGTTTGGATTACTGAATGATCTGAGCATACACATTCTTCTTGATAGGTGATCTAGTGGTTTCTATGTGGACCTTATAGGTCGTTTATAGGTTATATAGTTCTAAACCGTTTTTCTCTGTAGTTTTGTTGGCCTTGGCTAACACAAACTACAGGTTTATAATTGTAGATATTGGGTCCTATGGAAGTACTGCAAATGCTTGCATTTTCAGGGCTTCCAGAATTGGTAAGTGGCTTCAGTCCAACCTACTGGATGTACCACAGCCAGCAAACCTTCCTGACCTCTCTGGTCCACCTGCGCCTTATGTGGCTGTAGGGGACGAGGGTTTTGCCCTTTCTACCAACCTCATGCGTCCCTTTCCTAGACGAGGTTTGGATAAAAAGAGGCGCACTTTTAATTATCGTTTAAGTAGGGCCAGAAGGTTTGTGGAGTGTGCCTTTGGAATTTTTTGTAGCAAATGGCGTGTTTTTCTTTCTTGGCCGCCGGAAATGTGAATGTAGTCATCAAAGCGTGTGTAGTGCTGCACAACTACATACACACCTATGAGTCGACACCTGATGAAGACGCCCAAATTTATAGTCCGCCATCTGGAAGAGACCCTTTCCAACTTGGAAGATCAGGATCTGCTGGACTGAGAGTGAGGGAGTTATTTTCAGATTATTTTATGTCCCCTATCAGTTCTGTCCCCTTCCAGCACCAGTACTCGACACGTGGAAGGTTTTAGTTGCCAGATATAATTTTTTCCCCCCAACCTGGATGGTTATTTTTTAGTTTTTGTATTTTTTAGTTAGAGACTCGCAAGATAATGAGGACCCTTGACGTGGGTTGCGAGCTTACATATTTTGCTTACATATATTGTTTAGAATACGGTATGTGAAATGTGTACTAATACCTCATTAATATAAAGTGACACTTTAATAACTAAATGTATGCATGTATCATGTATCATCATTAATAAAGTAGTAGTTGGCCTCATTATGAATTAATAAAAACTTAAGAGCGATCATTACATGTGTCATGTCACTAAACGCCATTTTATTGGGTTTACTTTCATGTGCATAATGGACATTATACTTTTTTTTTGGAGATATGTATTATAAATAAATATATGTTGAATAATAAAGTGTTTCAATTGGTTTATATTTACAACCAAATTAATATTTCTGTGTGTAAATGATTGACAAATCATGTACAGTATATATAGTAATTGTATTTTGGTTATATTAATGTATATTAAACTTTTAAAATGATGTGTTCTATGTGTTTGTGCTACATAAATATCATTATAAACTGTATATAATAAAGAAAACAAACAATAAAATGCATGGAAATAAAAATCAGTTTATTTTTAAACGGTAGTCGACTTTTTATTTCCTGAAAAGTAATGAAATAAACAAACAAACACAAAATATAAATTATAAATTGAAAAAACGTTCAGGTGACAATGGTGGACCCTGCAAACTGAGGGCCATGGTAGCAGGGTTGTGATGCGGGCCCAGACTGATGAGATGGCCCTGGTTGTGATGAGGAGGGGACACCTACTTTTGCAAATGAAAAGAGGAATTGGCTTGGTTGCATCGGCAACTATGACATTTCTAATTTACAAAGTGTTACAAATTACATTACCAACATAGTCAACATACAGTGTGTATTGATAAACATGTTAAAAACAAAAAGATAGCATTTAGTAATTATAAAAAAAACAAAAAAAACGAGGATGACAGGCAAATTTATAGGATTAGGCAGAGTTATAAGTTATAAGAGCTTCTAAAGCACAGGCAGAAGAGTAATTAGCTCAGTCAGTGAAAAAAGGCGATACGACATTCTTCAGATACATAAATGAAAAAAGGAAACTAAAACAAGGAATTAACAAATTAAAAACAAAAGAAGGAAGGTATATGGAAGAAATGAAGAACTAGCTGACTGCCTCAATGAATACTTCTGTTCAGTTTTTACAAAGGAAAATGAAGGAAAATGACCTCAGTTAGGAAGGAGGACTAATGAATCTTTTGATGCATGTATCTTTACAGAGGAAGAGGTTCTAAGTCAGCTGTCTAAAGTTAATACAAATAAGTCACAGGGGCCTGATGGGATACACCAAAAGCTATTAAAAGAGCTTAGCGGTGAACTAGCAAAACCATTAACAGATTTATTTAACCAATCACTGGTAACAGGAGTCGTCCCAGAAGATTGGAAATTAGCAAATGTTGTGCCCATTCACAAGAAAGCTAGTAGGGAGGAATCGTTCAACTATAGGACAGTAAGCTGACATCAATAGTGGGGAAATTAATGGAAACCATACTTAAGGAGAGGTGTCACCGCCAGCTCTCTGAGAAGGTCTGGCAGACGTTTTTCTGTACCTCTTGCATGATGTTCTTTGTTTTGGTTTCACTTTGTCATCTCCTTTCCTTCTCCCAGCTGTCACCTATTTACACTAATTGCCTTCCTTTAGAGAGGACTGGAGTAAAGGCAGCAGCTGATGATGATGATGATGATGATTGTCAGAGGCAGGGCCGTCTTTACCAAGGGGCAAAAGGGGCAGCTGCCCCGGGCCCAGTTGCTCCTGGGGGGCCCAAAGCAGCTGCCTCTTGAGTCCTGCTAGCCACTGCCCCAGGTGTCAGGCTGTCAGCTGTGATCTAGGACCTTAGCTGTGATCTAGGACCTTAGATGACATCATCACCATGTGACCAGTAACCTAGCAATATTACTGGTCACATGGCTATGAGGTCATCAAGATCCTATCAGGAGTGTTGCAGGAGAAGTTTGCCTTAAAGGGGTTCTGTCACCCCACTAAACTAATTTTTTTTTTTTTTGGGTACTTATAATCCCTATCCTGCGATATAACAATACATTATTTTATTAATCATTTTTGTTCTGTAGATATGCCAAAAAATTTACTTTTATAATATGCTAATTACCTGTCTACCAGCAAGTAGGGCGTCTACTTGCTGGTAGCAGCCGCAAAAAGCCCCCTCCTCTTGTTGATTGACAGGGCCAGCCGCTATCTCCTCCTCCTGCCAGCCCTGTCAGCATTTTAAAAAAAGCGCGCCTGTGTTCATTCGGCGCAGGCGCTCTGAGATAAGGAAGGCTCGCCTCCTCAGCACTCCCTCAGTGCGCCTGCACCGATGACATCACCGAAAGAGAAGACGTCATCGGCACAGGCGCACTGAGGGAGTGCTGAGGAGGCGAGCCTCCTTATCTCAGAGCGCCTGCGCCGAATGAACACAGGTGCACGATTTTTGAAATGTCAATCAACAAGAGGAGGGGGCGGTTTTTTGCGGCTGCTACCAGCAAGTAGATGCCCTACTTGCTGGTAGACAGGTAATTAGCATATTATAAAAAATTTTGGCATATCTACAGAACGAAAATGATTATTAAAATAATGTATAGCTATATCGCAGGATAGGGATTATAAGTACCCAAAAAAAAAAAATGAGTTTAGTGGGGTGACAGAAGCCCTTTAACTGTGGAGCTTTTTTGTGTGAAGATTACATCAGAAAAAGGTGACAGGGGCTGTTATGCTAATATACTGTAAACTACTGTATAGTGGGGTGCTGTATACTGTGGGGGGCCTGTATACTGTGGGGGGGCCTGTATACTGTGGGGGGGGCTGTATACTGTGGGGAGCCTGTATAGTGTGGGGGGGCTGTATAGTGTGGGGGGCTGTATACTGTGTGGGGGGGCTGTATACTGTGTGGGGGCCTGTATACTGTGGGGGGGGCCTGTATAGTGTGGGGGGGCTGTATAGCGTGGGGGGCCTGTATAGTGTGGGGGGCTGTATACTGTGGGTGCTGTATATTGTGGAGTGCTATACTGCTGTACTGTATACTGTGGGGGGCTGTATACTGTATACTGTGGGTGCTGTATAGTGTGGAGTGCTATACTGCTGTACTGTATAGTGTGGGGGCTGTATAGTGTGGGGTGCTGTATCGTGTATAGTTTGGGGTGCTGTATACGGTGAGGTGCTATACTGCTCTACTGTATACTGTGAGGTGTTGTATACTGTGGGGTGCTGTATACTGTGGACTGCTATACTGCTCTACTATATACTGTGGGGTACTGTATAGTGTGGGGTGCTATACTGCATACTGTGTGGTGCTGTATACTATAGGGTGCTATACTGCATACTGTGGGTTGCTGTATACTATAGGGTACTATACTGCATACTGTGGGGAGCTGGGGTGCACTGTAACACTAGGGTGAGCCGAGCCCCGGTCTCCTTCCTGCAGAGCGGTGCCCACTTCCAGCCTGAGCCTAGCTGCCCAGAGCACTGATCCTGAGCCGCTGGAGTCTTCAGAACTGGTCAGAGGCAAAGGCTGAAGCGTGGTCAGAGACAAGCCAGAGGTCAGTATCAGATAGTAGCGTGGTACAGAGGATTAGACAGGCTCAGTATCAGACAGGTCCAGTAGTTGATGCAGTGAAACACAGAAGACCAGAACACCTTTACTATTACTGTAAGTTACTCAACGCTCAGGCTACTTCCTGGAAGAGGAAGCTGCTATTTAACCTTGTAACTCCTTACAGGGAGGCAGGAAGCATGCACCCCTGAAAGCATAAATGACAGGAAGCCTATCGGACGACAGCATGAGATGGAGCACAGAGGCAGCGTGGCTGAAGGACGTGTCTGACAGGCGTGCACCTGCCACATCTGGCAGAGACAGCAGTGGACAGTGAGGCAGAAGATGCTGGGGATATGACAGGTGAGACAGAGGGAGGTATGAATGAAGGCCCAGGCCTAACACTTGACCTGAACTGCCCTGGAGCAAAAGTACTTTGGAGTTTGGAAGTTTGTGGACTTTTGTTCCGATTGATACTATACAAAGCCTACTCACTACTTTAGTACACTTTAAAAGGTTAACCTGCACTATATTTATGACGTTGTTTACACTCTACTGTTTTAAATTGCTGAACTGCATTTTATATATTTATAATACATCCTGTTCATTTACACTGTTTTTGCACTGAAGCTGCAATACATGGTGGAAAGGGTAAATGCACATCCAGTTACTGAGAGACTTTGGGATTTTTCAGTCTTCACTGAGAAGCTAGTACTTTTTCACAATTACCATAAGGGACTAGGTTGAGATAAATAGACATAGTGAAGTTTTGACTGCCTGGTTGAGCTCTGGGAAGAGCATAGTCATTCCTATTGACCGTATTGAGGCACAATATAAGCCATGAACTGCAACATTGTTTCTGTTAGGTTGTTCTTCTTTAGCTTCATCCTCCCACTAGAAGGTTGCGGATCAGTTAGAAACTATAAAAGTACGGCAGCCAGAGGTCCTAGATGTCTGCAGATAATGTTTTGTAGGAGAGACTCTGCTAGACTGCATGAGTCACCAGAAGAAGACGCTGAGACGGGGATACCCTGCCTTATGACTGAGCCGCTGACCTTGGGTCTCCAACCCTTTGGCCAGGGTATCAGTCTTCTGAGAGAGAGAGAGACAGTTAGATCAGGCCTTTCCTAAGCACAGAACTGTCTTATGCCAGGGAGGAGACTGGAGAAGCTAGCTCAGTGTATTGTTTTGCACCTGAGTTCCTCCAGTAAAGAAGCACACTGGTTTACTGCAAACCCTGTCTCTAGACTTATTTCGCTTTAGGGTTCACCATGCCTTAATATCCCCTCTAGAGAGCAGCAACAAGTGGTGACACCTCAACGGTGTCTGGGGGACACAGCAATGCTTTGTGGACAGCCTCAAACCCAGCTACTGCAGATCCCCACCACTACCATATTTCATCTTTTGATGACAGATTTAGGTGACAACAAATGCCTTATCATATGATGAATATAGGTCACCATACTAAAGGTTTTTCCCGTTCAGCTGTGTTGTTTATTTCCTCTCTATCATTAACAAGGTGATGTGGCAAGAGGCTGATGACTTTATATTTTATGACAATGCCTCTCCTTTTTTTATATGGTGATTGTAAATGTCAGGGGAGTTCCAGAAGCAAAACATTAGGTTGTTGTAAAGTTTAAAACTGCCAAGTCATAAACCTGGAGGCACGTACTCTTGTAAACTAAGGGTACTTTCACACTAGCTTATTCTTTTCCGGCATTAAGTTCCATCCTAGGGGCTCAATACCGGAAAAGAACTGATCAGTTTTATCCTAATGCATTCTGAATGGAGAGCAATCTGTTCAGGATGCATCAGGATGTCTTTAGTTCAGTCTTTTGCCTTTTCAGGACGGAGATAATACCACAGCATGCTGCGGTTTTATCTCCGTCCAAAATCCCTGTACACTTACCGGAATGCCAGAGACAGCATTTTTTCCCATTGAAATGCATTAATGCCGGATCCGGCCCAGAGTGTTGCGGCAAAACTGATCCATTTTTGCGGTCTGCCCATGGTCAGACCGCAAAAAATGAGAAAAAATATATATGTCGGATCCGTTTTTCCAGATGACACAGGTGAGATGGATCCGGCATTTCAATGCATTTGTCAGATGGACCAGGATCCTGATCCGTATGACAAATGCCATCAGTTTGTATACGTTTTGACGGAA
The DNA here is from genome assembly GCF_905171765.1 of Bufo bufo. Classification (NCBI taxonomy): domain Eukaryota; kingdom Metazoa; phylum Chordata; class Amphibia; order Anura; family Bufonidae; genus Bufo; species Bufo bufo. The sequence continues at coordinate 172,566,538 of NC_053395.1, forward strand.
CTGCCTGCTGGAATCTTCTGCCGCAAGTGTGAAAGTACCCTTAGGCCTCTTTCACACGGGCGTCATGTTTTTGGCCCGGATAAGATGCGGGTGCATTGCGGGAAAATGCGTGATTTTTCTGCGCGAGTGCATTGTAATGCGTTTTGCACGCGAGTGAGAAAAATCGGCATGTTTGGTACCCAGGTTAGGTGTTGTGTAGATTGTATTATTTTCCCTTATAACATGGTTATAAGGGAAAATAATAGCATTCTTAATACAGAATGCATAGTAAAATAGGGCTGGAGGGGTTAAAAAAATAAATAAAAATTTAACTCACCTTAATCCACTTGTTCGCGCAGCCCGGCATCTCTTCTGTCTTCTTCTTTGAGGAATAGGACCTTTAATGATGTCACTGCGCTCATCACATGGTCCATCACATGATCCATCACCATGGTGATGGATCATGTGACGGACCATGTGATGACCGGAGTGATGTCACCACAGGTCCTGTCCACAGCAAAGATGAAGACAGAAGAGAAGCCGGGCTGCGCGAGCAAGTAGATTAAGGTGAGTTAAATAATTTTTTATTTTTTTAACCCCTCCAGCCCTATTGTACTTGTTCACCTCACGCATTGCACCCGCGCGGAAATCTCGCCTGTGTGAAATGGGCCTTAGGCATTCAGGGTTCATTAGGTTTTGATCAGGTTTTTGTTGCAGCTTTTAAAGCTAAAACCATGAATGTATAAAAACTAGAGGAAAAGTAGTAATTTCCTATAAATTTTTCCGTCTTTTTACAACCCACAACTAGTTTTGGTTTCAAAATTGCATCAAGAAACGTACAAAATGGTATTTTGTGTTAATTTCAGATTCCTTCTCAAGCTACAGTGGAGGGATTTTCTGAGGGTCTGACACTAGGCTCCCCCAGTGATAAATTGATAAATTCTATGTCAGTTTACTGTGGATTACGTCCACGTAGAGCGGCATATTGCTGTACATACTGCAGAGGATGATCTTGCTAACATTAAACTATGAAATAGATGAGCAAGCAAAATTTTTTGTGTCCACCCTCTGTTTATTTGGGTTAATTGTATGTTAATTGTTAGAATGAATTTTAAAATATATACATGGTATATTTACTCTTGATCAATAATTATATGTTAGTTCATCCATTCTATGTTAGTATCATAATTATGATTAAGAACTTGTTGTTCAAAATGCGCATGCAGATTGATTCTGGGAAGTTACTTTTAACTTCTGTGTCCTGGTGCTACCATGCACCTAACTGGCAATTGAATGGGTATTGTGTTTATTTATTTATTTATTTTTATTATTTATTTGTTTATGTAATAGAAAAACATACAATTTTCTAATATACAGATATTTAAAATTCTGCATACATTCCTTTCTTATATTAGGCAGTTGACCCCTATATGCAGAAGAGTCGTATGGCCCATGTATCAGTCCTATGTAATGCATCCATGGTCTAAATGAAACATGGCATCAGTTGTGTGACACTGTTTACACTGTGACATTCAATAAGCAGTGTAAATCCAACAATGGTGCAGTCGGCGCTCCTTATGTTCAGTGACGTGGTGCACGTGTCCCGGATAAATCTCCCACGCACGATGTACAGGACAAGACCGGCACTCACTGGATGCGATATCTTTCTCTTTTATTAGTCAGAGAAAGAACAACTGCGACGTGTTTCGGCTCGTAAGGTGAGCCTTTCTTAAACAGACAAAATACAATGAAACTGAAAGGTTTTAAATAGCCCGCGGCAATACCGGATATGATGTCAGGTTACTATAGAAACCATGTAAACGAAGCAAATAAACAAAGCATCGGGAACAAAAACGTAGGGTAAGTATGAAACTGACATGCAGTATTATATATCACGAAAAAGGCAACTAACTTGCACATGAGAGAAAATATAATAGGTATACAAAGAAGTTGAGGTATACTTATATACTGTCCATCACGTTTTCTGTGGAAACAAAAGGAAAGGAAAAGTATGCAATTAAAAACAAATATCAATATGCGAGGTGAACCATACATCAAAGGAAACGGCTTAGATCGTAATCACAATTTAACCCCTTGGGTTCCAGAGTCTGCAGTCTGTGGATCCAGAAGGCCTCTCTATTCTTGAGTGATTCCCCTCTCCGTGGGGAAGGAATTTGTTCTATGATCTGGAAGCGCAATTGCGAAATGTTGTGCCGGCATTTATCAAAATGATGAGGTATAGGAAGCAACAGATTCTTTTTTCTAATGGTTGATTTGTGTTTGCAGAATCGATCCTTTATTCTAGTAGAAGTCTCACCGACATAAACAAGTCCGCAAGGGCACTTCAAGATGTGTACAACAAAATTGCTGTTACATGTGAAGAAACCATTCATAGAAAATCTCTCCCCTGTGTGGAGGTGGGTGAAATACTCGCCCCTGATTACACTTGAACAATGTATACATTGGAGACAAGGGAATGTACCTCTTCTTGGCGTGGAGAGTGTCATTTGCCTTGCCATCATTTTGTCACTGCCTACATCAACTTTGACCAGAAGATCGCAAATATTTTTAGGTCTCTTATAACATATCATGGGTGGATAGTGGAACTCGTCAATGTCTGAATAAGCTTTGGTGATAATATTCCAGTGTCTATTTATGATACTTCTGCATTTATTCATCCAAGGGGGATATTTAACCACAAATGGAATCCACGGTTTCTTTTGAGAGCGTTTTGATGTCCCAGTATCAATTTTATCCCTTTCTGCATTTAACATGGTTCTGGGGTATCCACGTGCCTCAAATTTCCCCAACATTTCACCCTCATGGGTCTCCCTGGTATAAGTTTCTGACACTATCCTGCGGACTCTCTGTAATTGTGAGAAGGGTAACGATCTTTTTACTGCAGGAGGATGATTGCTAGTAAAATGTAATAAGCTATTTCTGTCAGTGTCTGTAACATATAAATCAGTATGTATCTGACCCCTCACATTCTTGATTACCCATGTATCCAGGAAATTTATTTTTGAAATATCCCAGTGTACCGTAAATTGTAGCTATTTCCAGATGGAATTTAAGTATTTGGAAAAGCAATCTAGGGTCCGAATGTCGCCCCGCCACATGCAAAAAATGTCGTCGATGAAACGGCACCAAAAAATACAATGTTTTATGAAAACATCATTGACATAAATATATTCTTTTTCAAACCATGACATATAACAATTTGCGTATGGAGGTGCGGCATTCGAACCCATCGCGGTCCCCTGCCGTTGTTAGTAAAATGTGTCCTGGAATAGGAAGTAATTCTCTTGTAAAATGATGGCAAGAAGACGCAAGAAAAATTCCCTTTCTCTCTCATTATAAGTGGAAGATGTCAGTATCCATTCAACTCACTGTATTCCCTTATGATGTTCATTAGAGGTATATAAGCTACAGACATCAAATGTAACTAAGGCTACTTTCACACTAGCGTTTGGGTGTCCGCTTGTGAGCTCCGTTTGAAGGCTCTCACAAGCGGCCCCGAACGGATCCGTCCAGTCCTAATGCATTCTGAGTGGAGGCGGATCCGCTCAGAATGCATCAGTCTGGCAGCGTTTGTCCTCCGCTCCGCTCAGCAGACGGACCCCTGAACGCAGCTTGCAGCGTTCGGGTGTCCGCCTGGCCGTGCGGAGGCGAACGGATCCGTCCAGACTTACAATGTAAGTCAATGGGGACGGATCCGTTTGAAGTTGACACAGTATGGCTCAATTTTCAAACGGATCCGTCCCCCATTGACTTTCAATGTAAAGTCTGAACGGATCCGTTTGCATTATCATGAACAAAAAAAAAAAAAAATTTTTTTTTTTTTTTTGTTCATGGTAATGCAAACGGATCCGTTCTGAACGGATCCAAGCGTTTGCATTATAGGTGCGGATCCGTCTGTGCAGATACCAGACGGATCCGCACCAAACGCAGGTGTGAAAGTAGCCTTACATATCATCCCCTCTCATCTCTAGGTCTCGTATTTCCCTGAGAAAGTGTTTGGTGTCAAGAAGGTGAGATAGTGTATTTTTTGTCAATGGCGTAAGAGCCTTCTATTAAACAATAGCTGGAGGTGACAGTATTAAGTCAGTTAACGCGACTATGGGGCGTCCTGGAGGATGGGCACGAGATTTGTAAAATCTCCTGTGTGTAATACTCCTTGTCCATCACTACAAGGGCGCCCCCCTTATCGTCAGGTTTAAAGATCAAGGTATCATCATGCAATAATTTTTCCAGAACATCCTTCTCTGGATGTGTAAGGTTGTGTGATACATGCATATTCCCATCTTTATAGTCATGCAGAGCCTTAGATATGTCGCGTTGCACCAGTGACACAAAGGTTTCCACTGGATGACAAGTCTTGGGAGGCTGAAATTTACTTTTAATGAAGTATTGAGGCACTCAGGTTGATGAGGTTTTGCAATTAAAGGATAGCTTTATTTTAAGTAAAATAAAGCTATCCTTTAATTGCAAAACCTCAACCTGAGTGCCTCAATACTTCATTACTTGGATAGTGGCTAAACAGCCCTTGAGTGGCACCAGAGACATTTTGATTGAGTGTGGTTCCTCACTTCACTACAGAAATTTACTTTTAGTCCACAAATTAAATTGTTGTAACATTAGTCTAGTGTCATTGGGTGCCTCCCTGTCAGATACCATTTTGTCACTGATGGAAAAATGTGCTCTAAGACTGACGTTACGAAAAAAACCTTGTCAGTCCATTTCAAGTTCAAAAGTGTCCACATGTCCAGTGGGACTAAAGGATAAACCCCTTTGTAGGACTTGTAGTTGAAGTGAACTCAAAATCCTAGAAGAAATGTTAAATATAAAGATGCATCCATACCTGCAATCTTGTGGTCCTCGGTGCATCAATTCATCCTATAATGGCGTCCTGCCCTTCTGGTGTTCTTTTTATGTTGGCTTTCCTTCTGCCTGAAAATGAATGTGGGCGTCGGGTGCCAGGAGTTAATGGGTCAATTGTGGAAAAAGTAAGAGGAGTATAATCCAGAAGAACTAGGAGTTCAACCGCCGTGATGGATGTCTCAATAAAAGAGTCGCGGTGCCTGAGATGTCTTGCCATTTATAAATACGTTTACATTGATAATCCTCAGAGTCCCTTATGTATTTATTGCGTTTGGTGGTTTCAATCTCCTTACTCAGATCCACGCAGACCTTATGAGGATTATCAATCTAAACGTATTTATAAATGGCAAGACTTCTCAGGCACCGCGACTCCTTTATTGAGACATCCATTACGGCGGTTGGACTCCCAGTCTTCTGGATCTGGGAGCGATTATACTCCTGGCACCCGACGCCCACCTTCATTTTTAGGCAGAAAGAAAGCCAACATAAAAAGAACACCAGAAGGGCAGGACGCCATTATAGGAGGAATCGATGCACCGTGGACCACGAGATCGCAGGTATGGACGCATCTTTAGTATTGGTTCGATTATGGGCCGGACGTTCCATAAAATGCGGAAAGCACAAGGCTTTTTTTGGAGTTTTATTTTTTTCGCGTGGTATCAAATGGTATCGAGTATCACAATACTTTTTTATGGTATTGAGACCGAATCAAAATTTTGGTATCGAAACAACCCTACACCACACTCATCACACACATCACACGCTGCACCACAGACATCACACGCTGCACCACAGACATCACACGCTGCACCACAGACATCACACGCTGCACCACACACATCACACGCTGCACCACACACATCACACACTGATGTATGTAGTGCAGTGATGTATGTGCTGCAGTTTGTAGTAAATGCACAGCAGGCTATTATAACCAAGTGATAAAGTATAGGGAAGATCCGCCATATTGGACTGGACTTTATCAGTTCGCCATAATTGCTTCATGTTATTTATACCAGTAATGGTTCCCTGCATACCCACCTCTTAGGCCCTTTTCACACCACCACTATTTATTTCTGTTGTTCTGCTCCGTTAGATGAGCATAACAATGAAAATAATGGAAGTGTTGGATTTTTGTCATATGTTTAACATATACATAAAACCTGTATGTTAACGGACGCCTCAGACAGATGCCGTAATGTGGCATCCATCACCATAGAGTTCCATTGTAAAAAAATATATATATACAGTACAGACCAAAAGTTTGGACACACCTTCTCATTCAAAGAGTTTTCTTTATTTTCATGACTATGAAGGCATCAAAACTATGAATTAACACATGTGGAATTATATACATAACAAACAAGTGTGAAACAACTGAAAATATGTCATATTCTAGGTTCTTCAAAGTAGCCACCTTTTGCTTTGATTACTGCTTTGCACACTCTTGGCATTCTCTTGATGAGCTTCAAGAGGTAGTCCCCTGAAATGGTCTTCCAACAGTCTTGAAGGAGTTCCCAGAGATGCTTAGCACTTGTTGGCCCTTTTTCCTTCACTCTGCGGTCCAGCTCACCCCAAACCATCTCAATTGGGTTCAGGTCCGGTGACTGTGGAGGCCAGGTCATCTGGCGCAGCACCCCATCACTCTCCTTCATGGTCAAATAGCCCTTACTTTCAAAGTTTTCCCAATATTTCGATTGACTGACTGACCTTCATTTCTTAAAGTAATGATGGCCACTCGTTTTTCTTTACTTAGCTGCTTTTTTCTTGCCATAATACAAATTCTAACAGTCGATTCAGTAGGACTATCATCTGTGTATCCACCTGACTTCTCCTCAACGCAACTGATGGTCCCAACCCCATTTATAAGGCAAGAAATCCCACTTATTAAACCTGACAGGGCACACCTGTGAAGTGAAAACCATTTCAGGGGACTACCTCTTGAAGCTCATCAAGAGAATGCCAAGAGTGTGCAAAGCAGTAATCAAAGCAAAAGGTGGCTACTTTGAAGAACCTAGAATATGACATATTTTCAGTTGTTTCACACTTGTTTGTTATGTATATAATTCCACATGTGTTAATTCATAGTTTTGATGCCTTCAGTGTGAATCTACAATTTTCATAGTCATGAAAATAAAGAAAACTCTTTGAATGAGAAGGTGTGTCCAAACTTTTGGTCTGTACTGTATATGCTAATGTATACTTTTTTTTGTTTTTTTTTGCAGGATGGGAAATCGTAGTGTACCACGTCTTTCCATCCTGCAAAGTCCAGAAAAAAAAAATATAATAGAGGAAGGCAAAAAAAAAACTGTGAGGTAGAAGCCAATTTTCCCCACTTTAGTAGAATAAAAAATTCCTTCTATATAGTATGTTTTTTCATGTACGTTAAACGTATGACCGAAACATGATGTGAACCCGGCCTAACTGACAGGAACAGAGCTGAATAGACTCCAATGACTATGATGGGATCCGTTCAGTTTCTGTTTGGGATCCTCTCTTTTTACCAGACAAAAAAGTCCTGCATGTAAGGATTTTTTTTCCAGTCTTTTTTACAAAATCTGTGACGGAGATGTGAACAAGTGCAGGCTACGTATTATGTATTTAAAATTACTTCAACTTTCGTACTCCTCCTCGGCAAATAATACTACTCAAAAATGGTAAGAGGAGTATTTTTACTCTTCCGGAAAAAACATAGCGTGACCTCTTTCAGCCTCCCAAGACTTATCATCCAGTGGAAACCTTTGTGTCACTGGTGCAACGCGACATATCTAAGGCTCTGCATGAATATAAAGATGGGAATATGCATGTATCACACAACCTTACACATCCAGAGAAGGATGCTCTGGAAAAATGATTGCATGATGATACCTTGATCTTTAAACCTGACGATAAGGGGGGCGCCCTTGTAGTGATGGACAAGGAGTATTACACACAGGAGATTTTACAACAATTCTCTGACAGGGAAACTTACCAATGTTTAACATATGATAACATAAAAGGTTAGTATATAAAATGAGAATGCTCGGACTGGGAGAAAATGTCTGTATGTGGGTAAGTAACTGGCTCAGTGATAGAAAACAGAGGGTGGTTATTAACGGTACACACTCAGATTGGGTCACTGTCAATAGTGGGGTACCTCAGAGGTTAGAATTGGGCCCTATTCTCTTCAATATATTTATTAATGATCTTGTAAAAGGCTTGCATAGTAAATTATCAATGTTTGCAGATGAAAATAAACAGTGTAAAGTAATTAACAATGAAGAGGACAGTATACTGTGTATATATATATATATATATATATATATATATATATATATATACTACAGAGTATAATATACTGCTACAGAGGGATCTGGATAGATTGGAGGCTTGGGCAGATAAGTGGCAGATGAGGTTTAACACTCACAAATGTAAAGTTATGCACATGGGAAGGAATAATGCAAGTCACCCGTACATACTAAATCGTAAAACACTCGGTAACACTGACATGGAAAAGGACCTATGAATTTTAATAATCAGCAAACTAAGCTGCAAAAACCTGTATCAGGCAGCGGATGCCAAGGCCAATAAGATAATGGGTTGCATCTAAAGGGGCATAGATGCCCGTGATAAGAACATAGTCCTACCACTTTACAAATCGTTAGTCAGACCACACATGGAGGACTGTGTACAGTTCTGGGCTCCTGTAAACAAGGCAGACATAGCAGAGCTGGAGAGGGTTCAGAGGAGGGCAACTAAAGTAATAACTGGAATGTGGCAACTACAGTACCCTGAAAGAATATCAGCATTAGGGTTATTCACTTCAGAAAAAAGACGACTGAGGGGAGATCTAATTACTATGTATAAATATATCAGGGTTCAGTACAGAGATCTATCCCATCATCTATTTATCCCCAGAACTGTGACTGTGACGAGGGGACATCCTCTGCGTCTGGAGGAAACAAGGTTTGTACACAAACATAGAAGAAGATTCTTTACGGTAAGAGCAGTGAGACTATAGAACTCTCTGCCTGAGGAGGTGGTGATGGTGAGTTTATTAAAAGAGTTCAAGAGGGGCTTGGATGTATTTCTGGAGCATAATAATATCACAGGCTATAGCTACTAGTAATAGAGAGACCAGCACTCCGTAATTCCAGTGATGAAAGAAAGGTTTCTTTATTCGTCACCCATATGTGACGCGCGTTTCGACACTAGTCTGTGTCTTTGTCAAAGTACAGGTGATAACAGCTCAAAGTAATATACAAATGGCACCATTAAATACAATTCAAATAACCCGCCTCCTAGCCACGTCAGTGGTCACATGGCAAGGGGCGGACTGAACCGCCCCCAGCCGTGTGATCAGTCACGGGGTCAGGGCGTCATACTGCTAGGCAACCCATCCAAACAGACTGACCATGAGTGGAGTACGGTAAGACATGTATCTAACCCATATATTATTATCTATCAGAGCGATCTTTGATCCTTTATACATCTGGTTTACACAATTTTCTGAGTAGCAATACATTAGAATTAGACCGTCTCCTCCTCATGTAAAAAAATCATATGGTCACGGAAGCAGCAATGCCCGTCACATGATGTGTCACATGACATAGCACTGTTACGTCTCAGATCCAAAAAGTATTACAAAAAATATCAAGTCTCATAGAAGATAGATTGCGCTGCGTATTGAAAATTCATGTCAAGTTCAAATATATTCCAGAGAACTGAGGTATCCATATTTGGTTACAAAACAACAGCATACATAAATACACAGTAACAATCCACAATTATTTACTGCACTCATTAAATCAGAGGAAACTACTCAGTGAATATTCCTTGTTGAGGCCTTTGGGGGCAAGCGTCTCAAGTCGATGGATCCAATATGCTTCACGCTGGTGGAGCATCTGGATCCGATTTCCTCCACGTCGAGGTAGGGTCACTTCTTCTAAAATTTGAAAACGCAATTGTGAGATGCGGTGATTTTTTTCTTTAAAATGTTGGGGAATAGGTAACAAGATGTTTTCTTTCCTAATTGTGGACTTATGTTTTGCTACCCGGTCCTTCATACGCATCGTCGTCTCTCCAACATAGCACAACCCACAGGGACATTTAAGTAAATAAATCACAAAACTGCTGTCACATGTGAAATGACCCCGAATGGGGATTTGTTGTCCTGTCTGAGGGTGTGCTATGTTGGAGCCTTTGATCACGTTAGAGCAGTGAACACAGTTAAGACAGGGAAATGTTCCCTTCCTAACTGTAGAGAAAGTGAGCTGTCGCTGAAGCATCCTGTCACTTCCTACGTCCGCCCGCACAATCATGTCTCTAATGTTTTTATTTCGCTTAAAGCACATCATGGGGCGGTCCCTAAATTCCTGAATTGCAGGATATGATTTTTGTAAGATGTTCCAGTGTTTGTAGATGACAGCCCTGACTCGGTCCATCCAAGGATGGTATTTTACCACTAGTGGTATTCTCTGTCCTTTGTCTTTCCTTTCTGTGGGGTTTCTTATCTTGTCTAGCTGTTGATGTAATAGACAGGGCGGATAGCCTCTGTCTATAAATTTCTGAGTCATCTCCCGTAACCTAAGATCACGTGTGTCCTGATCCATAACAATATTGGCCACTCTTTTATATTGTGAGTATGGCAAGTATCGAGGTATCTACCTTTTGACCGTGCACCTGGACCGCGACTGAAGCGCAGTGCCGCCCATTCATTTCTAATTGATTAGGCTATAGCTACTAGAGAGGGGTCGTTGATCCATGGAATTATTGTTATTGCCTGATTGGAGTCGGGAATTAATTTTTTATTCCCCTAAAGTGGGGAAAATTGGCTTCTAACTCACAGTTTTTTTTTTTTTCCTTCCTCTGGATCAACTTGCAGGATAACAGGCCGAACTGGATGGACAGATGTATTTTTTCGGCCTTCTGTACTATGTTACTATGTTAATCCATTATATATTGGTTTAGTTAGGATTAATAATAGTTCTTTAGACTTTAGGGTTATGGACTTAGTAGTTAAGTTAATGCTTTTTTTTTTAGATTAATTACTTTATAGTGTTCATGTTTTATATTACTGTTGTGTGTTGTACGTTCTTTGTTGACAGTTTCATAGTTTTTACACCATTCTTTAGATAATTATTTATATGGTTTTGTGCACTCTATTTTTTAGTTTAAGAAAATTTTTATATATTGGATGCTCGTTACATCTTAATTAAATTGTTTCCCTTATTGAGATACTTTACGGAAATCAGTACACCAGTAACATCAGCTAGCTGTAAAAAAAACTTTTTACGTGGATTTAATTAGGGTCTGGGTTTTTGGACTGAGTACCCAGACAGATATAGTGGCACAGGTCACTCCCGTACTCCATCAAGCCTTTTTAATAAAGTTTGGAATAAAAATTCTGTTCTTTTCAAGTGTGAACAGGAGATGTGAAAACTTAACCTGCAGAGAAATGAGCATGGTCTCTGACAGACCCTAAAGAGTGGTGATATACAAATATTTTCGCTACACTTCTTGGAGTGAACGCAAAGTGTGGGACTTTAGGTTATGCAATATCTGAAGTCTGAATAAAAATTAGAGGTTGAACTTGAACTTGTTTATAATTGTTTGCTTGAATGAAATCTGCCTGTGGTGAAGACTAAACTGACACCTGTATGTGTGTGGGGACATTTTTTAATTAAAACATCAACAGAATATATTTACCCTCCTGGCGGGGGGTGGTCACCACCTCGTCTTCTTCCTCCTCCTCATCCTCCTGGACCGTCACCTCCTCTGCCTCAGGTGGGCTATGGGCCTGATGCCCTGAAGGTCCTGCCTGCTCGTCATCCTCCTCATCCTCACTCATCTCCTTTTCTTCCACCACCTTCTTATTAGAGCGCTTCGCTCCTAATTTTGGAACAGGCACCCCTGTAATGACCAAATTGTTAAAAAAAAAACAAGATAAACAAGCAAAGAAAAAAAAAAAAGTTAAAAGTACACAAAATTTATCTATGGTGGGATCTGGATGGCATAATGATTAATCCTATGTTTGATTTCACATGATTTGGTGTTAGATGAAACTATGAATGAAGTATTTCATATTGTTTACAGTTGAGTATGTTAATATCTAGGATGAGGTAGAAGGGGGTATTGGTTCGCAAGGTACTGTTGCAGGGTTATTGAAAAGAGGTGTACAAAGTCAACTGTTTTGACATTGGATCGGGGTTTACATCATATATCTGTATCTCACTGTGAGTGTATGTATATATTTTAAATGGATAATCAGCTACGTGTCCCAGCATTTACTAAATCCGTACTGGAGAACTTTTAGGCAGAAGAGAAAACCAACTAAATTATTTATTGCAAATTTCCAACGTTACCATTGTACCAGAATACCAGTATAGTCTGTCTTCCACACAATTATCATTTTGCTGTAACAGCCTGCCTACATTCAATATGTTGACTGTGCTTTTAATAGTGTGCCTGCGAAGCTGTATGGTATGGAATGTCTAAAGCCGATTAGTACGCCTTAGACATTTTCAAGGGTATGCGGCCCACAGAGAGGGCTCTGAGTGCCGCCTCTAGCACCCGTTCCATCGTTTCAACACCACTGAAGTAAGTAATCAGTTGTAAAGGGATAGAAATACTTATTTGCATAACTCAACACATAAATAAAAATAGGTGTTAGTTATAAAATTAATTTAAGCATCGTACCTAGACAATTTTTATCTCTGACCTCTTTGATGAGATTCATCTTGTGCCTTTTGAGATCAGACCATTTTTTAAGATAAGCCATTTTTGAATGCCTCTTGCCATTCTTTAGCCACATAGCGTTGGCGATTCGTCGTAAAATGGCCTGCTTTTCTGCGCGGCAAGTTAGGTTGTCATAACCTTTTTCCAACAGAGTCTGCCAGATAACAATTAAAGGATGTAATCTAAAAGTAGTAAAATACAATTATTAGTAATTATAGTCACCTAAACCATAAAAATTTTAATTTAATATGAAAATGTTAAAACAGTAGAAATTTATATAGTTCCCTATAGAACTATATGAAAGTAAAGTAATAATAAAAACATTTTTATTCAAAGCAAATATAAGAATTAAAGTCCACAGTGGACGCCTATTTAACAGTGACTTTCAACAATGGCCTCCCATGTAACAGTGACCTTGACAGAGTCTGCCCTTTTAATAGTGACTTTGACAAAGACCTCCCCTTTAACAGTGACTATAACAATGCCCTCCCCTTTAAGAGTGACTTGGAACAGTGGCCGCACCTATAACAGTGACTAGAACAGGGGCCGCCCCTTTAAGAGTGATTAGGAACAGTGGCCGCACCTATAACAGTGACTAGAACAGGGGCCGCCCCTTTAAGAGTGATTAGGAACAGTGGCCGCACCTATAACAGTGACTAGAACAGGGGCCGCCCCTTTAAGATTGACTTGGAACAGTGGCCGCACCTATAACAGTGACTAGAACAGGGGCCGCCCCTTTAAGAGTGATTAGGAACAGTGGCCGCACCTATAACAATGACTAGAACAGGGGCCGCCCCTTTAAGATTGACTTGGAACAGTGGCCTCACCTATAACAGTGACTAGAACAGGGGCCGCCCCTTTAAGAGTGATTAGGAACAGTGGCCGCACCTATAACAGTGACTAGAACAGGGGCCGCCCCTTTAAGATTTAACTTGGAACAGTGGCCGCACCTATAACAGTGACTAGAACAGGGGCCGCCCCTTTAAGAGTGATTAGGAACAGTGGCCGCACCTATAACAGTGACTAGAACAGGGGCCACCCCTTTAAGATTGACTTGGAACAGTGACCGCACCTTGGACTTGGACAACAGCACAGTGACTAGAACAGGGGCCGCCCCTTTAAGAGTGACTTTGAACAGTGACCGCACCTTGGACTTGGACAACAGCACAGTGACTAGAACAGGGGCCGCCCCTTTAAGAGTGACTTTGAACAGTGACCGCACCTTGGACTTGGACAACAGCACAGTGACATACTTTTTCCAGGTTGAATTACTTACAGTGATCAAATATTCCAGCTCTTCTGCATCGAAATTGCTTCTTGCCATTTTCGTCAGTATAATCGACCTCTCTCCACTCTCCTTGCAATCCCAGGCAGGCACGTACAGACGCACGCTCACAATTATTTTAATGACGTATTATCGCGATAACAAACCACACATAGTAGACTGTATAGGCAGGCAAATTTCATATTGGTACCTTGCTCTAAGTTATATTCGCGTACGAATGAAACTTAATTCTAGTCACCAATAGTAAATCAGACTAATACCTCTAATGTTCCATTCGAATGCGATTAAAACTTATTCAATCTGGACAGCTGTAAATTAAAATAGCAATGTGATTAATTTAAGTTCAACTAATCGGATTGCAAAAACAGCTTGCAATTGCCAGGATTAACGCAGATATCAATTCAACCTATAGGGTGATTTGAAAGTTTGAATCGCAATAGTTACTAGCATTATTCGCATTTCTAATCCAAATGCTATAATGCACTATTCCTACATACAATATAGTCATATATCCGTTTGATTCGTTAACCCCTTAGGGACCGGGCTGATTTTTACCATAAGGACCAGGCCATTTTTGTCAAATCAGACCAGTGTCACTTTCAGTGGAGATAACTTTAAAACGCTTGGATTTATCCAGGCCATTCTGATTTTGTTTTTTCCGTCACATATTGTACTTCATGACACTGTTAAAATGAAGTATAAATAATTAATTTTTATTTATAAAATAATACCAAATTTAACAAAAAATTGTAAAAAATTACAAATTTTACAAGTTTCAATTTCTCTACTTCTATAATACATATTAATGCCTCAAAAAATTAATTACTTTACATACCCAACATGTCTACTTAATTTTTGGATTATTTTGTGAATGATATATAATTTTTTAGCGTTGTTACAAGGCTTAGAAGTTTAGAAGCAAATCTTGAAATTTTTCATACATTTTCACAAAATAAATTTTTCGGTACCAATTCAGTTCTGAAGTCACTTTGTGAGGCTTACATAATAGAAACCATGCAAAAATGAGCCCATTTTAGAAACTACACCCCTCAAGGTATTTGAAAATGATTATAAAAATATTGATAACCCTTTTGGTGTCCCACAAGAATTTATGGAAAATAGAGATACAATCTTTAAATTTCACTTTTTTGTCAGATTTACCATTTTATCAATTTATTTCCAGTTACAAAGCAATGGTTAACAGTCAAACCAACCTCAGTATTTATGGCCCTGATTCTGTAGTTAACAGAAACACCCCATATGCGGTCGTAAACAGCTGTACGTGCACACGCTAGGGCGCAAAATGAAATTAATTGCATATGATTTTTGGAAGGCACATTTTGCTGGACTGTTTTTTTTAACACCATATCCCATTTGAAGCCCCCCTGATGCACCCCTAGCGTAGAAACTGGAAAAAATAGCCCCATTTTACAAACTACGGGATAGGATGGCAGTATTGTTGGCAATAGTTCAGGGTAAAAATGATTTTTTTTGCTCTATATTAAACTTTTTGTGAGGCCAGTTAACAAAAAATACCTGTTTTAGCACCCTTTATATTTTTTGTTATTTATAACATTCATCTGACAGGTTATATCATGTGATATTTTTATAGACTAGGTTGTCACGGATACCTAATCGGTATACTTTTTAATTTCTGTAAGTTTTACACAATGATTTATTTTTAGAAACCAAAAAATCATGTATTAGTGTTTACATAGTCTGAGAGCCATAATTTGTAAATTTTTGGGGCTAATACCTTGGTTAGGGTATGATTTTTGCGGGATGAGATGACGGTTTTATTGGCACTTGAATTGGCTCTATACCTAATATATATTTTTTTTTCACAGTACTTTTTAGCTTTTTTGTTTAAATTTATTTGGTGAAAAATACTTGATTTTTACATGAATTTTTTTTTGTTGGGGAAAAATAGTTTTTCAAGTTTATTTTTAACTTTTTTTTTTACCACTTTGGAAATTCAACTTTTTGGGGTCTAATCCCCTTTACAATGCGTTCCAATACTTCAGTATTGGAATGCATTGGCTGTATGAGTAATACTGTGTGTGTTACTCATAAAGCTCCCGGGGCCTGTGAGATCCAGGGGGCTGGATCTCACAGGCTCATCACCGGAAGGCAGCGCAATGCCTTCCTTAGGCATAGTACTGCCAGTGCCTTCCATGCCATCTGGTCCCCCCCACAGCTGCATGGGGACCCGATGGAACCGCCGATTGCCGCCGCAAACCGCAGGTAAAGCCGTAAACTTAAGTAACAGGACAACATGTCGTTCCCGGTATGTTATGTGTCCCGAAGAGGTTAAGTCTACCAATACCCCCTATAACAAATTTGCCAAAGCTGGAATGGCAATGATAGAATTTTGGTCGCATTGCGAATCCAACAGTATTGTTTAAAGTTCCCTATTGCTTGTATTGTTACAGTTAACAAGTTACCACTGCATCTTATGGGTTAAATGTCCACCATCAGTATTACTGACGGTCACAGACATCAGAAGCAGAAGTATAGCTACGTCATTGGGTGTGAAGCGGTAAATGATTATGGCACAAATTAAAGTGGTTACATCACACTACAATGTCTGTAACATGTATGTTTGGATAGCAGACAAATATCTCTCATATGCACATAGCACCTCTATTTACATGCTACACACTGTATATCCCACGCTATAAAACCCACATCCAACCCCATCTTCCCCCTTAAACACTTCACCACCTTAAACCCCCCTCCTTCAATTCATCCCCCCCCCCCACCTCCTCACTCACACACACACATACACAGTTTAGGAGAAGTAATGATCGACCTCCAGTATTTCAGTATTTGCTGGTTCATTTTGCATTACCCAGGGTGCACCACGTGGAGGCGAACCAGCTGTACACCCCATACCGTACCGTCAATTCACTAGACAGGTACACCTCTCCTCAGATGGCTAATACACCATTCCTCATACACCACAAACATACAATTTAAATTAAATGAAATATTCTAATGGTAGCCTCAAATCATAAATTTTACATTAATATAAATAATATTTCGCTTATTTTGGTGACATGATCACATTAATTACTAATCCTTGTATTATTTTTTTTTACATTAAATGTATACATGTTGTACAATGTCTATGATTGGACCTGGTCCCGTCACGCGTGCTGCCATGAGCGCCACAGTCCACAGTATTCGGTTTGAATTGTGGCACACACATGACCACCGGCACAATAAAATAGTCATAGTGAAGAATTGGTCCAACCATATGCTGGACCATTTCAATGGATGACGTAGATCCGAGACAAAATAATGTCCCAGTACTATGCTGACATAACATCGCCAACACTCAGTAATGTACATGTTCTCTTATGAAAGTCATTGTTTATATTCATCTCAAATTGTTAACTTTGTACATGGTTAGAAACGTAGCAAATCATTCCTTACACATATACAAGGAGTACAGAATTATTAGGCAAATGAGTATTTTGACCACATCATCCTCTTTATGCATGTTGTCTTACTCCAAGCTGTATAGGCTCAAAAGCCTACTACCAATTAAGCATATTAGGTGATGTGCATCTCTGTAATGAGAAGGGGTGTGGTCTAATGACATCAACACCCTATATTAGGTGTGCATAATTATTAGGCAACTTCCTTTCCTTTGGCAAAATGTGTCAAAAGAAAGACTTGACAGGCTCAGAAAAGTCAAAAATAGTGAGATATCTTGCAGAGGGATGCAGCACTCTTAAAATTGCAAAGCTTCTGAAGCGTGATCATCGAACAATCAAGCGTTTCATTCAAAATAGTCAACAGGGTCGCAAGAAGCGTGTGGAAAAACCAAGGCGCAAAATAACTGCCCATGAACTGAGAAAAGTCAAGCGTGCAGCTGCCAAGATGCCACTTGCCACCAGTTTGGCCATATTTCAGAGCTGCAACATCACTGGAGTGCCCAAAAGCGCAAGGTGTGCAATACTCAGAGACATGGCCAAGGTAAGAAAGGCTGAAAGACGACCACCACTGAACAAGACACACAAGCTGAAACGTCAAGACTGGGCCAAGAAATATCTCAAGACTGATTTTTCTAAGGTTTTTTTGGACTGATGAAATGAGAGTGAGTCTTGATGGGCCAGATGGATGGGCCCGTGGCTGGATTGGTAAAGGGCAGAGAGCTCCAGTCCGACTCAGACGCCACCAAGGTGGAGGTGGAGTACTGGTTTGGGCTGGTATCAAAGATGAGCTTGTGGGGCCTTTTCGGGTTGAGGATGGAGTCAAGCTCAACTCCCAGTCCTACTGCCAGTTTCTGGAAGACACCTTCTTCAAGCAGTGGTACAGGAAGAAGTCTGCATCCTTCAAGAAAAACATGATTTTCATGCAGGACAATGCTCCATCACACGCGTCCAAGTACTCCACAGCGTGGCTGGCAAGAAAGGGTATAAAAGAAGAAAATCTAATGACATGGCCTCCTTGTTCACCTGATCTGAACCCCATTGAGAACCTGTGGTCCATCATCAAATGTGAGATTTACAAGGAGGGAAAACAGTACACCTCTCTGAACAGTGTCTGGGAGGCTGTGGTTGCTGCTGCACGCAATGTTGATGGTGAACAGATCAAAACACTGACAGAATCCATGGATGGCAGGCTTTTGAGTGTCCTTGCAAAGAAAGGTGGCTATATTGGTCACTGATTTGTTTTTGTTTTGTTTTTGAATGTCAGAAATTTATATTTGTGAATGTTGAGATGTTATATTGGTTTCACTGGTAAAAATAAATAATTGAAATGGGTATATATTTGTTTTTTGTTAAGTTGCCTAATAATTATGCACAGTAATAGTCACCTGCACACACAGATATCCCCCTAAAATAGCTAAAACTAAAAACAAACTAAAAACAACTTCCAAAAATATTCAGCTTTGATATTAATGAGTTTTTTGGGTTCATTGAGAACATGGTTGTTGTTCAATAATAAAATTAATCCTCAAAAATACAACTTGCCTAATAATTCTGCACTCCCTCTGTATATATATATATATATATATATATATATTTATATCAAATGTACCATATGTATGTATGTCCCTCAAAAACTCCAAAAAACCATTGATTTCAATGAAACTTTTAACACAGATCCATTGCTAACAGGAAATAATTATTGCTGTGTTCTATGCTCTCTTGGACGTACTATCCAGATACATACCCAAATAAATAACATTATGATAGCCAATACAATCCTAATAGCCATACACATGTTGTCTTATCAGTTAATACAAGCTCGCAGGTCCTATCCCAGGTTGCAAGAAGCACTGATCACAAGTTTTGACCACTTTTCAGCTCCTGAAATATTCAGTCATATGACGGATGATGGCACAACCACACAGCGATATGCTATGAGTTAGGTCTTACGCAATGTCATGTCCCTATCCGGATCTTATTCATAAAAATTTTAAGGAGTATAATCAGGCTAACTGGTAATGTAAAATAAGAATATTAAGAATATTAAGCCAGGAAGCAGGATGTCATATGGCCGCACCTGTAGCCTCTGAAGACAACAGACTCTAATAACCATCTGCTGAGATCACCTCACACCTCATGCAGCTTCATAAGGAAACCTCAGACCGTAGGTCTCCTGGTGCTATTGTTAGGCACCCAAGCTAAACACATGCTAATTGCCCCTACCTTTATGCCTGGTTAATTTACACCTCAGAAATGCAGAGAGCTGTTAGGGAGGATTAGCATAATGAGACATGTAAGGCAAGTCTCTTAGCCACCCAGGAAAATAAATTTTTCAATTACGTTATTATGGTACCGGTATGAGACCCACCCCAAAATGAAGCCTGTATCGAGGATAGAAGGTAGAACCTAGACATGAAAATGCTGGGGCCTCACTCGCATGAGAAATGTGGTGACGGTCTCCTGTAAGGCAGAGGTGTGGCGTGTAATTGTTCATAAATTCATGGGGGACCCAGCACAAGCGCAGGATTTTCCATAACTATTGCACATTTAAAGATATGGCCCATCTTTGTCAATTTCTAGAAAATTAGCCTGCTCTCCATTCACTATTAATAGGATACTGTTGATTTCATTTCATGACCCATTGAAACTTGAAAAATAAAAATATATGAAATATACCCGCGCCAATCATGGTCCTTCTTCTAGAGTAAATATTGATATATAGATATATCTATATATACCTATATATATATATATATATAGCAAACAAAAAACAGTAGCAGCACACCACTATATGCGCTAAGACTAAGTGAACAAGTAAATATGTGAAAAGGGTCAAATACATGACGCCATATAGTTACTGCAAAGCAGTGGAGAAGCTCTTAGCGCATATTATTGATCAAAAATATGTCGGGCCCACCTACCAGACGGCAAGGTCGCTTCTCATCAGGTGGGACCTACTCTAACACGGAATGTCCAGCTCCTTTGTTTCTCTGATTAAAAGCACCAAGGGTTGGGGGATGGGCGGGGAGTGCTAAGTTCCACAGAGGATGCCTAGTCCTCTATACTATATATATATAACTTCTAAAATGGGAACTTTTCCCTGCTTAAATTGCGTACACTGCTCTAGTGTGATTAAGGGTACACACTTTACACATCCACAATCTGGCGAACGCATACCTATAAAAAAATTTTTTACCTGTGACAGTCGTTTTGTTATATATATTTTAAAGTGCCCCTGTGGTCTATTGTACGTGGGAGAGACTTCCACTAGGATGAAAGACAGACTTAGTAACCACAAGTCCACCATCCGCAAGCAAAATTTATTATTTCCTGTACCATTCCACTTCCATGCACATAGACACACAGTGGCACAGTTGCGTTACCAGATTATAGACAGTGTACCCCTTCCACGTCGGGGTGGAGATACGAACAAGTTATTGCTGCAGAGGGAGGCTTATTGGATACATCGATTACGAACGATTGAGCCCCACGCACTCAACCGGGAGTATAATGTACAAAGCTTCCTCTGATAGATCACCTTGGTATAATAATATTTTTCTCAGGATAATAATTTTTCTATAATGTTATATTTTTGAGTATTGCAATAGTGCAATTAAAAACAAATAAAAAACTTTAAAACAAAAAATAAAAATAAAAAATAAAAAAGAAAATAATGAAAATAATAATTTTTGGACAAAAATATCCTTTGTAAGAAAATAAATGGATTTTTTTCTATATATTATTTACAGCGAACATAATGAAGGAAGAAAGAAGTAAGGAACAAACTAAAGTGAATTTAAAGGAACTCATATGTTTTTGTTTTAACACTGATTGGTGGGTGTGGTTTTCTGTGTGATGTCATTTCTCTGTGTTTGGGCGCTCTATTTAAACATGAAATGTTCTTTGTATGAGGATAAGTCTGAGGAAGGTGCGGCAGCACCGAAACGCACGCGTCACTTATTGCCTGTACATGTGACTGAATAAATACAAAGAAAGAATTATCAACAGCGAGTGCCGGTCTTTTTCATTGATTCTACATTGGGACGCCATCCCATAGACTCGTGCACCGTGACCATATACAGCAGTGCCGACCTGTGATTATTATATATATATATATATATATATATAGCAAACAAAAAACAGTAGCAGCACACCACTATATGCGCTAAGACTAAGTGAACAAGTAAATATGTGAAAAGGGTCAAATACATGACGCCATATAGTTACTGCAAAGCAGTGGAGAAGCTCTTAGCGCATATTATTGATCAAAAATATGTCGGGCCCACCTACCAGACTGCAAGGTCGCTTCTCATCAGGTGGGACCTACTCTAACACGGAATGTCCAGCTCCTTTGTTTCTCTGATTAAAAGCACCAAGGGTTGGGGGATGGGCGGGGAGTGCTAAGTTCCACAGAGGATGCCTAGTCCTCTTTACTATATATATATATATATATATATCAAAAAACGGAACAGCACCTCCTGAGACAAATCGCAGGTGCAAGCTACCCGGCATAATACAGCAAACAAAAAACAGTAGCAGCACACCACTATATGCGCTAAGACTAAGTGAACAAGTAAATGTGTGAACAGGGTCAAATACATGACGCCATATAGTTACTGCAAAGCAGGGGAGAAGCTCTTAGCGCATATTATTGATCAAAAATATGTCGGGCCCACCTACCAGACGGCAAGGTCGCTTCTCATCAGGTGGGACCTACTCTAACACGGAATGTCCAGCTCTTTTGTTTCTCTGATTAAAAGCACCAAGGGGTGGGGGATGGGCGGGGAGTGCTAAGTTCCACAGAGGATGCCTAGTCCTCTATACTATATATATATCAAAAAACGGAACAGCACCTCCTGAGACAAATCGCAGGTGCAAGCTACCCGGCATAATACAGCAAACAAAAAACAGTAGCAGCACACCACTATATGCGCTAAGACTAAGTGAACAAGTAAATGTGTGAACAGGGTCAAATACATGACGCCATATAGTTACTGAAAAGCAGTGGAGAAGCTCTTAGCGCATATTATTGATCAAAAATATGTCGGGCCCACCTACCAGACGGCAAGGTCGCTTCTCATCAGGTGGGACCTACTCTAACACGGAATGTCCAGCTCTTTTGTTTCTCTGATTAAAAGCACCAAGGGGTGGGGGATGGGTGGGGAGTGCTAAGTTCCACAGAGGATGCCTAGTCCTCTATACTATATATATATACAGGGCTTTTTTTCTGGCGGAACGCACCGGAACGGCGTTCCGCCACCTTTTGACATCGCAAGCTGCGATGTATCAGCGGGGAGGGACTGGGAGGAGGAGCTGGGGGCCGGTGCGTTCACTGTGCTCCGGCCCCGCAGCTCCAGTAGAGACTTATAAAATGTTTAATGAAATGAATAATGATTCCTGCTGCCCCTCAGTAGTATAACATTCAATGTATTGTACTCACAGCCGGCTACTGACATCGTAATCCAGGCCGGCCGAGTAGACGAGCGGCAGCGTCACTGACTGACGTCACCTGCCTGGGCCGCCTGCTTCATTCATAAAGTAGGCGGCGCACTCATGTGACGTCAGTCGGTGACGCTGCCGCTCGTCTGCCCGGCCGGCCTGGATTACGATGTCAGTAGCCGGCTGTGAGTACAAATACATTGAATGTTATACTACTGAGGGGCAGCAGGAATCATTATTCATTTCATTACACATTGTATAACTGTACTGGAGCGGCAATGGGGGGTCTGTGGATGACACTGTTATGGGGTGGGGGGGGTATATGGATGGCACTGTTATGGGGTGAGGGGGTCTGTGAATGGCACTGTTATGGAGTGGGGGGGGGGTCTGTGGATGGCACTGTTATGGGGTGGGGGGGGTCTATGGATGGCACTGTTATGGGGTGGGGGGGTTTGTGGATGGCACTGTTATGGGGTGGGGGGGTCTCTGGATGGCACTGTTATGGGGTGGGGGGGTCTGTGGATGGCACTGTTATGGGGTGGGGGTGTCTGTGGATGGCACTGTTATGGGGTGGGGGGGTTTGTGGATGGCACTGTTATGGGGTGGGGGGGTCTCTGGATGGCACTGTTATGGGGTGGGGGGGTCTGTGGATGGCACTGTTATGGGGTGAAGGGGTCTGTGGATGGCACTGTTATGGGGTGGGGGGGTTTGTGGATGGCACTGTTATGGGGTGGGGGGGTCTCTGGATGGCACTGTTATGGGGTGGGGGGGTCTGTGGATGGCACTGTTATGGGGTGGGGGTGTCTGTGGATGGCACTGTTATGGGGTGGGGGGTTTGTGGATGGCACTGTTATGGGGTGGGGGGGTGTGTGGATGGCACTGTTATGGGGTGGGGGGGTGTGTGGATGGCACTGTTATGGGGTGTGGGGGGGTGTGTGGATGGCACTGTTATGGGGTGGGGGGGTCTGTGGATGGCACTGTTATGGGGTGGGGGGTCTGTGGATGGCACTGTTATGGGGTGGGGGGGGTCTGTGGATGGCACTGTTATAGGATGGGGAAGGGGGGTCTGTGGATGGCACTGTTATAGGATGGGGGATCTGTGGATGCCATCCCCAGATCCTCCACCCCATAACAGTGCCATCCTCAGATCCCCCCATTAACAGTGCCATCCCCATCTGGGGGGTTTCTTTGCTGGGCTGGACTTTTATAGCCCCCCCCCGCCCCCCCAAATTTTACTTGCGGTCCTAGGGTTGGGTAGAGGGGGCGGTCCTAGGGGTGGGTAGGGGGCGGTCTTAGGGGCGGTGGGGGGGGCAGTCCTAGGGTTGGGTAGGGGCGTGGCCAGGGGAGGGGGGGTGAGTTCCACCACCTTTTCTCTGAGAAAAAAAGCCCTGTATATATATATGTATCAAAAAACGGAACAGCACCTCCTGAGACAAATCGCAGGTGCAAGCTACCCGGCATAATACAGCAAACAAAAAACAGTAGCAGCACACCACTATATGCGCTAAGACTAAGTGAACAAGTAAATGTGTGAACAGGGTCAAATACATGACGCCATATAGTTACTGCAAAGCAGTGGAGAAGCTCTTAGCGCATATTATTGATCAAAAATATGTTGGGCCCACCTACCAGACGGCAAGGTCGCTTCTCATCAGGTGGGACCTACTCTAACACGGAATGTCCAGCTCCTTTGTTTCTCTGATTAAAAGCACCAAGGGGTGGGGGATGGGCGGGGAGTGCTAAGTTCCACAGAGGATGCCTAGTCCTCTCTACTATATATATATATCAAAAAACGGAACAGCACCTCCTGAGACAAATCGCAGGTGCAAGCTACCCGGCATAATACAGCAAACAAAAAACAGTAGCAGCACACCACTATATGCGCTAAGACTAAGTGAACAAGTAAATGTGTGAACAGGGTCAAATACATGACGCCATATAGTTACTGCAAAGCAGGGGAGAAGCTCTTAGCGCATATTATTGATCAAAAATATGTCGGGCCCACCTACCAGACGGCAAGGTCGCTTCTCATCAGGTGGGACCTACTCTAACACGGAATGTCCAGCTCTTTTGTTTCTCTGATTAAAAGCACCAAGGGGTGGGGGATGGGCGGGGAGTGCTAAGTTCCACAGAGGATGCCTAGTCCTCTCTACTATATATATATATCAAAAAACGGAACAGCACCTCCTGAGACAAATCGCAGGTGCAAGCTACCCGGCATAATACAGCAAACAAAAAACAGTAGCAGCACACCACTATATGCGCTAAGACTAAGTGAACAAGTAAATGTGTGAACAGGGTCAAATACATGACGCCATATAGTTACTGAAAAGCAGTGGAGAAGCTCTTAGCGCATATTATTGATCAAAAATATGTCGGGCCCACCTACCAGACGGCAAGGTCGCTTCTCATCAGGTGGGACCTACTCTAACACGGAATGTCCAGCTCTTTTGTTTCTCTGATTAAAAGCACCAAGGGGTGGGGGATGGGTGGGGAGTGCTAAGTTCCACAGAGGATGCCTAGTCCTCTATACTATATACAGTACAGACCAAAAGTTTGTACACACCTTCTCATTCAAAGAGTTTTCTTTATTTTCATGACTATGAAAATTGTAGATTCACAATGATGGCATCAAAACTATAAATTAACACATGTGGAATTATATACATAACAAACAAGTGTGAAACAACTGAAAATATGTCATATTCTATGTTCTTAAAAGTAGCCACCTTTTGCTTTGATTACTGCTTTGCACACTCTTGGCATTCTCTTGATGAGCTTCAAGAGGTAGTCCCCTGAAATGGTTTTCACTTCACAGGTGTGCCCTGTCAGGTTTAATAAGTGGGATTTCTTGCCTTATAAATGGGGTTGGGACCATCAGTGGCGTTGAGGAGAAGTCAGGTGGATACACAGCTGATAGTCCTACTGAATAGACTGTTAGAATTTGTATTATGGCAAGAAAAAAGCAGCTAAGTAAAGAAAAACGAGTGGCCATCATTACTTTAAGAAATGAAGGTCAGTCAGTCAGCCGTAAAATTGGGAAAACTTTGAAAGTAAGGGCTATTTGACCATGAAGGAGAGTGATGGGGTGCTGCGCCAGATGACCTGGCCTCCACAATCACCGGACCTGAACCCAATGGAGATGGTTTGGGGTGAGCTGGACCGCAGAGTGAAGGCAAAAGGGCCAATAAGTGCTAAGCATCTCTGGGAACTCCTTCAAGACTGTTGGAAGACCATTTCAGGGGACTACCTCTTGAAGCTCATCAAGAGAATGCCAAGAGTGTGCAAAACAGTAATCAAAGCAAAAGGTGGCTACTTTGAAGAACCTAGAATATGACATATTTTCAGTTGTTTCACACTTGTTTGTTATGTATATAATTCCACATGTGTTAATTTATAGTTTTGATGCCTTCATAGTCATGAAAATAAAGAAAACTCTTTGAATGAGAAGGTGTGTCCAAACTTTTGGTCTGTACTGTATATATATCAAAAAACGGAACAGCACCTCCTGAGACAAATCGCAGGTGCAAGCTACCCGGCATAATACAGCAAACAAAAAACAGTAGCAGCACACCACTATATGCGCTAAGACTAAGTGAACAAGTAAATGTGTGAACAGGGTCAAATACATGACGCCATATAGTTACTGCAAAGCAGGGGAGAAGCTCTTAGCGCATATTATTGATCAAAAATATGTCGGGCCCACCTACCAGACGGCAAGGTCGCTTCTCATCAGGTGGGACCTACTCTAACACGGAATGTCCAGCTCCTTTGTTTCTCTGATTAAAAGCACCAAGGGGTGGGGGATGGGCGGGGAGTGCTAAGTTCCACAGAGGATGCCTAGTCCTCTATACTATATACAGGGAGTGCAGAATTATTAGGCAAGTTGTATTTTTGAGGATTAATTTTATTATTGAACAACAACCATGTTCTCAATGAACCCAAAAAACTCATTAATATCAAAGCTGAATATTTTTGGAAGTAGTTTTTAGTTTGTTTTTAGTTTTAGCTATTTTAGGGGGATATCTGTGTGTGCAGGTGACTATTACTGTGCATAATTATTAGGCAACTTAACAAAAAACAAATATATACCCATTTCAATTATTTATTTTTACCAGTGAAACCAAAATAACATCTCAACATTCACAAATATACATTTCTGACATTCAAAAACAAAACAAAAACAAATCATTGACCAATATAGCCACCTTTCTTTGCAAGGACACTCAAAAGCCTGCCATCCATGGATTCTGTCAGTGTTTTGATCTGTTCACCATCAACATTGCGTGCAGCAGCAACCACAGCCTCCCAGACACTGTTCAGAGAGGTGTACTGTTTTCCCTCCTTGTAAATCTCACATTTGATGATGGACCACAGGTTCTCAATGGGGTTCAGATCAGGTGAACAAGGAGGCCATGTCATTAGATTTTCTTCTTTTATACCCTTTCTTGCCAGCCACGCTGTGGAGTACTTGGACGCGTGTGATGGAGCATTGTCCTGCATGAAAATCATGTTTTTCTTGAAGGATGCAGACTTCTTCCTGTACCACTGCTTGAAGAAGGTGTCTTCCAGAAACTGGCAGTAGGACTGGGAGTTGAGCTTGACTCCATCCTCAACCCGAAAAGGCCCCACAAGCTCATCTTTGATGATACCAGCCCAAACCAGTACTCCACCTCTACCTTGCTGGCGTCTGAGTCCGACTGGAGCTCTCTGCCCTTTACCAATCCAGCCACGGGCCCATCCATCTGGCCCATCAAGACTCACTCTCATTTCATCAGTCCATAAAACCTTAGAAAAATCAGTCTTGAGATATTTCTTGGCCCAGTCTTGACGTTTCAGCTTGTGTGTCTTGTTCAGTGGTGGTCGTCTTTCAGCCTTTCTTACCTTGGCCATGTCTCTGAGTATTGCACACCTTGTGCTTTTGGGCACTCCAGTGATGTTGCAGCTCTGAAATATGGCCAAACTGGTGGCAAGTGGCATCTTGGCAGCTGCACGCTTGACTTTTCTCAGTTCATGGGCAGTTATTTTGCGCCTTGGTTTTTCCACACGCTTCTTGCGACCCTGTTGACTATTTTGAATGAAACCCTTGATTGTTCGATGATCACGCTTCAGAAGCTTTGCAATTTTAGGAGTGCTGCATCCCTCTGCAAGATATCTCACTATTTTTTACTTTTCTGAGCCTGTCAAGTCCTTCTTTTGACCCATTTTGCCAAAGGAAAGGAAGTTGCCTAATAATTATGCACACCTAATATAGGGTGTTGATGTCATTAGACCACACCCCTTCTCATTACAGAGATGCACATCACCTAATATGCTTAATTGGTAGTAGGCTTTCGAGCCTATACAGCTTGGAGTAAGACAACATGCATAAATAGGATGATGTGGTCAAAATACTCATTTGCCTAATAATTCTGCACGCAGTGTATATATATCAAAAAACGGAACAGCACCTCCTGAGACAAATCGCAGGTGCAAGCTACCCGGCATAATACAGCAAACAAAAAACAGTAGCAGCACACTACTATATGCGCTAAGACTAAGTGAACAAGTAAATGTGTGAACAGGGTCAAATACATGACGCCATATAGTTACTGCAAAGCAGTGGAGAAGCTCTTAGCCCGACATATTGATCAAAAATATGTCGGGCCCACCTACCAGACGGCAAGGTCGCTTCTCATCAGGTGGGACCTACTCTAACACGGA
Organism: Bufo bufo; assembly: GCF_905171765.1. Classification (NCBI taxonomy): domain Eukaryota; kingdom Metazoa; phylum Chordata; class Amphibia; order Anura; family Bufonidae; genus Bufo; species Bufo bufo. Next base: position 172,594,984 of record NC_053395.1, read on the forward strand.
ATGTCCAGCTCCTTTGTTTCTCTGATTAAAAGCACCAAGGGGTGGGGGATGGGCGGGGAGTGCTAAGTTCCACAGAGGATGCCTAGTCCTCTATACTATATATACAGTACAGACCAAAAGTTTGGACACACATTCTCATTCAAAGAGTTTTCTTTATTTTCATGACTATGAAAATTGTAGATTCACACTGAAGGCATCAAAACTATGAATTCACACATGTGGAATTATATACATAACAAACAAGTGTGAAACAACTGAAAATATGTCATATTCTATGTTCTTCAAAGTAGCCACCTTTTGCTTTGATTACTGCTTTGCACACTCTTGGCATTCTCTTGATGAGCTTCAAGAGGTAGTCCCCTGAAATGGTTTTCACTTCACAGGTGTGCCCTGTCAGGTTTAATAAGTGGGATTTCTTGCCTTATAAATGGGGTTGGGACTATCAGTGGCGTTGAGGAGAAGTCAGGTGGATACACAGCTGATAGTCCTACTGAATAGACTGTTAGAATTTGTATTATGGCAAGAAAAAAGCAGCTAAGTAAAGAAAAACGAGTGGCCATCATTACTTTAAGAAATGAAGATCAGTCAGTCTGTCGAAAAATTGGGAAAACTTTGAAAGTAAGGGCTATTTGACCATGAAGGAGAGTGATGGGGTGCTGCGCCAGATGACCTGGCCTCCACAGTCACCGGACCTGAACCCAATCGAGATGGTTTGGGGTGAGCTGGACCGCAGAGTGAAAGCAAAAGGGACAACAAGTGCTAAGCATCTCTGGGAACTCCTTCAAGACTGTTGGAAGACCATTTCAGGGGACTACCTCTTGAAGCTCATCAAGAGAATGCCAAGTGTGTGCAAAGCAGTAATCAAAGCAAAAAGTGGCTACTTTGAAGAACCTAGAATATGACATATTTTCAGTTGTTTCACACTTGTTTGTTATGTATAGAATTCCACATGTGTTAATTCATAGTTTTGATGCCTTCATAGTCATGAAAATAAAGAAAACTCTTTGAATGAGAAGGTGTGTCCAAACTTTTGGTCTGTACTGTATATATTAAAAAACGGAACAGCACTTCCTGAGACAAATCGCAGGTGCAAGATTTATTTTTATATATACACTCACATCGTTACAGATATATGATTTAACATCTTTTTAAATAATATTTAAATTTTTTTATTTCGAAATTTAAATCATCCAGCCAGTAACAGCCATAGTACCTTCCCCAAAAAAAAATTATTAACTTACTTGAGATAATAAGTTAGTCAATTTTAAACCATCTTTAACCCTTGTTTTGTAATTTGTTTTTAATCCTAAACAAGCACAATAAAACATTGTTACAATAATTATTTTATGCAGAACCCATCATATAATAATTTTCTGCCATAAAAATTTGTTATGCTTTAACATTTAAAAATTTTTCTTTTTGCGGTTATTTTCTAATAATTCAGTCTTTATAAGTTCCTCCTCTGAAATTCATTAAAGAAGGTGTTGGAGGATAATTTATCTGTGGAGGAGCAAGAGCAGGCGATACCATTGGGCCATATTTCAGACTCTAGCCCACCAGATGTGGGTAAGAGGTGAAGCTGTACCCTCTCACCAACCACCTTCATTACCCTCATAGTCACTGGAGGAAGTCGAGGAGTAGAATGACGACGATGTTTTTAACACCACCATCCTGGTGTAAAAATATTTGCAGTGGATTTCTTAAATTATTCACTATCCACACACAGGTGTCAGTTTATTCTTCACCACAGGCAGATTTTCCTCAAACCAAGACTAATAAACCAGTTGCATTACTAACTTTGATTTCTCAGTTATGCTACACATGTTTGTTAATTTTATTTAGGAGTTTTTGAATTCACTCCAAGCAGGGTAACTATACAGTAGTATCTATCCACTCTTAATTGTTCTCCAGATAGCGAGTTTCAACTGACAGCCCCTTCAGCTTTTCTATTTCATGACCACATTTCCTAAGCGCAGCTGGGATATTATTATTTTTTTTTATCAATACCTTTTTAGGCCAAAGTTATCTTTAATGAACTGTAAGCAATTTTTTTTACAAATGGCACAGCAGTCAAGTAGTGTAAAAAAGTAATAGTGCCAAATACAAATTAAATTTGGAAAATATTAATATTTGCCAATAAAAAAATATATATTACTATGTGTGTGAACAAAATTGCTAAATTATTAATTTATTAATATATCCAAAATTATAATATTAAAATTTGTATTAGAAAATTGAATACACACAGTGTAGAGATTAATAACTATAAAACTGTATGTGAATTTATTTTTTTCATCTCATTTAAAAATGACATATATCTACTACAAAAATTTGAAGTTTCAATAAAATAAAAATAAATGATTGTTAGAAGAAAAACCAGCATGGATTTTAAATAATTTTAGTGATTACACAAATTTAATTGTTGGAGCATTTCATCCTCATTTACAAAAGAAAACCGTGATGAATTTAGTGGAATCTCTCAAAAAATGGTGACATGATTTCTATAATAATCAGGTGATAATTTTCATTACATATATTCTTTAACTAAATTAATAATGTATATAGCTACATCAAAATGTGCCAATAATTCTACATTCACAAAACCGGATTACCACACGGCTGCGTATGACGCCAGTCACACAAAACCATGTAGAGAGAGGCCAACACGGAAGTCAGACATCCCTCCCAGGATGACTGACGACACCATGTTCGAACCTCGATCCTTATATAAAAAAATATATAAATAATAAAATAAAAAACTTTTTTTGTGTTTATCAATCAGTCCTGTACAGTTTTAACTGCACAACAACTGCTGACAATGGAAGGCCAGGTGCAGTCCCCACCTTTAACAATGACAACCACAACAAGGCTCACCCAAACACAATTTTTTTAAAATAATAAAACTAAAATAAAAAATTAAATCAAATTAAGAATTTTTGTGAATGTTGATTATTAACACTTAAAATAAAGTTTAATTTTTTAAATAATATTCTCTTAATCACTGATTATACATAATGACTCTGAGCATATCACATGTCAGAATAGCAAACATGAACACCAATTTCTGAGACTACAAATACTATATACTAGAGTAACTACTATTGAAAATAAGTGGTCCATGCCGGTTGTCTCCAAACAATCTTTACATCTTGCTTAAAAAAGTTTTGTGTTGTAATGTAATACATGGATCAATCAAAATTTTGCAGAATAATGGCAGACAGTAGAATTCAAATACTAAAGCTACAGAACAAGGGCTACCCATCGATCTGCGTAACCCAGCACTGTCATGACAGGCATCAGCTTATAAATAATAACTCTTCACTAAAAGTACTACCAAATTTTGTACACAACTACGCAGGCATGATCAATAAACACCCAATCTTATTAATGTCAACGCTATAGTGTAAGTTCTACACATACATAGGACTAAATATTCAGACTAAATACAAGCAATGGCACTATAAGATTAACTTTAATGGTCCAAGTTCTACAACTAAGTCAACAGCACCAAGACACACAGCAGCATCAGCAGGTCGAATATACATTGCAGTAAAAGGCCTATATATATCTCGGCCTAACTCAGCAGGAAAGGCATCAGCAGCCAACGTTGTTTTAAAAGTCATACAGACAATTCAACGTGAGGTAGATGACCAGCAGCATCAGCAGGTCGAATTTACATTGCAGTATAAGGCCTATATATTTCTCGGCCTAACTCAGCAGGACAGGCATCAGCAGCCAACGTTGTTTTAAAAGTCATATAGACAATTCAACGTGAGGTAGATGACCAGCAGCATCAGCCGGTCGAATTTACATTGCAGTATAAGGCCTATATATATCTCGGCCTAACTCAGCAGGAAAGGCATCAGCAGCTAACGTTGTTTTAAAAGTCATACAGACAATTCAACGTGAGCTACATGACCAGCAGCATCAGCAGGTCGAATTTACATTGCAGTATAAGGCCTATATATATCTCGGCCTAACTCAGCAGGAAAGGCATCAGCAGCCAACGTTGTTTTAAAAGTCATATAGACAATTCAACGTGAGGTAGATGATCAGCAGCATCAGCAGGTTGAATTTACATTGCATTATAAGGCCTATATATTTCTCGGCCTAACTCAGCAGGACAGGCATCAGCAGCCAACGTTGTTTTAAAATTCATACAGACAATTCAACGTGAGGTAGATGACCAGCAGCATCAGCAGGTCGAATTTACATTGCAGTATAAGGCCTATATATATCTCGGCCTAACTCAGCAGGAAAGGCATCAGCAGCTAACGTTGTTTTGAAAGTCATACAGACAATTCAACGTGAGGTAGATGACCAGCAGCATCAGCAGGTCGAATTTACATTGCATTATAAGGCCTATATATTTCTCGGCCTAACTCAGCAGGACAGGCATCAGCAGCCAACGTTGTTTTAAAAGTCATACAGACAATTCAACGTGAGGTAGATGACCAGCAGCATCAGCAGGTAGAATTTACATTGCAGTATAAGGCCTATAAATATCTCGGCCTAACTCCGCGGGACAGGCAGCAGCAGCCAATGTGTGGGCAGCAGCGGTGTATTCCCGGGAATGGGCCCCCACCAGACCCGGGCAACACCATACATCAACTGAGACATCTCAGACAGCAGCAGCAGCAACAGCAGGTGACATGTGGGCAGCAGCAGTGTGTTCCCGGGAATGGGCCCCCACCAGACCCGGGCAACACCATACATCAACTGAGACATCTCCGATAGCAGCAGCAACAGCAGGTGACATGTGGGCAGCAGCAGTGTGTTCCCGGGAATGGGCCCCCACCAGACCTGGGCAACACCATACATCAACTGAGACATATTGAGATTAATTATATACATTATAGATATCTATAAAATGTATGTAAATATATAAAGGAATTAACGTGTTCATATAGAAGAAGATCTCTCAATTTACAGATCAGGCACATGGAAGATGCAGCAGAACACCGTGTTTTCGCTTACAACGACATCATGTGTTTTCTTGAAGCCAGAGGGCTGTGGAAGTGTCGGTGTTTAGCAGCGGCTCTTTCGTTCCTCCTCATGTCTGTGAGGAGGAATGTGTCCCGACGCTCCACCCACCCATACACGATCAGTATCGCACACACGCTAGTCTACATCCAACTGCTACACCCATCCCTCATGTGCCTTTGTGAGCACCAAAGGCAGTGATAAGCCAAGTTTCATCGGCCGGAGTCTGGAAGCGTTCCGCCATGATCCAACGGGGAAAACGCAAAGTCCCTTAGGCGATGAAGCAGCGTTGTTCCAAAGCTGATGAAAGGGTCCACATTGGGGCTTCCACCAGTGAACAACCTGCATGATCTCTTGACGGTCATAGGGTATAATGATCCATTTAAAGTGGCTATTTTGAACAACCGGGGTATTCATCTCAGGCGCAAATGGTGCATACTTGAGCATGGCACAGCGCATCGTCAACACTGTCATCCAGCACAGTCCATTTTTCAAGCTGTTTAGAAGAGAAACGTGTTCTTCAGTTACATAGAACTGACAGTAAACTGTTTGTGCTTTATTAATCACGGTTATGGTTTTATTATGTTTTTTATATAATTAAAAATAATTTTTAATTTACGTTGTATATCTATGTGCAGTAATACGGTCCAATAGAATGCTGATTTCAGCATTATTAGCAAATTTGATTGCTTCCGGTCTGAAATGGGTGAGATAGATATATTAATATTGCATTATAGACAACATCTATATATTTACCTACCACATCTGATCTATTTAAGTGCTGATTTTTTTCCCTCCTCCATACAACCGCATTTTAGAGGAGCGGATTACTGTAAATTTATATAAATCCTCAAAGAATACTATTTAATAAAACTAAAAAAGAATTAAACTTCTTTCTCACGGGCGATTTAAACACGCGGTAGGAATGCGTGATGTCAACGCATAGCACACGCACTGAATACTGAGCCATAAATTTTTATGGGTCTGTGTACATGAGCTTTTATTTTTCACGCATCAGTTGTGCATTGCTTCAAAAATGCAGCTTGGTTTTTATCCTGCATTTTTAAAGCAACACAGGGCCAATCAAAGTTAATGAGGTTGGGTGAAAAATGCATCGCATCCTCAAGCAGGTGTGGGCACGTTGCGTTTTTCAATGATGGTTGTTAAGATATGTTGTAAAGAAATCTTAATTTTTTTTAACTGAGGCGTGAAAAGCGCATCAAAACGCATTGAACCACCGTGGAAAAAAAAAATTAATAACTTAGCACAATCGCAGATAAAAGTCATTAACTTTGCTTAGAAGAGCACATGATTTTACATGAAAGCTCACGCGACGCATTCGGACCATATCTGCGACGCCCGTGTAAAAGGAGCCAAACTTATAATCGTTATGCACAAACAGTTTACTTTCAGTTCTATGTAACTGAAGAACACATGTTTCCCTCTAAACAGCTTGAAAAATGCACTGTGCTGGATGACAGTGTTGGCGATCCGCTGTGCCATGCTCAAGTATGCACCCTTTGTGCCTGACATCAATACCCCGATTGTTCAAAATAGCCACTTTAAATGGATCATTATACCCTATGACCGTCAAAAGAGATCATGCAGGTTGTTTACTGGTGGAAGCCCCAATGTGGACCCTTTCATCAGCTTTGGAACAACGCTGCTTCATCGCCTAAGGGAGTTTGCGTTTCCCCCGTTGGATCATGGCGGAACGCTTCCAGACTCCAGCCGATGAAACTTGGCTCATCACTGCCTTTGGTGCTCACAAAGGCACATGAGGGATGGGTGTAGCAGTTGGATGTAGACTAGCGTGTGTGCGATACTGATCGTGTATGGGTGGGTGGAGCGTCGGGACACATTCCTCCTCACAGACATGAGGAGGAACGAAAGAGCTGCTGCTAAACAGCGACACTTCCACAGCCCACTGGCTTCGAGAAAACACATGATGTCGTTGTAAGCGAAAACACGGTGTTCTGCTGCATCTTCCATGTGCCTGATCAGGAAACCTGGAGCAGACTAGTTAGGTCTGATTGTGTGCTGTGTGGCCATGCACACTAATTACTTAAAAAGAAATATTAAGAAAATAAATAATGTCTGATTATTTAAAAATCGATCAATACTGACATTAATCAATACATAAATATAAATAAAACCCAACTGTACATTTCATAATTTTAATAATCAACATATTATACATTAAATACATAAAAAAATATAATATACATGTAAATATAACTATCAATATATAAAAAATTATCACAATCAATACTAATATTTATTAAAACATGATCAATACATTAAAAGAAATAAAATCGTTAATCAATATATAAATAATACAAATAATTCATACACACTATTACTGAATTCAAACATACATGATTATATTAAATTTATAAAAACAAAAAAATACATACCGTATTTATCGGCGTATAACACGCACTGGCGTATAACACGCACCCTTCATTTTAAGGGAAATTTCAGGAAAAAAAATAAATTTCAAATTGTACTGCTATGGGGTGGGGGGATCTGTGGATGGAACTGTTATGGGGGGGATCTGTGGATGACACTGCTATATGTCATCCACAGATCCCCCTCATAACAGTGTCCATTTCAAATTGTACTGCTATGGGGTGGGGGGATCTGTGGATGGAACTGTTATGGGGGGGATCTGTGGATGACACTGCTATATGTCATCCACAGATCCCCCTCATAACAGTGTCCCCCAATACACCGGGCCCCGCCGCTCACCGAAGTATTTATAAACGTGAATCCTTATCCTGTTATTAGGCTGCCCTCTCCCATGTTCCCATGTCCCCCCTGTATCCCCACAGCACTTACGATTCACACGCTACCATAGCAGGCAGGGCGGACGGCACCAGTAACGTCACTCACTGACGTCGCGCGTCTGCTTCGCCTGCTTCATTCATAAAGGGGGCGGAGCAGGCGCTCGACGTCAGTGAGTGACGTTACTGCTGCCGTCTGCTCTGCCTGCTATTGAAGCTTAAGTAAGTGCTGTGGGGATACAGGGGAACATGGGAACATGGGAGAGGGCAGCCTAATAACAGGATAAGGATTCACGTTTATAAATACTTCGGTGAGCGGCGGGGCCCGGTGTAAGAGTACAGTGACTGCACCGGGCCCCGCCCCTAGTTACGGACTCCAGCCCCTCCTCTCTCCCGGCTCATACAGCGCAGTGAATATCGGCGTATAACACGCATACATGATTTGCCCCCTATTTTCAGGGGGAAAAAGTGTGTGTTATACGCCGATAAATACGGTATATATATATATAAATTTTAAAATCCATGATTAATAAATTAATAAATAGATAAAATATAATGCAAAATCATAAATATATATAATAAATAGAAAAAATCAATACATAATTCATGAATAAATTCATAACTATTAATTAATAAATAATTAAATTCATATATAAATATAAATAAATAAATAATTTAATAAATAATTAAAAATATCAATAAGTAAGTTAAAATGATTAAAAAACAACGGATTTTTGGAGGGAGAGAAAAGGAGAGTGATGGACAAGGGACCTCTCAACGTCCTGAACCGACAGCGGGGGCCAAGAAGTCACTGCCGATCCAGGACTCGTTCATCTTGATGAAGGTGAGTCTGTCCACGGAGTCAGTGGACAGACGGGTCCTTTTGTCCGTGACCACCCCACCTGCCGCGCTGAAAGTCCGCTCAGACAGTACACTGGAGGGGGGGCAAGACAGTAGCTCCAGCGCATACTGAGCGAGCTCACGGCAGGTGTCCAGCCTGGCAACCCAGTACTCCATGGGGTCGTCGGTGCTCATGCTGTCGGAAGCACCGACTGACCCCATGTAGTCAGCCACCATGCGGGCCAGCCGCTGGTGGTGACTGCTGCTGCTGCTGCTACTGGGTCACGCAGACTGGTAGAACTGCCTCATCTCACCCATAAGGTCACCAACTCGGCTGGTGCTGCTGGGACCAGCCGTTGGCTGGGTGAGATGGGCGGGGAGAACTGGAGCCTGAGGCAGCGGGTTAGCCTCCTCCAGCCGTTTGATGAGACAGGCCCGCAGTTTTTCCATCCGGGCCTGTCTCCGGCTGGCTGGGATGAACTTCTCCAGCTTCCCTTTGCATCTAGGGTCTAAAAGGGTGGCCAACCAGAAATCGTCACTCACCTTCAGTTTCCTGATCCGGGGGTCCCTCCTAAGGCAGCGCAGCATGTTGGCAGCCATAGGGAAGAGGACAGCTCGCTGTGCCTCCTCATGGCTGCCAGGGACCATGACATCCTGGTCCTCAAGCTGCTGTTCATGATGGTCCCTGTTGCTGCTGCCCCACCCCCGGACTAACGGTGCCCCCAACACCGTCTCTCCCTCCTGACCAGGCGCAGACTCCTGGACGTCGCGAATTTCTTCCTCCTCCTCCACGTCCTCCTGGGCCTGGTCCTGGTGGAGCAAGGCCGCCTCATCTTGCTCCACCAAGGCACTCTCCCCAGCCTCGAGCAGGCGATCTAGTGTCCTGTCCAGCAGGAACACTAAGGGGAGCACGTCATTGAGGCCGACATGCTCCCCGCTGACCATCTTGGTCGCCTGCTCAAATGGGGCCAACAAGTGGCAGATCTGCTGTATCTGCCCCCACTCCGCATTAGTGATGTATGGGAGTGGGTTGGTTGGCCCTAGAGTGCCTAGGTCAAGCAGGTATTCCCTCACCGCCCTTCTCTGCTCCCACAACCTCTCCAGCATGTGGAGGGTGGAGTTCCACCGCGTCACGCTGTCGACAATCAGGCTGTGAGGGGGCAGGCTGTTGTCCCGCTGCAGTCTGGACAGGGACGCGGAGGCAGTTGGGGAGCGTCGGAAGTGGCTGGCAATCCGACGGACTTGTTGCACAATGTCACTCAACCCTGGAAATGTACGTAGGTATTTCTGGACAACCAGGTTGAGGACATGTGCCATGCAGGGGACGTGTGTCAGACTGCCAGCATGGAGGGCGGCGAGGAGGTTGCTGCCGTTGTCACATACAACCATACCTGCCTGGAGCCTTCGGGGTGTCAGCCACTTCTGGACCTGATCCTGTAGTGCTGATAGAACATCAGGTCCAGTGTGTCTCCGTTCCCCTAAGCTAACAAGCTGGAGCACGGCCTGGCAGCGGACGTGCCCCACACTTGCGTAGCTACGGGGACGCTTGCAGGGGGGCTCAGCAGCTGTGGAGACAGTGGCTTGAGAGAGGCTAGTGTTTCCACCCTGGACACCCCGTGGAGGCACCACAAACTCTGATGCCGCTGTTCCCTCCCCGGCGCCTCGGAGGGACACCCAATGGGCGGTAAAACTAATGTAGCGCCCCTGCCCATGCCTGCTGGTCCAGGCATCCATGGTCAGATGCACCCTGTCGCTGACAGCGTGATCCAGCGACAGGGATACATTCTGCACCACATGCTGGTGGAGGGCAGGGACGCCGGTCCTGGCGAAGAAATGGCGGCTGGGGACATGCCATCTAGGTTGGGCCTGCTCCAACATCTGCCTGAATGGATTGCTATCTACAAGGTTGAAGGGCAGCAGATGTTGGGCAATAACCCTTGCCAGGAGCCCATTGAGAGAACGCACGCGTCTGTCCCCGGGGGTGTAGGGCGCGGTGCGTTCCAAAGTCTCAGCAATTGAGGGCTGGCGCCGGCGGCAGAGGAGTAGGACCTGGAGGAGGGTGCAGTGAAGGCAGAGGTATGGCTGCCGGTACCAGTACCTCTAGGAGAGGGAGTGGTGGAGTGGGACTGAATTTAAGTCTGCGGTTGCTGCTGATGCTGAACAGTGGCAGGAGGTGCTGTCCCCTGCAGACTGGTGGTGGCGCTGCTGCTACGACCACCACGCATCTCTTCCCACTCCCGCCAGTGATTGACTCTAAGGTGCTGGGTCAGGGCAGTGGTACCCAGCCGAGCCAAACACTTCCCTCTCCTCACCCTGGCATGGCATAGCTGACAGATGCCAATTGTGACATCATCTGCTGCCAGGGTGAAATAGGCCCAAACAGGCGACTTCCGCCCAAACCTCTGGTCAGATGGGGCGGAGGATACCCGCGCCTGTTCAGGCTCGGTGCGCACAGTAGGAGCTGGCTGCTGCTGCCTGCCGCTCTTACCAGTGGAGCCCCTGACACTGGGCTCCCTGGTGACCTGGCGCATCAATTGCCTCGCCTGCCTACCTTCGTCAGTGCTGCTGTCACGTGACGAAGGAGGTGGCACACACTCTGTGTCACCCTCCTCCTCAGACTCAAGGCCCCCATGTGATGGACCGAGAGGACCAGCTAACGTTGAGCCCCTGCCATGGCTCTGCTGTCCCCTCACTGACACCTGAGTCTGACTAGGTGCGGGAGTAGTGTGGCTTACCCCACCCGCACCCGTTGGAAGGGATGTCACTGGGGTACTCACTGGAGGTACCCCATCCTCCTCCTCTATCCCTTCCATAAGGTCCTGACAATCGGGTGGACTAAATTCAAGTTCACCCTCCTGCATTAAGTCCCCCAAGATGTCCCTCTCACTGTCGCTAAACAGGAGCAGGGTAGCATCTTGGGGACTGGGGGGTGGTGAAGCAGGAGGAGGAGTTGCCTTACCGCTGCTGATGCTGCTGCTCCTGCTGCGAGCCTGGGCGGATGAATCGGTGGCGCTGGATTGTGCCACATATGCCACAATTGCATCCGCCTCATCAGAACCAATTGGGCGGCTGCCACGCCCAAAAAAATATGGGATCAGGCGTGCTCCACTGACTGCTGGCTGCTGTCCAGCAGCGTTCCTTCTCCTGCCCCTACTGCTCTGGCTGCGTGCCTCGCCTTTGTGGCTCATTTTTTGAAGAACCAACAAAAAATAAAATATATATAAATATACGGAATAAACTTTATTGGGGCGGTGACAAAAAAAAACCAAGTGATATTAAATACCAAAAATAATAAATTAAAAGTTATAGAAACCAAAAAGAAATTAAAGACTAATTAATTATTAATATTTTATATTTTTTTTTTATTATTTTGCACTAGTAACTAAAATTAAACTAACTACAAAGACACGGACTAAGACAAAACGAAGACAAGTAACACAAAATCATTTTTTTTTGTTTTTTTGTTTTGTTTGGAGCTAACTACAAAGACACGGACTAAGACAAAACGAAGACAAGTGACACTAAAACTTTTTTTTGCTTTTTTTTTTACCTAACTACAAAGACAAAAACGAAGACAAGTAACACTAAAACTTTTTTTTTGCTTTTTAGTTTTTTTTTAAACTAACTACAAAGACACGGACTAAGACAAAACGAAGAGAAGTAACAAACTTTTTTTTTTTTTTTACCTAACTACAAAGACACGGACTAAGACAAAACGAACACAATTAACAGTAAAACTTTTTTTTTTTTTTCTCGTAACTACCTACAACGGCACAAAAACAAAGACGGACGGACTAAGATAAAACGAAGACAAGTTTCACTAAAACTTTTTTTTTGCTTTTTAGTTTTTTTTGGAGCTAACTACAAGTTATAATAATCGAATTTTGATTTAAGCTTAGCACTGCTATAGTCCATATTAGGCTAGAATTAACGAATAAGGAATATAGCAGTGCTAAGTTAAAATCGAAATTCGATTTTTCCAACTTGAAATAATCGAATTGCTATTTCAACTTGAACCTGGTTTACTATGGTTGGCTTGGTAGAATTAGCGAATATGACGAATGTATTCGTCATATTCCTCAAAACGAAGATAACGAAGTATTCTACATCTTCGGTTTAGCTACCTATTCGTCAACTTCGCTAATTCTAGTAATCAAATAGGAAGGTTGACTATAGAGACAGCTGTGTTTAATTCGCTATGCGATTATATTGCTTAGCTTTTTAAAAAAAAAATTGAATAGTTAAATACTTGATTATTATAATGATTCTATTTATAAGAAATAAATAAAAGCAAAGTAACATAATCGCATAGTGAATTAAACTTAGCTGTCTCTATAGTCAACCTTCCTATTTGATTGCTAGAATTAGCGAAGTTGACGAATTAGGGCTAAAACGAAGATGTAGAATACTTCGTTATCTTCGTTTTGAGGAATATGACGAATACATTCGCCATATTCGTCATCTTCGCTAATTCTAGATATCAAACCAATAGGAAAGTAGCCCTAAGTTAAAATTGCAATCGCGATTATTTAAATCGCATAATAATCGCGATAACTAGAATAATGACGAATATTCGATTTTGACGAATATTAAACGAATATTCTATCGAATATTCGCGAATTTCGTCGAAATCGAATATGGCACCTGCCGCTCATCCCTAATGATGGCAAGGCAAATGACACTCTCCACGCCAAGAAGAGGTACATTCCCTTGTCTCCAATGTATACATTGTTCAAGTGTAATCAGGGGCGAGTATTTCACCAGCCCCCCACACAGGGGAGAGATTTTCTATGAATGGTTTCTTCACATGTAACAGCAATTTTGTTGTACACATCTTGAAGTGCCCTTGCGGACTTGTTTATGTCGGTGAGACTTCTACTAGAATAAAGGATCGATTCTGCAAACACAAATCAACCATTAGAAAAAAGAATCTGTTGCTTCCTATACCTCATCATTTTGATAAATGCCGGCACAACATTTCACAATTGCGCTTCCAGATCATAGAACAAATACCTACCCCACGGAGAGGAGGTGATAGGGTTAAATCCCTCAAGAAAAGAGAAGCCTTCTGGATCCACAGACTGCAGACTCTGGAACCCAAGGGGTTAAATCGCGATTACGATCTAAGCCGTTTCCTCTGATGTATGGTTCACCTCGCATATTGATATTTGTTTTTAATTGCATACTTTTCCTTTTGTTTCCACAGAAAACGTGATGGACAGTATATGAGTATACCTCAACTTCTTTGTATACCTATTATATTTTCTCTCATGTGCAAGTTAGTTGCCTTTTTCGTGATATATAATACTGCATGTCAGTTTCATACTTACCCTACGTTTTTGCTCCCGATGCTTTGTTTACTTGGTTTCTATAGTAACCTGACGTCATATCCGGTATTGATGCGGGGGGAGGAGCATATTATACTGGCACTACGGGGGGGAGCATTATCTACTGGCACTAGGGGAGAAGGAGCATTATGTACTGGCACTAAAGGGGGCACAAACAAGCATTATGTACTGGCACTAAGAGAATGGCACAAAGGAGCATTATGTAGTGGCACTAAGGGGGACGACGACATTATGTACTCTCAATAAGGGGGATAGCATTATGTACTGGCACTAAGAAGTAGAGCATTATATACTGGCACTGGGGGGCAGCATTATATACTGGCACTACAGGGGGGACATTATATATATATATATATATATATATATATATAGACACATTTTACAAGACCCAAATGGACTGTAACATTTGTTTAGGGAGAGGCAAATGCACAGATATAATAAAGGTCTGCAAGCAAAATTTTTAATAGATGTATATTAAAAAATTGTTCGACATTCCATTGTCTAAAGAAATAAATGTAATCATTAAAACCGGAATACCTCTTCAAATTCTGCATTTGTGGCGAGCTGACAAATTTTAAGTGTCTTTTACTAAAGGGTAAAGAGTGTGCTGGGAAATGTTGGGTCCTAGCATTCATGGGGATGTTTTTTTTTTTTTACATGTACCACATACCTTAAAGGGGTTGTCCACTTTTTAAATAATGATGAGCTATCCATCTTAGGATTTTTGGCTCCTATGCTAGACAACCCCTTTTATTTAAAGTGGTTGTCCAAGAATGTTCCTCTCCAGAAAGAGCACCACCCTTTTTGATGGTCTATATTTGGTACTACAGTTCTTTACTTGTATGGTGTGTACATATGGGGGTACTGTGTTTATTGTTACATACGGTACATGTCACATGTACTGTAGCTACTTCTATGATTGCACTGCTGTATGAATGGACAAAACATAGAATTGCTACATAATATCGTGTTAGGTCAAATATTCTGGCACTGTTTCTTCAATTCAGCTTTTAAACCAAAGCATGCCGTCACATCTTAGCATATCCTTCAGTTTATAATAAGATATAATAGCTAATAATTTTTCATATACTGTTAATTAGCCTGATTCCAAAACCATTTACTTGTAGTAGTGTGCTTTAAAATTTACATATAAAAGCCATCAGGGATGCAGGTCAGAGTATCTATTATAGGTGTTGTTAGTAGGTATTTTTTAATTTCATTGGTAATTATACTTGCTTCAGTTATAAATAGCAAAAAAAAAAAAAAACTTTCTACATTTTATTGTCTCAATTATCTCCTCTAAGTAATTGTAGCTGGTGAGGAATGAGTAGTCGCTGATATTATCGTGAGCAGCCAGAAATCCAGGCAGGAGTCGTTTGAGACAACAGGCAAGTGCACAGCTACTCCCGTGATTCCCTGTCTAAGGCTAAGTTCACACGAACGTGTGTGACCCGTGGCCGTATTGCGGGCCGCAATACACGGCTACAGTTCCGTGTACATTCTGCATCACGGATGCGGACCCATTCACTTCAATGGGTCCGCAAATCCGGAATTGCGGAACGGCCGCTTGGAACGGGACCCCTCGGAAGCACTACAGAGTGCTTCTGTGGGGTTGTGTCCCGTACTTCCGTTCCGCAAAAAGATAGAACATGTCCTATCTTTTTGTGGAACGGGTGGATCGCGGACCCATTAAAGTGAATGGGTCCGCAATCCGATGCGGCTGACCTACGGCCGGCGATCGTGCATTGCAGCCTGCTATTTGCGGGCCGCAGCACGGGCACGGGTCACACACGTTCGTGTGAACTCGGCCTAAAAGGTGTCATATGCAGACCGGATAAAGAGCTCATGCACACGACCGTGATCTGCCCGGGAAACATGGTCCGTGTGACGCCACATCTCCCGACCTGACCGCAGCTCCCTTGACCCGAAATGACTGTATTATAGTAAGTTATTTTCTTTTCTTCCATAGAATTTATACATTTTTAAAAATACAAACAAAAAATAAACACAAACAGAAAATCCTCTAACAGCATCATAACTAAATATGACTATCCAAATGGTATCACCTAAACCTGTCTATAAACTGAGCTAACTAGGGCACATCTCAGGCCCCACTATAAGGCCTCATGCACACGACCGTTGTGTGCATCCGTGTCCGTTGTTCCGTTTTCCGTGTTTTTCTGCGGACCCATTGACTTTCAATGGGTCAGTTGAAAACTCTGAAAATGCACCATTGTTCATCCGCGTCCGTGATCCGTGTTTCCTGTCCGTCAAAAACCTGTCCTATTTTTTTGACGGACAACGGTTCGCGGACCCATTCAAGTCAATGGGTCCGTGAAAAAACACGGATGCACACAAGATTGTCATCCGCGTCCGTGATCCGTGTCCGTAGGCTACTTTCACACAGACGGATCGCAGATCCGTCTGCATAAAAGCTTTATAAAAGCTTAGTGAAAACTCAGATCCGACAGTATATTCTAACACAGAGGCGTTCCCATAGTGATGGGGACGCTTCAAGTTAGAATATACTAAGAACTGTGTACATGACTGCCCCCTGCTGCCTGGCAGCACCCGATCTGTTACAGGGGGCTGTGATCCGCACAATTAACCCCTCAGGTGCCGCACCTGAGCGGTTAATTGTGCATATCATAGCCCCCTGTAAGAGATCAGGTGCTGCCAGGCAGGAGGGGGCAGACCCCCCTCCCTCTCTCCCCAGTTTTAAATTTATTGGTGGCCAGTGCGGCCCCCCTCCCTCCCCAGTTTTAAATTCATTGGTGGCCAGTGCGGCCCCCCTCCCTCCCTCCCCTGTATTACATTCATTGGTGGCCAGTGCGGCCCCCCTCCCTCCCTCCCCTGTATTACATTCATTGGTGGCCAGTGCGGCCCCCCCTCCCTCCCTCCCCTGTATTACATTCATTGGTGGCCAGTGCGGCCCCCCTCCCTCCCCTGTATTACATTTATTGGTGGCCAGTGCGGCCTCCCCTCTCCCCCCTCCTAATTAAAATCCCCCCCTTGGTGGCAGCGGAGAGTTCCGATCGGAGTCCCAGTTTAATCGCTGGGACTCCGATCGGTAACCATGGCAACCAGGATGCTACTGCAGTCCTGGCTGCCATGGTTACTTAGCAATTTTAGAACTGTTATACTTACCTGCGCTGTCTGTGACCGGCCGGGTGCTCCTCCTGACAGGTCTGTGCTAAAAGCAATGCGCCGCACAGACCTTTCACTTACCAGTAGGAGGAGCGCCCGGCCGGCCACAGACAGCGAAGGTAAGTATAATGTTTCTAAAATTGCTAAGTAACCATGGCAACCAGGACTGCAGTAGCGTCCTGGTTGCCATGGTTACCGATCGGAGCCCCAGCGATTAAACTGGGACTCCGATCGGAACTCTCCGCTGCCACCAATGATGGGGGGGGGGATTTTAATTAGGAGGGGGGGGGGAGGGGAGGCCGCACTGGCCACCAATGAATGTAATACAGGGGAGGGAGGGGGGGCCGCACTGGCCGCCAATGCATTTAATACAGGGGAGGGAGGGGGGCCGCACTGGCCGCCAATGCATTTAATACAGGGGAGGGAGGGGGGCCGCACTGGCCACCAATGAATGTAATACAGGGGAGGGAGGGGGGCCGCACTGGCCACCAATGAATGTAATACAGGGGAGGGTGGGAGGCTGCACTGGCCACCAATGAATTTAAAACTGGGGAGGGAGGGAGGGGGGTCTGCCCCCTCCTGCCTGGCAGCACCTGATCTCTTACAGCGGGCTATGATATGCACAATTAACCCCTCAGGTGCGGCACCTGAGGGGTTAATTGTGCAGATCACAGCTCCCTGTAAGAGATCGGGTGCTGCCAGGCAGCAGGGGGCAGTCATGTACACAGTTCTTAGTATATTCTAACTTGAAGCGTCCCCATCACTATGGGAACGCCTCTATGTTAGAATATACTGTCGGATCTGAGTTTTCACGATATAACTCAAATCCGATGGTTTATTTTAACATAGAGGCGTTCCCATGGTGATGGGGACGCTTCAAGTTAAAATATACTATCGGATTGGAGAAAAATCCGATCCGATGGTATAATAGGGACTCCTGACTTTACATTGAAAGTCAATGTGGGACGGATCCGTTTTCAATTGCACCATATTGTGTCAACATCAAACGGATCCGTCCTCATTGACTTGCATTGTAAGTCAGGACGGATCCGTTTGGCTCCGCACGGCCAGGCGGACACCAAAACGACTTTTTCCTTCATGTCTGGTGATCCTCCAAAAATCAAGGAAGACACACGGAAACAAAAACGGATCACGGAACAACGGAACCCTGTTTTGCGGACCGTGAAAAAATACTGTCATGTGCATGAGGCCTAACTCAAAGTCATGACTAAACCCAGCTATAGTCTTACACTGCCCTGGCTCCCTCCAGACTGATATCATTCCACATAGCCGCAGCAGATTTACCTTCAAACTTAGCTCTTCTTGCAAATCTCCCTCCTGCAAGGTTAGCCTACCTAGCCCCCAGGCTCACATGTGGATACTTAGTTATTAACCACATAGCAGCACTACAGTATGTGCATCCAACATGGACTCATCACGTGTTATGTTAAAGATTTATCCCTTCTACTAGCAATCAAGCAATAATTGTCATATAGTCAGTGATATGACTGCTGCAGCGCATTTGCATGGAGAGGATAATGGTCACATGTGCAGAAGTAATTTGGCAAAAAGTGATGCAGCATGAGAAAAATACAACTTAGGGCTCATGCACATGAGCTAGTGTTGATCGCAAATATTCTAATCGCAAATTTTTATCGCGAATATCGGTACCTCGAGAATTCGCGAAGATCTAGAATATTGTGCTATATCTTCGTAATCGCAAATATTCTAGATTTTTTTTCATCAGCACCCTGACTGCTTCTTGCTTGTGGGCCAATGAGAAGGCTGCAATATCTTTGTCTGAGGTTACCAACATCCCTAGAAACCAATAGGAAAGTTGCCTACCCCTTACTATTTAAGAACCTGCCCAGCAGCCATTTTCTGCAGTCTTTTGCAGTTCTGAGAGAGAGCAGTGACATTGCTGTGCTCTGTGCTTTGCTGAGTCATCTGGATCCTTATTCAATTACATTAGGTAGTTAGTTAGCTCATATATATAATACAGATAGTTAGTGGGAGATAGTCAGGAAACTTCTAGCAGCTTGAAAAATTTAGCAAAAGTGAGCCACGCCTGTATTGCGCGCGCAATACGCGCATATTAAATTGCCGATTTTCGCAATAAAGAAAATAATGACTGGAGATAAATTCTAGAATTTGCTAATTTGTGGCGAATATTAGGCCAAAAATGTGCAAAATATCGCGAAAACAAATATTGCCTATGCGGCTCATCACTAACATGAACGTGTGCAGCCTGTGCCCATGCTGCAAACCATAAAAAGTGGTCCACAATACGCAGACAGTAGCCCTGTGCCCGCCGTTTGTGAATGCAGACCCTTTCACTTGAATGGGTCCGTGATCAACAAGATTCAGTCCGCACCGCAAAAAAATAGAACACAGCTCCTTATCTTGCGGATTGCAGGCCGATTCATCTGTGATACTGATCACCAGTGCTGTTTCACTGGGGGGGCTTTATCACCAGCAATGAATTTAATAAGCAAAATTGACGCACTGGGTAATGGAAAGCGAAAATATTTGGAAAAAGCAATTCCTAAAATAGAAATTATAAATTTTTCTAGATTTGTATATGTTTGGGTTTGTCAGAAAAGCCCTTTAAAAATTGCTGCCACTCTGTATTACTTTGCTACATCTGTAATAGGACCAAGATCATAGGCAATGGGTTCCCCCCTTGGCCGATTGTATTTTTGTGACTTTTTAAATAAATAAAAAAGTTGTTTTATTTCAGTGTGTTACAGGGAATATTAATTATTGATATTTATGCAAATCTCACTAATATTCATAAATAGGCGTGAGTCGTCTAGTGATGCCTCCGCCTATTTATACCAATTAAACAAATCACTACTGATTACCTTACTCTATTCTGAACTGCCTACGTCTATTGCTGCGGCGCCTATTACAATAAGAGACCACACACGGTGATTAAATAAAAGGTATTTATTAAAACACTATACGTTATAGGCCTCATGCACACGAATGTTTTTTTTTGCAGTCCGCAAAAACGGGTTCCGTAGTTCCGTGATCCGTGTCCGTTTTTTCTTCCGTGGGTCTTCCTTGATTTTTGGAGGATTAACAGACATGAAAAGTGAAAAAAAATTCTAAGTCAAGTTTGCCTTTAAAATGATTGAAAAAAAACGGAAACGGACGCGGATGACAATCTTGTGTGCATCCGTGGTTTTTCACGGACCCATTGACTTGAATAGAACCGTTGTCCGTGAAAAAAATAGGACAGGTCTTATTTTTTTCACGGACTGGAAACACGGATCAAGGACGTGGATGAAAAACGGTGCATTTTGCGATTTTTCCACGGACCCATTGAAAGTCAATAGGTCCGCAGAAAAACACGGAAACCGGATGCACACAACGGTCGTGTGCATGAGGCCATAGTCTGATATCTGCTTATAATTATATATATCTATATCAATTGAATAGATATATATATATTTACAGCAGTACACAGCAATATACTATAATAATACACTAATACGGTATTAACTACACTAGACACAATCCCACTATAATTCTCACCCCAACAATCTAACTATACCTAACACTTACATACACGTTAACAGCAGCCCACCCAATCCTGTCAATATACTATCCCTACGGGGAATAACAAGGGGTTAATACAGACACTGCTGCTGCTGGGGTATGCAGGGCAGCCGTGAAGGGGTATCAAGGGGTACCAGGTGTAGAAGATGGGATGACCGGGTATAAGGGTAGAACAGGGGTATAACCAGGGTAGCAGGGGATATAGAGAAATGAGGGATCTACAATTCTGGGGGAACACAGGGGAATTAGGGTACGTTGGTGGTATAGGGGGAGTAAGGGTTAATGCAGGGGAATCAGGGATTAGGGGTATAAATGCAGGGGAAGATAAGGGTTAATATGGCAGGGGAACGTTGGTGGTATAGGGCAGGGGAATACCAAGGGTTCAGGATGTTAATAATGATATAGGGCAGGGTGGTCGTTGGTGGTATAGAGAGGGTTAATAACAAGGGTTATTCGTTGGTGGTATAGGGGGGATTCAGGATACTCAGCCGGTAATTGTGCTCGTTGTCCAGGGGATGCTCGTTGTCCAGGGGATGCTCGTTTGTCCAGGGGATGATCCTCTCTGCTCCTGGTGGTCCGACCTGACTCCTGAGTGTAGAACCGCCGGACTATTTAAGCTCAGCGGCGCTCGCTCTCGTCCCACCAGTGCCGCGGTGCGCATCCCGGAGCTCGCTTCCAGGTGGGGGGATCCTTTGATCCTCCCGCCTGTGGAGCGGATGCACACCTCCGGTGCTGTCATTACAGCGCCGGAGGTCAGCCACCCACAGGGGCATGGGAACTCTTTGTTCCCATGTCCCTGTTAGGCACACCATCTCCGGCACTGCTGGAGATGGTGACAAAGGGCAGAGGATCTTATTGATCCTCTGTCCTTTGAAGAGGCCGACGCTGGACATAATTGTCCAGCTGTCGGTCTCATCCACCCCCCCAGCAGGCGCATTCCCGAGGGGGGGGGCAGGGGAGATTGGGCAAAAGAATTACGGCCATATATGTTTATAGATGCTTGAGGCACATCTATAAACATATATGAGTGGACATGACATACACATAGGGGGCAGGCACAATAAGCCCACCTATACCATATTTATATATATATATATATATATATATATAATATACATAGGGGTACATATATATCCATAGATGTTTGGGACACATCCATAGACACATATGTACCCATACCAATAAAACCCACCCATATAATATATTCTATATACATAGAGATGTATGCTGCCAAGGGGGCATACATACATCTCCATGTATACATACATATCCTACCTGGACGGGCCCATATATATGCATATACACTCACCTAAAGAATTATTAGGAACACCTGTTCTATTTCTCATTAATGCAATTATCTAGTCAAC
Organism: Bufo bufo; assembly: GCF_905171765.1. Classification (NCBI taxonomy): domain Eukaryota; kingdom Metazoa; phylum Chordata; class Amphibia; order Anura; family Bufonidae; genus Bufo; species Bufo bufo. Next base: position 172,617,019 of record NC_053395.1, read on the forward strand.
CAATCACATGGCAGTTGCTTCAATGCATTTAGGGGTGTGGTCCTGGTCAAGACGGGCCGGTCTGAGTATTTCACAATCTGCTCAGTTACTGGGATTTTCACACACAACCATTTCTAAGGTTTACAAAGAATGGTGTGAAAAGGGAAAAACATCCAGTATGTGGCAGTCCTGTGGGCAAAAATGCCTTGTGGATGCTAGAGGTCAGAGGAAAATGGGCTGACTGATTCAAGCTGATAGAAGAGCAACGTTGACTGAAATAACCACTCGTTACAACCAAGGTATGCAGCAAAGCATTTGTGAAGCCACAACACGCACAACCTTGAGGCGGATGGGCTACAACAGCAGAAGACCCCACCGGTTACCACTCATCTCCACTACAAATAGGAAAAAGAGGCTACAATTTACACAAGCTCACCAAAATTGGACTGTTGAAGACTGTAAAAATGTTGCCTGGTCTGATGAGTCTCGATTTCTGTTGAGACATTCAAATGGTAGAGTCCGAATTTGGCGTAAACAGAATGAAAACATGTATCCATCATCTGATGGCTACTTCCAGCAGGATAATGCACCATGTCACAAAGCTTGAATAATTTCAAATTGGTTTCTTGAACATGACAATGAGTTCACTGTACTAAAATGGCCCCCACAGTCACCAGATCTCAACCCAATAGAGCATCTTTGGGATGTGGTGGAACGGGAACTTCGTGCCCTGGATGTGCATCCCTCAAATCTCCAACTGCAAGATGCTCTCCTATCAATATGGGCCAACATTTCTAAAGAATGCTATCAGCACCTTGTTGAATCAATGCCACGTAGAATTAAGGCAGTTCTGAAGGCAAAAGGGGGTCCAACACCGTATTAGTATGGTGTTCCTAATAATTCTTTTGGTGAGTGTTTGTCAGGGCATATATACATATATTTTTGAATATGACACTTCCCTCAACAATCTCCCTGTTGTTGGGAACACGACAATAAACGTTTTGGGGGAAGGGTTGGGATGTATTTGTCCTCTCAATCGCACTCTTGGTGACAGTTCAGGAGGGACTGAAGTAATATGGCCCTTAGGTACCTAGACATCACCCATCGTGACTAACACCTCCGACCTGCCCTTCACCAAACATCTCCATCCATCGAATACACCGTCTTCTTCTCCTTGGATAACTTCCTTGGCATCTTACATTATGATTTTCAGGTGTCAGCCACTCCCTATGTAGTCTATTCCTGACTCCGGAATGGCTTCACCCTTGCCGTCTTTAGATCACTCCACTCAGCGACCGTGTACTGTCCTTCTTTCTTTCTCTTTGCCAGTGTTATTCTTCTGGCGTCCGTCACCCCCAATGTCAGTGCCAGTCTTTCGGTGTCAGTCACTCCCAATGATTCTGGAATGACTTTACCCTTAATCCATGTAGCACCTCCTTCAGGGGTACGGACGGCCGTAGGCTGGCCTTTTCACACACGTTCGACTTTCATCTTGATTGAAGACTCAGTTGTTGGAGAGGTTCTCCCATGGACAGATATGTAGGTTTTTACAAGGCAGGTCAGAATTTCTGGTAAGAGGTGATGTCACAGTACCTAAATTCTAACTGCAGGAAAGAACCCCGCACTACCACCATTCAGTCCAACCCTTACAAAAGTCACCATTGTCGATGTTAAAGTTGCAAATACCTTAGTAAATGAGGGCCTGTCCCTAGGGAATCTACTCTTCCCCACTCACACAAACAGGTCACATCCCTCCCAATACAGCCCAATTCAATTTAATGTGTACCCATAGAGACTCATGCAACCTGGCCTACCTCTCTACACCTCCAAAGACGCCGGTAGGTAACAGACCCCCGTGTCAATGGGGAATGACTATAGGATGCAAGTGTGCATCCAGCCATATTGTAGTATGGCTGTCACACACTTGAACCTAGAGTGTCCATGGGTACACAAGGAACTCATATGCAAATAACCAATATATATCTATACACAATATTATGAGGTCACAGGGTGGCCTAGGAGTACATCCCGAACCCTCATACGAAAATCTTCTACAATACAATATATACATACACACAATACTATGAGGTCACAGGATGGCTTTGGATGTTCATCCTGAACCCTCATAGGAAAACCTACTACAATATAATATATACATACACACAATACTATGAGGTCACAGGATGGCTTTTGGATTTTCATCCTGAACCCTCATAGGAAACAGTATGTCCATACAATCTCTGGCTTCAGGACTTTGTTGGAGTTAAGTCCCAAGCTGCCTACAATTAATTTTGTGAAGTTCTGTCTGGTTCTGGTTTAGTTGGTCCGCAAGTCTCTTGACCCTCCTGTAGATTAGACACAGTCCCATGTACATGACGATTATCAGAACCAGAAGAACTATCACCCGGTGTATCAATAGGTTGAAGAAGGATGTTGCCTTTGGACTGTAGCCGAACAGACTTTCCCACCAGGAAACCTTGGAGTCCTTGTCCAAGGCGGTAGTGATTGCCGTTATTTTGTTCTTGTCGTGCTTCGGTTGGATGGTGGCCTGTTTCTCTGTTTCTCGAAGATTCTGAAGTATTTCGTCTTCTTGGCTGAAGTCTAGCAGGAGATGTTTGAGTTCTATCCCGAAGTCAAGAGGAATCTTCTGGAGTCTCACAGGAACGTCAGGGCAGATGTCGAGTCTCTTCTCAAGGTGATTGGTGTCCTTCCTTGTAGCTCTGCAACATCTAAACCTAGGACGGGACTAAGGGAGCAATACGCTCCAGGGAGGAGTTCTCCTCTCTCGGTGCAATTAGTCCCATAAATTGCATAAGACATATTTTGCCTTTGGTACCAACACCAATACCCCTGTCCCAAGTATTTAGGGGAGGAGGGTATTGGGCTGGCCTTCATCTCACAGGACCCCTCAGTGCTCCAACACTGGTGTCTAAGCACCCGATCCTGACTACCTTGACAGAGGATAGCATCCTCTTTCTTCCAACATCCCTCTGTGTCTAACAGATAAGGATGGACTCCCTCATAGGTTAGAACGCCCAAGGGGAGCTGTGGATGAAGCACCGTCTGTGTCACGGATGGTGTACAGGAAACAAGACAATACCATATAAACAATGTCTCTCTGGATCCACAACTAAGGAACAAAGGGAGACCCCTGCAATAGAGCTGCCGCTCTCCCTCACTGCTCAGCCTATGCGAACACCCCAAAGGTGGATGGCCGCATATCCACGTTCCTCGGCTATCTATTACCTGAAGACCCTACAATAGTGAAGGGACACGACCACCGGCTCCCTACACTGACATGGAGGGAGTCAGGGTCACCTGGATCCAGAAAAGACAAAATCATAAATACATAAACAGCACTTATCTGCTGACGACTGAGGACTGGGAACTGGGAACAGCATGCACACACACTCCAGGAAGTTGTATCAGCCGCACACTACAACATTATGGGGAGGAACTTAAAGGGTAGCGATCAGTCCAACTGCATGACAGCTGAGATAGACTAACGAGATGAGAAACTAAACCAAAACAAAGAAATTCAAGGAGGAGGATCTGAGAAGCTCCTGTGAGCGCTTCTCAGCTGTCTGGCTGTGACAGTACCCCTCCCTCTAGGAGTGGACTCCGGACACTCAGAGCCCATCTTCTCAGGATGGGACCTATGGAAAGCCCTGATGAGACAAGAGGCCTTAATGTCTGTCACTGGGACCCACATCCTCTCCTCAGGACCATAACCCTCCCAATGAACGAGGTACTGGAGGGAACCGCGGACAAGACGAGAATCCACAATCCTAGAGACCTGAAATTCAAGATTTCCATCAACCATAATCGGAGGAGGAGGCAAAGGCGAGGGTACAATAGGTTGAACATAAGGTTTCAATAAGGACTTATGAAAAACATTATGGATCTTCCAAGTCTGAGGAAGATCAAGACGGTAGGCAACAGTATTGATGACAGACAGGATCTTGTAAGGCCCAATAAACCTAGGACCCAACTTCCAGGAGGGAACCTTCAATTTGATATTCTTGGTAGACAACCACACCAGATCACCAACATTCAGGTCCGGACCAGGCACACGTCTCTTATCCGCCACACGCTTATATCTCTCACTCATGCTCTTTAGATTATCCTGAATCTTTTGCCAAATAGATGACAAAGACGAGGAGAATCTGTCCTCATCAGGCAAACCAGAAGAGCCCTCTCCCGAGAAAGTCCCAAACTGCGGATGGAACCCATATGCACCAAAAAATGGTGACTTATCAGAGGACTCCTGACGACGGTTATTTAAAGCAAACTCAGCAAGGGACAAAAAAGAACACCAATCCTCCTGATTCTCCGCCACAAAACAGCGCAGATATGTCTCCAGATTCTGATTGACGCGCTCTGTCTGGCCATTCGACTGCGGATGGAAAGCAGAAGAGAATGACAACCGAACCCCCAAGCGAGAACAGAAAGCCTTCCAGAATCTGGAAACAAACTGCGTGCCCCTATCAGAGACCATGTCTGAAGGAATCCCATGCAATTTGACAATGTGGTCAATAAATGCCTGCGCCAGCGTCTTAGCATTGGGCAAACCAGGGAAAGGGATAAAATGCACCATTTTGCTAAAACGGTCCACCACCACCAGAATCACAGACTTCCCTGAGGAACGAGGCAAGTCCGTTATGAAGTCCATGGACAGATGTGTCCAAGGACGGGAAGGAATGGGCAAAGGAAGGAGAGGACCTGATGGCCGTGAATGAGGGACCTTGGCACGAGCGCAAGTCTCGCAAGCTGCCACAAAACCCTCAACCGACTTACGAAGCGCAGGCCACCAGAATCTCCGAGCGATGAGATCCAGTGTGGCTCTTGCCCCCGGGTGCCCAGCAAGGACCGTGTCGTGGTGTTCTTTAAAAATCTTGTGTCTCAAAGCGAGAGGCACAAACAACCTCCCAGGAGGACAAAGATCAGGAGCTTCTGACTGGGCTGCCTGCACCTCTGCCTCCAATTCAGGAAAAAGAGCAGAGACCACCACACCTTCAGCCAAAATGGGACCCGGGTCTTCAAAATTCCCACCTCCTGGAAAACAACGTGACAGGGCATCTGCCTTCACATTCTTAACCCCAGAGCGGAACGTAACAACAAAATTAAACCTTGAAAAGAACAAAGACCATCTGGCCTGTCTCGGGTTCAGACGCTTGGCTGACTCCAAATAGGCCAGATTTTTATGGTCAGTAAACACGGTAATAGGGTGTCTGGCTCCCTCTAGCTAATGGCGCCATTCCTCAAAAGCCAACTTGATGGCCAACAATTCCCTATCTCCCACATCATAATTTCTCTCTGCGGAGGAGAGTTTCTTTGAGAAAAAGGCACACGGTTGCCATTTGGCAGGAGAGGAACCCTGAGACAAGACCGCACCCACCCCTACCTCAGAAGCATCAACCTCAACTATGAAGGGTAACGAAATATCAGGTTGTACTAGGATGGGAGCGGAAGCAAAACTCTCCTTGATATTAGAAAAGGCCTTATGCGCCTCTACCGACCAGGAAGAAAAATCTACCCCCTTTCTGGTCATATCAGTGAGTGGTTTAACAACAGAGGAATAATTCAAAATAAATTTCTTGTAATAATTGGCAAAGCCCAAAAAACGCATCAGCGCCTTCTGGTTCTCAGGAAGCTCCCACTCAAGCACAGCGCGGACCTTCTCGGGGTCCATGCGAAAACCAGAAGCGGAGACAAGAAACCCCAGAAATTGTATTTCTGGAACCGCAAACACACATTTTTCCAGTTTCGCATATAATTTATTCTCCCGCAGAATGAGCAAGACCTGACGTAAGTGTTCCTTATGAGTCTTGAAATCAGGAGAAAAAATCAAAATGTCATCCAAATACACTAATACAAATTTTCCCATTAAATGATAAAAAATGCTGTTGACGAAATGCTGAAAAACGGCTGGGGCATTCATCAAACCAAAAGGCATAACCAAATTCTCAAAATGGCCCTCAGGGGTATTGAAAGCCGTCTTCCATTCGTCTCCTTCTCTGACCCTAACCAGGTTGTATGCCCCTCTTAGGTCTAATTTGGAAAATACTTTAGCCCCAACAACCTGGTTTAACAGGTCCGGGATCAGAGGAAGCGGATAAGGATCACGAATAGTGATACTGTTCAGCTCCCTGAAATCCAGACAAGGTCTTAAAGAACCATCTTTTTTCTTAACAAAGAAAAAAACAGCGGCAACAGGTGACTTCGAGGGTCGTATGTGTCCTTTTCTCAAACTCTCAGAGATATAAGCCCGCATAGCGACCCTCTCAGGTTGGGAGAGATTGTATAAACGAGATTTAGGCAGCTTGGCGCCTGGGATGAGATTAATAGGGCAATCATACTCCCTGTGCGGAGGCAAACCCTGAACTCCACTCTTAGAGAAGACATCCAAAAATTCAGAGAGAAAAGGTGGTACAGTCTTAGTAGAAACCTCAGAAACAGATGTTATGAGGCAATTCTCTCTGCAAAAGTTACTCCAACCATTTATTTGCCTCGCTTGTGTCATGGTCTTACCTGCTTGCTGCTCTCCTTCGTTTGACATGTGCTGGCGGCCATCTTGGGTCCTGGGTTTCTTGTAGCCTTCCACCCTGCGGCTCCTCCTTCCCCTGGGAGGAGCTGGATGCCTAGCTCATATATATAGGAGGTCTGTGGCTTCAGTTCCTTGCTTGGTCCTCTTGTGTTCACATGCTTCTAAGACTGCTGCTGCTTCTGGTTCCTGATCCTGGCTTCGTCTGACTACCCTGCTGGTTCCTGATCCTGGCTTCGTCTGACTACCCTGCTGGTTCCTGATCCTGGCTTCGTCTGACTACCCTGCTGGTTCCTGATCCTGGCTTCGTCTGACTACCCTGCTGGTTCCTGATCCTGGCTTCGTCTGACTACCCTGCTGGTTCCTGATCCTGGCTTCGTCTGACTACCCTGCTGGTTCCTGATCCTGGCTTCGTCTGACTACCCTGCTGGTTCCTGATCCTGGCTTCGTCTGACTACCCTTCTGGTTCCTGACCTCTGGCTTCGCAAAGACTCTGCTCGGTTTCACCATCCGTTTGGACTTTTGCTTTACAGCTTTATTTTCAATAAAGCCTTCTTATTTTCACTTATCTCTTGTTGTACGTCTGGTTCATGGTTCCGTGACATTAGGACCAAGCCATGAATTCTGACGGTACAGGGCCATCCTCGCTACCCACGCTGGTTGCCAGACTTGATCAGCAGGATCACCTGTTGGGTCGGTTCGCTGTGGCGTTGCAAACCCTGCTTGAACGCACGGCTCATTTCGCTCCCGTTGCCGATGGGTCGGTTGTCGCTCCTGGGCTCGCTCCTACTGCCGCTCCGGTTGTTGCGCCAGAGTCTACCCCGACACCTGTTGTTGCGCCTGCGGTGTTTCGGGGTATGACCGGTTCTGCCCCTCTTCCACAGCGCTTTGGGGGAGAGCCAACTCAGTGCCGAGGTTTCCTTAACCAGGTGGGCATTTATTTCGAGTTGCTGCCACATGCCTTTCCTACTGAGAGATCAAAGGTGGGCTTCTTGATCTCGCTGCTCTCGGACAAGGCCTTGGCCTGGGCCAGCCCTTTATGGGAGAACAACAATCCGGTGGTTGCCGAGTTTTCCGGTTTTGTTGCTTCTCTTCGGAAGGTATTCGATGTGCCGGCTCGTGCTGCCTCTGCTGCGAAGCTCCTTATGTCCATCAGACAGGGTTCACGATCCGTAGCTGAATACGCCATTGAGTTTCGTACCCTGGCAGCAGAGGTGGGCTGGAATAATGAGGCTCTGGTCGCTGCTTTCTCTCATGGTCTCTCGGATGCCTTGAAGGATGAGGTTGCAGCTAAGGACCTACCAGTTGAGCTCGAGTCTCTTATTTCTTTCCTGATTTTGATTGACACCAGACTCAGGGAGAGACCTTCCTTTAAGGAGAACCTGCGGAGGTCTTCTAACAGATTGGTGCCTACGTTTGCTGTCCCACCCGTGCCTCCCTCTCCTCCCACGCCTCCTGGGGATGACTTGTCTGGGGGTGAACCCATGCAGCTGGGGTTTGCTCGCCTGTCCGAGGGGGAGAGGGCACTCCGGAGACGCGAGGGCCGATGCATGTACTGTGGTCTCGGTGGGCATTTTCGGTTGGCATGTCCGAACCGTCCGGGAAACGCTCGTACCCTGAGATCCTGTCGGGGGCAGATCTTGGGTGGAGTCTCCTCGTCCCCGGTTTCCAGTGTTGACAAACCACTGATCACTGTTGTCCTCTCCTGGGTCGGGGGCTCGGTGACGACCCAGGCGTTGGTGGACTCTGGTGCTGGCGGTTTGTTCATTGATAGTGTGTTCGCTGCCGCCAATTCCATTCCTCTGCAGGCTCGAGGTTCCCCACTGGCTCTTGAGGCGATAGACGGCAGACCCCTTCTGCCGCCACACGTGACTCATGAGACCCTTCCAGTGGGGATAGCCATTGGTGCCGTTCACAGAGAGTCGGTCTGCCTCCAGGTTATTTCGTCTCCACACTACTCGGTGGTCTTGGGGTACCCCTGGCTCCAGAAGCATAATCCGACTTTTGATTGGAGATCGGTCGAGATCCTCTCGTGGTCACCGCAGTGTGGGGCTAGTTGCATCCATGGGTCTGTCAAGTTGCTGTGTACTTCCTCGGACTCTCTGTTGCCTCCTGAATACGAGGAGTACCGGGATGTATTCGATAAGGTGCGCGCGGTTGCCCTACCTCCGCACCGCCCATACGATTGTGCCATAGAGTTACAATCTGGTGCCGTTCCTCCTCGTGGCAAAGTCTATCCACTGTCGGTAGCGGAGAATGAGGCCATGGAGGAGTACGTGAGGGAGGCGCTTTCACGCGGACACATTCGCAAATCTTCGTCCCCGGCAGGGGCTGGATTTTTCTTTGTGAAAAAGAAGGGCGGTGAGTTGAGGCCTTGCATCGATTACAGGGGTCTCAATCGCATCACGATCAAGAACGCTTACCCGATACCCTTGATTTCCGAGCTGTTCGATCGCCTTAAAGGGGCCACGGTCTTTACCAAACTCGACCTGAGGGCGGCATATAACCTGGTAAGGATCAAGGCGGGCGATGAGTGGAAGACCGCGTTTAACACCAGGACCGGTCATTACGAATCCTTGGTTATGCCCTTTGGGTTGTGCAATGCGCCCGCAGTCTTTCAGGAATTCATCAACGATGTTTTCCGTGACCTGTTGCAGCAGTGTGTGGTAGTCTATTTGGATGACATCTTGGTATATTCTGAATCCATGGAGGCCCACATTCTGGATGTCAGACGAGTGTTGCAACGGTTACGAGAGAACAAGCTGTTCGGTAAGCTTGAGAAATGCGAATTTCACCGATCCCAGGTAACCTTCTTAGGTTACATAATTTCCGCTGAGGGGTTCTCCATGGATCCTGAGAAGGTTTCGGCTGTCTTACAGTGGCCCCAGCCCAGTGGTCTTCGTTCCCTGCAGCGCTTTTTGGGCTTCGCCAATTATTATCGGAAGTTCATCAGGGACTTTTCCATGCTGGCCAAGCCTCTCACGGATCTGACCAGGAAGGGCAGTAATTCCCAGGTCTGGCCGCTCGAGGCCATCCGAGCTTTTGAGGCCCTAAAGTCCGCCTTTGTGTCGGCTCCGATTCTGTCGCATCCCAACCCTGGGTTGCCCTTTGTCCTCGAGGTGGACGCGTCTGAGACGGGAGTAGGCGCCCTTCTGTCTCAGCGTAGAACACCAGAGGGTCCTCTGCTTCCTTGTGGGTTTTACTCCCGGAAACTGTCTTCCGCGGAGTGCAACTATCAGATTGGTGACAGGGAGTTATTGGCCATCGTGCAGGCCCTTAAAGAATGGAGGCACTTGCTCGAGGGTTCGGTGGTTCCGGTTCTCATCCTGACGGACCACAAGAATCTGACCTACCTTTCTGAGGCCAAGAGATTGACACCACGTCAGGCCAGATGGGCTCTGTTCTTGTCACGTTTTAATTACGTGGTCTCCTACCTACCCGGTTCCAAGAACATCAGGGCGGATGCCTTATCACGGCAGTACTCCGAGCTGTCCAGGGAGGAGTCGATTCCGACTTCGGTCATACCTCCGAATCAGATCCTGGCCGCCATTCGCACCAGCCTGACCTCTCCCCTGGGTGAGCAGATTTTGGCGGCTCAATCTGGTGCTCCCTCTGGGAGACCCAACGGCAGATGTTTTGTGCCTGAGGAGTTGCGCACTCGGTTGTTGCGAACCTACCATAACTCCAAGACCGCGGGGCATCCTGGAAAGAATCAGCTGTCCTGGGCTGTTTCACGTCTGTTCTGGTGGCCTTCCCTACGTTCCGACATCGCCGCATATGTAGCGGCATGCTCCGTTTGTGCCCAGAGTAAGTCCCCTCGGCACCTTCCGTTGGGCCTTCTGCAACCCATAGCCACCGGGGAGCGCCCATGGTCACACCTGGGGATGGATTTCATTGTGGACCTCCCTGCATCCCGAGGCCATACGGTCATTCTCATGATTGTGGATCGGTTTTCCAAAATGTGCCACTGTGTTCCTCTCAAGAAGTTACCCTCTGCACAAGAGTTGGCCACGATTTTTGCCAGGGAGGTCTTCCGGTTGCACGGTTTGCCTAAGGAGATTGTGTCGGATCGGGGGAGTCAGTTTGTGTCCAGGTTCTGGCGCGCCTTTTGCTCCCAGTTGGGGATTCATCTCTCCTTCTCCTCGGCCTACCACCCTCAGTCCAATGGGGCCGCAGAACGATCCAATCAGGCCTTGGAGCAATTCCTTCGTTGCTATGTCTCCGATCACCAAGACAATTGGGTTGACCTCCTGCCTTGGGCTGAGTTTGCCAGGAACACGGCGGTGAACTCTTCCTCTGGGACGTCTCCCTTCATGGCCAATTATGGGTTCCAACCTGCCGTGTTACCGGAGGTATTCTCTCCCCAGGATATTCCGGCTGTGGAGGATCACCTTTCCGTCCTACGTGCTTCTTGGGTACAGATCCAGAAGTCCCTTGAGGTCTCTGCGCAGCGCCAGAGATTCCAGGCTGATCGCAGACGAGCGCCTGCTCCTTCCTACCAGGTCGGAGACCGTGTATGGTTGTCCACCCGCAACCTCAACCTTCGAGTGCCCACTCCCAAGCTGGCGCCTCGCTTTGTTGGTCCCTTCCGAGTGCTTCGCAGGGTAAACCCGGTAGCCTATGCCCTTGCGCTTCCTCCTGGCATGCGGATCTCCAACGTGTTTCATGTCTCCCTGTTGAAGCCACTGGTGTGTAATCGTTTCACTTCCTCGGTTCCTCGGCCTCGTCCGGTCCAAGTGGGCAATCGTGAGGAATATGAGGTGAGCAATATCCTGGACTCACGCCTGGTCCGCGGTCGGTTGCAGTTTTTGGTCCATTGGCGTGGTTATGGTCCAGAGGAGCGTTCCTGGGTTCCCTCCGCAGATGTCCATGCTCCTGCCTTGCTCCGAGCCTTTCACGCACGCTTCCCTCAGAAACCGTTTTGTGCTCCGCGGAGGAGGGGCCCTTGAGGGGGAGGTACTGTCATGGTCTTACCTGCTTGCTGCTCTCCTTCGTTTGACATGTGCTGGCGGCCATCTTGGGTCCTGGGTTTCTTGTAGCCTTCCACCCTGCGGCTCCTCCTTCCCCTGGGAGGAGCTGGATGCCTAGCTCATATATATAGGAGGTCTGTGGCTTCAGTTCCTTGCTTGGTCCTCTTGTGTTCACATGCTTCTAAGACTGCTGCTGCTTCTGGTTCCTGATCCTGGCTTCGTCTGACTACCCTGCTGGTTCCTGATCCTGGCTTCGTCTGACTACCCTGCTGGTTCCTGATCCTGGCTTCGTCTGACTACCCTGCTGGTTCCTGATCCTGGCTTCGTCTGACTACCCTGCTGGTTCCTGATCCTGGCTTCGTCTGACTACCCTGCTGGTTCCTGATCCTGGCTTCGTCTGACTACCCTGCTGGTTCCTGATCCTGGCTTCGTCTGACTACCCTGCTGGTTCCTGATCCTGGCTTCGTCTGACTACCCTTCTGGTTCCTGACCTCTGGCTTCGCAAAGACTCTGCTCGGTTTCACCATCCGTTTGGACTTTTGCTTTACAGCTTTATTTTCAATAAAGCCTTCTTATTTTCACTTATCTCTTGTTGTACGTCTGGTTCATGGTTCCGTGACAGCTTGCCAATCAATGGTGGGGTTATGTTTAGTGAGCCAGGGTAGCCCCAACACTAGAGGAGTAGGCAAACCGCTAAGGATGAAACATGACACATCCTCAACATGAGCATCACTCACAATTAAACGGATATTGTGAACTATGCCCTTTAATGATTTCTGAGAAAGTGGAGCTGAATCAATAGCAAAAACAGGAATATCCCTTCCCAAAGTGCATACCTGGAAACCATGAGTTATTGCAAATTGATTATCAATGAGGTTGACAGCTGCTCCACTATCCACAAAAATCTCACAAAAAATGCTCTTGCTCTCTAGCGCCACCCTAGCAGGCAGGACAAAACGGGAACTACAAGCAAACGGAAAACCTTCAATTTCCGCCTCAACCCTGCCAATAGTAACAGACGGAACATTTTTAAAAGATTTTTTCCTTTTTGTCTCTATATTACTCCCAGAAAACTGTCTGAATCTCCTTGAGGGACAAACATTTGCCAAATGATTTATACCTCCACAACAAAAACAAACCCTCCCATGCGGGCTGAATCTTCTATTGTCAGAGGCAATCAACCCCAGCTGCATGGGCTCCTGCTCAGAAGGGGCTGACAGCGACTGAGACTCCTGCGCACAGAATGAGACCGCTGCACTGTCCCGGGACTGAGTATGACAGGAAGGAGAGATCTCTCCTCTCTCTCTAAGACGCCTGTCAATACGAACGGCCTGAGACATAGCAGAGTCCAAGGAGATAGGCCTCTCATGAAAGGAAAATGCATCTTTCAATCCCTCTGAAAGACCATGGCAAAATTGACTTCGGAGTGCAGCATCATTCCAACCAGTATCAGCTGCCCATCTCCGAAATTCTGAGCAGTATATCTCTGCGGATTGTTTACCCTGGCATAACAGACGTAGTCTAGACTCAGCCAGAGCAATACGATCCGGATCATCATATATCTGACCCAGGGCTAAAAAGAATTCATCCACTGAGCGGAGGGGCCGTGCCCCCTCCGGTAGCGAAAAGGCCCAAGACTGAGCGTTACCCCTGAGCAGCGATACAATGATCCCCACCCTCCGTTCTTCATCACCAGAAGAATGGGGAAGAAGGCGAAAATGGAGTTTGCAAGCCTCTTTAAAACGCACAAAATTCTCACTACCCCCAGAGAACGTATCCGGGGGCGAGATCTTGGGCTCAGCACAAACTCCATGAACGCTGAACCGGTCACTTGAAACTGAGAAAAAATCCTACGGAGATCAGCTACCTCCAATGAAAGACCCTGGAGGCGTTCAGCCAAAAGTGAAAACGGATCCATGCTTGAGACGGTTTTGGCGGCTGATAATGTCACGGATGGTGTACAGGAAACAAGACAATACCATATAAACAATGTCTCTCTGGATCCACAACTAAGGAACAAAGGGAGACCCCTGCAATAGAGCTGCCGCTCTCCCTCACTGCTCAGCCTATGCGAACACCCCAAAGGTGGATGGCCGCATATCCACGTTCCTCGGCTATCTATTACCTGAAAACCCTACAATAGTGAAGGGACACGACCACCGGCTCCCTACACTGACACGGAGGGAGTCAGGGTCACCTGGATCCAGAAAAGACAAAATCATAAATACATAAACAGCACTTATCTGCAGACGACTGACGACTGAGAACTGGGAACTGGGAACAGCATGCACACACACTCCAGGAAGTTGTATCAGCCGCACACTACTGCATTATGGGGAGGAACTTAAAGGGTAGCGATCAGTCCAACTGCATGACAGCTGAGATAGACTAACGAGATGAGAAACTAAACCAAAACAAAGAAATTCAAGGAGGAGGATCTGAGAAGCTCCTGTGAGCGCTTCTCAGCTGTCTGGCTGTGACAGTCTGGTTATTTATGACAATCCCTAGGTTAACTGCACTGTAACCCTGTCTTAGATGGCCAGATACAGGAGCCAATGATGAAGCAGTGCAAGTGAGATTCCTACATCCGTGCCACTGGACTACCCACCAGTTGGTGTGATTGGCTGCAAAAGGAGATATAAGAGGACTTACCCGTTGGCGGAGGTTGAATGGGAAGTGGCCGCTGTACAGTGATGATACAATATGTTTAAGGTTGTCCGAGAGTTTACTTTAGACTTGCGTACACGCCAGAGCAAGCTGAGCTCTATCCTGTTCCTCCAAGAGACCCACAACTAACCTTCTAAACTTCTCTCGTAGAGCAGAAGATAGAGAGGTAGTGGCATCTATGTGCAAATGCTGCGAACCCTCTAAGACGTGGTTTACATCAAGCTGGCTCTCGAATCCTTCCCCGGCGTGTCGCGCAACATCCCCAAGTTTACCTCTCAGGACTTCCATATCCATAGTGTTCAGGGCACCCAATCCCAATAGTGTTCAGGGCGAGTCTTTATAGGGGATCCTCACCACCGTCACACAAACTTGCCCTCTACCTCTGAATGGATACCATTGGTCACTTTCTCCAGCCTGTAACACTAGTTTTCCTACGGGTTTGGATTTAGACAGATAGACCCATTGTGTAAATGTCCAGCACCCTTCATCTACTGCCTCGCAAAAAGGCCATCTAAACAAACCATCTATATTGATGTCAAAGTTAATATCCCTGCCACTGGGGTCTTTCCAATCGGAAGACACATACCTACCCCGGTATTCCTCAGTCATAGGGGTACCATCTATCCATACATCCACTGTAGGGGTATCGACCCCATTGCACACTAAATCCCAACTCCAGGGATTAGTGTCCAATGTTACCATCTGGGTATCTTGTTCCCAGTGGGCATAGGTGACGAAATAGTATCCAGTCACCTCCTGAACACAATTGTCTCTCATGATGGTGATCATAAAAAACCGTATGGATGGAGATCCCTTTAACTGAGCATACCTGGGATCCTTGGCATCTGTCCATACTTTTAAAACTGTGGCTCGGTAAAAGCCTTCCAGTTTTTCCGGACCACTCTGGTCATTCCATAGGGCCTGGCCAGAGTTACTGCAGTTTAACTTTAGCATCATTATACTGGTTCATATGTAATCTGTGGACACATGTCACTGAACATAACTGGATTCCCTAGTGATAATCATCTGGGAATCCCTTAACATACAATAAGCTTTTAGGATACCCTTTACGGGAATGGGTCTGTCAAAATATGTCCTTACCCTCAGCCCATCTTGGCTATCCCTCCTTATGAAGGTAGCTTTAAGGATATACCAGCCACTATACTCTGCCCCCGTGACATGCTCAGGACTCAGAACCCCCTCCTTGGTGCACAACACCGTGGTAGTGTTGGCTTCCACTTGCTTGTAAGGATGCAAGTGAGGGTCCCTAGACACCCATCTTTAAGATCTCATAGGAGTAGGGTCAGAGTCCCGAAAATGTCTGAATTCCTTGAGGCAGAGGGCATGTAAATCATGTTGTATGGCAGAAACATTCTCCACAGTGGTATAATGTTGAATTACACCTTGGGCAAAACTCTCCCTCTGGAAACCATACAGATACCACTGTCCCGGTGTAAAGGAAAAGTTCTCGTATGGTTCCAGGATTTTGCCCTCCAAACATTCCACCATTAAAAGGCCGGGTTTACCAATAGATATGTTGGCCATATCATTATTAAATCCCAGGCCTTCCCCCGAAGAGTTTGAGCCTGCTATCATCATGCTTACCACCAGTGTCACAAGCTGGAGATGTGCCATGTTCAGAGGATTTCTATATCTTTTCTGGTTAGTCGTAACCTTGGTGAGTCTCCCTCCCGTGATCTGTCAATTCAATGTGAATGTAATCAGTTTCATGGATCCACCCTCGACCCACCAACCCCCCCCAGTCACCCAACTCTACGAGAGTTCACGTTATTGAGTTGGGGAGGCTCGGGTGGCCTTGGCCTGGTCGATATGGATCCATAAAACTCCCTGCCGCCTACGTGACTTTTTCTTGGCCTTTGCACCCTCAGTATTGTCACCCATTACTTCAAGGACCTGATAGGGTCCTTCCCAGTTTGCATCCCAGGGGCCGGCCCGACTGAAGATTTTTCGCATCACCAGCTCTCCTACAGAGGGCATCGGTGTTTCCCCCTGTAGATACGGTCTATGCAGCCGTATCGCTGCATGAGGCAATAACTCTTTCAGGTTTAGTTGAACCTGTTGGAGAAACAGGTCTCTGGCAATGGTGTTCTTCACAGGTTCTGACACTAGGGGTTCATTGGGCAGACATAGGGGCATTTTACGTCCGGTCATTAGTTCAAACGGGGTGATACCGGTACTGGTAGCCTCGGTAGCTTGGATTCCCATTAGCACGGCTGGCAGAGAGGTTACTCATGAGGAACCTTTCTCCAGTAGTGCTTTAGAAAGTTGTGTCTTAATGGTCCGGTCCATCCGCTCCACGATGCCCGCAGACTGAGGGTGGTAAGGCACATGAAACCTTTGCTTTGTCTAAAAGACCACAAAGCGCTTTCATTACCTTACCCGTGAAATGGGTCCCTCTGTCTGACTCTATCAATCTGGGGATACCCCATTGTGACAGAACCTGTTCCCAGAGAACACGGGCAGTGGTTGTAGCCGAATCGTTAACCGTGGGGATGGCTTCTACCCACTTAGAGAAGACATCCACTACCACCAGTGCGTAACGATAGTTACGACTTCCTGTTGGTAAAGGTCCTATAAAATCAATTGGTAGTGCGGACCACGGACCATCTGTAGGAGGAACTCGCTGCAACACTGGCTTCAGGGTTGACGCCCTTGGGTTGACCTGAGCACATACCAGGCACTGTTGTGTAACTTCCTCTACTGTGTTGGACATTCCGGGCCAGTATAATTTGTCTCTCAGGAGAGACAAGAGTTTGTCCCGGCCAAGGTGTCCAAACAGTTGGTGGTTCAATCTGGTTAGCTCTTCTTGCAGATGCTGCGGAACCACGGGAAGAGGAAGTTGCTGTGTACCGGTATCGTAACACAGGATCCCTTGCTGTATTGACCAGGGATGCTGTCGATATGTGAGGTGTGTCATTAGAAGAGAATCTTTGGCTTGTTTCTCCTCAAATGACACCGGGCCTTTATTCAGGTTGGTACGAACTGCAATCTGGTAGGCTGGTAGCGGTTCAGTGCCTGTTTTCCCGAAGGATCCCAGACACTGCCGCTAGTTTGGCCAATTCATCCGCCTTGTTGTTACCTAGCGTCAAAGGCTCGTCCCCTTTCTGATGCGCAGGGATTTTTATGATGGCTGCTTCCGCCGTGTGTGCATGCCCCATTCCCAAAGTTCTTTCAGGACCGACAAATGAGCCAGAGGTTTGTTTTGGCTGTCCACAAATCCTCGTCTTTTCCAGGTGTCCAGGTGCAGGGTGAGAGAACGAACTACATATGAACTGTCGCTATATATAGTTCGTTTCCCTGGGGGTTGAAGAAGCACGGCTTCCTTGACCGCCTCCAGTTCTGCCCACTGTGCCGACATGTGACCTGGTAACTTGAGAAGATTCTGGGTACCTGTGGTCTCATCCAGCACAGCAAAACCTGTGACATAGGTCCCATCCATGTAAAATCGAGAGCCATCAACAAAGATGACTCTGTCTTCTGGATGTTTATCGGTCCTGAAAATTTGTGGAGCGTTGATATGCGCTGGTTGGCCACAGTCATGTTCGGTTCCAGTTAGATTCAGTACCTGGGACAGAACATACTTGGCTTTGTGGTTCACCTGCAGACTCCGGCCACTGAGATCCATAATCCACCTCTCGAATCTCTGTTGGGAGACTCCAGGGAGTGTATCTCGGAGCAGGAGGGCCAATGGAGAGTGTGGAGTCTGCAAAGTGAGGGGCCTGAAGCCTACAATATGCTCAGTGGTTTTGACGGCATAGTGTATGGCTGCCAGTTGTTTGGCACGCTCATCGAACCCTCGTTCAACGGGCGAAAGTAACCTGGAGAAGTATCCCAGCGGTCTAGTGTCATACCCTATCTGCTGTAGGAGGACCGCTGAGATAGACTCCGTCCCTGCATGCGCCTGTATGGCTATTTCCCCTTCAGGATGGGGAGTGGCCAATACAGGGGCAGAGGAGAGATCCCTTTTCAAAGTAGAAAAGGCCTCTTCCTGTGCATCAGACCAACCTTTGATTGAGGGGTCTTCTCCTCTGAGATGTTCATAGAGGGGTTTCGCTTTGGCAGCAAAATCCTCTATGAACTCCCTCATGAAATTAGCAACTCCCAGGAATTTTCTCAAATCCTGTAGAGTGCCCGGCCTAGGTAACTTTACCATGGCTTCCACTCTGGCTGCCACGATTCCTTTGGCTTCAAAAGAAATTTGGACTCCAAGGAAAGTCACCTCTGTTCTGGCCAAATTTGCCTTGTGGGGACTCAGCTTGAGTCCTGACTTGGCCCAGAGTCCCAATAGCTCTTTTAACAGAACCAAGTGTTCTTCTATGGTTTCTGTGTGTAAGAGCAAGTCGTCCACGTATTGCAGAAGGCATCCCGGCCGTGAAAATACACTCAGAACGGCCGCCAATGCCTGGTGAAAGTACGTGGGACTACTGTGGAACCCCTGGGGGAGTACACCGAACATGTACTGTTTGTCCCCTACTGTAAAGGCAAATTTGTACCTACAGTTTTCAGTGAGTTCAATTGAAAAGAACCCATTGGCAACATCTATGGTCGAGAATATGCGACTTTTGCCGCTTATTCTGGCCATGATGTCGGGAGTCTGTGCCACCACTGGAGCGGACATTGGGGTGTATTTGTTAAGGACCCGGAGGTCTATGGTAAGCCTCCATGCATTGGTGTCCTTTTTCTTTACTGGCCAGAGGGCATTGTTGCATTCAGAATTGTCCTCTATGACCACCCCCCTAGTTTTCAATTACCTGGACGGTGTCCAAAATTGAATGGGTGGCTTCTGGCGGAAAGCGGTATTGTCCTTGAGGTGGAGGGTCAGGGCCTTGTATGTCCACCTGAACTCCAATCAGTCTGCCACAATAGTTTTTTCCCTGGGTCCACAGATCGGGGTACTCATACACAATAGGCTCAAGGTCTGGATTATGCAAGATCTCAGGCCATTTGTGTTCGAGTACTTCAGTAGAGTTATCTACTGTTGGCAATGGTGGTCCCAGAAACTGGCGTTGGATGACAAACACCTTGGATTGTCTGGGACCCTTCCATACAATACTATTTTCCAGATCTAGGATCCACCCATTTTGTGTCATTACGTCGGTTCCAATAATGTTGTCAGAACTGGGGTAATACCACATGGGGATCCTAAGGGTCATGTAACTGGTAATCTGGACGATTACCTCTTCTATTCTGTGGGCCTTCACCCCCCCCTTGTTGGTGATCAAATCCGATCACCACACACTGAGGGCTGTTGGGATGTAAATCATGTTTGACATTGGTAATGGAAATTTCCGCACCAGTGTAAAGCATGATTTCAGCGTCCTGATCTTTTATTTTGGCCTTTATGTGGGGTCTCCCTGAAGAATCCAGTATGATGGGACATACTGGCGCCAGATCTTTAGGGATCCCTCATCTTCAATCAATTTCCACCAGACTCCCAGTAGGTACCTGTGAGGTACATACTGCCACTTATGGGTTCTTGCTATGGACCCTTGGTGTGGATTCCGGGGATTCCACACCCCTTACCGAACGCGCTGGAACATTCACAACAGCCACACGTTTTGGTGTCTGGACCTGTGAATGTCCCAGATTTTTCTCAACATATTCCCCCACTGATTTGGCATAATTAGGTTTCATCTTGAAACCGTTATTATTGCCCGTTCTCTCAGGATTTGTGCGGTTATTACGTGGCCTTTGTTGACAATTTCTCTTTATGTGCCCGTATTGTAAACACAGGAAGCATCGAATGCCTCCTGTCCTTTCCAATGGTGGGGCCGTGGGGAGAACAGCTGAATTAACCTTTGTGTGCTGTACCCGTTCATCTTGAGATGTATCGTGTACAGGCGCACGCTCCGTCACTTTGACGGATTTCTTATTGAGCAGTGTATCCTGTCTGCACTGTTCAATAATCATAGCAGCATCTGTGAGGGATGGCTCCCTAGCTGCACTCAACCGGATTGCAGTGTCAAGGTATGGGAATTTTTCCACAAACATACGTATCATACCCTGTGGAATTCTGATACCGTGATCCTTTGTAACCCTTCTGTACATTGCTTCAAACCGACTACACATAGACAGAGGTTCGTCATGTATAGTGGGTTTAAACTTGGACAGGATATCTGGAGTGACGTCCCAATGGCCCGTTGCCAGTCTCATAAGTATGGAGAGGCGTTCCTCCTTGTCATAAAACTGTCCATTCATGGGTTGCATTCTCCCCGTTACATCATACCTTTGGTTTAGGTGTGTAGGTAACCATAACTTGAATTACTCCATGCGATATTCGGGAGCCACTGAATACTTGTTACAGTGACCCTTGAAGATATCACATGAAGTAAAAGGATCTACACTGGGATCGTATTTTGGGATCTCCTTGCAAATCCGTAACAGGAAGTTTATCCTTTCCATACTGGAATGGTTAGGATAAAAGTCTTCCTGTCTTTCCGGACGCGTTGGCGGATTGGAAGTGGTAAATGGCCAACCACTTTCCTCTCCCCAATTGTTGTCCTGTTCCTGGAATCGGTTGCTATACCTGTTCTCCCTGGGTGTTTGGGTGAAATGTAGCGTCCGTTCCACCTGTCCCCTTGTCACGAGGGTGTCAAGAACCACGCCTGACTCCGCTATCCAGTATGGATCAAATTGCTGCTCTGTCCAAACAATTTCATGGCCTGTCTTTGGAGGTGGCAGGATTGAAGGCGTCGGTCCTCCAGCAACAGCAGCAATTACAACTGACCGCAAGCCCAGCGGTTGCTACTGGTAACCAGGTTGTTGCGGAACCCAAGGTCCCTCTCCCTGACAGATTTTCTGGGTAAAGGGACAAGTTTTTGACATTCCGTGAGGCCTGTAAATTATATTTTAAACTGCGCCCTTACTCCTCTGGTAATGAAGAACAGCGGGTGGGGGTTGTTATTTCCCTGCTGCAGGGGGACCCGCAGTCCTGGGCGTTCTCTTTACCCAGGCTCTTCGGTCAGTGGATGAGTTTTTCGGGGCCTTGGGTCTCATATATGACGACCCTGACCGAGTCGCACTGGCTGAATCAAGATTACGGAGACTCCTACAAGGAGAGCGGCCGGTAGAGGAATATTGCTCTGACTTGCGTAGGTGGGCTACGGATACCCAGTGGAACGACCCGGCTCTCAGGAGTCAGTTCTGCTCTGGGTTATCCGAAAGGGTTAAGGATGCACTTGCATTATATGAGACCCCCTTTTCCCTTGATGCGGTTATGTCCCTTTCTATCCGTATAGATAGACGCCTTAGGGACAGGTTGAAAAAACCGGAACAATTGGTAACGCCTCCCAAGCAGCAGTTAGTCATTACGGACTTAGACGAGCCTATGCAGCTAGGAGGAACTACTCGTCAGGTCCGTCCTCCTGAGGCTCGCCGTAGGCGTGGGGTTTGTTTTTTTTGTGGGGAGAGGGGTCATTTCATTAATGTCTGTCCTTCTTTCCTCAGAAACAAAAGACCGTCGGAAAACTACTAACCCCAGGCTGTGTGGAGGATGTCAGCCGGGGGGTATATGTTTCCTCCATACGTACATCGCAATTTGTGTTGCCAGCGGTTATTGTTTTTGGTGTTAAGACGGAGACTATTTCTTTCTTTCTAGACAGTGGAGCAGGGGTAAATTTGATAGATGCCCATTTTGCCCGCACTATGGGTTTGTCTCTCTGTACGCTACAGAGACCTATTCCCATATTCGCTATTGATTCTGCTCCTCTGTCTCAGAGAAACCTCACTCACATTGTTCATAATTTACACCTTCAGGTAGGGGACCATCATAACGAGATGCTTTCATGTTGTGTTCTGGAGGGGCTTCCCACTCCGGTAGTGCTGGGCCTTCCCTGGTTGGTAACGCACAATCCAGTGGTGGATTGGCAGGTCAGGGAGATATCGGAGTGGAGTGAGAATTGCAGAGAAAATTGCTTAAATAGCAATTGCTTAGTCACCTCCATAACTACCCTACCTACATTTATTTCGGATTTTGAGGACGTTTTTTCTGAAAAGGGTTGTCAGAAGTTACCACCTCACCGTCCTTATGATTGCCCGGTTAACCTTATTCCCGGCGCAAAATTACCCAAGACCAGGTTATATAATCTTTCGGGTCCAGAGAGACAAGCCATGAAAGATTATATCTCCGAGAGCTTGGCTAAGGGACACATCAGACCCTCTTCTTCACCCGTGGCTGCAGGGTTTTTCTTCGTTAAAAAGATAGCTGGGGGCCTGCGTCCTTGCCTAGATTTTCGCAAATTAAATCGGATAACCATCCGAGACCCATACCCTTTTCCTCTCATTCCTGACCTGTTTAACCAGATTGCGGGTGCTAGGTGGTTCTCCAAACTTGATCTTAGGGGGGCCTACAATCTGATTCGTATCAAGGAGGGGGATGAGTGGAAGACAGCTTTTAACACCCCTGAGGGGCATTATGAAAATCTAGTTATGCCTTTCGGTCTGACCAATGCTCCTGCCGTCTTTCAACATTTCGTTAATGACATTTTTAGTCATCTAATCGGCAGGTTTGTGGTAATATACCTAGATGATATTTTAATTTATTCGTCTGATCTGAAAACACATGAGGTGCATGTCAGACAGGTACTGCAGGTCCTACAAACGAATAAATTATATGCTAAAATTGAAAAATGTGTCTTCGCCGTTCAGGAGATACAATTCCTAGGTTATTTTTTATCTGCTTCAGGTTTCCGAATGGATCCTAGGAAGGTCCAGGCAATTTTAGATTGGGATCTTCCTGAGAACCTCAAAGCACTGCAACGGTTCTTGGGCTTCGCAAATTTCTATAGGAAATTCACTAAAAATTATTCAGTTATTGTAAAACCCCTTACTGACATGACTAGGAAGGGGACTGATTTTTCTAAATGGTCTGACGCCGCTAAAGTTGCTTTTTCCTCTCTAAAAGAGAGGTTTACCTCGGCACCTATACTAGTCCAACCTGATGTCTCTCAGCCTTTTATTGTTGAAGTCGATGCGTCAGAGGTGGGAGTGGGGGCGGTGCTGTCTCAGGGTCCGTCTCCTGGCAAATGGCGTCCTTGTGCTTTCTTTTCTAAAAAACTATCTGCAGCAGAAAAGAACTACGATATTGGCAATAGGGAACTATTAGCTATTAAACTAGCGTTTGAAGAATGGCGTCACTTTTTAGAGGGGGTCCGTCACTGTGATTACGGACCACAAAAATCTTCTGTACCTCGAATCAGCTAAGCGTCTCACCCCTAGACAAGCTAGGTGGTCGCTATTTTTTTACCAGGTTCAACTTTGTTATTACCTATCGTCCTGGGGCAAAGAATACCAAGGCTGATGCACTATCTCGATGTTTCCCTGGAGGGAGTAATGTGAGTGATCCGGTATCCATTCTTCAAAGAGGAGTGGACGCCCCGGTCTCTTACCCCTCAGAGAAATTGTTTGTACCGTTGAACCTGCGTTTCGAATTATTAAAGGAACATCATAATTCGGCACTTGCTGGACACCCGGGTAGTAAAGCAACCTTGGAGCTATTGTCTCGTCGTTTTTGGTGGCCAAGGTTGCGTCAGGATGTATTTTGTGTCTTCTTATTCTACCTGTGCGCACGCAAAAGTCTCTCATACACGTCCTGCAGGGTCTCTATTACCACTCGTCATTCCCAATAGACCATGGACACATCTGTCAATGGATTTTATCACTGACTTGCCTTTGTCTGCGGGTAAAACAGTTATTTTGGTAGTAGTAGACAGGTTTAGCAAAATGGTACACTTCATTGCGTTACCCGCACTACCTAATGCTAAGACTCTTGCTCAGGTATTCATCAGTGAAATCGTGAAGCTTCACGGGGTCCCTTCCGATGTTGTTTCGGATCGGGGTACCCAGTTTATTTCTAAATTTTGGAAAGCTTTTTGTTCCCGTTTGGGGGTACACTTGTCCTTTTCCTCAGCTTTCCATCCTCAGTCGAATGGACAGACTGAGCGCACCAACCAAAACCTGGAGACATATCTAAGATGTTTTGTGTCTGAAAACCAAGAGTTGTGGTCATCATATTTACCGTTAGCTGAGTTTGCCATAAATAATCGTCGTCAGGAATCCACTGGCAAGTCACCATTTCTTGGTGCATATGGTTTTCATCCCCAGTTCTGTACTTTCAATGAGGGGGGGTCTTCTGGGGTTCCCGAAGAGGAACGGTTTTCGTCATCTCTTTCATCGGTATGGCAGAAGGTGCAAGCTAACTTGAAAAATATGGGAGGTAAATACAAATGCATGGCTGATAAGAGACGGTCGCCAGGTCCGGACCTAGGAGTGAATGACTATGTGCAGGGGCGTACCTAGAGCATTTGGCACCCAGGGCGAACCCTTTGTTTGCCCCCCCAAGAAAGTTAAGAAAACATGCACAAACTTTTTTTTCAATGTTTTCAATAATATTTATAAATAAAAATAAAACCCCTTAATAAAATAAACCTCTCCACACCCCCTTAACGAAATAAACCCATTAACCCCCCTTAATAAAACCCATTAACCACCCCTTAATAGACCCCTTAACCCTTCCTTAATAAAATAAAAACCTGCACCCCCTTAAACCCCTGTATAATAAACATTGGTGGCGCAGTGCGCCCCCCCTCCCTAGTATAATAAACATATAAACATTGGTGGTGCAGTGCGCCCCCCCAACACCCTAGTATAATAAACATTGGTGGCGCAGTGTGCCCCCCCAACATAATAAACATTGGTGGGCAGTGCGCCCCCCCTCCCTAGCATAATAAACTTATAAACATTGGTGGTGCAGT
Source organism: Bufo bufo (assembly GCF_905171765.1). Lineage (NCBI taxonomy): Eukaryota > Metazoa > Chordata > Amphibia > Anura > Bufonidae > Bufo > Bufo bufo. Next base: position 172,641,951 of record NC_053395.1, read on the forward strand.
GCGCCCCCCCCCCCCCAACACCCCAGTATAATAAACATTGGTGGCACAGTGCGCCCCCCCCCCCAACATAATAAACATTGGTGGGCAGTGCCAATGAGGGTTAAAAAAATAAATGAAAATTAACTCACCACCTCCAATTGATCGCGTAGCAGCCGGTCTCATGTACTTTTTTCAGGACCTGTGGTGATGTCACTGAGCTCATTACATGATACATCACATGATCCATCACCATGGTAATGGACCATGTGATAGAGGCTGGAGCTCAGTGACGTCACCACAGGTCCTGAAGAAATTACAATGAGACCGGCAGCAGCTACGCGATCAATTGGAGGAGGTGAGTTAATTTTTTATTTTTTAACCCTCATTGGCACTGCCCACTGCCCACCAATGTTTATTATACTGGGGGGGGGGGGGGGGCCGCACTCAATGTTTATTATACTGGGGGGGGGGCGCACTCAATGTTTATTATACTGGGGGGGGGCAGCACTCAATGTTAATGAAGATAACTGACCTGTTAATACAAATGCAGGAGGCGGGTGCCGGAATCAAATAGCGGCACCCGACCTCTATGACAGGGAGCGGCACCTGAGGGGTTAACTGCCGCTGATGAGGCTGATCGCAGCTCCCTGTCATAGAGGTCGGGTGCCGGCTATTTGATTCCGGCACCCGCTTCCTGCATTTGTATTAACAGGTCAGCTATCTTCATTGGTGGCGCAGTGGCCACAGCCCCTCCCCCGGCCCTGTCCCTCTTCTTATTGGCCGCGGCGGCAGCAGCACAGGGGGAGGGAGAGACCATCTGGAGCCCTGCCCCTATCACAGCGCCACGCCTGGCCCACTCGCCACAATTTTTTATTTTTATTTTTTTATCCTCAGTCGCGGCTGGCACCCCCCTTTGTGAGTGGCACCCGGGGCGGGCCGCCCCCCCCCCCTTGGTACGCCACTGACTATGTGTGGTTGTCTACTAGGAATATTAAATTAAAGGTTCCCTCTTGGAAACTGGGTCCTAGGTTCATTGGCCCTTACAAAATTGTAGCCATCATCAACCACGTGGCTTTTCGACTGGAGCTACCTCAGACTTTTAAAATACATAACGTCTTTCATAAGTCGTTACTCAAAAAATATGTTCCACCTCTAGAACCGTCGCCGCTGCCACCCCCTCCTGTTGTTGTGGATGGTAATCTAGAGTTTCAGATATCCAAAATTGTTAATTCTCGTCGGGTCCGCCGCTCTCTTCAATATCTGGTGCATTGGAGAGGTTACGGTCCCGAGGAAAGAATGTGGGTTCCTGCGTCTGAGGTAAACGCCGACAGGCTAGTTCGGGCTTTTCATGCCTCTCATCCTGAGAGACCTGGTCCTGAGTGTCCGGAGGCCCCTCGTAGAGAGGGGGGTACTGTCACGAGGGTGTCAAGAACCACGCCTGACTCCGCTATACCCGGGGTCAGGAAGTCGCAGCGGTTGGCTGCGCGCTCTATGTAACATAGGGCTGTTTCCTTATGGTAGCTTTCTGAGTTTGCTTTGCAACCCTTTTTGGCTCACTCAGGAAACAGTAGCTCCTTCTCCTCAGCTGTTCCTTGTCCAGCACTCCCAACCTCCTTATATTCCCCTCTCACACTTCTCTGGTTGCCAGATATAGAGCTTCCTGCATGGACTTCTATTCTGACCCTCTGGAGCTGTGTTGCTGCGTTCTCTGGTAGTTGGTCCAGAACGTTACCCTCCGGATCCCTGTTGGAGCTTTGTGGTCTGCTGTGGTCGCCCACCTGGGTGTATGTGTTTGTCTGTATTGTCTGTCCTCTCCCTGGTGTTTCCCTCTTAGTGTCAGTGGTGCGGACTAGCGATCCCACCGGCCCGTTCACTATCTAGGGCTCATTCTAGGGAAAGCCAGGGTTTAGGCACGTGATCGCCGCACGGGTGAGGAACCCATCTAGGGACGTCAGGGCAGTCAGGTGCCAGCCGCAAGGTGAGTCAGGGGTCACCACCTTTCCCTCTCCCTTGGGCACGGCTTTCCCTTTTCCCTCACTGTGTGTGACGCCGATCATTACACCCCTAGTGTCTACTGCGTCGGATGTTTGATCCGTGGGAGACCTTGTCGCCGTCGCCGCTGTCTCCCCCTGTGCCGTTCCTGAAACACAAACCTGTTTCGTGGGCAACATGCTGTTAGCACCAGGCCGTGACAGATTCAAGATGACCTGCTGTAAATCCGCAATGGTTTGCGTTTTCGCAGCCAGGTCCTCTCGAAGTTGAACAATCATGTTATCCGTAGATACCACATTGTTCCTAAACTGATTTATCTCAGTGTGCAGTTCCTTGTCCATGTCAGAGTAGAAACTCTCCTTGTCCGAGAGTCTAGACTCTAACATGCAAATCTCTCTGCCCCTCTCGACCGTACACTGTGACTTCTCTTGTAATTGTGTTTGTAATGTGTGTAACTGTTTAATGTTCTCAACACAACAATTGCAGTGAAAGTTTGCCCTGTTGGAAACTTCCTCTGCCTTTGTTGTGCTGTTAAGTGTTTCAAGATGTTCTGGCTTCCAAATGATATCCTCAAAGGTGTGAACCAATTTGGCTAACATTTGGAGCCGTTTTTTGTTTTTTTTGAACACACTATTATTAATGCAGAGTTTATCATGAGCGTATGCCTGGTCCAATAAAGTGGACCATAGCAGCTCAGTGGATTTTTAAGTGGTGGGGATGATGGGGTTGTATGTGCTATGTTTGCTGAGGTGTTGCAGTGTGAAGAAGTTCATACTCAACTTTTTGACGAGAGGCCATCTTCCTTGGTGTCGTTGTTCGTTGTACTGTGTTGCTGCGTGGAGGAGGTCCTTCAATATTCGGAATGCCTTCTCCCGACCAGCCAGACTACTTCTGTTCGGCTTCAATGATAGTTCTCTCTTCAGTGGTGTTGGTGATGACTTCTCTCCAGTCTTCAGTGGGCGTGTAAGGGAATCAGAAAATATTAATACACAAAAATCAGAAAAGATTCTCTGCTGTAGAGATTGCTCTGTGTCTAGTTCTGATTGAGAAAACCGCTTTACCTTCCCGAACCTTCAGGCTATGGACGCTCAGAATCCACTGACCGCGTCCCTCCCACCTGATTAATTCACAGCGTAAGAGATTTTTCTCCCCAAAACCAAACAGATACAAATTCCTAGCAGTGGGCCTGGCTCGCCAATGTTACAGGGAATATTAATTATTGATATTTATGCAAATCTCACTAATTAATATTCATTAATAGGCGTGAGTCATCTAGTGATGCCTCCGCCTATTTATACCAATTAAACAAATCACTACTGATTACCTTACTCTATTCTGAACTGCCTACGTCTATTGCTGCGGTGCCTATTACAATAAGAGACCACACACGGTGATTAAATAAAAGGTGATATAGGAAATAGCTCACCCACTCGCATCCACTATGAGGTGCTCTAGTCTATATGTGAATCACCCTTCACGGCTACAAAATACATAAAATACTGGAAGACTGGCACTCTCAACACATGGAGTCGTATGGATTGCAGATCACAAAATTTATTAGATACATAAAAGGTTAAAAAATAAAAAATAAAAGTGTGTAAGTCTATACACTATCAATAAATAGTCGCAATCTGGTGCCAGTGATAACAAATATATCAAGGTGAAATGTTCACTTTTTCAGTGTTGCAGATCTTTTTTATAATAGTTCACAAAGATATTTGAGAATAAAAAATAGTAACAAAGAAGGAAACCTCTTTCTTATTCTTGATGAAAAGAGATCCGATATTTTAGATATTTCAATTGTGTTGAACTTTAAGTATAATATTCCTTTTTATATCTTGAACGAACTGTGTGGTTTGGCAGTCCGGGATGTGTCTGGTAACAGCCCACTCTGTGGGTATACCTTTATGATAGTCAGTCCCTCTGATGTTTCAAGGTATATTAAATACCAACCCGCTATACGGGCTTATCTTTATGTCGGTCCGACACTCTGAGGCAGTGTATTAAATGACAACCCACTGTGTGGGCTTACCTTCTCCTTCGTGCCGGTCGGTCACCCAGATATTTTAAGACCTGCTGAGAGCCGGCGTCCCGGCTGTTCCTTAGTCAGCGTTCCACGTGGAGTCAGAGACAGACTCGTCGCTCCGGAAGTGACGTATCGGCACTTAGGATTTTGCTCTTTGATTTTTTCTTCTGCCGATTATCTGAGGCTCAAGCTTTGTTGCATCCGATCGGGTTTACAGTGCACTGTTATCCCGCAGGATATAAGGAATATCTTCTTATAGTTGGGTCATGTATGGATCTTTGGTCGGATCACTGGAAACCAGTCTTCCAGTATTTTATGTATTAAATAAAAGGTATTTATTAAAACACTATACGTTATAGTCTGATATCTGCTTATAATTATATATCTATATTAATGGAATATATATATATATATATATATACAGCAGTACACAACAATATACTATAACAATACAGTAATACGGTATTAACTACACTAGACACAATCCCGCTATAATACTCACCCCCACAATCTAACTATACCTAACACTTACATACACGTTAACAGCAGCCCACCCAATCCTGTCAATATACTATCCCTACGGGGAATAACAAGGGGTTAATACAGATACTGCTGCTGCTGGGGTATGCAGGGCAGCCGTGAAGGGGTATCAAGGGGTACCAGGTGTAGAAGATGGGATGACCGGGTATAAGAGTAGAACAGGGGTATAACCAGGGTAGCAGGGGATATAGGGAAATGAGGGATCTACAATTCTGGGGGAACACAGGGGAATTAGGGTAGGTTGGTCGTATAGGGGGAGTAAGGGTTAATGCAGGGGAATCAGGGATTAGGGGTATAAATGCAGGGGAAGGTAAGGCTTAATATGGCAGGGGAACGTTGGTGGTATAGGGCAGGGGAATACCAAAGGTTCAGGGTGTTAATAATGATATAGGGCAGGGTGATCGTTGGTGGTATAGGGAGGGTTAATAACAAGGGTTATTCGTTGGTGGTATAGGGGGATTCAGAATACTCAGCCGGTAATTATGCTCGTTGTCCAGGGGATGCTCGTTTGTCCAGGGGATGATCCTCTCTGCTCCTGATGGTCCGACCTGACTCCTGAGCGTAGCGCTGCAGGACTATTTAAGCTCGGCAGCGCTCGCTCTCGTCCCACCAGTGTTGCGGCGCGCATGCGCGCCGCCAGCCTGAACACGTGGGCCAGTGCGGTGATATGACGTCACCGCGCTGGCCCGCGCATCCCGGAGCGCGCTTCCAGGCGGGGGTAACCTTTGATCCTCCCGCCTGTGGAGCGGATGCACACCTCCGGCGCTGTAATTACAGCGCTGGAGGTCAGCCACCCACAGGGGCATGGGAACTCTTTGTTCCCATGTCCCTGTTAGGCACACCATCTCCGGCGCTGCTGGAGATGGTGACAAAGGGCAGAGGATCTTATTGATCCTCTGTCTTTTGAAGAGGCCGACGCTGGACATAATTTTCCAGCTGTCGGTCTCCTCCACCCTTCCCAGCAGGCGCATTCCCGAGGGGGGGGGGGGCAGGGGAGATTGGGCAAAAGAATAACGGCCATATATGTTTATAGATGCTTGAGGCACATCTATAAACATATGAGTGGACATGACATACACATAGGGGGCAGGCACAATAAGCCCACTTATACCATATTTTTATATATATATATATATATATATATATATATATATATTATATACATAGGGGTACATATATATCCATAGATGTTTGGGACACATCCATAGACACATATGTACCCATACCAATAAAACCCACCCATATAATATATTCTATATACATAGAGATGTATGCTGCCAAGGGGGCATACATACATCTCCATGTATACATACATATCCTACCTAAAAGGGCCCATATATATGCATATATGTCAGGGCATATACACCCTGTACAGAATTATTAGGCAAATGAGTATTTTGACCACATCATCCTCTTTATGCATGTTGTCTTACTCCAAGCTGTATAGGCTCGAAAGCCTACTACCAATTAAGCATATTAGGTGATGTGCATCTCTGTAATGAGAAGGGGTGTGGTCTAATGACATCAACACCCTATATTAGGTGTGCATAATTATTAGGCAACTTCCTTTCCTTTGGCAAAATGGGTCAAAAGAAGGACTTGACAGGCTCAGAAAAGTCAAAAATAGTGAGATATCTTGCAGAGGGATGCAGAACTCTTAAAATTGCAAAGCTTCTGAAGCGTGATCATCGAACAATCAAGCGTTTCATTCAAAATAGTCAACAGGGTCGCAAGAAGCGTGTGGAAAAACCAAGGCGCAAAATAACTGCCCATGAACTGAGAAAAGTCAAGCGTGCAGCTGCCAAGATGCCACTTGCCACCAGTTTGGCCATATTTCAGAGCTGCAACATCACTGGAGTGCCCAAAAGCACAAGGTGTGCAATACTCAGAGACATGGCCAAGGTAAGAAAGGCTGAAGGACGACCACCACTGAACAAGACACACAAGACTGGGCCAAGAAATATCTCAAGACTGATTTTTCTAAGGTTTTATGGACTGATGAAATGAGAGTGAGTCTTGATGGGCCAGATGGATGGGCCCGTGGCTGGATTGGTAAAGGGCAGAGAGCTCCAGTCCGACTCAGACGCCAGCAAGGTGGAGGTGGAGTACTGGTTTGGGCTGGTATCATCAAAGATGAGCTTGTGGGGCCTTTTCGGGTTGAGGATGGAGTCAAGCTCAACTCCCAGTCCTACTGCCAGTTTCTGGAAGACACCTTCTTCAAGCAGTGGTACAGGAAGAAGTCTGCATCCTTCAAGAAAAACATGATTTTCATGCAGGACAATGCTCCATCACACGCGTCCAAGTACTCCACAGCGTGGCTGGCAAGAAAGGGTATAAAAGAAGAAAATCTAATGACATGGCCTCCTTGTTCACCTGATCTGAACCCCATTGAGAACCTGTGGTCCATCATCAAATATGAGATTTACAAGGAGGGAAAACAGTACACCTCTCTGAACAGTGTCTGGGAGGCTGTGGTTGCTGCTGCACGCAATGTTGATGGTGAACAGATCAAAACACTGACAGAATCCATGGATGGCAGGCTTTTGAGTGTCCTTGCAAAGAAAGGTGGCTATATTGGTCACTGATTTGTTTTTGTTTTGTTTTTGAATGTCAGAAATGTATATTTGTGAATGTTGAGATGTTATGTTGGTTTCACTGGTAAAAATAAATAATTGAAATGGGTATATATTTGTTTTTTGTTAAGTTGCCTAATAATCATGCACAGTAATAGTCACCTGCACACACAGATATCCCCCTAAAATAGCTAAAACTAAAAACAAACTAAAAACTACTTCCAAAAATATTCAGCTTTGATATTAATGAGTTTTTTGGGTTCATTGAGAACATGGTTGTTGTTCAATAATAAAATTAATCCTCAAAAATACAACTTGCCTAATAATTCTGCACTCCCTGTATACATATATATTTGAAAATGACACTTCCCTCAACACAGTGATATTCCATTTGTAAATGCTATATGACCTTTATAGAGAAAAAGTTGGCATGTAAGAATATATTCAAGACAAAGGCTGTATGTACATAAAGTTTTACAATTCTGTTATTCTTGAACTTTGCCCGTGCAACTGTCAAAACAAAATTTTTCTTCTAAAAGAAAAACCTGCCCATTTGCCGTGTCGCATGATTGATGTGGAATGGAGTTAGCTGTTGACAACGGAGATGATGTCATTCATCCCTATGCCCTCCCTCTACCCCTTATCTTCCTTTAAATGCTCCTTTATGTGTGAACCTGCTCTTATTCACTCATTCGATCCTGACTATTCTTGCTGAGACTTCTTTTCTGCTGAGAGGTAAGTGTAGAAATTGCTTGTTTATGTTTATATAGAACAATGTTACATCCATCATAACATGAATATATTATCACACGTACCTTTCATTAGCTATATTATCACTGATAAACAGTGACCGCAAAAAGTGGTATTGCATATATCACCCATCTTGTGGTTCAGCGCTAAAGATAATTAGGTATTAACCCTTAAAAAGACATAGTCTTTTTTGTTTTTGTTTCATGGAAACAACAAGCCTCCCATTCTACTCAAGTGTTTTTAATTAGCAGGAGACTGCATAAGGCTAGGTTTACACGGCCACATTGGCTGCAACAGTTATCACAGCCAGGATCGGGTAGTAGCGGTGATCCCATAGAAATGAATGGGATCGCATTTTTATGCTAATCGTCCTGCAATCCCATTCACTTCTATTGGATCACCGCTACTCTGGAATCCTGGCCGCTACAGCTGTCACGCGTCCGGTGTCGTAGTGTTGCCCAAGACTTGGAGTAAAAGTTTTTTTTTGAGTGTTTTATACTGATAACCTATCCTCAGGATAGGTCATCAGTATCTGATCAAAAGGGGGTCTATCTCCCGGCAGCCCTGCCGAACAGCTATTTGAAGAGGGTGTGATGCTTTTGCGAGTGCTGTGGCCTCGTCCTAGGTAAGTGACGTCATGTTCTTCAGTCACATGGCCTAGCCCCATTCAAGTTCTGAGATGCGATAACAAGCATAAGCGCTGTCTAATGGATGGCGCTGTGCTTTATAAACTGTGAGGAGGCCGCGGTTTCTTTAAATGGCTGCGGTGCTGGGACCCCAACAGTCACATACTGATTACCAATCCTGAGGATTGGTCATCAGTATAAAACACTTATAAAACCCCTTTAATACCTACCCGGTCTCAGTCTGGTTTCTGAGACCACATGGATAAGGTGAGCAGTACTGCATGCCAGCTCTTGTTGCTTTGCTGCTGTGCCTGAGGGTTGGCGCAGCCCAGTGCCACGGGGGTTTAGACTGACAGCAGAAGCGCTGTCTGGCTCCTGGGCAACTGTGCAGATGCTGTATTGCAAAGGCAGTAGTCGCCATGTAGTGCAGCACCAAATTAGTGTTGGGACCCACTTGAAACAGGCAAACTTGATGTGATGAGCGGGCCTAGGCGTTTTGATCAAGACAACATGATGCAATAGATCAATGCAAGGCATGTACATGAACAATCCATGTCTAATTTCTTTTCTATAGTAGTGCACAAAAACCTGTTGTAGATGAGTTAGTGGTGTCAGACTTGTATAAATACTAGATTGTTGCTTAACAAATTATTGTACAATTTGTCTATGTGTCAAATTTGTTTTTATGAGGAGGTGAGTAGAAGCCTGGACAGAGGGGCGGCTGGGGATGTAGTGTTTCTGGATTTTGCAATGGCTTTTGATACTGTCTCGCATAGACGTTTTATAGGTAAAGTAAGGTCTATAGCAGGGATGCTCAACTTGCGGCCCTGCAGCTGTTGCAAAACTACAACTCCCAACATACCTTGATAGCCTATAGCTATTAGAGCATGCTGTAAGTTGTAGTTTTGCAAAAGCTAGCGGGCCGAAGGTTGAGCATCCCTGGTCTATAGGCTTGGAAAGTATAGCTTGTAATTGGATTGAAAACTGGTTGACATACCGTGTCCAGAGAGTTGTGGTCAATGATTCCTATTCAGAATGGACCCGGGTTATAAGTGGTGTACCCCAAGGTTCAGTGCTGGGTCCTTTATTATTTAATTTATTAATGATATCAAGGATGGGATTAATAGCGCCATTTCTATTTTTGCAGATGACACTAAGCTATGTAGTACTGTGCAGTCTATGGAAGATGTCCATAAACTACAAGCTGACTTGAACACTCTGAGTGATTGGGCATCAACTTGGCAAATGAGGTTCAATGTGGATAAATGTAAAGTTATGCATCTTGGTAGTAATAATCTCTGTGCTTCATATGTCCTAGGTGATGTAACACTGGGGGAGTCACTTATAGAGAAGGATCTTGGTGTCCTTGTAGATGGTAGATTGACATTGTATGCTGTTATTTAATAATCTGCTTCTAAGGCCACCAGGATATTGTCATGCATTAAATGAGGCACGGACTCTCGGGGCAGGGATGTAATATTACCACTTTACAAAGCGCTGGTGCGGCCTCATCTGGAATACGCAGTCCAGTTCTGGGCACCAGTACATAGAAAGGATGCACTGCAGCTGGAAAAAGTACAGAGGAGAGCGACTAAACTGATAAGGGGCCTGGAGGGTCTTACTTGAAGAAAGATTAAAAGAATTGAATTTATTTAGGCTTGACAAGAGACGTCTAAGCGGGGGGACATGATTAACCTATACAAATATATAAATGGGCCATACAAAATATACGGTGAAAAACTGTTCCATGTAAAATGCCCTCAAAAGACAAGGGGACACTGCCTCCGACTGGAGAAGAAAAAGTTCAGTTCCTGGAAGCATCAAATCTTCTTTACTGTAAGAACTGTGAATCTGTGGAATAGACTTCCTCAGGACGTGGTCATAGCAGGAACAGTGAATAGTTTTAAAAAGGGTTTAGATGAATTCTTAAAAGTAAATGACATTAATGCTTATGAAAATGTGTATTAATCTGAGTCTCACTTCCTTCTGGTATTCGCATCCCCACCTATCCCTTGATCCCTTGAACTTGATGGACTTATGTCTTTTTTCAGCCGTATTAACTATGTCACTATATGTTATTGTTTCTTGTAGATTTTCAATCATGAATCATCCACACCATCCACACTGTGGTAAGTTTTACACTGCCTCATGTAATTGACCTCCTTTGTAATTATTGATCTCCTTTCTATCTATGTCTGTCTACCTCTGTGTCAGTAACTGTCTGGAGCCCATAACCAGCAGTGCAGAAAAGTGATAATCCTTTGTTTTTCTTCTCTATTCACATATCTTAAATATCCTTCTAGCAATACAGAGCCAGAGGTACCTTCAATAAAGGCAGACCCCCTACTGCTACTGGGCTTGGGGGGGGGGGGGGGGGGGGGAGGGGTTAAGCTGATCTCCTTCTTTTCTGCTTCTTCCATTCTGAGGTGAAAAAAAAAAGCATTTTCCTGCAGCCGTCACTAGGGGCAGCTCAGTGCAAAGACATAATAGCCTCCATTGCATTGTAAAAATGTATATATATTGAGCTCCCCTAGTAGTAGCTGGAGGCAGCCATCTTTGTAATATAGCAATGAGTGGCCAACAAGAAAAGCCGCTCATAGGATAAATATGACAAGATGCAAATTCCTTCAAGGGGATATATTATGCTAACCTATTGATGTTGGGCACAACTCCAGTGAGCGTTTGAAGCGCAGAGGCAGGGGTCAGTGCAGTCGGTGCTATCTGGGTCTCCAGGAGCAGGAGCCAGTCAACCACTGGAGCAAAGGAGCACAAGAGGGGAAACAGGTGGACTACTTGAGTCTCACTTTTTATTGATGGCTGGCTGGCGCAAAACCACGTCTGGAAGGCGACACGCTGCATGTCTCTTGTGCCAGCTCCCTTCTGCTGCGACCCTGAGTGGCCTTTACTCAAGAATAACCCCTTACCTATAAGACTTGACAAAGGAGTCCTGAGTGCCCTGAAATGTGATGTCCAAAGGTTTCACAATCTGTTGCCTTCCGGTCGTAGTTTTGCATCTGCCAGCTATCCCCTAAAAGTGGGACTCAACTAGGCCATCTGTTTCCCCTCTTGTGCATCTTTATATTATTTGAAGTGAATCTGGAGAAACAGTGTATTTATGTCAGTTTGTTGCAAATACTGTATATTGAGAATGTTCAATGTTCAGGATAAGCACCATATTTTTTAAGCACCTGTTCCAGTTTTTCTAGCACAGAAGCTGAACAAAGTGGGTAAGGCTGAAGCCGACTTTTTTTTATTGTAATTTTTTAACATTTCTCTAAATTTCTTATGCTTATTTTTTTTTTTACATTTTTCAGGAATCTGGGGCACTGTGATTTGCATTTTTCATTGCCTGGCAGTAATTGATGCACACAAACTGGAAAATTGGTGGGGCAGGGGGGCCATGCTAAATTATGCCTTATGAGATCTGTACCTCTGTTCTCAGCTAACACTCCACTAACTAGCTAACCAAGGGGCAGACCAAGTCCATCACCCTGGTAACCTAACCATTGCCATTAGGTACACACAGTGCATAAAGAAATTAGTGCTTTAACAGCAAATAACATTTAACTCAGCAACATTAAATTAACCGCTTTACCAATAAGTAATCCTTTACAGTGGTCCTCTGGCGCACTGCACAGCAAAAATTGGATTCATTAGATAATCTAGTACGGCACGTGTAAGGGTACGACCTTACGATATGGGCATGATATAACAACTTCATGTGTCTGCACCCTAAAACTTCATGAATAAGGGCCAAATAAGAATATGAAACCTATAAAGCACTTCAAGTTCTCCAATGGGAAATGTGGACCCAAATTTTGAGCTGATTGAAGCATTCTAAAAATCATGTTCATGCTTCAGATCAGAGAGTTACCTAATAGAAAACAAGGACATTTCTTATAATTGGGCATGTGCCTCAAAGGGAATCTGATACCAAGTTTTATACTGCACTAAGTCCTAACAGCTTCAGGCAAGCTGATGAATCCTGATATTAATGAGTCCCCAGCTCTCCCCACCTCCTTCTGCTGATTGACAGTTTTTTTCTAACTGCAATTAGCAGCAGGTGAATGGGGAGAACCAGATCCTCATGAATATTCAGGGCTCATTAGCATGTGTTGGAGCTGTTCAATATAACATTTTAGCAAAACAGTTGGGTCAATTAAACCCATCATCACCGAGCCACTTTTTGCTAATCTGACATGTGTCACTTTATGTGCTTTTACTTATCCAAGCGATTCTGAAATTGTTTTATCATGACACATTGGAGTTCATGTTAGTGATAAAGTTAAGTCAATATATTTTACCTTTATTTATAAAAAAAAATCCAAATTTACAGAAAATTTGGAAAAATTCACAATTTTCAAAATTTGACTTTCTCTGCCTCTACCTCATAAACTAGTTATTACTACGTTATGTTAACATCATTTTGTAAATTACATTTTATTCTTTGAGGACGTTAGAAGGATTAGAATTTTAGAAGCAATTCTTAAAAGTTTTAAGAAAATTTCCAAAACCCACTTTTTTAAAGACCAGTTCAGATATTAGGTCACTTTGTGGGGCTTACATAGTAGAAACCACCCATAAATGACCCCAATTTAGAAACTACACCCTTCAAGTTATTCAAAACTAATTTTACAAACTTTGATAAGCCTTTAGGTGTTCCACAAGAATTAAAGGAAAATGGAGGTGAAATTTCAAAATTTCACTTTTTTTCGTAGATTTTCCATTTTAATCCCCTTTTCCTGTAACACAACAAGGGTTAACAGCCAAACAAAACTTAATATTTACCCTCATTCTGCAGTTTACAGAAACACCCCATATGTGGTCATAAACTGCTATATGAGCACAATGCAGGGCTCAGAAGGGAAAGAGGACCATATGGTTTTTGGATAATTGGGATAATTTTAAGCTTCCAAGTCGCATTTGAAGATCCCCTGATGCACCCTTACAGTAGGGTGACAGTTTTATTGGTACTACACTAAACAAAAATATAAACGCAACACTTTCAGTTTTGCTCCCATTTATCAAAGATCTGAAACCTTTTCTACATACACAAAAGACCCATTACTCTCAAATATTGTTCACAAATCTGTCTAAATCTGTGTTAGTGAGCACTTCTCCTTTGCCGAGATAATCCATCCCACCTCACAGGTGTGGCATATCAAGCTACTGATTAGACAGCATGAATATTGCACAGGTGTGCCTTAGACTTCCCACAATAAAAGACCACTCTGAAATGTGCACACTTTTGCCTTACTGGGGGGGGTCATAAAACCAGTCAGTATCTGGTTTAAAGCGGGTGGCTTTCTCTATTAAAGATCATCTGTCAGCTTGCCTATCATGTCTGTTTTAATAAATAGCATCGCCTCTCCCCACAAAAAAAAAAAAAAGCCCTTATACAGCTCCATAGATAAAAATATTAAAGGGGTTGTCCGGGCTTTTAATATTGATGACCTATTGTAACAGGGAGCCGGCGACGCGCTTCCCCTTCGCGCACCCCTCCTCAGCGAGGCCGGTGTCCTCCATCCCCTAGACAACGAGCTGCAGGGGAGCTGAGCACCGATAATGGTGAGTCGGCGCTCAGCTGTATTGCACTGTGTACGTGGTTACTGCGAAGGGGAAGCGCGTCGCCGGCTCCCTGTTACAATAGGTCATCAATATTAAAAGCCCGGACAACCCCTTTAATATTTTTATCTATGGAGCTGTATAAGGGCTTTTTTTTTTGCGGGGAGAGGGGATGCTATTTATTAAAACAGACATGATAGGCAAGCTGACAGATGATCTTTAATAGAGAAAGCCACCCGCTTTAATTTGATGCCTATAATGTATCATACAATATTTTCTACTTGCTGTGTTGAGCTCAATTTAAAATGTGTCCTGTTACTTCTTCAATACTTTCTCAAAATAACAAAATTCTATATTTATTTTAGGGCCACCTCCCTGTCCTCCCCCATGTCAGCCACATCCTCCTCCCCACCACCCCCCTGGTCATTGTCCACCCCATCATGGAGGTCATCCAGATCCCAACCATGGACCTCATCATGTACCTCATCATGGACCCAACTATCCTCATGACCATCACCATCCTCATGGTCACCATGAACATCATGGGAAACATTGCTAGCATGTTTTTATATGGTAAGGCTGTATAGCACAAAATAACAAATCAGCTCAGTTTCAATGTAAAATATCAGTTACCTTTATTCTAATTACCATTAAATAGATTTGGTTTAATAATCTTAAAGAGGTTGTTCAAGTTATTTTTATTCATAACCTATGCTCAGGATATATCATCATAGAAACATAGAAACATAGAATGTGTCGGCAGATAAGAACCATTTGGCCCATCTAGTCTGCCCAATATATCTGAATCCTATGAATAGTCCCTGGCCCTATCTTATATGAAGGATAGCCTTATGCCTATCCCATGCATGCTTAAACTCCTTCACTGTATTTGCAGCTACCACTTCTGCAGGAAGGCTATTCCATGCATCCACTACTCTCTCAGTAAAGTAATACTTCCTTATATTACTTTTAAACCTTTGCCCCTCTAATTTAAAACTGTGTCCTCTTGTGGTAGTTTTTCTTCTTTTAAATATGCTCTCCTCCTTTACCGAGTTGATTCCCTTTATGTATTTAAAAGTTTCTATCATATCCCCTCTGTCTCTTCTTTCTTCCAAGCTATACATATTAAGGTCCTTTAACCTTTCCTGGTAAGTTTTATCCTGCAATCCATGTACCAGTTTAGTAGCTCTTCTCTGAACTCTCTCCAAAGTATCTATATCCTTCTGGAGATATGGCCTCCAGTACTGCGCACAATACTCCAAGTGAGGTCTCACCAGTGTTCTGTACAGTGGCATAAGCACTTCACTTATTCTACTGCTTATACCTCTCCCTATACATCCAAGCATTCTGCTGGCATTTCGTGCTGCTCTATTACATTGTCTTCCCACCTTTAAGTCTTCTGAAATAATTACTCGTAAATCCCTTTCCTCAGATACTGAGGTCAGGACTGTGTCAAATATTCTATATTCTGCCCTTGGGTTTTTACGCCCCAGGTGCATTATCTTGCACTTATCCACATTAAATTTCAGTTGCCAGAGTTCTGACCATTCTTCTAGTTTTCCTAAATCCTTTTCCATTTGGCGTTTCCCTCCAGGAACATCAACCCTGTTACATATCTTTGTGTCATCAGCAAAAAGACAAACCTTACCATCGAGGCCTTTTGCAATATCACTTATGAAGATATTAAACAAAATTGGTCCCAGTACAGATCCCTGTGGAACCCCACTGGTAACATGACCTTGCTTTGAATGTTCTCTATTGACTACAACCCTCTGTTGTCTGTAACTCAGCCACTGCCTAATCCACTCAACAATATGGGAGTCCATGCTCAATGACTGCAGTTTATTCATAAGTCTTCTATGTGGGACAGT
The DNA here is from genome assembly GCF_905171765.1 of Bufo bufo. Classification (NCBI taxonomy): domain Eukaryota; kingdom Metazoa; phylum Chordata; class Amphibia; order Anura; family Bufonidae; genus Bufo; species Bufo bufo. The sequence goes on from NC_053395.1 coordinate 172,657,873, forward strand.
TCAAAAGCCTTATTAAAATCTAGATATGCGATGTCTACTGCACCTCCACCGTCTATTATTTTCGTCACCCAGTCAAAAAAATCTATAAGATTTGTTTGACATGATCTCCCTGAAGTAAACCCATGTTGTTTTTCATCTTGCAATCCATGGGATTTTAGATGTTCCACAATCCTATCCTTTAATAGGGTTTCCATTAATTTGCCCACTATTGATGTCAGACTCACTGGTCTATAGTTGCTCGATTCCTCCCTACTACCTTTCTTGTGAATGGGCACGACATTTGCCAATTTCCAATCTTCCGGGACGACTCCTGTTACTAATGATTGGTTAAATAAATCTGTTAACGGTTTTGCCAGCTCACCACTAAGCTCTTTTAATAATTTTGGGTGTATCTCATCAGGCCCCTGTGACTTATTTGTCTTCACTTTAGACAGCAAACTTAGAACATCTTCCTCTGTAAAGACACATGCATCAAACGATTTATTAGTCATCCTTTCTAGTGGAGGTCCTTCTCCTTCTTTTTCTTTTGTAAAAACTGAACAGAAGTATTCATTAAGGCAGTCGGCTAGCCCTTTATTCTCTTCTACATACCTTCCGTCCTTTGTTTTTAATTTAGTTATTCCTTGTTTTAATTTCCTTTTTTCATTTATATATCTGAAGAATGTCTTATCCCCTTTTTTCATAGACTGAGCTAGTTTTTCTTCTGCCTGCGCTTTAGAAGTTCGTATAACTTGCTTGGCCTCTTTCTGCCTAATCTTGTAGATTTCCTTATCTTCATTGCTCTGTTTTTTTTTATAATTACAAAATGCTAGCTTTTTATTTTTAATGATTTGGGCCACTTCTGCTGAGTACCACAGTGGTCTCTTCCTTTTTTTGCTTTTACTGACAAGTCTAATGCAATTTTCTGTTGCCTTCAATAATGCACCTTTTAAGTAGTCCCATTTCTCCTGGACTCCATGTAATCCGTTCCAGTCTGATAAGGACTCATTTATGACTAATTTCATTTTTGAAAAGTCTGTTTTTCTAAAATCTAAAACTTTTGTTTTTGTGTGGTGGGACTCTTTCACAGTTCTTATATTAAACCACACTGACTGGTGATCACTAGATCCCAAGGTTTCGCCTACAATGACATCATGTACCGAATCCCCATTTGTGAATACCAAATCCAAAATGGCCTCCCTCCGGGTTGGCTCCTCAACCACTTGTTGTAGAGATAACCCCAGTAGGGGATCGGCGGGGGTCCGACATCCGGCACCCCCACCAATCAGCTGGTTGAAGAGAAGGCGTCGTGCCAGAGCTGCCTTATCTTCACTGTTACCTGTTAGCGGTCGCAACAGCAGCGGTAAGCAGGTTGTCCCATTCAAGCTGTCCCATTCATTCCTATACACTTGAAAAGGCTTCCCATTCCCGCAGCTGGATGATTAGTGTGCAGCTGCGATCTCTGCGAGGACGTTTTAAAATGTCTCTGCATAGATGATTGCTGATCCCCTCGACATACACTCACCTAAAGAATTATTAGGAACACCTTACCAATACGGTGTTGGACCCCCTTTTGCCTTCAGATCTGCCTTAATTCTACGTGGCATTGATTCAACAAGGTGCTGATAGCATTCTTTAGAAATGTTGGCCCATATTGATAGGATAGCATCTTGCAGTTGATGGAGATTTGAGGGATGCACATCCAGGGCACGAAGCTCCCGTTCCACCACATCCCAAAGATGCTCTATTGGGTTGAGATCTGGTGACTGTGGGGGCCATTTTAGTACAGTGAACTCATTGTCATGTTCAAGAAACCAATTTGAAATGATTCGAGCTTTGTGACATGGTGCATTATCCTGCTGGAAGTAGCCATCAGAGGATGGATACATGTTCTCATTCTGTTTACGCCAAATTTGGACTCTACCATTTGAATGTCTCAACAGAAATCGAGACTCATCAGACCAGGCAACATTTTTCCAGTCTTCAACAGTCCAATTTTGGTGAGCTCGTGCAAATTGTAGACTCTTTTTCCTATTTGTAGTGGAGATGAGTGGTACCCGGTGGGGTCTTCTGCTGTTGTAGCCCATCCGCCTCAAGGTTGTGCGTGTTGTGGCTTCACAAATGCTTTGCTGCATACCTCGGTTGTAACGAGTGGTTATTTCAGTCAATGTTGCTCTTCTATCAGCTTGAATCAGTCGGCCCATTCTCCTCTGACCTCTAGCATCCACAAGGCATTTTTGCCCACAGGACTGCCGCATACTGGATGTTTTTCCCTTTTCACACCATTCTTTGTAAACCCTAGAAATGGTTGTGCGTGAAAATCCCAGCAACTGAGCAGATTGTGAAATTCTCAGACCGGCCTGTCTGGCACCAACAACCATGCCACGCTCAAAATTGCTTAAATCACCTTTCTTTCCCATTCTGACATTCAGTTTGGAGTTCAGGAGATTGTCTTGACCAGGACCACCCCCCTAAATGCATTGACGCAACTGCCATGTGATTGGTTGACTAGATAATTGCATTAATGAGAAATAGAACAGGTGTTCCTAATAATTCTTTAGGTGAATGTATATAGTCAATAGGTGGTCTGCAAGTGGTTAAAAGTAATTTTTTTGTCTTTTTTCAGCTTTTTTTTTAAAGTTCTGTAGAATGGTCTATGGGAAAAGGGACTGCCAAAAAAAAAAAAAAAAATGATAGATCCAAAACATGCTGTGTTATGTACAGAAAAAACAGCACACATCAAAACTTTGTATCTAGACATTAAAGTGTTTCACTATACACTTTACCCTCTGGCTGCAATTTCTTATAATCCCCTCAAACTATAGCAGTCTGAAGGCACAGCTTATCCCACAGAAAAATGGCTATGTCGATGGAAAAACAAAAATGTATGGCTTTTGTGCAGGTGCAAAAAACAAAAATGGTGCTGTGTCCTTAAAGGGCTTCTGTCAGCCCACTAAACCGTTTTTTTTTTTTTTTGCTTAATAATAACCCCTACACTGCGATTTATCCATACATAAGTAAAATAAGAATTTTGGTTCAGTAGAATTTGCTAAAACCCTATTTTTATAATATGTAAATTACCTTGCTACCAGCAAGTAGGGCGGCTACTTGCTGGTAGCAGCCGCATCCTCCGATGGTAATGACGCCCCCCTCTGCTTGTTGATTGACAGGGCCAGCGGACGGGATCTTTCTCCGCTGGCCCTGCCTGTTTTCATTTAATATCTGGCGCCTGCGCTGCGGCCGTACCTATCTTCAATCGGCGCAGGCGCACTGAGAGGCGGCCACTCACTCGGCCGCTTCATCCTCAATGCGCCTGCGCAGATGACGTCACATCTACACCCAGCGCAGGCGCATTGAGGATGAAGCGGCTGAGTGAGTGGCCGCCTCTCAGTGTGCCTGCGCCGATTTAAGATCGGTACGGCCGCGGCGCAGGCGCCAGATATTAAATGAAAACAGGCAGGGCCAGTGGAGAAAGATCCCGTCCGCTGGCCCTGTCAATCAACAAGCAGAGGGGGCGTCATTACCATCGGAGGATGCGGCTGCTGCCAGCAAGTAGCCGCCCTACTTGCTGGTAGCAAGGTAATTTACATATTATAAAAATAGGGTTTTAGCAAATTCTACTGAACCAAAATTCTTATTTTACTTATGTATGGATAAATCGCAGTGTAGGGGTTATTATTAAGCAAAAAAAAAAAAAAAACGGTTTAGTGGGCTGACAGAAGCCCTTTAAGCACCAAACTAGGCCCCATCCTCAATGGGTTAAGGAGAAATTAAATAGAAATGATCACATTTGTGTTTTTGAATGTTCATTTGTTTTTGCTTATTGATTTTCCTTTTTTTTATTGCAGCATAAAATAGTGGAATGTGGACCAGGAAGATGACTTCAGACCAGTTTATCCCAAAATGAACCCTAAAAAATTGTCTATTGTCTTTGTAGACAAAACTATATGATAGCAATAAAACTTCTACAAAAAGGCTTTGTAGTGTGCTTATCACTGGATACTATATGACATACGTAATCTGTCCAGATGGTCATGTGAATATACTTGTGGCAATCCAGAGGGAGTACAAAGAGGAGGATGGTAGCGGTAGCAGCATTGGTGGTAGTAGTTGTCACAGTTCTTAAAGTGGCTGAGTGCTCCTCCCATGGGCGTCCGCAGAAATTTTTCCAGGGGGGGGCATAATTTTATTGACATCCATGCTCTGCTTGTTTCTGAGAATGTAATGAAGGGGAGGGGCATATTCATTATCACAAAGTATAATAACGCATGAGCTGTGCAGTGGCGGATCCAGAGCCTGGTCTCGGGAGGGGCACTTCCAGATTATTTTCTGTCCGCCGCCACAAAACAATGGTGCTTATAGAACAGACTACACAGTGTAGCGGTATACTGTATATTGTGTGGCACAGTGTAGGCTATATGTGTATAACATAAACATATTTCACATGAGAACTTACAATTACTTGGCTTGGCCCTTGGGGATATCGGACACCACTTAAACACTTGGCTGGGGGGCTCGGCGGAGCTGATGTTGTGTTTTATCCTAATTAGAAAGATTTCATAATAAGGATTTGGAGAAGGGGCAGAGGAATAGCAGAGCAGGGAGAGGCTGGTGCTGAGACTGGTGCTCAGTAATGACAGCCCCCCCTTGTGCCAGTAATGACAGCCCCCATTATGTGCCAGTAATGACAGCCCCCCATCATGTGCCAGTAATGACAGTCCCCCCTTGTGCCAGTAATGACAGCCCCCATTATGTGCCAGTAATGACAGCCCCCCATTATGTGCCAGTAATGACAGCCCCCCCATTATGTGCCAGTAATGACAGCACCCCCCCATTATGTGCCAGTAGCCAGAGACCCCCATTATGTGCCAGTAGCCAAAGACCCCCATTATGTGCCAGTAGCCACCAGTATTGTACACAAAAAAAATAAACTCTTATACTTACCTCCTTGGCAGCGATGCGATGCAGGCCTCTTCCGGCCTGTGTCCCGCACTGTACGGCTCAGGCGGCGCGATGACGTCATCGCGCCGCCTGCGCCGGCCTCTGATAGGCTGCAGGCACTAGGCCGGCAGCCTATCAGAGCAAGGGAAAGGGACACGCCTCTCCCTCCCCTGCCTCAGCACAGTCAGGAAACCGTATCTTAGCTTGTCATTGTGGTAGACGATCATAAGGCGCATTACCACGACCCGGTACATTGTGCCGGTTCATTACTGGCACAATACAGTTTATTTTGAGACAACGCGTTTCGGGGTCTCGACGGCCCCTTTATCAAGTCTGTGTCACCCTAGTTTTTTGTGCAGCTGGGTGTGTACTGCCTGTTTTCTTCTAAAAAAGGCGCATGTCCGTACCTTAATTTTGCTCTTGTTACACTTTGAGTGAGTTTAGTGGTTCACCGCTACAGTCCTATGTGCGGCACGTGTAGAAAGGGCACGCAGGCAGAGTCAGGACGGCGATACAGATGACTATGGAAGCGTTCATCTTGCCCCTCCATGCGGACGCCCATGGCTCCTCCTTCACTCCCAGGGCTGGCACAGTAATGAGGGGTCCACAGGGTAATAGGAGTAGTCGTATTTGTCCTGTGGGCACACCCTGGATGTGGATTCTCCTGCCCAATAGAAGTTGGGGTGCCCTTGATGGTGAGGTGTGGAATAACAGGCATGAGACCAGAGTGTAGTTTGAACAAGGTTAACTGACAGTCTTTACTTGAATAGTAGATAGACAACATTTCCACACAAGATAGAGGTTAGAGATGAGCGAATTTCTAAAAAATTTGATTCGGTCGGTTCGACGAATTTTCCGAAAAGAATCAATGCGATCTGAATTTATTTGCGGTGAATAGCGTTAAAAAAATGCTATTTCCTGGCTGCAGAGAGCCTGTATAGTGGTGTAGGACACTGCCTTGCAGTAACACGCATAGGAAGTCTGCTGTGGTAGTGAAACAATACTGTGAGTCAGTATGACACACACATGAATGGCGTCGCTCTTAGTCTCTGCACACTTGAATTATTTGTTTTGGCCCTGTAACTGCCCAAATAAGTGAAGTGTGAACTCAGCCTTACAGGTCGATGTTAGCGCCAGGTATAAAGAAGCGTGCAGAGGCCCAAGATTCTACTGTAGCGTGAAAGAGCGCACTCCTTTTACACCGTCGTCAGCTGGTTCCACATATATGTCTACAGACCCTGTTCTATTAAACACTTATACAAGTAGAGCCCCCCTGACAGAGTGGAGAGGGTGTCAGCGGTAAGTTTGTGTTGACATCACAGATTATTTTGCCCTTCCTCTGATCCGTCAGAACAATAACCCCCCAAAAAATGGATCCTGTCTGTTGAGCTTCTGCCTTCACTCAGTCAGCATTTGGTCAGTAATCCATCAGTATTGCTAAAAGCAAAAAAAACAGGAGTGGATCCAAAACAGAGATGACACGTGAATGGAATATTTGCATGTCTTCTGTGTTTTGTACCCACTCCTGCTTTTGGCTACCAAATTATAAGCCAATTCTGATTGGACCATACAAGCCTTACAGCAGCTACACAGACAGGATCTGTTGTGCGTCTCATTTTTCCTTCCTTCTGACAGATCAGAAGAAGGGTCAAATAAATGATAATGTCAACCAGGCAAACAAGACAAAATAGTGGCCCAGTCATGGAGTAGAGAGGGTGGGAGAACAGCTTGAGTGGTCCACAGAGTGGCCCAATGACATAGTGTTGATTTAGCAGCAGCATGAGGAGGCCACAGTGTGGCAAGGTGACATAGTGTAAAGGTGGCAGCAGCATGAGGAGTCTACAGACTGGCAAGGTCACATAGTGTGGAGATGGCAGCATCAGCAGCATGAGGAGACCACAGAGTGGCACAATGACAGAGTGTGGAGGTGGCAGCAGCAGCATGAGGAGGCCACAGAGTGGCAAGATGACAGAGTGTGAAGGTGGCAGCAGCATGAGGAAAATACAGAGTGGCACAATGACAGAGTGTGGATGAGGCAGCAGCAGCATGAGGAGGCCACAGAGTGGCCCAATGACAGAGTGAGAGGTGGCAGCAGCATAAGGAAACCACAGAGTGGCACAATGACAGAGTATGGAGGTGTCAGCAGTAGCATGAGGAGGCCACAGACTGACAAGGTGACATAGTGTGAAGGTGGCAGCAGCAGAATGAGTCCTGAGTGGTGAGGTGGCAACAGCATCAGGAGACCACAGAGTGACCCGGTGACAGAGTGGGGAGGTGGGTTGCAATACTAGTACCCGCTGACAATGGTGGGTGTAAGAAGGAGCACTTGGCATCAGATATGTGGCATCAGGTGGGTGGCAGCATCAGAATAGTAGCTGAGGCAGGCAGCCAGAAGAAACCGGTCTCTTTTCAAGGTTTCGGTGAGGCAGCATGGATGATCTAATCTTATGCATCAGGCATTGGTGGGTGGAAATCCTTGCTGATCCACGTCTGATTAATCTTTACAAAGGTAAGTCTCTCCACATTTTGGGTGGATAGGCGACTTCTCCTTGGGGTAACTATGACCCACGCCACACTAAACACCCGCTCTGATGCCACACTACTGGCTGGGCAGGACAGTTTTTCCAGGGCAAACGCGGCCAGTTGTGGCCACAAATCCAGTTTGGCTACCCAGTAGTCCAGCGGATATTCTATGTGGGGTGGCAGGGTGCTGTCAAAGTATGCCATCTGGTTCAGGTTCTGCTCCAGATCTAGCTGCTGCTGCTGGTGAGTAGTTTCTTCACTAGGCGGGTTAAGAAAGCTGCTCCCTGCCTTCATCTCCATTGCCATTGTCACGGTGTGCCTAGGTCATCTGCCTTGTCTTCCTCATCTCCCTCTTGCTCCTCCGGCTGCTCCTCCTCTCCTGTCACCTGTGTAGAAAAACCACTAATTTCGGTACACATCGCTTGTGCTCCAATGTCCTACTCCTCCAGTTCAGCCCCTACAGGGCGCCACGTCTCCAGTCCCCTGACCAGCCAGATTTACCAGCATCTGTTCCAGGATATGAAGCAGTGGAATGATGTTCATCTCGTAGTCATGGCAACTGACAAAAACCGTGGAATACTCAAAGGGCCTGAGCAAACGGCAGGTGTCACGCATGAGCTGCTACTGGCTGACATCGAAGTTACACTGGGGAGTACTCCTGTCTGCTTGGATCATTAAGAAATCATTTATGGCCTTTCTCTGTTCTTATAGTCGGTCCAACATATGGAGGGTGGAATTTGTCACATATCAGCCTATGTTGGGGGACACCGTTCTGCCGCTGCAGGTCAAGAATGGTGTGCTTGGCGGTGTAGGAGTGGCTGAAGTGCATGCAAAGTTTCCTGGCCATTTTTACGATGTCTTGCAGATGGGTGAAAGACTTTTGGAACCGCTTTACAACCAGATTGAACACGTGCGCCGCGCAGGGCTCACCCCTTCTTGGCGCAGCGCCGACACCATGTTCTTCCTGTTGTCGGTCACCATGGTTCCAATTTTGAATTGTCAAGGAGAAAGCCAGGATTTGATTTCTTGATGAAGGACACGGAGCAGTTCCTCCCCTTTGTGACTCCGTTCGCCCAGGCATACAAGGTGTAGAACAGCGTGACACCTCCGTGCCTTGCACATGTGGTATGCTGGAGGAGCACTGTGAATTATCCCTGCAGTGCATATATTGTCCTTGATCGTAGTTACAGCTCCACACGTCGGCGCTGCCATGCACTTTGGCAAACACTGACAGGCTCAAGGACTGGCCCACCTTCTGTTCTACATATTTGTGCTGGGCTGGTGTTGCATTTTTGGCAAAGAAATTACGGCTTGGGACTCTCCACCTCGGCTTGGCACAAGCCATCAGTTCTCTGAAAGTGCAGAGTCCACCACTTGGAAATGGAGGGACTGCAGCACCAGCAACTTGGACAGGAGCTTGTTCAGCTTCTGCCACGTTGGATGAGTGCACGCATACTGTTGTCTCTTGGCAAATTTCTTCGTGATCGATTGCTGACGGAATGACTGACGAGAAGTAGAAGGGCAAGGAGCAGGAGCATCAGGACCGGTAGATGATGGGAAGGACAGACAGCTCCCTTTGGCTGAGGTGGTGGAGCCTTGACTGCCTGAAATCGGGTGATGCAGCGGTTGCTGCGGCAGGCTGGACCACCACATTGGAGTCACTGTTCTCCCAGGCCACTTTATGGTGACACTGCATATGTTGATGCAGGGTCATGGTGCCAACATTCGCACCCTGGACCGCTTCACCTTCTGCCCACCGATTTGTCAAATGCCCATGTAAGAGGCAGCCCAGAATCAACCAGCAGCATTTCCAGCACTTATATCTATGCAGACTGTCATGTTTCCCTCCGGCCACCAGAGGCCACTGTGACTGAACAGGAACCTAAGTTGTGCTGGCCAGAGGCTAAGAAAGAGTTAAGAAGTTTTTCCTGGGCTGTTCTAGAAGTTGCTGGGGCCTTGCTGAGATAACAGGGAGAGATGGACTGCTGAGAGGTAACAGTAAAAGACTGGAGCAGCAGGAGGCTATAATAGCTGAGTTTTCCCTGACAGCTGTGGAGCTGCACACAGTGGACTTCACTGTGTGTTCCAGAGGAGTAGGACCGTGTGTCAGAGACCAGTACAAGCCGGATCCTTCCTGCCAGAGCTGAAACTGGGTGAAAATTTGCATCTGCTGTGACCAGAGAGAGAAAGACAGACAAGCAAGCGACCGGACCTGGAGCCAGACTGCATTTTATTGGATCCAAGAGAATCTGCAGAACTGTGAGTGGCACCGGTGCTTATCTGTGATAGGTTATAGAGAAAGGGACTTTAGATCCGCTGTAGAAGCGGACCCTGAGTAGCAGGGGTAGATAGGAGTATATTAGCTGAATGTAGCCTGGACTCTGATGTGTTTGCTGCGGAACGCATTTATTCTAACTATTGTTCAAGTATTCTGTGTAAACCTGTTTATACTGTTAATCCGATTTTCTGGCAGTTACATCTGGTTCTTTAATAAAGCCAGTTTATCGTCAGTCTCCTTGTCCGCTGTACTGTACTTGAATCCTGCTTTGCGGTCTCTCCCTCCTCTAACCGCTACACCCATGTTCACCACCTCCGGCAGCTTAACAAAAAACTGCCACACCACCAAGTATATATTACCCCCAACACTCCACACTGACTGCTATTGCCGCTGCCTCCGTGAACCCCTGCACCACTACTTTCTGCACAGGTAGGCTTCTGTGAAGCGGAAGGTCTACCCCAGGCATGTTTGGCTCCCGACCTTCCACTGCTGCCACTCCCGGGCACGCTACCAACTTGCTGGCTCTGCTGCTGCCTCAGGTGCAAGTTGCCACCCTCTTCTCCCGATGATGAAGCCCCTTCGTCACCCATCTCCCACTGTCTGCACGTCACTGATGTCCTCCTCAACCGTCTCTGGGTCAGGAGCCTGACCACTCGCAACACCAGCTCCCACACCACTCTCCTCATCACTACTTGCCAGCCTATTGGAGGAAGCTGCGAATGTCTCCTCCACATATTGGCTTGCCAGTAGCTGCTGTCTTCTAGTAGCTCGTCCTCACTGTATAGTGGAGTTGAGCCCAAAGCATACAATACTTTTCTGGCTGAGGGAACAGAAAAGGACAGAGGCAGGTTGAGGACAGGTGAGGGCACATGGCCTGCTCCCGGGCCATGACAACTAAGGTTTGTGTCTGACGAACCCACTGACTCTTGGCTGGGGATGTCTGATGTCACTTGCGATGAAGTCGAAGATCGAGTCAACTATTCAAGAACCGCTGGGTTGCTGGTCAAGACACGACCGCTAACTGACGCCGGGAGCTCAGGCTTCTCAAAGTGACCCCTGCTGCCACACCCTATTACTCTGCTGCGACCTATGCCTGCGCCAGAAACATTTAGGCCTCTGCCCCTCCCCTGTGCATGGCCTGTCACTTCTCTGTCTGACATCCTTTTAGATCAAATAAGTAAATAAAAAGGAAATTAATACACCCCAAAAAAGGCTATAATTTTGTCACTTCACCACTCAACAGCAAATAATACTTTGTTTGCCACTAATATACACCAAAAAAGGCTTTAGAACATATAACTGCACCGCTGAACGGCAAATAATACTTTTTTTGTGGAACTAATACATGCCAAAAAAGGCTTTAGAACATATAACTGCACCGCTGAACGTCAAATAATACTTTGTTTTTGCCACTAATACACGACAAGAAAGGCTTTAGAACATATAACTGCACCGCTGAACGGCAAATAAGCCCTTTTTTCCCCCACTAATACACGCCAAAAAAGGCTTTAGAACATATAACTGCGCCGCACAAGGGCTAATAAGACGTAGAAATATTTCCTAGTAGTGATGGACGAACATTGGCCAGAACGATTCGCGAACGCAATCAAATGTTCACAAAAACCGCAAGTTCACGGCAGGCCCCATTCACTTTATTGGCAGGAGAACCTGAAAACCTTCAGGTCATATTTTCAGCCACCAAATACTTACTAGAAGTGCACAAACCGTCCCACAACATGGAAAGTAACATACCAGAGGGGGATCAATGGCAAAAATTCCCACAAAAAATACGTATTTTAATCAGGGGCCATTTTTATGCGTCTTAAAAGGAAACTGTCAAAAATGTGCCCTGCTGGAGCCTAGAAAAATTATATTTTAGGCCACGGGAGTACAGGCCCCAAACATTATGCATTCACCGTACAGAAAACATCAAGTGATTATGTGGCTGGAGGTATATTAGACGGTCATTGGATAACAATTTTACTTCAGGCCAATGGAGTACAGGCCCCAAAAATTATTCATTCACCATACAGAAAAGAACAATTGATAATGTGGCTGGAGGTATATTTAGGTGGTCACCGTATAACAATTTTACTGTTGGCCAGTTAGATTACAGGCCCCAAAACGTATGCATTCACCGTACAGAAAAGATCAAGTGATTATTTGGCTGGAGGTATATTAGACGGTCATTGGATATCAATTTTAATGCAGGCCAGTGGAGTACAGGCCCCAAACATTAGGCATTCACCGGACAGAAAACATCAAGTGATTATGTGGCTGGAGGTATATTTGACGGTCATTGGACATCAATTTTACTTCAGGCCAGTGGACTACAGGCCCCAAAAATTATTCATTCACCGTACAGAAAAGAACAAGTGATAATGTGGCTGGAAGTACATTAGGCGGTCACCGTATAACAAATTTACTGTTGGTCAGTTAGATTACAGGCCCCAAACATTAGGCATTCACCATACAGAAAACATCAAGTGATTATGTGGCTGGAGGTATATTAGACGGTCATTGATATCAATTTTACTGCAGGTCAGTAAAAATACATGTTAAATACATATATTTAAAAGAACTAAAAATATAAAATTGGATTAAAAACATGGCTAACGAAAAAACAAATGATAATAGTTGAAATTCGATAACACGTGGTCGTCACAGGTGTTCAATTACTCCGTGGCCCCAAACATTAGGCATTCACCCTACAGAAAAGGCCTTTTATGCCGCTGTATTTACATAAGACAAGGACCATTATTTGTTCTGGATGGTGGCGGATATCTGTGGGCTGGCATGAGGAAATTCAATTAAACGTGGTCATCACAGGTGTTGAATTCCTCCTAGATCCATGCCTCATTTATTTTTAGAAAAGTGAGGCAGTCCACAATATTGTGAGCTAGGCAAGTGCGCTTATCGGTCACGATCCCCCCTGCTGTGGTGAACGTCCTTTCGGACAGGACACTCGACAAGGTTCAAGCAAAGAATTCCACGGCAAATTGTGCCAGCTCTGGCCACAGGTCAAGCCTGCACACCCAGTAGTCAAGGGGTTCCTCGCTTCTCAGAGCGTCCACATTGGGCGTTAACCCAATGTAGTCGGACACCTGTTGGTCTAAGCGTTCCCTGAGGCTGGATCCGGAGGGCGGCTGTCGATGGGTTGGCTGCAAGAATGATCTCATATCCGAAGTGACCAACACATCTTCAAACCGCCCTTTTCTTGCATGCGCTGTAGGATTGGTACCCGCAACTGTTTCTCTGTGGGTGGAAATTCCTCTGGAAGCGCCCGCAACAGCAGAATGCAGCATCTCTCGAAGAAAGGCCTGGAAATGCTGCATTCTGACAGCCCTCTGTGATGCTGGTAACATGTCTGTCATTTTGTGTTTGTACCGGGGGTCTAAGTACACTGCCACCCAGTATTGGTCCTTGCCCTTTATGCTTTTTATACGGGGGTCCCTCTTCAAACACTGGAGCATGAAGGCCCCTATTTACACTAAATTGGAAGCGGTGGAGCAACCTGGCTCCTGATCATCGCCCAGGAGAATAGAAACATAGAATGTGTCGGCAGATAAGAACCATTTTGCCCATCTAGTCTGCCCAATATACTAAGTACTATGGATAGCCCCTGGCCCTATCTTATATGAAGGATGGCCTTATGCCTATCCCATGCATGCTTAAACTCCTTCACTGTATTTGCAGCTACCACTTCTGCAGGAAGGCTATTCCATGCATCCACTACTCTCTCAGTAAAGTAATACTTCCTGATATTACTTTTAAACCTTTGCCCCTCTAATTTAAAACTGTGTCCTCTTGTAGCAGTTTTTCTTCTTTTAAATATTCCCTCCTCTTTTACCTTGTTGATTCCCTTTATGTATTTGAAAAAGTTTCTATCATATCCCCTCTGTCTCATCTTTCTTCCAAGCTATACATGTTAAGGTCCTTTAATCTTTCCTGGTAAGTTTTATCCTGCAATCCATGTACCAGTTTAGTAGCTCTTCCCTGAACTCTCTCCAAAGTATCAATATCCTTCTGGAGATATGGTCTCCAGTACTGAGCACAATACTCCAAATGAGGTCTCACTAGTGCTCTGTAGAGCGGCATGAGCATCTCCCTCTTTCTACTAGTAATGCCTCTCCCTATACACCCAAGCATTCTGCTAGCATTTCCTGCTGCTCTATGACATTGGCTGCCTACCTTTAAGTCTTCTAAAATAATGACCCCTAAATCCCTTTCCTCAGATACTGAGGTTAGGACTGTATCACTGATTTTACATTCTGCTCTTGGGTTTTTAAGCCCCAGGTGTATTATTTTGCACTTATCCACATTAAATTTTAGTTGCCAGATTTTTGACCATTCCTCTAGTTTTCCTAAATACTTTTCCATTTGGTGTATCCCTCCAGGAACATCAACCCTGTTACAAATCTTTGTGTCATCAGCAAAAAGACACACCTTACCATCGAGGCCTTCTGCAATTTCGCTGATAAAGATATTAAACAATATGGGTCCCAGAATAGATCCCTGAGGTACCCCACTGGTAACAAGACCTTGGTCTGAATCTACTCCATTGACTACATTGACTACAACCCTCTGTTGCCTGTCCCTCAGCCACTGCCTAATCCATTCAACAATATGGGAGTCCAAGCCCAAAGACTGCAATTTATTGATAAGCCTTCTGTGTGGGACAGTATCGAAAGCCTTACTGAAGTCTAGATAAGCGAGTTTACTGCACCTCCGCCATCTATTGTTTTAGTCACCCAATCAAAAAAATCAATAAGATTAGTTTGACATGATCTCCCTGAAGTAAACCCATGCTGTTTTTCATCTTTCAATCCATGGGATTTTAGATGTTCCACAATCCTCTCCTTAAGTATGGTTTCCATTAATGTCCCCACTTTTGATGTCAGGCTTACTGGCCTATAGTTGCCCGATTCCTCCCTACTACCTTTCTTGTGAATCGGCACAACATTTGCTAATTTCCAATCTTCTGGGATGACTCCTGTTGCCAGTGATTGGTTAAATAAATCTGTTAATGGTTTTGCTAGTTCACCGCTGTGCTCTTTTAATAGCTTTGGGTGTATCCCATCAGGCCCCTGTGACTTATTTGTATTGATTTTAGACAGCTGACTTAGAACCTCTTCCTCTGTAAAGACACATGCATCAAAAGATTCATTAGTCTTCTTTCCTAACTGAGGTCCTTTTCCTTCATTTTCCTTCGTAAAGACTGAACAGAAGTATTCATTGAGGCAGTCAGCTAGTTCTTTATCTTCTTCCATATACCTTCCTTCTTTTGTTTTTAATTTTGTAATTCCTTGTTTTAGTTTCCTTTTTTCATTTATGTATCTGAAGAATGCCTTATTGCCTTTTTTCCCTGACTGAGCTAATTTCTCTTCTGCCTGTGCTTTAGAAGCTCTTATAACTTGTTTGGCCTCTCTCTGCCTAATCTTGTAAATTAGCCTGTCATCCTCGTTTTTGTTTTTTTTATAATTCCTAAATGCTATCTTTTTGTTTTTAATGATTTTGGCCACTTCTGCTGACTACCACAGTGGTCTTTTCCTTTTTTTGCTTTTACTGACAAGCCTAATGCAATTTTCTGTTGCCTTTAATAGTGCCTCTTTTAAGTAGTCCCATTTCTCCTGGACTCCAATGAAACTGTTCCAATCTGATAGGGACTCGTATACCACTAATCTAATTTTAGAAAAGTCAGTTTTTCTAAAATCTAAAACTTTTGTTTTTGTGTGGTGTGACTCAGTCACTGTACTTATAGTAAACCACACTGACTGGTGATCACTAGATCCCAAGCTTTCCCCTACAGTAATATCATATACCAAATTCCCATTTGTGAATACTAAATCTAAAATGGCCTCCTTCCGGGTTGGCTCCTCAACTACTTGCTGTAGAGATAATCCCAGTAGGGAATTTAGAATATCTGTGCTCCTGGCAGAACTAGCTATTTTGGTTTTCCAGTTTACATCAGGAAGATTGAAGTCTCCCATAATGATAACTTCCCCCTTCAATGTCATTTTAGCTATTTCCTCAACTAGTAGATCATCTAATTCTTTGACTTGGCTAGGTGGTCTATATATCACACCTACACGAGTTACCTTATGATTATCAAGCTGCAAGGTAACCCAAACTGACTCTAAATTGTTCTCGCTAACTTGTATCAAATTAGATTTTATGCTGTCTTTCACATACAGGGCCACCCCTCCCCCTTCTTGCCTTCTCTGTCTTTCCTGTATAGAGAGAACCCTGGTATTGATATATCCCAGTCATTACTCCCCTTGAACCACGTCTCAGTAACAGCCACTACATCTATATTCTCAGATGCCATTATAGCCTCAAGTTCATTGATCTTATTCCCTAAACTGCGAGCATTTGTAGATAAGAATCTGAGCTTGTCATTTCTTAACCTTTGTGCTACTGGCATCTTCTGGCATTGTTCCGGGGGGCAGTCGGACTGCTGGATTATCACTCTTTTGCCCCCCTTTCCTAGTTTAAATGCTCCTTAGCAAATACTTGGAACTGTTCACCGAGGACATTCGTTCCTTTGAGAGAAAGATGCAAACCATCTTTCTTGTACAGTTCTTTTCCATTCCAACAAGAGCTAACATGAGACACAAAGCCAAACCCTTGGTTCCGACACCATTCACCAAGCCATACATTGAATTCCTTAATGCGCATCTTCCTGTCATGCTGAAGGTTATGCACAGGCAAAACTGCAGAGAATGAAACAGTTGATGCAACCTCCCGTATATCCTTTCCAAGTGTGTGAAAAGCTTCTTTCACCTTTGAAATGTCGTCCTTGGTCTCCACGGACGACACCAGGGATCCCAGAAAAGTTTAAAGCCTGCTCTTCTTGCTCCTGCTCCTCTTCCTCCTCCTCCCTCCAGGCACCATCCTCCTCTGACTCTTCAAACTCCTGCTGACTTGTCTCAGATGGAGTAGCCACCCCTGGGAATTCATTCAGCATTGCAACTTCCTCATCTTCCTGCTCCTGCTCCTTGACGGCTTGATCAATGACATGACACAATGCACAATCCAGAAAGAAGGCGTAAGGTACGATGTCACTGATGGCGCCCTGGCTGTGACTGACCAGTTTGGTGATCTCATCAAATGGCCGCATAAGTCTGCATGTGTCGCGCATGAGCAGCCACTGGTGCAGTGAAAAAAAAAAACGAGCTCCCCAGAACCTGTCCTGCGCAGAGTTCGTACAAGTACGGCACGTTTATGCTGGAGCAGCCTATCAAGAATATACAAAGTGGAGTTCCAGCGCGTCGGGCAGTCACAAATCAGACGTCTGACGGGCAAGTGGTGTCGCCGCTGAACGTCAGCAAGGTGAGCCATGGCCGTGTAAGATCTTCTAAAATGGCCAGAGATTTTCTTGGCCTGCCGTAAGATGTCCTGCACCCCGGGGTATTTGGCAACGAATCGCTGCACAACTAAGTTCAGGATGTGTGCCATGCACGGCACGTGTGTTGCCCTGTTTCAGAACACTCAGCAGATTGGCATCGTTGTCGCACACCACTTTACCAACTGTCAAATTGAGTGGGGTTAGCCACTGATTGGCCTGTGACTGCAGAGCTGAAAGGAGTGCAGGACCTGTGTGGCTCTTGGCTTCTAGGCACAACAGCCGCAGCACAGCATGGCAACGTCTCACCTGGCATGTTGAATAGGTTCTGGGGAGCTTGGGGGGTGCAGCGGAAGAGGCGGTATCAGTGGAAAAGGAGGAGTCAGCCGAGGAGGAGATGGAGGATGAAGTAGGAGGATGAGAAGAAGAGGCAGGCCTGCATGCAATCCGTGGCAGTAACACCAAATCCACGTGGGTGCCAAGGGTTGCATGCTTGATAGCCATCAGAAGGTTCGCCCAGTGGGCAGTAAAAGTTATTTACCTTCCCTGCCCATGTTTGCTAGACCACGTGTCTGTGGTCAGATGTATCTTGGCACCGACATTGTGTGCCAGAGATACATTCACTTGCCGCTGAACATGGCCATATAGCTCTGGGATGCCCTTCTGGGAGAAAAATTTCCATCCGGGGACCTTCCATTGCGGTGTGCCAATGGCGACAAATTTTCTAAAGGCCTCCGAGTCTACCAGCCGTTGGGCTAGAGGGTTATCGGTCGTCTTCAACATTTTACATTAAAACATTTGGGCCACGAAAGCCTGCCTTTTGCCAGATGAACACGACTACGGCACGGTGGAAGGTGGAGTGGAGGACAAATGGGAGGAGAAGGAGAAGCGGCAGGACGTGGATTGCCGTGAGTGTGGCTTTGTGGGTTCTGACGGTGTTTCTCCCACTGGGCTCGTGGATGGGAGGCCAGGTGCCTTCTTAAGGTGGTCATCCCTAGGTGAGTGTTGGGCTTACCGTGACTTATGCGTTGACAGCACAGGCTGCAGATGGCAACACTATTGTCAGAAGCTGACAAGTTAAAAAAGCCAACACTGCGGAGCCATGTGCTGGAAGCTGGCGTATCGCAGGCCTCAACCAATATTTTGTGGAAGCCGGTATATCAATACCCTCTATCAGTATTTTGTGGAAACAGGTATATAGAACTCAATAATGAGTATTTGCTGTAAGACGGTAAATCCATCCCCTTAATCAATATTAGGTGGAAGTTGGTATATCGCAGGCCTCAATCAATATTTTGTGAAAGCCAGTATATCAATCACCTCTATTAGTATTTTGTGGAAACAGGTATGAAGAACCCAATAATGAGAATTTGCTGGAAGCCGGTAAATCAAACCCCTTAATCAATATTTGGTGGAAGCTGGTGTATCGCAGGCCTCAATCAATATTTGATGGAAGCCGGCATATCAATACCGTGTAAAAGTATTTTGTGGCAACAGGGCAACAGGTATATAGAACCCAATAATAAGTATTTGCTGGAAGCCGGTGAATCAAACCCCTTAGTCAATATTTGGTGGAAGCTGGTGTATCGCAGACCTCAATCAATATTTGTTGGAAGCTGGTATATCAATCCACTCTATCAGTATTTTGTGGAAACAGGTATATAGAACCCAATAATGAGTATTTGCTGGAAGCCGGTAAATCAAACCCCTTAATCCCTTAGGAATGGGGCTCATTTTCACCTTAAGGACCAGGCCATTTTTTACAAATCTGACCAGTGTCGCTTTATGTGGTGATAACTTTAAAACGCTTTTACTTATCCAGGCCATTCTGAGATTGTTTTTTCGTCACATATTGTACTTCATGACACTGGTAAAATGAAGTAAAAAAATATAATTTTTATTTATAAAAAAATATCAAATTTCCAAGTTTCAATTTCTCTACTTCTACAATACATAGTAATACCTACAAAAATAGTTATTACTTTACATTCCCCATATGTCTACTTCATGTTTAGATCATTTTGGGAATGCCATTTTAGTTTTTGGGGACGTTACAAAGCTTAGAAGTTTAGAAGCAAATCTTGAAATTTTTCAGAAATTTTCAAAAACCAAATTTTTAGGGACCAGTTCAGGTCTGAAGTCACTTTGTGAGGCTTACGTAATAGAAACCACCCAAAAATGACCCCATTCTAGAAACTACACCCCTCAAGGTATTCAAAACTGATTTTACCAACATCGTTAACCCCTTAGGTATTCCACAAGAGTTAATGGAAAATGGAGATAAAATTTCCGAATTTAGATTTTTTGGCAAATTTTCCATTTTAATCCATTTAATCCAAATGCTATATTTATTGCCCCGATTCTGTAGTTTGCAGAAACACCCCATATGTGGCCGTAAACTACTGTACATGCACACAGTAGGGCGTAGATGGAAAGGTGCGCCGTGTGGTTTCTGGAAGGCAGATTTTGCTGGACTGGTTTATTTACACCATGTCCCATTTGAAGCCCCCCTGATGCATCCCTAGAGTCGAAACTCCATAAAAGTGACCCCATCTGAGAAACTACACCCCTCAAGGTATCCAAAACTGATTGTACAAACTTTGTTAACCCTTTAGGTGTTGCACAAGAGTTATTGGCAAATGGAGATGAAATTTGAGAATTTAAATTTTTGGGTAAATTTTCTATTTTAATCCATTTTTTCTAGTAACAAATCAAGGGTTAACAGCCAAACAAAATGCTATATTTATTGCCCCAATTCTGTAGTTTGCAGAAACACCCCATATGTGGCCGTAAACTACTGTACGGGCACACAGTAGGACGTAGAGGGAAAGGTGCGCCGTGTGGTTTTTGGAAGGCTGATTTTGCTGGACTGGTTTATTTACACTATGTCCCATTTGAAGCCCCCCTGATGCACCCCTGGAGTAGAAACTCCATAAAAGTGACCCCATTTTGGAAACTACGGGATAAGGTGGCAGTTTTTTGGGACTATTTTTAGGGTACATATGAATTTTGGTTTATCTATATTACATAATTGTGAGGCAAGGTTACCAAAAATAGAAATTTTGAAATTTCATCTCCATTTGCCATAAATTGTTGAGGAACACCTAAAGGGTTAATAGAGTTTGTAAAATCAGTTTTAAATACCTTGCGGGGTGTAGTTTCTTAGATGGGGGTCACTTTTATGGAGTTTCTACTCTAGGGGTGCATCAGGGGGGCTTCAAATGGGACATGGTGCCAAAAAAAAGGCCATCAAAATCTGCTTTCCAGAAACCATACGGCGTTCCTGTCCTTCTGCTCCCTGTCGTTTAGTCATACAGCAGTTTACAACCACATATGTGGTGTTTCTGTAAACTGCAGAATCAGGGTAATAAATATTAAGTTTTGTTTGGCTGTTAACCCTTTCTTTGTTACTGGCAAAAAAAACAGATTAAAATGGAAAATTTGCCAAAAAATTGCTGTTTTGGCACTGTTTTATTTAATTTTTTACCGTGTTCATCTGAGGGGTTAGGTCATGGGGTATTTTTATAGAGCAGATTCTTACGGACGCGGCGATACCTAATATGTCTACTTTTTTTAAAATTTATTTATGTTTTACACTATATTATCTTTTTATAAACAAAAAAAAAAAACATTTTAGTATCTCCATAGTCTAAGAGTCATTTTTTTTTTTTTTTTTTAGCCGATTATCTTAGGTAGGGGCTCATTTTTTGCGGGATGAGAGGACAGTTTCATTGGCACTATTTTGGGGGGCATATGACTTTTTGTTCGCTTGCTATTACAATTTTTGTGATGTAAGGTGACAAAAAAATACCTTTTTTTTGCACAGTTAATTTTATTTTTTTGACCGTGTTCATCTGAGGGGTTAGGTCATGTTTGTTTATAGAGCAGATTCTTACGGACGTGGCGATACCTAATATGTTTACTTGTTTTATTTATTTTAGTTTTACTAAATAATATTTTTGAATTTTTTTTTCTAGGTTTAGTGTCTCAAGTCTGAGAACCACAGTTTTTTATCCGATTGTCAGTGGCTAAATTGGGGAAGGGGAATATAAATTTAATACTCCATGTGGTACTCCCTGAAGTAACCGGCAATGCAGAGGCACGTGTCACACTGAGTAGTGGTGTCTTTCCGTATCCCCCTCCTGTGACACACTCTGCACTTTTTTTGGGTCCGTCCCTTCTTTCCAGTATGGGGGACCACACCTGGAAAGTGTTGGCCAGGGACGATCCGGGCGCTCCAGTTCCTGAGGTACTCCGGCCTGCTCTTTCCCGGTCAGAAAAGATCAGGGCCTTGAGGACTGCCTTATAGAACTGAAGGAATGTCCCTGTGTTGCCAGCGTTCCTGGACAGCACAAAAGAGTTGTACAAGGCAACCTGTACCAAGTAGACCGCATCTTTTTTGTACCATGCCCGGGTTTTGCACATGGCATTATATGGCTTGAGGAATTGATCAGAGAGATGAACTCCTCCCATATACCGATTGTAGTCAACGATACAATCGGGCTTGAGGACCGTTGCCGCGGTACCTCGCACAGGGACAGGGGTGATGCCGTTATCGTGAATTGTGGACAGTAAAAGGACATCCCTCTTGTCCTTATATCTGACCAGCAACAGGTTTCCACTGGTAAGGGCATGGGTTACACTCCTTGGGATAGGTACCTGGAGGTGGTGGGTAGGGAGGCCGCGTTGATTTTTCCGCACGGTCCCACAAGCGGACGTGGATCTGACGGTGAGGGACTGGAACAAGGGGATACTAGTATAAAAGTTATCCACGTACAGGTGGTAACCCTTATCTAGCAGTGGGTGCATAAGGTCCCACACAAGTTTCCCGCTAACACCCAGAGTGGGGGGACATTCTGGGGGTTGAATACGTGAATCTCACCCCTCGTACACACAAAACTTGTAAGTGTACCCTGAGGTACTCTCACAAAGTTTGTACAGCTTCACGCCATACCTCTCCCGCTTTGAGGGAACATATTGGCGGAAAATGAGTCTCCCCTTGAAAGCAGTGAGAGACTCATCAACCGCGACCTCCCTTCCAGGTACATAGGCCTGCACAAATTTGGCCCCAAAGTGATCGATGACCGACCTGATTTTGTACAGGCGGTCATAGGCAGGATCACCTTGGGGGGGACATGCTGCATTATATGCATAATGCAGGCATTTCCGGATGCCGTCAAACCGGGTACGTGTCATGGCCGTACTGTAAAGTGAGGTCTGGTAGAGGACGTCCCCACTCCAGTAATGCCTGACACTATGTTTTTTGACTAGGCCCATGTGCAGCACGAGGCCCCAAAACGTCCTCATCTCGGCTGCACTGACCTGAGTCCAGCCACCGGCCCTAGCCAAAAAGGAGCCCGGGTGTTGAGCAACGAAATGTTGGGCATACAGGTTCGTCTGCTCCACCATCAGGTTTACAAAGTGGTCACTGAAAAAAAGACTAAAGTAGTCGTGTTCAGTGAAGCCCATTGTGGAAATCTGTATTCCTGGTTGGGTTACAAAATCAGGAATCGCGGCCTCAAAATGCTCTGGGGTACACCAGACAAGTTCACCGACAGGGGGCTCCGGTGGACTTAACTGGTGGGCCGGAAAACTAGTACGAGCCCCAGAGCTGCTCGTACTAGTGTGGGCCACAGGGTCCCTACCATGGCGGTCCCCTTGCTCCGTCTGGCGGCGTCTCCGTCGCATTGGGGGCTCATCATCATCGCTAGATGATGAGGAGGACGCGGATGACAAAAGAAAAGTGGGGTCATCCTCGTCCTCACTGGGGCTCTCGGACTCGGAGGCAAGCTGGGCGTCTGCCTCCTCGGCCTAGAACATCCGGCGGGCCATAGGGGAGTGTGTGCGTGTTAAACTTTATTTGAATTGCGTGTGTGTGGCGGCACGGGTGTTCACGAACTTACCCTAAACCTAACAGACAAAAAATAATAATAATTAACAAAAAAAAGGGCAAAAAATGTGAAAAATAAAAAATTCTAACTCACTGATCAGCCAACCAAAGCTGATCAGCGGTGGGGTGTGCGATGCGCTAACAGTGGCCGGATGCTAAGAGTGCCGGCCACAGTCAGCGCACGCAGAAAAAAACAAAAACTGCTTGCGCCCCAAATTTTTTTTTTGGGGGGGGCAGGGGGGCAAGCTGCAGCACCCCTGGGGGGGTCTAGGGTCACACAGCTGTGCTGTGGACCCCAGACACCCAATTTAGGGTGATGCAATCAAAAACTTTCACTTCCACTAACTTTCCCTGAATATCCCAGTCTAACCTAACCTGTCCCTAACCTTTCCCTAAATACCTTGCAGGTGGTGCACAGATGGGGGTGCTGGGCACAGATGGTGGTGCTGGGGCACAGATGGTGGTGCTGGGGCACAGATGGAGGTGCTGGGTGATGATCTCTGCAGATCAACGTGCAGCGCTCCTCTCCTCCTCCTTTTGTGTCCAGGAGACGAGGAGAGGAGCGCTGCTGTAATTTGAACTGCCCGCCCGCCCGGCCGACCAATGAGAGCCGATCCTGAGAGGTGATGTCACCATCACCTCTCAGGATCGCAGGATGGTGATTGGTGGTGTATTATCACACCACCGATCACCATCCTGTTCCGGGTTATAGGGTCCCCAGAGACCCAAATAACCCGGAAACGCAGCAAATCGCAGGTCTGAATTGAGCTGCAGTTTGCTGCGATCGGCGACGGGGGGGGGGGGGGGGGGTCACAGAACCCCCCGGCGCATTGTACCAGGGTGCCTGCTCAATGATTTGAGCAGACACCCAGTTCCGATCACCGCCCGCCGTGCGGCAGTGATCGAAACTACTCAGGACGTACAGGTACGCCCTGTGTCCTTAAGTACCAGGACATCAGGGCGTACCTGTACGCCCTATGTCCGGAACAGGCTAATCAATATTTGGTGGAAGCTGGTGTATCGCAGGCCTCAATCAATATTTTGTGGAAGCTGGTATATCAATCCACTCTATCAGCATTTTGTGGAAATAGGTACAGTGGATAGAAAAAGTCTACACACCCCTGTTAAAATGTCTGGTTTCTGTTATGTAAAAAATGAGACAAAGATAAATAATTTCAGAACTTTTTCCACATTTAATGTGACTTATAAACTGTACAACTCAATTGAAAAACAAACTGAAATCTTTTAGGTAGAGGGAAGAAAAAATATAAAAATAAAATAATATGGTTGCATAAGTGTGCACACCCTTAAAAAAAACTTTGTTGAAGCACCTTTTGATTTTATTACAGCACTCAGTCTTTTTGGGTATGAGTCTATCAGCATGGCACATTTTGACTTGGCAAGATTTGCCCACTTTTCTTTGCAAAAACACTCCAAATCTGTCAGATTGCGAGGGCAACTCCTGTGCACAGCGCTCTTCAGATCACCCCACAGATTTTCAATCGGATTCAGGTCTGGGCTCTGGCTGGGCCATTCCAAAACTTTAATCTTATTCTGGTGAAGCCATTCCTTTGTTGATTTGGATGTATGCTTTGGGTTGTTGTCATGCTGAAAGATAAAGTTCCTCTTCATGTTTAGCTATCTAGCAGAAGCCTGAAGGTTTTGTGCCAATATTGACTGGTATTTGGAACTATTCATAATTCCCTGTAGCTTAACTAAGGCCCCAGTTCCAGCTGAAGAAAAACAGCCCCAAAGCATGATGCTGCCACCACCATGCTTCACTGTGGGTATGGTGTTCTTTTGGTGATGTGTAGTGTTGTTTTTGCGCCAAATATATCTTTTGGAATTATGGCCAAAAAGTTCAACCTTGGTTTCATCAGACCATAACACCTTTTCCCACATGCTTTTGGGAGACTTCAGATTTGTTTTTGCAAAATGTAGCCTGGCCTGGATGTTTTTCTTCGTAAGAAAAGGCTTTCGTCTTGCCACTCTACCCCACAGCCCAGACATATGAAGAATATGGGAGATTGTTGTCACATGTACCACACAGCCAGTACTTGCCAGATATTCCTGCAGCTCTTTTAATGTTGCTGTAGGCCTCTTGTTAGCCTTCCAGACCAGTTTTCTTCTCGTCTTTTCATCAATTTTGGAGGGACGTCCAGTTCTTGGTAATGTCACTGTTGTGCCATATTTTCTCCACTTGATGATGACTGTATAAATTATGAGTTTATTGATATTTTAAACATTAAAATTCTCATTTTTACACATAAATAAAAGAAAAAAATCATATGCTAAGGACTGTCTTCACTGTGTTCCATGGTATATCTAATGCCTTGGAAATTCTTTTGTACCCTTCTCCTGACTGATACCTTTTAACAATGAGATCCCTCTGATGCTTTGGAAGTTCTCTGTGGACCATGGCTTTTGCTGTGGGATGCGACTAAGAAAATTTTAGGAAAGACCAACTAGAGCAGCTGAACTTTATTTGGGGTTAATCAGAGGCACTTTAAATGATGGCAGGTGTATGTTGACTCCTATTTAACATGATTTTAAATGTGATTGCTTAATTCTGAACACAGCTACATCCCCAGTTATACGAGGGTGTGCACACTTATGCAACCACATTATTTTATGTTTTTTTTTTTTTCTTCACTCCACCTAAAAGATTTCAGTTTGTTTTTCAATTGAGTTGTACAGTTTATAGGTCACATTAAAGGTGGAAAAAGTTCTGAAATGATTTCTCTTTGTCTCATTTTTTTACATCACAGAAACCTGACATTTTAACAGGGGTGTGTAGACTTTTTATATCCACTGTATATAGAACTCAATAATGAGTATTTGCTGGAAGGCGGTAAATCAAATCCCTTAATCAATATTTGTTGGAAGCTGGTGTATCGCAGGCCTCAATCAATATTTGGTGGAAGCCGGTATATCAATACCCTCTATCAGTATTTTGTGGAAACAGGTATATAGAACCCAATAATGAGTATTTGCTGGAAGCCGGTAAATCAATCCCCTTAATCAATATTTGGTGGAAGCTGGTGTATCGCAGGCCTCAATCTATATTTTGTGGAAGCTGGAATATCAATCACCTCTATCAGTATTTTGTGGAAACAGTCTGTCCCTGCTCCACACTCCAGAATGTAAAATGGCTGCCAGATGGGGTTTATTTAGAGCGCAGGGGTTGTGTCCATGTGCTGAAACGTCTCAATTGGCTGTCCTGTCCCACCTGATGGATGTGTCATGGGTCAAAGATTTGCACAATGCAAAGAATATGGCGCCGGCGGACATCGCCATATGCTCGCCTGTTCGGCGAACGATCTAAGTTTACCACAAAACGACCACCGGGCGATCCGCAAGGCCATCTCTATTTTCTAGTAATACCCCTGTTAATGGCTGTATCACACAACACTTGCACCCCAATAAAGAGAACGGTTTACTGGAATTACAGAGGTATCATCTATTGCAAAACTGAAAGCAGCAGTATAATTGCAATTTGTATCCCCAGTCAGTGCAGCAAGGTGTAATAGGATTGTTCCTATTACACAGGCTGTACACTCCCCTATTGGACCCTGTTCTGCTTCAATGCTGTGGAATAATTCCTTCCTATCCTTTCCCTACACTTCTAATGCTCTTTCCCTGAACTTCTATTCAGCAAAATAAAAGTTTTCAAGTCTTTCCTAGCACTGTCCCTAGCGCCTGCTGACATCTCTCCCTGCACTAAGTACACTGGAAAATGGCTGAATCCAAGATGGCTGAGGCTATTTATAGCGCTGTGACATCACAGGGCTGGCTGGCTGCTGATTGGCTGCATGCATGGCATTGTGGGGGGTCCCTAGTTCCCAGAGTTCTTTGCTCCATGTCCTAACATGTGCAGCAGCCATTTTAGGAGAAAATGCGATTCGTTATCACAAAGCGAGTATTATGAGGTCTACTTGCTGTAGAGATGCATTACCCTCACAGACTAAATCCCGCACTTCCCTTTCATCATGGCTAATGTACAAAAGGATCTTCTGTACTGGCAAATTTTTCGGAGATTTGGACAGCAGCCAGTTACCCGTATGCTATCTGAACAACCGAGAAGGAGGAGGCAGTGGGTTCATCCCATTGTCTCTCAGCGCCTACAGAGGGGCCACTTTCATACTTTATACTTTGACTTGCGGCAGCACCCTGATAAATTTCAGGGTTGCTGCTGTATGTCAGTTGGTACATTTGATATGTTGCTTGCGTCTCTACGTTCTGGACTTACTTTCCAGGACACAAACATGAGGCACAGCATTTCACCTGAAGAAAAAATTTCCAGTCACGTTGAGGTAAGGTTATTTGTCTAGCCTTAATTTAAACTTAAATGTGATTTTTCTAGCTTTCAGCAACTAATAATTGTATTTTTTCTCTTCACAGGTTCCTTGCCACTGGGAACTCTTATGCTTCATTTTATTATGAGTATCTGCTGGGAATCTCAACGATATCTTGGATCATCTGTCACACATGTCAACTTATCTGTCAGCGACTCAGAGATGCGGTGATGCCCCAACCCAAGGCAGAAGATTGGCTTAGAATTGCTGATGGGTTTTATCAATCTGCACAGTTTCCGGACTGCATAGGGGGCATTGGATGGCAAGCACATTCGTGTAAATATGGAAGCACAGCTGACGCCCACATCTTCTGTTCTTCTAGAATGGGTAAACGGCTTCGCGCCAACCAACTTGCCTTGCCAGAGCTCAGACGGCTATCAAATTCTTCTGCTTCTGCTTCAGCTGCTCCATTTGTAATCGTGGCAGATGAAGGGTTTGAATTATCTCTACATGTAATGCAAGCCTTTCCCCTATGCGATTTGGATGACCGGAAGCGCATATTCAATTATCGTCTAACTCGTGCACGTCGATATGTTGAATGTGCTTTCGGAATACTTTCCAATAAATGGAGAGTGGTCATGTCATCCTTGCAAATGAGTCTGCAAAATGCCACCCTGGTGATACAGGCATGTGTGATTTTACACAACTTCACCAGGATTCATGATGCACCCTCTGAACCTGAAGTGGCCCCTTTTCCGACACCAACATCTGTTGGATTAGACCATAATCAGCATGGAAGACCTGGATCTGCTGGACTAGCAGTTCAAGAACTCTTTGCTGATTACTTCATTAGTACAGAGGGTGCATTATCATCGCAGCTGGACAGCATTTGTGGTACTCGTAGATAATTCGTGGGTTTTGGTTATATAAATTGAATTTAAATAGTTAGTTCCCATATTGTTAGATTAGATTAGATTAGGGACTCGCAAGAGAATGAGGACCCTTTATGTGGGCTTGCGAGCTAAGGTTTTTTAGAAAAACATAAAATTTTTAATTTAATGATTTTGTAATAAACTGACTAATACCTCATTAGAAAAATACCAAAACATACTTTCTATATGCTATTCCATACAAGTGAATGGGATTGCACAGCGCATGTGCGGCCACCTCGCCAATTCATATCTATGGGACCGACGGAAATAGCCGATCCAGAGCTTGGCTACTTTAGGGGGCTCCATAAAAATGAATTGAGGGCGGCTGCACCTGCGTAGTGCACCCTCCACAACATTTTACGCTCCGTTCTCCTTGTAGGTGCGTTTCACAGAGGTGGGACCAGCACTGATCAGACAATGGGGGCATATCCAAGCTGTATGCCCCCAATGGCTATGATCAGAGCCGGTGCAAGGATTTTTGCCGCCCTAGGCAAGATAAAAATTGCCGCCCCCCCCCTTATCAGATGATCTGCCCATATCATGACATCACATATGTTCCACCCCTTTCTCAGCATTTAAATTAAAAGAACTGCTATGTTCCCCTTAGGGTTAATCAAGCTTCTTGTAGCTGCCTCCCTGACAGCCGCTAGAGGTGCTTCCGCGATTCTCACTGTGAAAATTACAGTGGGAAGACGCGGAACATAGTTTTGAATGCGTGTGCATTCGCAGCTGAAAGGAGGATCGGGGAGTTCCCAGTGATGGCGCTGGAGAAAGGTAAGTGGTTTTAACCCCTTTAGCCCAGTGGGAGGGGGACACGAGGGTGCCCCACTCCTAACAACTATATAGTGCCAGGAAAATGAGTTTGTTTCCCTGGCACTATAGTGCTCTTTTACCACCAGTACTGCACAGTGTCTTTTCTCTGCAGGAACAGGCTATAGACACCAGTACCACTACATTAAACTGTACTGGTTCTGGGACTATAGTGTCCTTTTAGGCTCCATTCACACGTTCCGCAAAATGCAGAACGAAATTGCGGACCCATTCATTCCTATGGGGCAGCACGATGTGCTGCCCGGACACGGAATTGCGGATCCGCACTTCCGGGTCCGCACTTCCGTTCCGCAAAAAAATAGAACATGTCCTATTCTTGTCCGCAATTGCGGCTCCGTGTATCCGCAAAACACGTTGCGGACGTGTGAATGGAGCCTTAATGTGAGGTAAATTAGTTTCCAATGTAGTATTAATAACTAAACAATTACATAATAAACATATTGCATTGTCTACTTACCACCAGGACAATAAGATGATCTGGTCTCTGGCTGCAGTCTGGCTCTTGGTCTGGCTCTGGGGACTCCCTTGTCACTCTCTTCTCTCCCCCTCCCCCTTGTTACTCTCTTCTCCCCCCTCCCTTGTCACTCTCTTCTCCCCCCTCCCTTGTCACTCTCTTCTCCCCCCTCTCTTGTCACTCTCTTCTCCCCCTCCCTTGTCACTCTCTTCTCCCCCCTCCCTTGTCACTCTCTTATCCCCCCTCTTCCTTGTCACTCTCTTCTCCCCCTTGTCACTCTCTTCTCCCCCCCTCCCTTGCACTCTCTTTTCCCCCCCCCACTCCCTTGTCACTCTCATTTACTCCCCCCCTCCCTTGTCACTCTCATTTACTCCCCCCCTCCCTTGTCACTCTCATTTACTCCCTCCCTTGTCACTCTCATTTACCCCCCCTCCCTTGTCACTCTCATTTACCCCCCCCTCCCTTGTCACTCTCATTTACTCCCCCCTCCCTTGTCACTCTCATTTATTCCCCCCCCTTGTCACTCTCATTTACTCCTCCCCCTCCCTTGTCACTCTCATTTACTCTCCCCCTCCCTTGTCACTCTCATTCACTCCCCCCCTTGTCACTCTTATTTACTCCCCCCCTTGTCACTCTCATTTATTCCCCCCTTGTCACTCTCATTTATTCCCCCCTTGTCACTCTCATTTGCTCCCCCTCCCTTGTCACTCTCATTTCCTCCCCCCCTCCCTTGTCACTCTCATTTATTCCCCCCCTTGTCACTCTCATTTACTCTCCCCCCTCCCTTGTCCCTCTCCCCCTCCCTTGTCACTCTCATTTACCCCCCTCCCTTGTCACTCTCATTTACTCCCCCCCCTTCCTTGTCACTCTCATTCCCCCCCACCTCTAATGTAGAGTGGCCGTGCTCTGTTCGGTCCGCGGTACAAGAGCATTTGTTTCCTGTACCAGGCTGCACTGACAGGAAGTGAGCACTTCCTGTCAGTCCGGCCGGGTACAGGAAACAAAAGCTCCTGTACCGCGGACCGAACAGAGCTCGACCACGCTACATTAGGGGCACTTCCCTCCTGTGACTGTGAGTCCCTCTCTTCAGGCTGCGCCCGAGCGGTGCACAATCATAGACGCACCAGCCCGTGCAGTGGGCCCGCCGCCGTACTTAAAAAAAAAACAATTTGCGGCAACGCTTTTTTTTTAAAAACCGCACAGAGCCGGCGCCCCCTGCTAAATTTCGCCCTAGGCAGCTGCCTAGGTCACCTTACAGGTGGCGCCGGCCCTGGCTATGATGAGATAACCCCTTTAATTGACAGAGCCAAGCCCTGAAATATTGCACTGATGAGGCTTCATTGCTGTTTGCACGTTAGACCTCAGGCAGCTATCCTCACTGAGATATGCACAGAGCAAGGAAGAAAACCAACCCTAATGCCCCTATAGGTGACTATCAAGGAAGTCAATGCCTGACCCCAACTGCAGTGTGTATGGTCTGTACTAGAGCTGTGATGGCTAACCTCTGGCACTCCAGCTGTCGTAAAAATAAAATTCCCAAAATGGAAACTTGTTTGCTGTTTACAGACCTCCATAAAAATGAATATAGCATGCTGAGAGGGGTTGCATACCCCTGCACTAGCAATTCTAACACATGTTAATATACCTTTCTTGAATATATATTTTAAGAAATGAATAGATTAAAAAAAATTGGTTTATAAAACAAAATATTTATTTTACAGAACAAAATAAAAAATCATAATTTATAAAGGTCACGGGTGAATGAATATGGGTCTGTAGAAGAGGTAGAGGCCTCAGGGAAGACCCCTGTAACCCTTTGACCCTGATACATAGCAGGCTGCATCAGAGAAGCAGCTGGGATATGTAATTGTTTCCTGGCCTCATTCAGAAAATTGTACACATGCATAGGCATTGTAGGGCCTGCAAAAAGCTCCAAAACAGCTGTGACTGAAGCAACACACATATGTTGCCTGGATCGTGGGACCCTTTGCAAGAAAGGCCCCATTCCCAACATAATAGAGTCCTCCTGACACTCAGGCCTGTTTCGGGATAAATACCGTATTTTTCGCCTTATAAGACGCACCGGCCCATAAGACGCACCTAGGTTTTTGGGGAGGAAAATAAGAAAAAAAAAAATTTTAACCAAAAGGTGTGCTTTTGGTGGGTTTGGAACTAATGGTGGTCTGTGGATGACGGACACTGTTATGGGAGGATCTGTGGATGACGGACACTGTTATGGGGGGATCTGTGGATGACGGACACTGTTATGGGGGGATCTGTGGATGACGGACCCTTATGGGGGGATCTGTGGATGATGGACACTTATGGGGGGATCTGTGGATGACGGACACTTATGGGGGGATCTGTGGATGACGGACACTTATGGAGGGATCTGTAGATGACGGACACTTATGGGGGGATCTGTGGATGACGGACACTTATGGGGGGATCTGTGGATGACGGACACTTATGGGGGGGATCTGTGGATGACGGACACTTATGGGGGGATCTGTGGATGACGGACACTTATGGGGGGATCTGTGGATGACGGACACTTATGGGGGGATCTTTGGATGACGGACACTTATAGGGGGGATCTGTGGCTGACGGACACTTATGGGGGGGATCTGTGGATGACGGACACTTATGGGGGGGATCTGTGGATGACGGACACTTATGGGGGGGGATCTGTGGATGACGGACACTTATGGGGGGGATCTGTGAATGACGGACACTGCTACAGGGGGGGGGGGGATCTGTGGCTGGCACTGTTATATATGTGCCATCCACAGACCCCCCCAGCCCATAACAAAGCCATCCACAGACCCCCACCCCTTAACTGTGCCATTCACAGATTCCTTGTGCAATACTATTTGTAATCCACAGAAGGTGAAGTCTGTATCCTGCAGCTTTCATATATATCCAAAAGTGTCACTAGAACAATGCGATGTGATGGGACGTGGCGAAGCCTCACTTACAGTTCTTTGGATACTTAGGCGGACTCTTGGCGTTCTTTCCCTGGTCCACTCCTGAACTGGACTGCACAGTGGCCTGATTACCAGAGTTAACACTGCGAATATCTCCTTGGTGCTGATGCCAGACTCCACTGTGAGCTGTAAATCCTTTTCCAGGCTCCACAGAGGTTCTCTCCTGATGTCCTCAGCATTCACCAGGCAGCCTCCGTCTGGTCACTTCCTGCTCTCTCCTGGAACTCCTCCCCTACCCAGGGAGACTGTGATGCAGCAAGTGATTTTCTAAGTGCAGCCTCAAACCTGCATTTACAGTTTGCGATCACCCTCCTAAGGGCCCTAGCCTACCCCCAGGGCCGGGCGGACACAGAGGCTGGGGAGGCTCCAGCCTCTGGGCGCTCCAGCCTCAGGGCGCAGCAGGGGCCGGAGACCGGTCACCGCCGGAGTCAAACACTTTAAGTCCCCCAGGCGGCAGGCCAGACAGTGGCGAGCCGGCGGCAGGCGAGCGCTTGCTGCCGCTTGAGTTATGATGTGACAGCAGTGCGCCGCGCGAGTGCCGACTCGCCGAGTGCGGTACTGCATCACAGCCGGTGATTCAAAGGACCCAGGAGGGAGCCGGCAGCGGCAGGAGAACGGTGGGCGGGCCCAGAGCGTGATGCGTCACGCTGATGTCACGCTGCGCCAGGCAGAGCCCGCCCACTGACTGGATTCTTCTCCCGACTCCTGCGCCTGCTGCCTTCTCCAAGTTCTCCCGCCTCAGCAGCCTGCCCACTGTGCCCAGCTGTCCTGGTGTGGACTGTAGTCTCAGAGTAGACTCAGTCTTGTCTTGCCTCCAGTAATAAAGTGCCCTGCCTCTGTATAACTTGTAAGTAGTAGGCGGCGCCAAAATCTCAGAGAGGGAGACAGTTTGAAAAATAAAAATGTGATTTTTACAGTGCCTGCTGGGAAGGGGGGGGGGGGGGGGGATGGATGGATGGATGCATATGAGGCATAAAAGCAAAGCTCTGCAGATGTGACTGTATTGGGTCAGTCAATCACTAAATGAACCCTGTTATGGGGAGAAACTGTGGATGACACTATTTGTCATACACAGACCGTCTGTGTATGACAAATAGTGTCATCCACAGTTTCTCCCCATAACAGGGTTCATTTAGTGATTGACTGACCCAATACAGTCACATCTGCAGAGCTTTGCTTTTATAGTAGTAGAATACAGTCACATTGCACGGGCGACGGGCCCTGCTGTCATTATGAAAGCAAATGCGACCCCACACCTCTTTTATTGGTGGTCAGTAAATGGGTCTGTGACAGACCCATTTACTGACCACCAATAAAAGAGGTGTGGGGTCGCATTTGCTTTCATAATGACAGCAGGGCCCGTGCAATGTGACTGTATTCTACTACACCTCCCCGCTCACTGGATATAATCTTATTAACTATATAACCGGGCCCCACTAGCGCTGTCATCATAAAAGCAGATACAGCACCACAGCCTCACCCCTTGTATTTGGGGGTCATTCCTACACGGACCCTGTTATGGGGGGGATTCCCCCAATAACAGTGTCATCCTCAGATCCCCCAATAGCAGTGTCATCCACCACAGATCCCCCCATAACAGTGTCATCCACCACAGATCCCCCCATAACAGTGTCAACCACTACAGATCCCCCCATAACAGGGTCATCCACCACAGATCCCCCCATAGCAGTGTCCTCCACCACAGATCCCCCATAGCAGTGTCATCCACCACCGATCCCCCAATAACAGTGTCAACCACTACAGATCCCCCATAACAGTGTCAACCACTACAGATCCCCCCATAACAGTGTCATCCACCACAGATCCCCCCATAGCAGTGTCATCCACCACAGATCCCCCATAGCAGTGTGTGTCATCCACCACATATCCCCCATAGCAGTGTCTTCCACCACAGATCCCCCCATAGCAGTGTCATCCACCACAGATCCCCCATAGCAGTGTCTTCCACCACAGATCCCCCCATAGCAGTGTCATCCACCACAGATCCCCCATAGCAGTGTCTTCCACCACAGATCCCCCATAGCAGTGTCCTCCACCACAGATCCCCCCATAGCAGTGTCCTCCACCACAGATCCCTCATAGCAGTGTCCCCACCACAGATCCCCCATAGCAGTGTCATCCACCACAGATCCCCCATAGCAGTGTCTTCCACCACAGATCCCCCATAGCAGTATCATCCACCACAAATCCCCCATAGCAGTGTCATCCACCACAGATCCCCCATAGCAGTGTCATCCACCACAGATCCCCCATAGCAGTGTCATCCACCACAGATCCCCCATAGCAGTGTCATCCACACATCCTCCATAACAGTGTCATCGAAAGATCCCCCCATAATGGTGCCATCCACAGATCCCACATAACAGTGTTGTCATCCACAGACCTGCCCGATCTGGAGATCGCTCAGGGAGTCCCATCCTGTGGATGGGGGATACATTTTAAATAACAGGATAACCCCTTTGAAGTCATACAAGTCTGCATTTATTTTCATTTCCCTCCTCTGTGCCCCAATATAGTACAGCCCCCATATAGTACAGGCTCCCCCATCTGTGCTGTCATATAGTACAGATTCCTTTTCTCTGTGTTGCCATGTTTAGTGGGCTTTATTACTGTGTGGGGCAATACGCATTGGGAGTTTGTACAGAGGTGGGGATGGTGCTGGAATCATGGAATGAGAAGCCTAAACTATTAGTTTTGCAGATTCTGCGGAGACGAGTGGTGGCCAGAAAAAGACTGATTCCTATCAAAGAAGACGTCGCCTTTGATTCACCCTTGAGTCGCCCTGTGAGTCAATATTTATGTACTTTTAATCACTTATGGTTTGCAGAATCTGTGTAGTGCTAGTATTTTCCACTATTTTGTCATATTGGTTTTAATTTAGTTACAGTGTGGTGTTAGTATCCAGTCACTATGCGGGGGTCATTCCTGTTAGATTCTATATTTATATGGATCTAAAGAGGTTGTGCATTTGTTTACAGCTATAGTTAATTGGTACGTAATCATTAAACTGCGCATACTTATGTGTGATTACAACACTAAGTATTTAGTAAAGACTCCACAAGTTGATGGGGGGGGGGGCGCACTTGGGAAGCTCAGCCTCTGTTGGTGGTTGACCTTGTCCCAGCCCTGCCTACCCCTAAATTAGCATAATTTCAACTTTGAATGGTAAAACATATATAAACTTCTCTATATTGAACAACTGCATTGAAAACAGTGTATGTACTTTGTCACCATTTACTGGTAGAAGAGAGACATTGCAGGCATAATACACTTTACATTAAATAACATTGGTGAGTCATGCTTACACCCTTACACTAGAATAAACTGACATCATGCTTGTGCACTTAGAAAATGAGAGCAGGATGCTTAGAGAAACTTGCAACCTTCTATGAGCATGCTGTACATGCTAGACAACATAAACCCTATTTTAATGTAAAAGACTTTGGCATCTCCCTTTGCCCACTCATCTGGCATCAGGATTTCTGCGACTTCGTACCACGACCTATCCTTACGGACACGGTCGTGGTACAATTCGGAACGCGTGTCCTACAGTTCTACTCTCTCCTGAATGATTAGTACAGAAATAGATTACACAAAGAGAATGGCGTGAAGCCGCAGTAAAGGCCCCTCAAAAAGAGCTTAACTCAGAAACTGATAGAAAACCTACAAAAGGACACTGAAAGCTGATGAACTATAAAAATATTATTTTATTGGGTACATGATTAAAAGCATACATAGAGATAACAGACAAATGCACGAAAGTGCAGCACAATCCTGGGAGAGCTGGTAGAGTACAAAAAATAGTAAAAAGACAGAGGTGACCCGGGTAGGGATGTATCTAAATAAGGCAAAGTTACCATATAAGATATATGTTGAAGGGATACCCACTATTGATGGGAGTATATATAATCTCGTCAAATATAAAGTGCAAGTGCAAGCCTATATCTAAGCAAAGGAGAGGAGAAATAACCCTTCAATGTGGGTCCCTGAACACATATATATGCATATACCTATTCAAGTAGTCTGAGCGGGTAAATAAAGTGCATGTGCAAATCACATAACAGTTTATAAGACAAAACACTTGGTGAGTGTTTGGTCACAAAAACACAAGACAACCGCAGAAGTTTAACAGGTAAGTAGATGAACAGGAATGAGGTCACATACCGTATATAAAGTGATGGTAAGTCCACAGGAAGACTGCACACCCCGACGCGCGTTTCGATTTGAAACCTTCCTCTGGGGGTACAGTCTTCCTGTGGACTTACCATCAC
This sequence comes from Bufo bufo, assembly GCF_905171765.1. Taxonomy (NCBI): domain Eukaryota; kingdom Metazoa; phylum Chordata; class Amphibia; order Anura; family Bufonidae; genus Bufo; species Bufo bufo. The sequence continues at coordinate 172,694,620 of NC_053395.1, forward strand.
TTTATATACGGTATGTGACCTCATTCCTGTTCATCTACTTACCTGTTAAACTTCTGCGGTTGTCTTGTGTTTTTGTGACCAAACACTCACCAAGTGTTTTGTCTTATAAACTGTTATGTGATTTGCACATGCACTTTATTTACCCGCTCAGACTACTTGAATAGGTATATGCATATATATGTGTTCAGGGACCCACATTGAAGGGTTATTTCTCCTCTCCTTTGCTTAGATATAGGCTTGCACTTGCACTTTATATTTGACGAGATTATATATACTCCCATCAATAGTGGGTATCCCTTCAACATATATCTTATATGGTAACTTTGCCTTATTTAGATACATCCCTACCCGGGTCACCTCTGTCTTTTTACTATTTTTTGTACTCTACCAGCTCTCCCAGGATTGTGCTGCACTTTCGTGCATTTGTCTGTTATCTCTATGTATGCTTTTAATCATGTACCCAATAAAATAATATTTTTATAGTTCATCAGCTTTCAGTGCCCTTTTGTAGGTTTTCTCTCCTGAATGAGCACTATCAGTCGCTCAACAGAGAATGCCATGGCTGCTAACTCTCAAAATGTTTTTCTCTGTCTGAATTGATTACTATTTCTAGACATGGATTGTCTGATAAAGTATAAATTTTTATTTTGGGCTGGGTCAATAAAATTGCGGACATCTTTTTGCATAAATGCGGATTACATACGGAAATATTTCCATAGTAATCTGCATTTTTGCAGACCCATAGACTTGTATGGGTCCACGGAAAGTTTTCTGTGGACAAGTATAGGACATTGAAGTTTATTTTTGCGGAGCTGCAGTAAGGAATAACGGTTGCGGACAGCACACGGTGTGCCTTCCGCATCTTTTGAGAGCCCATAGAAATAAATGGATTCGCAGACCTTCCGCAAAATTGCTGTACGGGTGCGGATCCGTTCATACGGCCGTCTAAATGGGACCTTAGTCACAAAGTATCATTTTTTGTAAGTAGCGGGTGCAATGACAGGGAGCTGCGATAGCACCGCTCCCCATCATTGTACCCCTCAGATGCTGTGTTTATACATGGTCATGGCATCTCAGAGTAAAAACTGTGTAAAATTAACAGAAAAAAAAATTGGATCATACTTGCCTCCTCCATTTGCTCACGACAGCCCGGGCACCGCCAACTTGCCTGAAGATCTGGTGCAAAATCTTGCGCGGACCAAGAGGATGTTGTCATGCCGGCCGGCGTAGTGACGTCATACATCATCACGCATGGGATTTCGTACGAGATCTTCAATCAAGATGACTGCGGTGGCCCGTCGCGAGCAAATGGAGGAGGTAAGTATAGTATTTTTTTTATTTATTTTTTTACACTATTTCAGGTTAAATCGATTTGCTACCACGAAGCACAAGAAAATTTGGCTTCACAGCGAATCGAATTTATCCTGAAATTCGGATAGAATTTCACTTTGTTGGATTTGATTTGCTCATCTCTAGTTGTAATCGTACTGACCTGGAGAATGAAGGTAACAGGTGAGTTTTACCGCATAGTAAACGCTGTAAAAACAAAACCCATAAAACTGTGGCAGAATAGTTATTTTCTAATTTTATTCCATTTGGATTTTTTTTCACCATCCCACTACATTATATGCAACAGTAAATGCCGTTATAATGTTCCACAAAAAATAAGCTCTCATATGGCTATGTGAATGGAAAAAAAAAACAACATATGGCTTTGAGAAGGCAGGGCGTTAAAAACAAAAATGTGAAAACGGATAATGGCCTGGTCCTGAGGGTTTTAATCTGGATTACGCATTCACTATCTGGTAACTGTATATAGTATTTAGTAGAACTAGGTTGTCATATATCTTCTATATGAAAAAGAATTTTCATATAAAAGAGAGGATAAAAAAAAATATAAAAATATATTATCCTTTAGGCGGACATAAAAAACGCCTCTAAGTTCTTTTTATCAAGTATCTTAATTTGATTTGTGCAAGCAGTGAAACAACGGAACAATTGTATATGCAAAAATATATAATCGTTTATTATAAAAACAAAGAATATAAAAACAATACAACTGCAAAACAAATGATGAAGTTACAACGTAACATCCAAAATGTACCACACGGTGGTATTCACACACCCCTATATGATCAGCACAGTATGATTTATTGATACATGACAACCAGTGTCATACTTTTAACAAACGGACTCATATACCAAGAGAAACTTAGGATCTTCTGTTATCAAACAGGCTATAACAATAAAACACGGATTTACAGGAAAATAACTGTTATCCCTTGACTCTGTTTTCCTATGACCAATCAAAAATATATGATATTAATATGATAAAATATTCAAACTCGGCAATCAGACTAAGGAAAATAACTTCCCAAGGATTTAGTCCTCTTTTCAAATAATGTCAGATCTTCCATTAACAATATGCATCTTTGCTAAGAGAATAATCAGCATTATGGAGGCACCAAACACTATATATTCCCACAGTATGGGAACTCTTGGCTATATACCGAGAGAAATATCTTATTAATATCACGAGTAGTAAACAAAATATACGTTACCGGGTCAAAGGTAGACAGAGTTCAGATGGGACCAGTTCTGAAGAACTTTCCTAGTAATCCAAAAAGAGTAATCCAAGTTTCTTCTGGTAAGGTTTTCTTTTTGATTGAATGGATGGATGGATCAATGGATACAGTCAGGTCTATAAATATTGGGACATCGACACAATTCTAATATTTTTGGCTCTATACACCACCACAATGGATTTGAAATGAAACAAACAAGATGTGTTTTAACTGCAGACTGTCAGCTTTAATTTGAGGGTATTTACATCCAAATCAGGTGAACGGTGCAGGAATTACAACAGTTTGCATATGTGCCTCCCACTTGTTAAGGGACCAAAAGTAATGGGACAGAATAATAATCATAAATCAAACTTTCACTTTTTAATACTTGGTTGCAAATCCTTTGCAGTAAAATACAGCCTGAAGTCTGGAACGCATAGACATCACCAGACGCTGGGTTTCATCCCTGGTGATGCTCTGCCAGGCCTCGTCTTCAGTTCCTGCTTGTTCTTGGGGCATTTTCCCTTCAGTTTTGTCTTCAGCAAGTGAAATGCATGCTCAATCGGATTCAGATCCGGTGACTGACTCGGCCATTGCATAAAATTCCACTTCTTTCCCTTAAAAAACTCTTTGGTTGCTTTTGCAGTATGCTTTGAGTCATTGTCCATCTGCACTGTGAAGCGCCGTCCAATGAGTTCTGAAGCATTTGGCTGAATATGATCAGATAATATTGCCCGAAACACTTCAGAATTCATCCTGCTGCTTTTGTCAGCAGTCACATCATCAATAAATAAAAGAGAACCAGTTCCATTGGCAGCCATACATGCCCATGCCATGACACTACTACCACCATGCTTCACTGATGAGGTGGTATGCTTAGGATCATGAGCAGTTCCTTTCCTTCTCCAGACTCTTCTCTTCCCATCACTGTGGTACAAGTTGATCTTGGTCTCATCTGTCCATAGGATGTTATTCCAGAACTGTGAAGGCTTTTTTAGATGTCGTTTGGCAAACTCTGATCTGGCCTTCTTGTTTTTGAGGCTCACCAATGGTTTACATCTTGTGGTGAACCCTCTGTATTCACTCTGGTGAAGTCTTCTCTTGATTGTTGACTTTGACACACATACACCTACCTCCTGGAGAGTGTTCTTGATCTGGCCAACTGTTGTGAAGGGTGTTTTCTTCACCAGGGAAAGAATTCTTTGGTCATCTACCACAGTTGTTTTCCGTGGTCTTCCAGGTCTTTTGGTGTGGCTGAGCTCACCGGTGCGTTCCTTCTTTTTAAGAATGTTCCAAACAGTTGTTTTGGCCATGCCTAATGTTTGTGCTATCTCTCTGATGGGTTTGTTTTGTTTTTTCAGCCTAATGATGGCATGCTTCACTGATAGTGACAGCTCTTTGGATCTCATCTTGAGAGTTGTCAGCAACAGATTCCAAATGCAAATAGCACACTTGAAATTAACTCTGGACCTTTTATCTGCTCATTGTAATTGGGATAATGAGGGAATAACACGCACCTGGCCATGGAACAGCTGAGAAGCCAATTGTCCCATTACTTTTGGGACCTTAACAAGTGGGAGGCACATATGCAAACTGTTGTAATTCCTACATCGTTCACCTGATTTGGATGTAAATACCCTCAAATTAAAGCTGACAGTCTGCAGTTAAAGCACCTCTTGTTTGTTTCATTTCAAATCCATTGTGGTGGTGTATAGAGCCAAAAATGTTAGAATTGTGTCAACGTCCCAATATTTATGGACCTGACTGTATATGGATCTTTTCTCTAGCTTTCTTTTTTTTCTCTTGCTCACCTCCTATGCTACTCCGCACACGAGTAATTATCCCCCCCCCTTATCTAAGAATCATCCCCTTTAGATTATGGATTCCCAATCAGGTAGGGTGGGTGTATTCGCATGTTAATAACCTCATGACGTTATCTCAATTCCTAATATGGTATAGAGCAAATAATGAAATAATATAATGTTGCCCATCTGCCTCCAGATGGCACTGCGGTACTGTAGGTGAACATCCCAACTTTTAAGCATTAAAATTAAATATCTAATAATACTTTCACAGGACCTTTTGACCTATCTTACCATAAATTACTGAGGAAGGTCTTTTCCTTACACTTTTAATTACCTATATCCTGGACTTGTTGGAGTTGACTGTCTTCTCCTATCTTTTTGAAATATAGGTTGACTTGATGAAAATTTTATGTAGCGGCTTTAATGCTTGGCATCGGAACTTGTACATTTCATTTATGTACTCCCATGAATAACTATTGTTTTGAAATCCAATTAACTTAAACTTACTGAGTTGTTTCTGTACCTTCTAAATGGTAAATACATAGTATGACATATATATAAATCGATACATTGTTACACATAGATAACACATTATATGAATTATTGATTAACATATGTTGTAAACTAAATATACCATGCAGAGATATATATATATATATATATATATATATATAATTATGAATATATAAATTGAAGCTCATACAGCAGGTGTGCTCCAAGGACATGAGTCCTTATCAAGTAACCATGTTCCCTCTAGACAGACATGTCTTAGGGAGTTGACTTACTCCTTACCAGATGGTCTCATATCTTTAGTAATAACTTTTTAAATACAATGTCCATTTATGTTCCCAATTTTTTTTTTTTTTACATAGACTGAACTTGCCATGAACTCATCTTGGCTTTTTCAGCCACATAATATAACTATGGTTCAAGTTGATCTTATTCTTAAAGGCAATGAGATGAGCATTCATTTTGATTATAATGTCATTAGATAATATTGTATACGTATGAAAATGCACAACAAGGTATACACTACTTATATAGAACATGTATACTTTTGGGGTCATTTATCAAACTGGTGTAAAGTAGAACTGGCTTAGTTGCCCATAGCAACCAATCAGATTCCACCTTTTATTTTCTAAAGGAGCTGCCAAAATGAAAGGTGGAATCTGGTTGCGATGGGCAACTAAGCCAGTTCTACTGTACACCATTTACATGTATAGTATGCTACCATTTATTTTCAGAAAACTTTTGATGTGTCAAAGAGATCGCTGCAGAGGACGGAATCGAGATGGTCTCATAGACTTCTATTGAGCCAGTCTCCTGCTGCAAGGAGACAGAGCATGATATACCAGCACTTCTCTCTCCTCATTCTAGCCATCAGTAAGAATTTCAGCACTCAGCCCTCCACCAATCAAAACATTTGATATTGTTTCTATAACATATTAAAAGTTTTTTGAGAACTCTGACCATACTCTTCTGGAAGAGAATGTCTCCCCTGCTAGTGCCATCTCTTTCACTTACAAAACTATTGAAACTTTGAAATATGAAAGTTGGTAGTATTGATGGCATCAGACTTCCTGCCCAGTGGTGAGACATGTTTCTGCTATGATAATTTCATTGAATGTAATTGATTTTACAGTAGAGCCGCCTCGGCAATGATTATTATGTCTACAAAATAATTGCTTGGAAATGCATCACACAAACAACTAAATGGGATCATTGCTGCTGTTGCTCACATTTATTAGATTAATTACTTACATGCCAATTTTTATGGTCTGTGTCACACGGCTTTTGGGAATTGCTCCCTTTTCTAGAATATACACCTGTTTTGATGTAAAGGCTCAATTCACATCATACTTCTCGTGTTCTATGTTGTTCATGTGCAGCGCGCCCCTGAGGAGCCGATGCACAGAATGGGAGTGGTAGTGGTCCTGATTAGGGATAAGCAAAGTGAGCTTCGGATCCTAGTTCTGAAGTCGCTTAGCTCCAAAAAATTTTTTAGTGCTGTACAGAGATTCATCTCCGCTCAGCATTAAAATGTATGGGCTCCGGGAAGGCAAATTCGTCCCATGAGACTTTGGTGAATAACTTCGGGATATGATTTTTCAACTTGAAAACAATTTTAAAACTTGGTTCCGAAGTTGGCTTTGGTACTAAGGTACCAGACAGTACTGAAGCTGACTTGGATACCTTTTTTAAAATGGTTTTCTAGTTTAACCATCAAATGCCAAAGTCTTCGGTGATATTTCCTATTAATACACCCAGTAAATGGCTGTAGTACAATGTAACTTCACCGATGAATGGCAATTATGACATATATTTTTTCTTTTCTTTTTTTCCTATTAATACTCCCCAAAAAAAAAATCAAAATTCACCACAGAACGGCTACTAGGACGGAGGTATATTTCCTATTAATACATCTGGTTCATAACTGTCGTACAATGTAACTTCACCACAGAACGGCAATTAAGATGTATTCTTTTTACTATTAATAAACCCCCCAAAAAGTATAACAAACAAAATTCACCGCAGAACGGCTAATAGGACATACAGTCGGGTCCATAAATATTGGGACACCGACACAATTCTAACATTTTTGGCTCTATACACCACCACAATGGATTTGAAATGAAACAAACAAGATGTGCTTTAACTGCAGACTGTCAGCTTTAATTTGAGGGTATTTACAAACAAATCAGGTGAACGGTGTAGGAATTACAACAGTTTGCATATGTGCCTCCCACTTGTTAAGGGACCAAAAGTAATGGGACAATTGGCTTTTCGGCTCTTCCATGGCCAGGTGTGTGTTATTCCCTCATGATCCCAATTACAATGAGCAGATAAAAGGTTCAGAGTTCATTTCAAGTGTGCTATTTGCATTTGGAATCTGTTGCTGTCAGCTCTCAAGATGAGAGCCAAAGAGCTGTCACTATCAGTGAAGCAAGCCATCATTAGGCTGAAAAAACACAACAAACCCATCAGAGAGATAGCAAAAACATTAGGCGTGGCCAAAACAACTGTTTGGAAAATTCTTAAAAAGAAGGAACGCACCAGTGAGCTCAGCAACACCAAAAGACCTGGAAGACCACGGAAAACAACTGTGGTGGATGACCGAAGAATTCTTTCCCTGGTGAAGAAAACACCCTTCACAACAGTTGGCCAGGTCAAAAACACTCTCCAGGATGTAGGTGTATGTGTGTCAAAGTCAAAAATCAAGAGAATACTTCACCAGAGTGAATACAGAGGGTTCACCACAAGATGTAAACCATTGGTGAGCCTCAAAAACAGGAAGGCCAGATTAGAGTTTGCCAAACGACATCTAAAAAAGCCTTCACAGTTCTGCAACAACATCCTTTGGACAGATGAGACTAAGATCAACTTGTACCAGAGTGATGGGAAGAGAAGAGTATGGAGAAGGAAAGGAACTGCTCATGATCCTAAGCATACTACCTCATCATTAAAGCATGGTCGTGGTAGTGTCATGGCGTGGGCATGTATGGCTGCCAATGGAACTGGTTCTCTTGTAATTATTGATGATGTGACTGCTGACAAAAGCAGCAGGATAAATTCTGAAGTGTTTCGGGCATTATAATCTGCTCATATACAGCCAAATGCTTCAGAACTCATTGGATGACGCTTCACAGTGCAGATGGACAATGACCCAAAGCATACTGCAAAAGCAACCAAAGAGTTTTTTAAGGGAAAGAAGTGGAATGTTATGCAATGGCCAAGTCAATCACCTGACCTGAATCCGATTGAGCATGCATTTCACTTGCTGAAGACAAAACTGAAGGGAAAAAGCCCCAAGAACAAGCAGGAACTGAAGACAGTTGCAGTAGAGGCCTGGCAGAGCATCACCAGGGATGAAACCCAGCGTCTGGTGATGTCTATGCGTTCCAGACTTCAGGCTGTAATTGACTGCAAAGGATTTGCAACCAAGTATTAAAAAGTGAAAGTTTGATTTATGATTATTATTCTGTCCCATTACTTTTGGTTCCTCAACAAGTGGGAGGCACATATGCAAACTGTTGTAATTCCTACACCGTTCACATGATTTGGATGTAAATACCCTCAAATTAAAGCTGACAGTCTGCAGTTAAAGCACATCTGTGGTGGCGTTTAGAGCCAAACATGTTAGAATTGTATCGATGTCCCAATATTTATGGACCTGACTGTACGTATCTTTCCTATTAATACACCCTGTAAATGGCTGTATTACAATGTAACTTCACAGCTGAACGGCAATTATGACATATATTTATTTCATTTTTTTTCCTATTAATACACCCCCCCAAAAAAAGAAAAACAATGTAAAATCAACACAGAACGGCTGTTAGGACGTATGTATCTTTCCTATTAATACACCCCGTAAATTGCTGTAGTACAATATAACTTCACCACTGAACGGCAATCATGACATACCATTTTTTCCTTTTTTTCCCCCCTATTAATAGACTCTCCAAAAAAATTCTAAACAATGTAAAATCAACGCAGAACGTCTAATAGGACGTACATATCTTTCCTATTAATACACCCCGTAAATGACTGTAGTACAATATAACTTCACCACTGAACGGCAATCATGACATATTTTATCCTTTTTTCCCCCTATTAATAGACTCCCCAAAAAAAATTAAAACAATGTAAAATCAACGCAGAACGGCTAATACTGTAGGACATACATATATTTCCTATTAATACACCCCGTAAATGGCTGTATCACACAAAACTTGCACCCCAATAACAAGCAAGGTTTGCTGGAATTACTGAGCTATCATATAGTGCAAACAACCTAAAAGCAGCAGTAAAACTGCAATTTGGATCCCCAATTAGTGCAGCAAGGTGTAATAGAATGGCTCCTATTACCCAGGCTGTACACTCTCCTATTGCACCCTGTTCTCCTTTTATAGTGTGGATGATTCCTCCCTATTCTTTCCCTACACCTTGAATAATATTTCCCTGAACTTCTAAATCAATTTTTCAACATAATGAAGTCTTTCCTACCACTGTCCCTAGCGCCTGCTGACGTCTCTCCCTGCACCAAGTAGACTGGAAAATGGCAGAATCCAAGATGGCTATTTATAGGGCTGTGACATCACATGGGCTTGCTGGCTGGCTGCTGATTGGCTGCATGCATGGCATTGTGGGTGATCCCTCGTTCCCAGAGTTCTTTGCTCCATGTCCTAACATGTGCAGCAGCCATTTTAGGAAAAAATGTGATTCGTTACTACGAAGCGTGAGGAAATTTGGTTTCGGTGTGAAACTAATTTTTCCTGAAATTCGGATCTAATTCCACTTCGTCAACTTTGATTCGCTTATCTCTAATTGTCATCTTACTGTTACCGCCATTACTGTACCCATTGTGCTCCCCAATGGCCACAAACACTATACTGCAGAACTAATAGTGCCATATAGTCCTCCCCATAGTAATATGCTCCTAGACTGCCCTCAATAGTAATAGTCCCCACTATAGTATCCCCAATAGCAGCCCCATTAGTAGTAATGCCCTTTATATTGTGTCCAATAATAATAATGCTACCACAGTACCCTCAGTATTAATAATGCCACCATAGCGCACCTTTGACGAGATATAGCCGCAATGATATTCTTTCCAGGTTCGGCGTCCCACGTGTTAGTACCTTTGCCTTTCCTCTGGATAGCTGTGACTTTTGGATCTGGGGCTATTGAAACTTCACCTCAATTGGGTATTTATGGTGTTTCCTTCCGTTTCTCTTTAATGGATAGCAGTTTCATTTTTATTTATTTAATAAAAGGTTATGTCCGCGGCTATAGATATCGGTGTATAATTCTTTAGCGGGTCTTCCTAGATTGCATTTAATTTATACCAGATGCTTTTCAGAGTTTGCACACTCCTTCCTCAGTGGTATAAAATGCAATCTCTACGAAAGACCTTTTTCTAATTATCGTTGCATAGGGCGGGATTATTTAGAAATATCCGTTGGAAAATCCGCAATATGGGGAATGATAAAGGGAATGTTGTCAAATGTTTGTGGCACACATAGGGGTTGATTAAGTATAATTTGGTATGTAAATTGCAATCTCCGATCATACTCATTATGTGCAGTGCACTATGATTGGTTTCCACCCAGTCTTTCAACTGCTATAAAAGTAGCTGAACTTTTTCTGAACACTAATCACACGTCCTGCATCTACAGGTAGGTACTTAATATACAAATTTGTAAGCAGTTGTTTAAACAATATCATTTTCCCTTACTTTACAGTATATTAACATTTAAAGCTGAATATTGTTTTGCTTGTGAATGCTCCCAATTCCTGTTCCATTTGGGGCTAATTTGTAGGAATATTTAGTAAATCACTTGTCTGTTAAATGGGTATTACAGTAGAAAAAACTGTTGTTGTATGATCATGAAATGGTATAAAACAATAAACTAGCTTATACCCACCTTGCCAATCCCCCGTATCGGTCATTCCGATGTTGCACGGTACGCCACTGCGCTCCATTTCCTGCCTGCGGAATGCCACTCAGCCGTTTCCTGCCATGTCAAGACAGGAGCAGGAAGTGGAGAGCAGCAGGGATCTGGCCACCATCACAAAAGCAGTGACGAGGTGTCGGCAGAGTGAGTATAAGCTAGTTTACATTTTTTTAACAATTTCATGGCCGTCCAAGATACTTTTTTTCTTCTGGAATACCCTTTCAAAGTCCAGATTTTATATTATTATGGGTTATATGTGGGTTTAATGCAAATCTATTACTACTTGGCTTCTCTGTCATAAATTTGTATGTCAAAATCTATTGCACGAGCCAATCGGAATCATTTAATATTTAAAGGAGTGTGAGTATGTACGAATGTGCATGTGGATTCTCGTGTGGAAAATGTGCAGCATAATACAGTACCAGCTAAGCAGATGAGATCTTCATGTACACGGCCTGGAAATTGCCCTGTGGTGTGGATTTTGAAATCTGCAGCATGCCAACTGTTTTTTTTTGCGGATCGTCAGTGCAGATTTCACCTTTTGTAATGCAGGGTGAGAACTGTGTCAAATTTCATAATAAGACCTGCTTATCTGGAGCAGAAATGCAGAGAAAACAGCAGGAAAATCTGCATAAAGAACATTTCTTCTCAACATTTGACAAAAAATGCTGTATATTCATGGCCTCTAGGAGATTCCATTTACACACAACTCATTGTTCCAATATTACCAGAAACAGTTAAAGGAGTATTTGCTTAAAGGGGTATTTGCATCTAAACATTTGTGGCATATAACTAAGATATGCCACAAATTTCAGATAGGTGTGGGTCCTTCCTATGGAACCGGCTCCTATTTCGAGAGAGGAGCCACCAAAGTGAAGGGAGAACAGCCGCACATGGTCAGCTTGCTCTCCATTAGCTGCTTTGAGACATTTGAATATAGTGCTCGCCTATTTTTGGAACTCCCTTAGCGTTGAATGGAGGGTGGTTGCACAGGCGTGGCCGCTCTTCCTTCATTGAGGCTCTGTTCTCGAGAAAGGGGTGAGTCTCAGAGGTGGGACCAGCACCCATCTGACATTTGTGGCATATCTTAGCGATATGCCACAAATATTTAGAATAGTACCCCTTTAAAAAAAAACTATAGCTAAACTATACTTCACACTATGTACATTCAGATAAAGTGTAATACTTTTTTTATGGTAATATATCTAATATATAAAGCTGAGTATGTATGTATGTCCGCTAAAGGAATCCCCACCGTCGCATTTACAATCACAAAATTTGGGGAAAGTCATAGACTATGTTTTGAGTGGAGATTTTCCCCCCTACGCTTTGCAATTATTTGCCATAAAATATGCTTAGTAACCTAACCGCCAAACTACAGAAACCATTGTCTGTTGGCAGTTAGCCTGGATATTCATCAGGTTGCTTATAGCAGCCAATCACAGCTCAGCTTCTGTTTTGCTACAGGTCATTAATATGAGCTCTGATTGGCTACTATAAGCATCGAAGGACAGTTTTAGTATAAGACAGCTTATGTGTGAGTTAATATGATTTCAATTGCGACACTTAGCCAACATTGTTGTAGAGGCCGATGTAACTGACATGACCTTAAGTGTATACTAATTCTGTGGGGTTTTATATACTGTCAATTAAAGACAATAATGCCACATAAGAAAAGGAATTTGATTGGACGATTGTCAGGCCACTCTGGAAGTAACTGTTAAAGGGGTGGGCACTGTGGCGGTCACTGTTAAGGCAGCAGGGTACTGTGAGGTCACTGTTAAGGGAGCAGGGTACTGTGTCAGTCACTGTTAAAGGGGCATGCGCTGTGGAGGTCTCTGTTAAAGGGGCAGGGAATGGTGGAGATCACAGTTAAGAGGACTGTCCCCTATTGTGGTCACTGTTAAGGGGCGGGGTGCTGTAGAGGTCATTGTTAAGGGGGGCGGGCCCCTGTGGAGGTCACTGTCAAGGGGTTGGGGTTCTGTGGAATTACTGTTAAAGGGGCAGTCTGCTGTGAAGGTCAAAGTTAAGGGGGGTTGGCTTCTGTGGAGGTCCCATTTTAAAGAGGTGGCGCACTGTGGGGGTGGGGTCAGTGTTAAGGGGTGGATTGCTGTGGAGGTCACTGTTCAGGGAGCGGGATGCTGTAGAGGTCATCTCCATTCACAGTAGGTATGCAATTTAAAGTACCTGTTCTGTTAATTATGAGTCCCTGATGTACCAGTAAAAAGCCTAACTGATCAAAACATAATCTCGTTTGGAATAAATTGTAGACATTTGAATTGCTTCCTTAACTTAAAAGGGTTGTCCCATCACAGACCATGGGGACATATCGCTAGGATATGCCCACATTGTCTGATAGGTGCGGGTCCCGAGAACAGAGCGTGGAAAGGTGGTGGAGGGTACACTGCGCATGCACAGTCGCCCACCATTCATTTCAAAGGGGCAACTGAAAATAGCCAAGCGCTGGCTCGGCTATTTTCGTCGGCCCCATAGAAATGAAGGGAAGCGGTGGCCACGCAAGTGCGGTGTGCTCGCATTCACTTGTATGGGGAGAGAGCTTGGTGGTGGCTGGACCCTGGGAAACCTGGGGTCCTCCTGCCACCACTCTCCACACTCCGTTCTTGGTGTAGATGCGAGTCCCAGAGGTGGGAGCCCGCACCTATCAGACAATGGGGCATATTCTCGCAATATGCCCCCATTGTCTGTGATGGGAATACCCCTTTAAAGTATATCTAAATGGATTAATGTTTTTTTTTTTTTTTTTTTTACAGGTGCTCCACCATGTCTTACCACAGTGAGTTACTTATTATCAGACTTATTGACTCCACATTTTCCTTCATCTAACAAATGCTTCTAAACTCCAACTTCTTGTATTTTGCTTGCTGCATTTTTCATTGTGTTTATGACAGATCACACTATTAGCACAGACACTTTTGGGTCATTAATCAAACTAGTGCAAAGTAGAACTGGCTTACTTGCACATAGCAACCAATTAGATTCCATCTTTCATTTTTGACAGCTTCTTTGGAAAATGAAAGGTGGAATCAGATTGGTTTCTATGAGCAACTAAGCCAGTTCTACTGTACACTAGTTGGATAAATGACCCCATTTTTTTCTTACCCATCTTTCTTCAGACCTCCACCAATCAGACACTTATTCCCTCTCCTTTTGTAAATAAGAAATTAATATTTGTAGTCAATAACTGAATTGGTGCTTTCCTCCGGAACATTTAGTTTTTTGCGGGGGTTGATCCACCATTACAGAGATACCCTGCACAAACTGTATATGTATTGGAAGTGGCTTGCCATGGGGAGACATCCAAAGCTTGTCTCTTGGAGTGGAGTCTTTCTCCATAACTCTGACACTGTCCAATCGTAGACGGACAACATTGGAGCTGTCAAGCACAGCCTGATCTCATGACATCGTCCATAGCTCATGAGAACACGCATTGACAAGGGCTGTTTTTGGTCAATGCTGCTAGACTTCTCGCTTCTCCTCTCGCTTCTGATCCGGACTTCTCACAGAGTGGTCTCATGAGATAAAGAAAATCTCGATAAATTATACTGTGCACAGTTTGCAGGTTTTGACCTGGTGACAGGTCCCTTTTCAAGTGAATGTATACCCTTGAATACAATCAGTTTTAATGTCAGTAGGTTAAAGTGGTCTGATCCTGTGTTCCAAATCCCTGTTAAAGGGGTGGTCTGGAACTTATCTACTGACCAGTTTACTACTGTGCTCCCATTCAAGTGGATGGAGCAGTGTAGTTCCAGTGTCTGGTTCTAGGGACAGGGCTTCTGAAAGCAGTTTGTGCTAGGATTTGGACCCGGATGGAAAGATCACTTTTACACTGCCTAGTCCAGTCAAAGTGCAGAGAGGGTGGCAGTTGCAGAGAGACCAGAGCCCCTAGGTGTAATAACAACGCTCCCGTTGCTCCTAGAGGTGCATTCGCATATATTAAAACATAATTTTTCTTAGCAATGTGGGCACATATGAATATGGGACCAACGCAGATGCCTTTGGCTGCCGAACACACATGCAACAGATCAGCCAATAAAATAGGTACAAAACTGCTGACAGATGCCCTTTAAGGGTATTATCCAGGCCTGTTCCTAAAAAAAGTCTCTTTCAGCTAATCTGTGGGTGAAAAGAAGACACTTTCAGCAGTACTTACCATTCCATAGCTTGACTGGCTGCTGGCTCTTCCTCTGACGTTGCGACTTGTTCCTCTTTTTTTTCTGTTCAGCTACATCTACGGTATGGAGCTGAATAGGAAGAAAGAGAAGCACATATGGCAAAAGATAATAAGACGATGTACAAGAGGCATTTTTTGTGGGGGAAAAAAACATCTCAGTATTTATTTACATTTAAGCAAACTTGCTGGTTGAATAAAAGTAACTTTAGGTCAAAATTTGCCAGGGGTATGAATAATTATGGGCAGCACTGTATGTACATATTTATACACAGTATATATTTGTAGGATGAGATTTATAATAATGTGTAATTTATGCATTTAAACCTCTGTTCTTTCTGAGCTCAGTTGTACATGGGAGCCATCTTATCAGTGACGGACAGCTATCTCTGTATACACACTTACACAGAGAATGCTATCAATAACTGATAACACCTCCCCCGTGTACAGCTGAAGTCATAAAGAGGACAGATTTAAATGTATAAATTACAAGTTTTAGTTTTACAAGTATAGGCCCGGAAAACCCCTGTAAAGATGAGTCACTTAATGAACCCGTATATGCTTTTATACTTTTGTATGAAGGCCAATCAGTTCTAATCTAAACAAAGCACCAAAATTCTGTTTTATATAGATTTGTGTCTAAAATTAGTTTGAAGTTCCAAAAATACTATGGACATTAATTAAGGATAAATTGAGAGCAGGCAAAAGGTATCCATTTTTAGGATGGGGGAATAAGGTCATTGAATGTAAATCAGCTTTCTCAGGCATTTGCTCTGTAACATTAAAAATTTTCATGGCTGAACCTTAGCGAACATACACATTGGAAACTTAAAGGTTGTAAAGAGTAGCTAAGGAGCAATTTACGGTTTAAAAAAAAAGTAGCACTGCAAATCAAACCTACTGTCAAACTGGCCTTATTGCAACCTTTTAATATAATCACATATTGCAGTGCTTATTCTAGTATCAAATTATGTTTCAGGACCAAACCCTAACTATTACCCAGGATTTCACAGACCCATGAATACACATCCTTGGGGAGGACATCACGCACCACCAAATAATTATTATCATGGGCCTATGCCTTATCCACGTAATAACTACCGGCACAATGACTGGAGCCCCAACTATCACTGGAATAATGGTAATAATCGACACCCTGGACACAATGGACACAATGGACACAATGGACACAATGGACACTAGTGTGCACAGCTTAGCCACAGCAAAGGTGAGTTTAACATCATTAAGCAGGCATCTGCCACAACCAAGGCAATAATTGTATGACCTGATATTTTCAGTTACACCCCCTTCCCACACACACACACACATTCTGCAGGGCCAGCAAAGGGAAGATGACTTACCTGCTTCCCGGGACTGGCTCCTCACTCCTTCTCTTGGCCGGCAATGCTTCTTTCGGTTCCAGCGTTGTCAACATCCGGTTTGACATCATCGCAGCCAATCACAGGCCATGGTGGTGTCAAGCTTTCCTTGCAACCATGTGAACATTTGTGATTGGCTATGGTGATGTCAAACTGGATGTTGACATCGCTGGAGCCCAAAGGAACATTGGAGGCTGACAGAAGAAGGAGCGGGGGCTGGCATCAGGAAGCAGGTAAAATCATCTTCCCTTTGCAGGTCCTGCAGATTGGGGGGGTTGCCAAAAACCTCCCCATTCTTGCACAACCCCTTCAAAAGGGGTTTTCCGGGGCCCACCAGGTCCTTCAAACTCACCTTCATTACACATAACATGCTTGTAGTAGTTTGCAATATACTTACCATCCCAAAATTGCGTGGATGGACCGCTTGGGGCATAAAGTGTATTTTCTAAAAATCCTGCTTCCGTCGACCTCCCATTCTGTACCAGGTTTCCAGCCTGCGGTATGGATGGCAGGGTTGGACTGTCCCTTCAGATTATCAGAGGATCCTCCAGTGGGCCCAAGGTCTGACAGTAATGGACCTTTTATAAAACAGGGCCCTTAATATACTATACACTGAAGGTGGACCCTCAGAATTATTTCCTCTGGAAGGTCAAAGGGATTTCAGTCTGACGCTGATGGATGGTATGTCACTTCCACTGTGGACGTGGCCAGAACTATTCATGCCCCTGGTGCATGCGCAGATGAGGTGGATTCAGGAGTTTGTGCAGGGAGAGGAATAGTCCTGGTCCCATGTACAGCAGAAGTGACTTCCCATCCATAGCTTAAGCCAGAAACATCTGTGGAAGCAGGATTTCTGTTACGTGACTGGGTTGCCAAGTAGCTGATGCACACAACTTTCAATGGTAAGTATATTACAAACTTTCTTCTACAGGAGAGAGACTTGTGATTGTGGTGGATTTGCATTACTTGATGGGTCCCAGAAAATACCTTTATAAAATGCGCTTGTGTCTAGCGATTGTTGTTGCATGCTTGTTATGACACTCCCTGGGTGTTCTTTTGGATATCTCTCAGAACAATTGTTACCAGTTCCGGTGGTCACACATGCTCAGTAGCTCAGCTCCACTGCCCAGATACTGATTCCGGCCACCAGCACAGGACAAGCTGAACCGGCTGCCACCAATTTTTTCACCTCTCGAAAATCACTTTAATGTGTTTAATGTATGAATAAAAAAACAAAGAAACAGAAAAAAATAAAAAAAAAGATCAAAAAACAAGATCCCACATATTTAGCAATGTGTAATTTTCTCCATATCCTTCCTATTTCTAGTGGTAAAACAGTCAGCTAAGAGGGAAGGACATGGTTCAGAATTTGTTGTGTATATGTGAACTTTGAAGAATTAGAAAAAGGGAATATAAAGGCAAGGTGCATTTTTTGTGTATTTTCTTCATGTACCGTCCAAAGGGACTTATTTTGGAGTGCATGTTCTTGGAAGAGGCAAAACATCTTATCATACAACTATGTTTTACTATATATATATTCAAATGTGTACTTACTGTAATTTTCCTTTCATTTATAGACTGAACCTGGATACTCAACGAATGTTCATGGCCAAAAAAAAGCACAGTTTCTGGTTACTTACACAAATTTCTGTATATAATTGCTCATGCATGTGCATCATTCCTCTTCTACATACAGTACTTGCATTACTTACGTTAAGGCTATTTTCACATTAGCGGCAGGACAGATCTGACAGGCTGTTCACCCTGTCGGATCCGTCCTTCTGCTATTTCGCCGTGCCGCCGGACCGCCGCTCCGTCCTTTATTGACTATAATGGGGATGGGGCGGAGCTCCGGCACAGCTTGGCAGTGCACGGCGAAAGGCTGCTGGACTAAAAGTACTGCATGTCCGACTTTTTAGTCTGGCGGCCTCTCACCACGAACTGCCGTGCTGCGCCGGAGCTCCCCCCCTCGTCCCCATTATAGTCAATAATGGGGACGGAGCACGGCGAAATAGCGGCAGGACGGATCCGACAGGGTGAACAGCCTGTCGGATCGTCCTGCCGCTAGTGTGAAAGTAGCCTAAATTTATCATCATTTTCTTTATCATAAAGCTTGAAGCGCATATTGTAATGAATAGAAATAAAGCTTGTCAGATAACACATAATAATGGCCTGTGTGTGATGTAATCAGCTACAGGTAGATCTAATGATTTTTTTTATTGCATTTATATATAATTTAAACATGGAAGAAAAACCTGCCTGACCCTGTGGTGTAATAATAACAGTAATAATGATAATAATACATAAATGGCGAGCCATGCTGAGGAACATTCTGTAACACAGAGTCTTAGGGCTGTATTACACCAACAGATTGACAGATTGTATGACCAATCATTGGTCAGATGGCCATTTACACACAGATCTTTTGTTATACACACCAACTATTGGTCTGATTGGGCAGAAATTGGTCAGATAATCTGTCGCTGTAATATAGCCCTTAACCAGACTGGTCCTAAAAATCAGTTTGCTGCACTATTACTGTATCTAAATACTCTTGCAGAGCCTGAATAACCAGCGCATATGTCTCCTAGTACCCCATAGCTATGCCCATCCTCAGGATAGATCATCAATATCAGATCAGTGGGGGTTTGACTCCTGTCCCTCCACCAATCTGCTGGCTGAAAAGAAGGCCATGCGCCTTGCCACGCAGTCTTCCCTTCATTGTTTACCTGCTCACCGTTGACATCAACTACAAGCCGTCCCATTCACTTCTATGGAATGGCTCCTTCCTATACACTTGAATAGGAACGAGCTGTCCCATTGAAGTGAAAGGGATGGCTTCTTGCAATTACACCTGCTCACCGCTGTGCTGTCGATGGCGAGCAGGTAAACAATAAAGGGAAGGTTGTGCTGGCATGGCGCGTGGCCTTCTCTTCAACCAGCTGATCAGCAGGGTTCCAGGTGTTCGAGCCCCGCCGATATGATATTGATGACCTATCCTGAGGATAGGCCATCAATATCTAAATCCTGGAAAACCTCTTTAAGGTCTATTCGCACCAGCAATGTACCTGTCCATGCACTCTCAGAGTTTAGAACAGACAGCACATGGACGGACACCCTATAGTCAATGGGTCAACTAACATCTCAGAAAATCACATTGTGCAGTACTTTGACCTGATTCTCACTCTAGACTCTAGACCTGTTCAAGTCATTGAGCACATAGATGCCAACTGTGCATGGTCTGTTTTTCACGTATGATAGCTAGAAAACTCTGAAAAGAAGTAAAAAGCAGAAAGAACTGCCAGATGTGATAAACATAAGACTTAAAGATGGAAAAAATGTACATATGGAACTCAGGCAAAGACAATGTTGATTTCAAATCGAAATTGTCCTATTTTAGCGGAAGAAACACAGATGAGTTTTGCATCACTCGTGTGAATAAGTCCTAACTGTACACATTTCAGAAGAACATATCAAATCTGGAACAATAGAGTTTGTTGAAGTGCGCACAGTATGGGCTTAAATGTTGATATAGATATATATTGTGGCAGTGGAGCTGCCAGAGGGCCATATGAGGACTATTAAAATTGCGTATCTCACCCAGAAGAAGCTGGATGAGAACAATGAGAACAAGAAAGGCTGGGAAAATGGTAATTTTCCTCTGTGTGTATTAGCCAGACTGTAATGAGAGTTAATTAGCAGCCAGCTGAGGAGCTCAGGTAAAGGTGGGCCGGGGTCCTCAATCAGGGCTCCCAATCTGGGGAAGAAGCAGGCTGCGCCAAGGCCTGTGGGATCCAGGACCCTCTAACCCTGTGTAGGGTAAGCACTGTGTTGTGTTTTGGGGAGATGGGTGGTAGACCCAGATCCCGATAGAGAGGGAGAACTACTGTGTAGTAACTGGCCAGACGGACAAGGATTTATGTTTATTATTTATGTTTGGTCTGCTGTAAAAGTGACAAAAAAGCTGGGTTGTGGCCAGTCTGCATCCAAATCTGCAGTATTGGAGTGGCTCCTTGAGGTGTGCCAACCGTCTAAGCTGAGAATATGTCGATCCTGGAGAGCTAAGTGACCCAGAGTTGTCACAATATATATATATATATATATATATATATATATACAGTATATTGAAAATCTGTCAGCTCCTACGACCGGTGTTGAAGAAAGGCAGGGACACAACAAAGTCACTTCAATCCGGTTTATTGATAGTTCCAGCCAACTAAGGCTACTTTCACACTAGCGGCAGGACGGATCTGACAGGCTGTTCACCCTGTCGGATCCGTCCTGCCGCTATTTCTCTGTGCCGCAGGACCGCCGCTTCGTCCCTATTGACTATAATGTGGACAGGGGAGGAGCTCCGGCGCAGCACGGCAGTGCACGGCGAGAGGCCGCCGTACTATAAAAGTCGGACATGCAGTACTTTTAGTCCGGCGGCCTTTCGCCATGCACTGCCGTGCTGCGCCGGAGCTCCACCCCCGTCCCCTTTATAGTCAATGGGGATGGAGCGGTGGTCCGGCGGCACGGCAAAATAGCAGCAGGACGGATCCAACAGGGTGAACAGCCTGTCGGATCCGTCCTGCCGCTAGTGTGAAAGTAGCCTTACAGTGCAGTACAGCCGGATTGCAGCCAGGTCAGGTAGTCAGTCCATAACACACGAACAGAGCGATACAGGCTTGGGTCTCACTTAGAACCGTTTTCAGGCCAGTGTTGCTTCACACACGCCTTGCGCTCTGAGATCTGTAAGCCTCTCACTCATACAGACACACCCTGCTTGCTGCTGACTTTTTAATTCACAACCGTGGACATGGGCCACCTGTGAAACTTGGAGTGGATCCTGGGGAATAAGCACCTACCCAGCTCTTTGCTTATTCCTAATAAAAGCCAGGCCCAGATTAGCTGATACCAGCTGTACTAAATACCAACAGCGTCCACTATCTATCCTAGTGGACACACTAGGTACTGGCTTTCACTCCCCCAAGGACGGGCACCTTGGTGGCATGTCTCAGGTGAACCACAGCAAACCATCTCCTCTAATTGGTTTCCTGCACCATTCTAGGAGACACAAACCTTCCTTCATATACGGTATGAGACCTGTCACTGCCTCACAAAAAAAAAATATATATATATATAGTGGGGATTTGCTCTGGTAGACAGGCTTGCAGATGCAGTATAGAGGCAACGTCTTTAACTTAAACAGTTCAGTTTCAGTGTTTTATTCACACATAAGGAAAATGACAACAAAAAGTCAGTTTCAAGGAAAAAACTGTCACCTTGAGTCTGGTATTTGTTCACACCAGGCAGCGAAACAGAAGTCCACGTGCTTTCATCCAAACAAAATAGCAGGCCTTAATCCCAGTCCAAACTCTCAGGCCCCAACACAGAGACTGGCAAAGCTCCACTGTCAGATGGAGGATAATCCACACACAGCTGAGACTGCTGGCTGGGTTTTATATCCCTAACCAAAACACGGCCTGGAACATGGGGAACAGCCACCCACCCTGCACTTTGGCTGCTCCCAGTAAGAGCCGGCCCGGATCGGCTCTACAGCCACACTAAATAACCAACAGTGTCAGTCAGCACTAGCTGCCGCTGACACTTAAAATTACCGTCTCTTACCTCACCGAGGCCAGGAACCTCGGTGACACATATCTTCCGTTAATGACAGCCCCTTGCGCTTTCCTACATACCTATAATTTGGTTCAAATAGCCTAGTTGCCTAGACTAATAAACTCCCGTTTCTAGTCAATTTAAAACGTAACGTTTATTTCATTTCATTTATTAGAAAAATAATACGACGGGAGAACAAGGAATAGTTTAAATTCTAGGTGCGGTAGGACTCTGGTGGCTGAGATGAGGGTTACTTCACCCATATATTCTGCCTCCTAGCATCCGTCCATCCCACTTTTTTCCTTTTTAATTCAGCAATATACTTTATTTGCCTAGATGGACATCATGCTGGAGAGACACCTATTCATTCGCCTAAAGTCATTTGGTTTTCAATAAGTTTCCCTTTTGTGCGATTCTCCACCACTAGTATCAAGGCACAAGTGAGTCTGCAGTTACTCCGCGCTATGACACTTAGTCCTACCTGCTCCTAATCTAAAAACTAACACAAAAGCTCCCCCAACATGTTTCACCACTACATGTGGCTTCTTCAGGGGATGGAGCTACTATCAACAAGAATGCTTACCAACTGAACCCTTTTAACCACTGTGGGAGGGTCATTAGATATTCTGCGGCCAAACGCCTCTAAGCATTCTTGTATGACAGACCAGTAAACCAATCATAATACCGTCATGATGTATTTTCGTCATTTCATCACTTCCTCCATTCGCATAGTGGCTTTGCGCATGCGTGAAAACTTTAACTTCCAATTCGGAATAGCGTAAGAGTATGCGCATGCGTGAAAACTTTAACTTTGTTAGTATAATAGCATTGCGCATGCGACCTGAAAGTCAAAGTCCCTACGCATGCGCAATGCTATTATACTAACAAAGTTAAAGTTTTCGCGCATGCGCATACTCTTACGCTATTCCGAATTGGAAGTTAAAGTTTTCACGCATGCGCAAAGCCACTATGCGAATGGAGGAAGTGACGAAATGACGAAAATACATCATGACGGTATTATGATTGGTTTACTGGTCTGTCATACAAGAATGCTTAGCGGCGTTTGGCCGCAGAATATCTAATGACCCTCCCACAGTGGTTAAAAGGGTTCAGTTGGTAAGCATTCTTGTTGATAGTAGCTCCATCCCCTGAAGAAGCCACATGTAGTGGTGAAACATGTTCGGGGAGCTTTTGTGTTAGTTTTTAGATTAGGAGCAGGTAGGACTAAGTGTCATAGCGCGGAGTAACTGCAGACTCACTTGTGCCTTGATACTAGTGGTGGAGAATCGCACAAAAGGGAAACTTATTGAAAACCAAATGACTTTAGGCGAATGAATAGGTGTCTCTCCAGCATGATGTCCATCTAGGCAAATAAAGTATATTGCTGAATTAAAAAGGAAAAAAGTGGGGTGGACGGATGCTAGGAGGCAGAATATATGGGTGAAGTAACCCTCATCTCAGCCACCAGAGTCCTACCGCACCTAGAATTTTAAACTATTCCTTGTTCTCCCGTCGTATTATTTTTCTAATAAATGAAATGAAATAAACGTTACGTTTTAAATTGACTAGAAATGGGAGTTTATTAGTCTAGGCAACTAGGCTATTTGAACCAAATTATAAGTTGAATATCCTGGGTCTAAAGGGTCTTTTGAAAATTATTTCCTACATACCTCCCCCCTTTGTTTAACCCTGAGGGGGTGAACACCCACCAGACAATGTACCCGGAACAAGGCATCTGCATTTCCCTGTAACCTGCCTGCCCTATGTTCCACGGAAAACTTAAAGTTTTGTAGAGACAAAAACCACCTGGTGACCTGAGCATTGCTCTCTTTGGCTTGGCTCATCCACTTGAGAGGGGAGTGGTCAGTTACCGGACGGAACTTTCTCCCCAACAGATAATAGCAGAGAGACTCGAGTGCCAGGCACTCTCTGTCCACTATACTGTACCTAGTCTCGGCTGGGGTAAGTTTGCGGCTCAGGAAAACAACGGGATGTTCCTCCCCATTGATGCCCTGAGAGAGTACAGCTCCGAGGCCTACTTCAGAGGCATCTGTCTGTACCACAAATTCCCTCTTGAAGTCAGGCATAACCAACACCGGGGACACAGGGCCGACTTCAAAGCGAATAAAGCCTTTTCCGCCTGGTCATTCCACTGGACCGTCACTGACTTGCGTCCCTTCAAAAGGCCTGTTAATGGTGCAGCAACTGTAGCAAAGTGGGGGACAAACCTCATATAGTATCCCACCATTCCCAGGAACGACTTTACTTGCCGAGTAGTGACCGTTCGTGGCCAATTCCGAATTGCCTCAATTTTGTTTAACTGAGGTTTAATAATTTTGCGCCCAATCACATACCCCAGGTACTTGGTCTCTTCTAACCCTATCACGCACTTTTTTGGGTTAGCGGTTAAGCCAGCCTTCCTAAGGGAGTCCACTACAGCCTGTACATTAGATAGGTGACTTTCCCAGTAGGTGCTGTGGATAACGATATCGTCCAGGTACGCCGAAGTGTACCGACGATGTGAACGGAGTACAATGTGCATTAGCCTTTGAAACATTATGGGAGCGCCATGAAGACCAAAGGGTAATACCTTGTACTGATACAGCCCCTCTGGCGTGATGAAAGTCATTTTTTCCTTGGCAGCCTCTGTCAAGGGTACCTACCGGGCTTGGCCTAACTTCTCAATAAGGCTATCTACTCGGGGCATGGCATATGCGTCAAACTTGGACACCTCATTCAGTTTGCGGAAGTCATTACAGAAGCGCAATGTCCCATCCGGCTTGGGTATTAAGACTATTGGACTGGCCCATTTACTTTTGGACTCCTCGATGACACCAAGCTGTAGAATTAGCTGCACTTCCTCAGCGATGGCTTGTCACCGAGCCTCGGGTACCCGGTATGGTTTTAACCGAACTTTTGCCTGACGCTCAGTGATAATGTCATGTCGGATTATGGAAGTGCGTCCAGGAAGGTCTGAGAATACATCCGTGTTCCGACTAACGAACTCCCTGGCTTCCTGAGCCTGTTTAGAGGAGAGGCTGTCAGCAATTTTAACTGTGGCAGCTGCTTCCCTTGCTTCAGACAGAGGGACCGAATCCGCTTCCCCTAGAAACCCTGGACGTGGGCTCTCTTCTGTACAGGTTTCCCTATCTTTCCAGGGTTTGAGCAGATTCACATGGTACACCTGCTCCGGCTTTCGCATCCCCGGCTGATGTACCTTGTAATCTACCTCTCCAATTTTTTCAAGTACCTCGTAGGGTCCCTGCCACCTAGCTAGGAACTTACTGTCTACGGTTGGTACCAGCACCAATACCCGATCACCCGGGTTAAAGTTCCGGACCAGAGCCTGCCGATTATAGACCTTACTCTGGGCTCGCTGCGCTGCCTCCGAATGCTCCCTAACCAGAGGTAACACTGTTTCCATCCGTCCTTGTATCTGGGTGACATACCCAACAACACTTTTGTGCGGGTGGGTTGTTGTTCCCAAGCCTCTTTGGCCGTGTCCAACAGACTGCGAGGGTGTCAGCTGTATAGCAGTTCGAAGGGCAAGAACCCATGAGAGGCCTGGGGCACCTCTCGCACTGCAAACATGGAATAGGGCAGAAGAAGGTCCCAGTCCCTCCCATCCTTAGACACCACTCTTTTTAACATATTTTTTAATGTTTTATTAAACCTCTCCACCAGGCCGTCCGTTTGCGGGTGATAGACGGACGTCCGCAACTGTTTTATGTGGAGCAACTTACAGAGTTCTCTCATAACCTTGGACATAAAAGGGGTCCCTTGGTCAGTCAGAACCTCTTTAGGCAGACCCACTCGGAAAAACATCTCCATTAACTCCTTAGCTATGAGTTTGGCTGATGTATGACACAGTGGTACCGCCTCCGGAGACACCTGGTCGATCCAGTGCTGGAGAGGGTACGGCAATGCCCTACAAAACACATCCGCCAACAGCCGATCCAACATAGCAGTGGGATTCAATATGTCAGGCTGCAGCCATTTTTGCAATCGGTGCAGCAGATCATAATATTGTGGCCTGACGCCGCGCGGACAGCTTTCCGGGCATCATGGACGTCCTGGGATGCTCCAGCCGCTTGCAATGCCATTACATGTTGTAACAGCAGCTGGTTAGTCTCTTGTTGCTGCTTGTTAGCCTCCCGCTGCTGCAAGCTAGCCTCCACGAGGGCTTTCACGACCGCCTCCATTTTGTCAGGGGACACGGGTCGTAACCTTGCCGGCTTAATGTAGGACATGCACTTGTGTCAGGGAAAAACAAAAAAATTTCGGCCTTCAGGCCTGCCTCACTGCGTTTGCCCACATCCGACACCAATTGTTGGGATTTTCTCTGGTAGACAGGCTTGTGGACGCAGTATAGAAGCAACGACAACGTCTTTAACTTAAACAGTTCAGTGTTTTATTCACACATAAGGAAAGTGACAACAAAAAGTCAGTTTCAAGGAAAAAACTGTCACCTTGAGTCAGGTGTTTGTTCACACCAGGCAGCAACACATAAGTCCTTGGGTGAAACAGAAGTCCACGTGCTTTCATCCAAACAAGATAGCAGGCCTTAATCCCGGCCCAATCTCTCAGGCCCCAACACAGAGACTGGCAAAGCTCCACTGTCAGATGGAGGATAATCCACACTCAGCTGAGACTGCTGGCTGGGTTTTATATCCCTAACCAAAATACGGCCTGGAACGCGGGGAACAGCCACCCACCCTGCACTTTTGCTGCTCCCAGTAAGAGCTGGCGCGGACCGGCTTTACAGCCACACTAAATAACCAATAGTGTCAGTCAGCACTAGCTGCCGCTGACACTTAAAATTACCGTCTCTTACCTCACCGAGGCCAGGAACCTCGGTGACACATATCTTCAATCAATAACGGCCCCTTGTGCTTTCCTACAATATATATACCGTATTTTTCGCCCTATAAGACGCACATCCCCCCAAAAGTGGGGGCAAAATGACAATGCGTCTTATGGGGCGAATGCTGCAATTTACACTGATACACCGCCGCCACGATGCTGCACAGTGCGGACAGCGGGTGTATCAGCGGGGAGGGAGGAGGGGCTGGGGGCCGGCGTCTGGTTTTGTAATGGCAGCGGGGCCCGTTGCAGTCACTATATTCTATTACACCGGGCCCCGCTCACTGTAGTCATCATATCTAACCTGTAGGCAATGTTAAACTATATAAATCATGTGCAATCCAGCCTGTAGTACTTACTACAATCTTCCGAAGCAAGCAGGAGGCCGGGCAGGCGGCAGCGTAACGCACTACGTCACACACCTGCTCCTCCCACTTTATAAATGAATCAGGCGCGTGACGTAGTGAGCTACGCTGCCGCCGCCCAGCCTCCTGCCTACTACGGAAGATTGTAGTAAGTACTACAGGCTGGATTGCACATGATTTCTATAGTTTAACATTGCCTACATGTTAGGGGGACCCGGTATAATAGAATACAGTGACTGCATCTGGCCCTGCTGCCATTACAAAACCAGATGCCGACCCCCACCCCCCGTATTGGGGGTCATTCACTACACAGGGACACTGTTATGGCGGGGATCTGTGGATAACACATAGCATAAGATGCTATATATGTGTCATCCACAGATTCCCCCTATAGCAGTGTCATGCCATCCACAAATGCCCCCATAACAGTGCCATCCACAGATCCCCCATAACTGTGCGTCATCCACAGATCCCCCATAATAGTGTCATCCACAGGCCACCATTAGTTCAAAACCCACCAAAAGCACACCTTTTGGTTCAAAATATTTTTTTTTCTTATTTTCCTCCTCAAAAACCTAAGTGCGTATAATGGGCCAGTGCGTCTTATAGGGTGAAAAATACAGTATATATATATATATATATATATATATATATATAGATATAGATATATATATATATTTATATGTAAAAGTGAAAACTTTTATGTTTGTTCTTCATACGCTCCTACATATCTTGATGGATCTGAAGTTCTGAACCAAACTTGGTACATAAACTGCTCATGATGCAACTTAACCCCTTAAGGACACATGACGTACCAGTACGGCATGTTTCCCGAGTCCTTAAGGACACATGACGTACCGGTACGTCATGACTTTAAATCGCGATTCTAGCGCCGCGCGGATTAATCAGAACGGGATGCCGGCTGAAATCATTCAGCCGGCAGCCTGTAACAACGCCAGGGGGGGTCATTCGACCCCCCCGTATCGGCGATCGCAGAAAACCGCAGGTCAATTCAGACCTGCGGTTTTCTGCGTTTCCGGTCTATTCGGGTCTCCGGTGACCCGATGAACCGGAAAAAGACTGCGATCGGTGGCGTGATTACACACCACCAATCGCAGTACGAAGATTTGGAGAGGCGGTGCTGGCCCTGGTGCTGAACGCCGCTGTCCAGGGTGCTGATTGGTGCAGGGGAGAGAGGCGCGAGATTCAAACTTCCTGCGCTCCTCTCTCCCCTCCTCTTCCTGTTCTGCACGAGCACCCGGCAGCACCGTCCAGCACCAGCTCCTGCGTCCCCCTAATCGTTATCCATCACCCTCCTGCACCCATCGCCACCCAGGTAGGTTAGGGTCAGTGAGGGAGAGGCACCATTAGGAAGGGAAAGAAGGGAAAAGTTAGTTAGGAAAAAAAAAAAAAAAAAGAACTTTTACCCTAAAATTTCTTTGATCTATCTATCAGACCCCAGACCCCCCCCCCCCCCCCTGCCACTTGGTGTCCCCCAGTGGACTTTGAGCCTGAGATTCCGGATTTTGCTGGCAATCTGGGGTTTACTTATTGACTTTTTTTTTTTTTTTCAGTAACCCACTGGTGAATCTGATGGTGGAGCAGACGAATCTGTACGCCCAACAGTTCGTCGCTCAAAACCCGGGCTCATTTTTGGCTAGACCCGGTGGCTGGACGCCGGTCAGTGCAGCCGAGATGAGGACATTTTGGGGCCTCGTGCTGCATATGGGTCTAGTGCAAAAACTGAGTGTCAGGCATTACTGGAGTGGGGACATCCTATACCAGACCCCACTGTACAGTACGGCCATGACACCCGGTTTTAGGCCATCCGGAAATGTCTGCATTATTCCGATAATGCAGCATGTCCCCCCCCGAGGTGATCCTGCCTATGACCGGCTGTATAAGATACGGCCGGTCATCGATCACTTTGGGGCCAAATTTCAGCAGGCCTACGTGCCTGGAAGGGAGGTCGCGGTTGATGAGTCTCTCGTTGCGTTCAAGGGGAGACTCAGTTTCCGCCAATACATTCCCACAAAGCGGGCGAGGTATGGCGTGAAGCTATACAAAATTTGTGAGAGTACGTCAGGGTACACTTACAAATTTCGTGTGTACGAGGGGCGAGATTCCCGTATTCAACCCCCAGAATGTCCCCCCACTCTGGGTGTTAGCGGGAAACTCGTGTGGGACCTTATGTACCCACTGCTGGATAACGGTTACCACTTGTACGTGGATAACTTTTATACCAGCATTCCCTTGTTCAGGTCCCTTGCCGCCAGATCCACGTTTGCTTGTGGGACTGTGCGGAAAAATCAACGCAGCCTCCCTGCCCACCCCCTCCAGGTACCTATCCCCAGGGGTGAGACCCGTGCCCTTACCAGTGGAAACCTGTTGCTGGTCAGGTATAAGGACAAGAGGGATGTCCTTATGCTGTCCACAATCCACGGTAATGGCACCACCCCCGTCTCTGTGCGAGGTACCGCGGCAACGGTCCTCAAGCCCGATTGTATCGTCGACTACAATTGGTATATGGGAGGAGTTGATCTCTCTGATCAAGTCCTCAAGCCATATAATGCCATGCGCAAAACCCGGGCATGGTACAAAAAAGTTGCGGTCTACTTGGTACAGGTTGCCATGTACTATCCCGAAGCGCTGGCAGCACAGGGACATTCCTCCAATTCTATGAGGCAGTCCTCAAGGACCTGATCTTTTCGGACCGGGAAAGAGCAGGCCGGAGTACCTCGGGAATTGGAGGCGCCCGGATCGTCCCTGGCCAACACTTTCCAGGTGTGGTCCCCCATACTGGAAAGAAGGGACGAACCCAAAAAAGATGCAGAGTGTGTCACAAGAGGGGGATACGGAAGGACACCACTACTCAATGTGACACTTGCCCCGATCATCCCGGCCTCTGCGTTATCGATTGCTTCAGGGAGTATCACACTTCCATGGAGTACTAAATTTTAAAAATCCCCAACAGTCCCCTAGAGAACATAAAAAACTATGTCTCTCAGACTTTGGAGACACAGAAACAATTTTTTTTTCCCCAAAAAATATTAGTTTTAGAGCAGGCATCCTCAAACTGCGGCCCTCCAGATGTTGTAAAACTATAACTCCCAGCATGGCCAGACAACCTACAGCCATCAGCAGGGCATGGTGGGAATTGTAGTTTTACAACATCTGGAGGGCCGCAGTTTTAGGATGCCTGCTTAGTGTCTCCAAAGTCTGAGAGCCATACATATTGGGCATCGTCGCGTGCGTAAAAGTCGTCGCTATAAAAATAACATTTGACCAAACCCCTCGGATGAACAGCGTTAAAAAATATAAAATAAAAACGGTGCCAAAACACCCATTTTTGGGCAAAATTTCCATTTGAATCCTTTTTTTCCAGTAATAAAGCAAGGGTTAACAGCCAAAAAAAAACTTAATATTTATGGCCCTGATTCTGTAGTTTGCAGAAACACCCCATATGTGGTCGTAAATGGCTATATAGCCGCACGGCAGGGCATAGAACGAAGGGAACTCCATATGGTTTCTGGAAGGCAGATTTTGATGGACAGTTTTTTTTTGGACACCATGTCCCATTAGAAGCCCCCCCTGATGTAGCCTAGACTAGAAACTCCAAAAAAGTGACCCCATCTAAGAAACTACACCCCTCAAGGTATTCAAAAGTTACTTTACAAACTTTGTTAACCCTTTAGGTGTTCCACAAAACTAAATAGCGAATGTAGAAACAATTTTAGAATTTAAATTTTTTGTTACCTTGCCTCAAAAAAGTGTAATATAGAGCAACCAAAAATCATATTTACCCTAAAATAGTCCCAAAACAACAACCACCTTATCCCGTAGTTTCCTAGATGGGGTCACTTTTATGGAGTTTCTACTCTAGGGGTGCATCAGGGGGCTTGAAAGGGTACATCGTGTAAATAAATCAGTCCAGCAAAATCTGCCTTCCAAAAACCATATGGCGTTCCCTTTCTTCTATGTCCTGCCGTTTAGCCAAATAGTAGTTTACGACCACATATGGGGTGTTTCTGCAAACTACAGAATCAGGGCAACCCATTTTGAGTTTTGTTTGGCTGTTAACCCATTTTTTCCAGTAATAAAGTAAGGGTTAAAATGGAAAATTTTCCAAAAAATAGAAATTCCAAAATTGTTTCTCCATCTGCCATTAACTCTTGTGGAATACCTAAAGGGTTAACAAAGTTTGTAAATCCAGTTTTGAATACCTTGAGGGGTGTACTTTCTTAGATGGAGTCACTTTTTTGGAATTTCTATTCATGGGGTGCAAGGGGGGGCTTGAAATGGGACATGGTATAAACAAAACCAGTCCTGCAAAATCTGCCTTCCAAAACCCATATGGCGTTCCCCTCTTTCTATGTGCTCCCGTTTGGCGGGTATTATATCAGGTCAGAAACCAACCCCCAGGTAGCTTATAACGATGACGAAACATGGACGTGGGGATTCACGATCAAGATACAGGAACAGCGCAAGATTAAATTATATATTTAATTGCCTTAAGGGCTCACTAGACATAACACTATATACACACAGAATATATACAATGGTCGGATGTGCAAATACCATACAGAGGCTATGTTACAAACAGAGTTAAACAGATCACATGTCAGTTACCAGGTGGATGAGCAGTCCTTTGTGTTATGATGATTAATTCTTGGCTGCTATAATCCTTACCTGTAGTCACATGGGGGCAGTGATGTCAGCAGTTTCCAGGTCTCCCCAAACACATTACACTATATACACACACATATATATATAATGGTTGGATGTGCAAATACAGAGGCTATGGTACAAACAGAGTTAAGCAGATCACATGTCAGTTACCAGGTGGATGAGTAGTCCTTTGTGTTATGATTAATTCTTGGTTGCTATAATCCTTAGCTGTAGTCACATGGGGGCAGTGATGTCAGCAGTTTCCAGGTCTCCCCAAACACATTACACAATGTGGCCCCTTCAGAGAAAGACCCTGGCCTCTGTCCTGCACGGGCCTTTTCACCTGTAATCGGTCAAGCCCCTGCCTTCCCCTGGGAGAACCTCATTTCCCTAGTGTCTGGTGAGGCAACTCAGAATCCAAAAACCCATTTTGGTTCATAGTTCCTCACCGGAAGATAACAGGGAGATGGTTCTGGCAGCGCCGTATCCAGCTGGGTTCTGGCTACAAGTGGAGACCAAACATAGCGCTGTTATTAGTTTCTTACTGGGAGATCACTGTATCTCCCCTTCCTGGCACCCGACCCCCAAACGGCGACCAGGGGTACGTCTGCCATGGTCCCAGGGTCGCAGATATGTAACCGGTTTATTCCTGTGATGGACAGGCAATTCATAATCCCTTATGAACTGCTGGTTCCATGATGGATTCTTTTGTTCTGTTGACCAACTCAGCCCCCACTGGCATTCATCCTGCCAGAGAAGCTGAGTTGTCAGTGTGGCTGAGTGGGGTGTAAAAGATAAACACGTGGCCGCCCTTTGAAGCAGGGCCGCCCTGTGGAGTTTGATTTCCTCTGCCAATTCCTGGAGCAAATGGCAGGAATGAAATCATAGCTCCACATTCCTCAGACCCATCTACCTGCGTGAGCCCTGCAGCCATTAACCAGCCTCAGCTGTCTCCTGCTGTACATCACTGAAGTCAGTAACTGACTGCAGCTGTAGTTGGCTATTTATTACTAGTGTTGAGCAAACCTGTGGTTTCAAATTGGGTGTACAAGGTTTGGGTTATCTAAGAATTCAGCTATGGATTCCGCTACCACGGACCATAACTTATGGTCCATGGTAGCGGAATCCATAATGGAATTCTTAAATAACCCAAACCCGAAACCACAAGGTCGCTCAACACTAATTATCACATTATTTGTTCTTTATTGAACTAATTTTTACTTTTTTTTTAATCGAACTTCAGAACTTGCACATTCAATTCCCTGAACACTTCCATAATACATGCAATACTTCTGTATTGCAGTGCATGATATCTGCCAGTGTAGAATCTGTAATCTGTTACTATAGAGGGCTGCTGGTGTACGTATTATTTTATTTAGGTATAATTTAGGTATAATATTCTCCCCATAACATTTAGTCAGCCATAACATGTAGATGTTCATTTCTTCTTTCTTGTGGTCCTTCTTCTCCTCCTCCTTTTTGGGGTTCTCATTTTGCTTTGGCCAGAAGTCTCACCTTCCTCAGTCCGTCTCCTCTTTCCAGATGCTGTTTGAAGATCTGCACAGAATCACAATGTAATATATATATGCCACATTACACTTTATACTATACATCTCAATAACCCAAGCGATAAGATCATACTGTGATTTATTAAGGTGAATAGTCAACTGGTTCTCATATCCAAGTCCTTAAGGACCAATAACTCTAGAAATGAACTCTATGAAACTGGCTCTTCCAATAAATGTTCTCGGGGATGAGCATATACTTCTAAGTTTCACTGTTTAGCATTAGTGATGCATAAAAACCAAATATCACACATTACTTCATTGCATATTATAGCCTTCTACTTCACAAGATCAAATCAAGCATCAGATATTTTGTCTGCTCAATGTCTGATCAATGGAGCACCCACACAGGTCATGGGAAAAGAGCAGCAGGCTAGAAGCCTGGTATGAACAGTCATTCGGTCATTCTACAGAGTGCGCGGTACTTACCCGGACCTCCAGCGGACTCCTGGGCCTCTAGCTCCATCCAAGCTCTTCTTAGTTCTTCTAAATCTGTCAGAAAAAGTTACAAGAACCTTTACGTACAATATTTCATTATAAACTCCCACATGAAAATCTGTTCCAAAAATTCTACCCAGATAATTATTTACCCCATATAGCAATGGTCTAAAATTTGGATTAGAGGGTTTGTCAGGAATGTAATCACTCTTGACCTATTCCATTCAAGTAACCAGGCCTGGCCACTACATGGTGTGTGAATTTGTATAGTTCTGATGCTTAGTTCCCTATCACTTTGACATGTATGGAATTTTGTGGGAACTCCTTCCTCATGATGATATACATGTATGTCAAACGCCAGGAAGGGTTTAAAAGGTTAGCTCCATTACAAACACTTATCCCCTATCTATAGGATAGGGGATAAGTGTTAAGTAGGCGAAGGTGTGACTGCTGAGGCCCCATCTGATCACAAAAATAGGGCTTTGTGTTTCCCATTTCAATACAGTGGTGGTCATGCTTAGGTGCTGCTGCTAAAATCAGCTCTATTGTACTGCCAGAGAAAGCCGAGCGCTTGTACTTGGCTATCTCCAGTAGTCACATAGAGTTAAATGAATCGGCAGCACACATGAATAGAGGCCGCTCAATTCAAGTAGTGGAAGGCAGGTCTCTCATTGTGATTGTAGGAAGCTCTAGTGGTCAGAACCCACCAATTAGACACTTACCCCCTATCCAGTGTTTGTAACGGGACAATCCCTTTAATTCCATATTTTGCTTAGTTTTTTTGTGGGGTTTTTTCCATTTAAAAAAAGGGCTACTTTTTTTTTTTTCAACTTGGTCTTAAGTTAGTTAAGACTAACTCGATTTATACTGGAAATCGGGCATTGCCTTACCCACAGGCGGCCTCCTCCTCCTCCTCATCTCCCTTGCTGCTTCATTCCTGATTATTTAACCTCCTCCTCTGCATCCCACAATCTTATAAAATCTGCAGCACAAGAGCAAAGTGAAAGCATATAATAAAGGTATGTTCATGGCAGGTTTTTTTATAGGCCATAAAATATGTGTTTTCCAATTTTTCACAGATATTTTCCCACATATATTTAGAGGTGTATATGCACCCCCCATTGACTGGGAACATTTGTCAAGCAATTTGCGTAGCAATAAACCCCCTATGAACTATGCCTCATATTCCCTGTTGAAATTGACGGTATATAGTGTGTGAGTGTATTTAACACAGATTTAGCTGCTTGGTAGACAAGTTTTCCACATCGAAATACAGAGGAAAAGAGCAAAATCTTTTCCTGGTGGATGATAGCCTTCAAGTGTCTCCACACATAAATATCAAGTGAGCCAAACTCTAGGAACACCAGTGGTCGCTGCACCAATGCAAGAACCTAGAAACTAGTCCTAAAAGTCCCTATATATCAAGAGCTTGAAATTATCCTTTATGTAAGTTATAAGGCTCTGTTCACACCTGCATTTGGGGTTTCTTATTTTTTTATGAAAACAAGAATAGAGCATTCTGCAGTACTATTCTTGCCATGAGAACATAGTCTTGATGGACACCTATATAGCCTATGGGATCTGTTTGGTTTGGACCTGTTTTATAAAATTGTTCAGTCGCATAATTCATAACATTAGTGTGAATGGACCCTGACTTCTTTCCAGATGAAATTCTATGTTGTTCCTTATAAATGATAACTTACCCCCACGCCCCTCCTCCACTCTCTCTTCCCGAAAACGCTCCCAGTTGATGAGAGCTGCAGAGAAACCACAAAGCAATCATAAGTGAATGAACATGAGTAGATGACATGGTTGGTTACTATAGAATAAGTGACTCCAGGAGAGAATCTGCCACATGTTAGATCAGATCTCAATGTATATTTCCCATGAGCTTCCATCACATAAGTAATGAAGTTGTCATATCCTACAACTTGCACCAAACAAAGGAACTACCACTGTTGTAGTCATAGTGGCTGCTATGGGGCCCACAGTTTCACTGGTGCCCAGCTTAGCACAAAATCTGTAAGAATTATTGGAGGAATCACAGCATTATTCGGGGGATGTCTAACACAATCTGCCAAATGAGGAGACTGCCTGTAATAAAGCTCATGAACATAGAAGGTTGGTGTTGTTTTAGGCATCTGTCAGCAGATTTGTACCTATGAAACTGGCTGACCTGTTACATGTGCACTTGGCAGCTGAAGGCATCTGTGTTGGTCCCATGTCCATATGTGCCCGCACTGAAGAGAAACGGGGGTGATGCCGTTACACCTAAAGGCTCAGCTCTCTGCCACTGCCGCACCCTCTCCAGTTTGATAGACAGGGCCAGACAGTGTAAAGGTCATCACACCTGGCACTGTCAATCACAGTGGAGAGGGTGGCGCAGTTGCAGAGAGAGCAGAGCCTCGGTAACGCCCCCGTTGCTCCTAGAGGCTCATTTGCATATAATAAAACATTATTTTTCTCAGCAATGCGGGCACATATGAACATGGGACCAACACAGATGCCTTCAGCTGCCAAGTGCACATGGAACAGGTCATCCAGTATCATAGGTACATGTGGCGAAACCAACCTCGCCACTGGGTTTTGGAGAGGCCTGGCTACCAGCCTCTTGCCCCAGGATTATGGGCCCTCTCATCAGCCAGGCTTCCTTTGTTCACAAAGGACTTGTACTAACTTGAACCCCTGGTCTAATTCGTGCCATTTTGGGATGTTAAATGACTATGTGTATTGAAAAGGGTGGGACATTGTATACGCTGAGTAGTGAGGTCTGTTTCATTGTCTCTCTGTGTGTATTGGTGATCTCCTTTGTCCTGAGAGATAATTGAATTACGTCTCGGTTGTCTCTAGGACAGAGGACATTGTGTATTCTCCTGCCTGTGATGATTGCATCAACCCAGAGTGAGGTAATTGGATCACGGGCAGAGGGGAGGATTTTGTGTGGGAGTGTCTGAGTGTATTGTACGTGGTTATTGGCTGTTTTTACAAAGCCCTGTGTGTGGTAACCTTGTTGGAAAATGTGTATGAATTAATGCTTGTGTGTTCAAATAAAGAGTTCCTGTTTTACCCTTTACCATGTTGAGGCTGGTGTTTGGGTAACTGATCGACACTGGGGGATTGCTATACGCTGAAGATTTGCTATACTCCCCTGGCATAACTACTAGCTCTTGTAAGAGCTGTTCCTGCTCTCGGGATTTGGGAGAGGTTCCCCCACGGGAGCCTGGAGCCTTGTCGTAGGTGGGTAGGAGACGGTGAGACCTTAACCAAGCTTCGACGGTTCGTGGGGTCTGCAGCGATTACGGTGTCAAGTGGAGTGCTTGGGGACCTCGGGAAGCACTAGGAGCATCTATCAACGGAGGTACCCGGTCGGGGTGCTAGGAGATCCGTTACAGTACAAATCTGCTGACAGCTGTCCTTTAACAGGGGAGTAATGCTTAATCGTTTTT
Organism: Bufo bufo; assembly: GCF_905171765.1. Taxonomy (NCBI): domain Eukaryota; kingdom Metazoa; phylum Chordata; class Amphibia; order Anura; family Bufonidae; genus Bufo; species Bufo bufo. Next base: position 172,731,964 of record NC_053395.1, read on the forward strand.
TTATCACATTTTCTATAGTTATGCTACTTTTTAGTGTGCATTGTGGCACATAATATTTATACTCCAGGGAGCAGGAAGAGGGGGGCCCATTCAAAAGTTTGCTATGGGGCCCAGCCTTTCCCAGTTACACCATTGTTACAGACAATGTGATGTAAATTTTCTTCTGTACCACATATACCACCCTGTAAGCATTTCTGAGAATCAGATTAGGTAGGGAATTGTTATTTACCGTATTTTTCGCCCTATAAAACGCACTTTTTCCCCCCCAAAAGTGGGGGGGAAATAGCAGTGCATCTTATGGGGTGAATGCTGCTGATTTTGCCGTATTTTCAATGATACACCCGCCGCGATGCCGCGCAGCGGGTGTATCAGCTGTGAGGGAGGAGGGGCTGGGGGCCGGCATCTGCATTTATAATGACAGCGGGCCCGTGCAGTGACTGTATTCTACTACACTCACTGTATAATCGTATCTGTATTCTGTAATAGTTAAGGCAGGCCGGGAGGACGGACGGGCGGCGCATCACTCACTACGTCACGCGCCTGCGCTGCCCACTTTATGAATGAAGCAGGCGGCATGGGCGCATGACGTAGTGACTCCCGGCCTGCCTCCTCCCTCCTCTCTGCTACCTACCGAGCGCTTGTAGTTGTAAGTAGCGCTGATTATGCGATTACATTATATACACAATTAACTATTACAGAATACAGATACGATTATACAGTGAGCGGGGCCCGTGTAGTAGAATACAGTCACTGCACGGGCCTCGCTGTCATAATAAAAGCAGATGCGACCCCCACCCCTTGTATTGAGGGTCATTCACTACAGGGACACTGTTATGGAGGGGATCTGTGGATGACACATAGCATAAGATGCTATATATGTGTCATCCACAGATCCCCCCCATAACAGTGTCATCCAAAGATCCCCATAACAGTGCCATACACAGATCCCCATAACAGTGCCATCCAGAGACCCCAATAAGAGCCACCCACAGATCCCCCATAAGTGTCACCCACAGATCCCCCATAAGTGTCACCCACAGATCCCCCATAAGTGTCACCCACAGATCCCCCATAAGTGTCACCCACAGATCCCCCATAAGTGTCACCCACAGATCCCCCATAAGTATCACCCACAGATCCCCCATAACAGTGCGTCACCCACAGATCCCCCATAACATTGCGTCACCCACAGATCCCCATAACAATTCGCCATCCACAGATCCCCCATAACAGTGTGCCATCCACAGACCACAATTAGTTCAAAACCCACCAAAAGCACACCTATTGGTTCAAAATATATTTTTTCTTATTTTCCTCCTCAAAAACCTAGGTGCGTCTTATGGGCCGGTGCGTCTTATAGGGCGAAAAATACGGTATGTACTGTATTTTCCTCATATATTAAACTTTACATTTATTTTCAGTGTTATGTCAGTTGTAAATCTTTTATTAATAGTTGCTGCCCCCCAACCCCATGCACATAGGTTGACATCCCCATTATCCTCCATATTCTGATGACATCACAACGAAGAATTCTAGAATATTGGGTCAGAATGTTCTAATTTACTTAGAAAATCTGTTTGTTTTCTGCTTATTCATATAAGGTAGTTAAATGATTTCATGTATTGAGAAACGCAAACTTGCACATTTTCTTTTTCAGTTAATCTATTCATATAATAATTAACTTTATAAGTCATTTATAGGATTTTCATGTGTTCTTTAACTTCAGTAAGAATATATGCACACACAGAACACAACTTCCTATGCATTTCTATGTATATGCTGCACAAGCTTGTGTTCTGGAACCTACCGAACCACATGTAAGACACTGAAATACACGGGTAACTGGTTCATTACTGAATATTTACTGTATGTGTGAACCAATACTTCTGGGGTAGATGTTCTACTCACCATGAATTCATTCAAGCTGATTTCTATGTACTAGAAGCAGGGTCACCAGTACAAGTCTCTGACCCCCACATAGTGACACTATTGCAGCCATCAGATGACCTCCAGCGCTTTCTACTGATATTATTTTTTACTATAACAATTATCATGATGAAATCTGTCACTATTGTAAGAATATTGTACTTTCTGCTTATATGATATCTCTCTGAGGGGTCTATATACATTTTATAGGAATGTATATTTTAATAGATACATCTAGCCTGCAGAAAGGAGGTTATTCCATCCATCAAGATAATAACTTTTGTGGGTTCAAAAGTAGAAGTCATACTTGTTAAAGTGTAACTGCCATTTCACTACCAAAAATGAAATTCCTAACATATGTGATGCTGAAGGGAAGATATTCATGAAGCTGCATTTTTCAGCTAATTTTACCTTTCTGATGTCTGTATTCAGCCCTTAGCAACCATATTTCTCTGTGCCTCTATTTCAGCAACTTCCTCTCCTGCTCTTCCTGTGATGATCTTTGCCCTTCCTTGAGGCCATCCTGTATTTCCCTCACTTCCCATAAGCCCTTGCTCTCCTCACATGAACTAGCAGGACCAATCAGACCGCAGATAACTTCCCACACTACCCAGAGCAGTGTGTATCCTCACATACAGCTAACCAGAGACAAGCCCTGCAATTACCAATTACATTAAATCAGTAAGCATTTCTTTTAACCTCTTAATAGCCAGCTGTCCCTCATTCTCTTCCAGACTGGCAGGGAGGGGGGGAGCTACTTTAGCTGCTTATATCTCTGGTTTGGTACCAGCTAGAAATATGGGCTTTGTATTGTCTGAAAGCTGACATAAATATCCCCTGATATCTACAGGGGAAGATGTCAATGATAGAAATCGGGATGCTGTGAATAAAGCAGAAAGTAAAAGTAAAAGCAGATTTTTCCCACGATTATTCTTGACTCTATTTCTAACAGTCATTTCTCCCCTGTTGCTTGCAGCTGTCATTCTGGTTTGTATGAAAGTCTGGACTGTCAGCTTTCAAACAAGACCAGTTGCATATTTCTAGCTGCTACCATTGAGAAGATATCACAATCTAAAGCAGCCCTCCACTTTCTGCCTGAGCCCAGCTTCAGGCTGTCAGAGCTGAGCTCCTCCTCCCAGGGCTCCTCCGTCTCTTGTTATAATACTGAGAAGACGGACTGCACATGGCAACGCTGTGAGATGAGAGCTGCTGAATAGGAAAGTAGCATGCATTTGTGGGAGTTATTAGCAGGTAAAACTGAAAATGATCAAATTTTAAAGCACAAAAGCACTTATACAGCAGGGTGTACTATACTATTAGGGAATAAAAAAATTAAACGGCAGTTACACTTTAAGGAGCCCATAAACCCCTATCCATAATAAGAAGACACCAGTATTGATAGTACTGTAGGTGGGAACCCTGTTATAGGTTTTGCACTGGGGTCTAGGAGGCAGACGTTACACCACCACTATCTATCAATCTATATTTCTACACTTACCATTGTCTCCAGCTGCTCTAAGTTGTTCCTCGAGCTCTGCAATATCCTCAAAATCATTTTCCATCTTCCTCAGTTTAGACAATACTGGTTGAAGAGTATCTGTGTTCATATGTTTTATCGATGTCACACTGATGACATCAAGATGGTCTGGAGTGTTGACCTCTGGACAGCTGTGACATAATACCCTCATTTCCATATGTCACCAGCTATGTAGCCTAGGAATTGACATAGTAATGGAATATAGAGGATATTCAGATGCTTATATATAATTATAAAAGTAGCATAAGATGGTTTCTCTTTCTTTTTGAATTAGAAAACAGTTTTGACCGTTACCTTGACTTATGCTTCACAAACATCATGTAATGCTATCTCATTCATCTTCACCATAATAACCACCATTTCACACCATTCAATTAATTTGGAAAGTCTCCACTTTTCACTTTTTTCACATTTAGTTATGCTGCGGACTTATACTAGAATAAAAAAAATCAAGTTTTCCCCATCAATCTGCAATGAATAGCCCATAATGAGAAAGGGGTTTCTCCCATCTGCACATAGGATCTTTGGAGCTCAGCCAGAGTGAGTATTGAATTCTCGGTCACCTCTCTTACCAAGTCCTTTCTCCCCCAAATTTTTTGTTTGGTTAGGCAAACTCTATTTTGTGCGATTCTTACTAGAAATTATGAGTGAATTGTCAGAAGTCTGCAATAATGGTCTAACTGGGTGTTATCATAAGGGGGAGTGTTCTTGCAGAGTCTGCCACTGGCAGCACTGATTGGAAAATGTCAGATTGCTGGGAAAAACCCCAACTGGTAACACCCATTTTGACCTGTATTGCAGACTGCTGGCAAAATACATTTTAGAAGGAATAATAGAGGAATGATACAACATAGTGTCAAGTTATTGTTATCGTCATTGTTATTTCATGGAGAACGCAAGTAGTGACTACAGCAGACATGTCAGGAGAGGGGACAAGTCCTCTTTGAAAGCCAGGAAAATATACGGCACATGAATCACCTAAAGGGGTATACACTGTCTGAACCACTCTTTCACAATTTGAGCTTGATGAATCCTGGCATTGTCAACTTGGAATATGCCTGTGCCATCAGGGAAGAAAAAAATCCATTGATGGAATAACCTGGTCATTCAGTATGTTCAGGTAGTCAGCTGACCTCATTCTTGGAGCACATACTGTTGCTGAACCTGGACCTGACCAACTGCAGCAACCCCAGATCATAGCATTGCCCCCACAGGCTTGTACTAGGCATGATGGGTGCATCACTTCATCTGCCTGCCTTCTTACCCTGATGCGTCCATCACTCTGGAACAGGGTAAATCGTGACTCATTAGACCACATGACCTTCTTCCATTGCTCCAGAGTCCAATCTTTATGCTCCCTAGCAAATTAAAGCCTTTTTTTTCTGGTTTGCCTCACTGATTAGTGGTTTTCTTACAGCTACACAGCTGTTCAGTCCCAATCCCTTGAGTTCCCTTCGCATTGTGCATGTGGAAATGCTCTTACTTCCACTAGCAAACATAGCCCTGAGTTCTACTGTTGTTTTTCTTCTATTTGATTTCACCAAACGTTTAAGTGATCGCCGATCACGATCATTCAGGATTTTTTTCCCGCCACATTTCTTCCTCGAATACGATGGGTCCCCACTATCCTTCCAGTTTTTAATAATGCGTTGGACAGTTCTTAACCCAATTTTAGTAGTTTCTGCAATCTCCTTAGATGTTTTCTCTGCTTGATGCATGCCAATGATTTGACCCTTCTCAAACAGACTTAACATCTTTTCCACGACCAAAAGATGTGTCTTTCGACATGGTTGTTTAAGAAATGAGAAGCAACTCATTGCACCAGTTGGGGTTAAATAACTTATTGCCAGCTGAAAGATAATCGCCCATGCAGTAATTATCCTATCGGAGGCTCATAACTATTTGCTTAGTTAAATCCAGGTGGCGACTTTTTTTTTTTGGACAGGCAGTGTATTTAAAATCCAATTACCCACCTTCTCCATGAGTAGAGTATATTTTGTGAATAAACTGACAAAAAATTAGCATTTTAGATGTAGAGGGAATCATAATTTTTTTAAAATCTCATCTACATGGTGTGGAATTTTTTTGCATGGAAATTGACCCGCACTATTGATTTTGAAATCTGTGGCATGTCAATTGTTTGTGTAAATTTCCAGTGCAGATTTCAGCATTTGGAATGCAAAGAAAGATCTAGAAAATCCACATCAAAATCCATGAAAAAAATCTACAAGTGACACATGCAAATTTTGGTCTGTATTTCGTGCCGTTAACTCCGCACAAAAGTCAGAGTTAAAAATCCGCACAAACTACACTGCCATGTGCATGTAGCCTAAGTCTGCTTTCACACAGTCAGTGTTTGATCAGTTATTTTCATTTGTGATCAAGAGAAGTGTTGAGCGAATTGAAGTATCTAAAGTGGAAATCGATCTGAAGTTTAGGAACAATTCGATTTGCCATGAGTCCGAATTTCCCTGCGCTTTGTGGTAACAAATCTTTTTTTTTTTTTAAATGGTTGCTGCATGTGTTGCAAATTAAAAGTTAGAAGCCCAGTGACATGACTCATAATGCTGTGCAGCCAGATCACAGATCCCCTGTGATGTCACAGCCCTATAAAACCCTCATCCTGCGCTGTCTCCACCATTTCACTGTGGGGTAAGCTTGGGGAGAGACGTAACAAGTGCTAATGCACTAGGGACAGTGTTGCAGAAAGCTATTAATAAAAAAATATTGGATAGGGAGAGTACAAGGACAGTGCAGGGACAGAGTAGGGAAGGTTTTTAGAGGCTGTAGGGAGAGCATAGGGAGACAGCAGGGGTAGTGCAGTTTAAGTGTAAATACAGTGTGCATCTTGTTGAACCGCTGCCACATTCCCAGTTAATTTGTTAGTTTATACATAGAATTACTGTGCCTCAGTATTAAAGGGTGGTCTAATATATCGCTGTGTGCATCTTGTTAAACTGCTGCCACATTACCAATTAATCTTTTAGTTTATACATAAAAATACTGTGCCTTAGTATTAAAAGGCAGAGGGGGGCGAAGGTGGAGCGTGCCCATGAGACAGCTGGGTGGAAGCAGTGGGAGATCTGGAGCTAAACGTGGGATGGGTACACCGTAGGCTACTCGGAACACTGTGTAGTCAGTTGGTCGCTGCCTACGAGCGCCATCGCCTGTCCTCAGGAAAGTCTGACCAGGGGGACCCTCTGTGCTCAGTCTCCATGACTGTCGGGGTGAGGGAGGAGCAGCACCAGCTTCATATGCAGCAACTTCAGTCTGGAGTTTATGTTGGGCAGTTTTCTTCAGCTGCCTACTGAAGAAACCACTCTGCAGCAGCAGGACATGCAGAAGAACCTCAACCAGCAGGTGGTGGCATACTTGGACTGCACTCTGTCACCCATGATCCAAGATCCCCTGAACTACTGGGAATGCAAACTGGAAGTGTGGCCACAACTGGTAGAGTTTGCCAGGGGCATGCTTTTCCGTGCAGGCAGTAGTGTGCCATCAGAGCGGGTGTTCAGTGCAGTGAAGGTCATAGTTACCCTTAAGAAAACTCGCCTTTCAACACAAAATATTAAGAGACTAACCGTCATAAAGATGAATCAGGCATGGGGACACTATTTTCCTTGTTACTGCCACTGCTGTTGGCACCCACCCCCACTCTGTTATGGGGCCACTATTGTCCCTGTTTTTCTGTCTTCTTATCCTTTAGAAGAACAGAAAAATAATTATTAAAAAGGATCGCTGTATTTTGAGCATCCTCTTTCACCTTGTCAGTATTTGGTCAGTATTTGATCAGTATTTGTAAGTCAAAAGCAGGAGTGGGTCCAAAATAGAAGAGATGCAAATGTTTCCATTACATTTTATCTCTGTTTTGGACCCACTCCTTTTTTTGGCTTACAAATACTAATCAAATACTGATGCAAAATACTGATCAAATACTGACCGTGTGAAAGAGGCCATTATAGTCATTAAATTCCTGCATGCAGGACTTTTTTTTTCTTGTTAAAAAACAGATTTCAGACGTAAATGGCCAAAACATATGCAAATTAAGCATAGGGCTTCTTTCAAACGATCAGTATTTTGCATCAATATTTGTAAGCCAAAAGCAGGACTGGGTCCAAAACACAGAAGAGATGCAAATATTTCTATATACCCACTCCCATGGGTGTAGGAACCCCAATTAATCTGGGGGGGACAGCATTTTTGCTCGCCGGGTATATTCTTATTCAGTAAACTGCGGGTTGTTTATATCGTTAAATTTTAAGTGTGTGTGTGTGAAGATACAAGCGGCACTTCTGCTCTCAGTGATGCGGTGCGCGTGTCCCGGAGAAGATCCACAGATAGTTGTATAGTAAGGACCAGCACTCACTCTAATAGTAATTTCAAGTAAATTTAATGGTCACATACAAGTGATAAGTGACGCGTTTCGGCTACTGTGAGCCTTTGTCAAACGTAATGGATACAAGTTGCAAACAATTTAAATAGCCCGCGGTGGAGCCGGAAATGACATCAGGTTACCATGACAACGTTGTAAACAGAGGACACAACAATGCAGAGATAATGATTAAACAAGTGGATGAACAGATAACTATCATTGCTTAACAGGGCACCATGCTTTGCAGTGCTACATTCTATTGATCATCATAATATTATTATAGTATAATGTTCCATACTGGATGCTAGAAACTGTACCAAACTTATACAGAAGAAAAAAGGAAAAAAAGAACATAATTAATTCTCAGTGCACCATGCTTTAAAGTGCCACATTTTGCTAAACCTTATATAATGATGTAAAATACTGAATGCAGAGGTGCTACAATTTTGCGTGGTAAACTTACGCCCTGATCAAGCACTAAATGACATGGATTGGAGTCAAGTTCTCTGTGAAAGAAAGAAAGAGGGAACATGTTGAAAGGGTTACTGCACACTGTAACTTACAGAAAACTATTTAAATCATAATCACGATTTAACCCCTTAGGTTCTAGGGTTTGGAGGCGATGAATCCAAAAGGCTTCTCTTTTTTTGAGCATTTTACACCTGTCTCCTCCTCTCCGGGCAGTGATACGCGCTCTATTATCTGGAGGCGCAGCCGGGAGATGGCATGTCGGTGTTTCTCAAAATGATATGGGATAGGGAGTAGTAGATTTTTCTTTCTAATGGTAGATTTATGTTTACAGAAATGGTCTTTCATCCTCATGGAGGTCTCACCGATATACACAAGACCACAGGGACACTTCAAGAGATAGACCACGAAATTGCTATTACAGGTAAAGAAGCCATTTATTTTAAATTTTTCCCCTGTGTACGGGTGGGTGAAGTGTTCTCCTTTAATGGCACTAGAGCAGTGTATGCATTGAAGGCATGGGTACGTCCCATTCTTGGGTGTTGAGAGGGTGGCCTGGCGCAGGGTATGTCTGTCGCTACCTACATCAGCCCTGACTAAGATGTCTCGAATATTTTTACACCTTTGGTAGCATATCATAGGTGGGGATTGAGATTCCGTGACATTGGGGTAAGCTCTGCTGAGAATACTCCAATGTTTATTGAGGATAGTCCTGCATTTATTGACCCATGGGTCGCTATTTCACCACAAAGGGAACCCGTGGCTGTTTATCACTAGTAGTGGAGCTGTCTTTAGGTGGTTTCGCCTGTTGTGTATTTAATAGGTCTTGCGGATAACCTCTGTTACAAAATGTATCTAGCATTTCTTCCTGACGCGCCGTTCTCATGTCGGTGTCGGACACTATCCTGTTCACTCTCTGGAGTTGTGAATGGGGCAGTGATTTGTTGACTGCAGGAGGACGGTTACTGGCGAAGTGCAGCAGACTGGTGCGGTCAGTATTCTTGGTGTACAGGTCTGTGTGTATCTGCCCCTTCTCATCCTTTATAACCCATGTGTCGAGGAAATTAATTTTAGACCCATCTGAGTGCACGGTGAACTGCAGTTCCTTCCACACAGAGTTGATGTACTGCATGAATTGTTCGAGGGTTCGAATGTCTCCCCGCCACACGCAAATAGGATAGTGTCTGACACCAATATGAAAACAGCGCGTCAGGAAGAAATGCTAGATAAATTTTGTAACAGAGGTTATCCGCAAGACCTATTAAATACACAACAGGCGAAACCGCCTAAAGACAGCTCCACTACTAGTGATAAACAGCCACGGGTCCCCTTTGTGGTGAAATACCGACCCTTGGATCAATAAATGCAGGACTGACCTCAACAAACATTGGAGTATTCTCAGCAGAGCTTACCCCAATGTTACGGAATTTCAATCCCCACCTATGATATGCTACAAAAGGTGCAAAAATATTCGAGACATCCTAGTCAGGGCTGATGTAGGTAGCGACAGACACCCTCTACGCCAGGCCACGCTCTCAACACCCAAGAATGGGACGTACCCATGCCTTCAATGTATACACTGCTCTAGTGCTATTAAAGGAGAACACTTCACCCACCCGTACACAGGGGAAAAATGTAAAATAAATGGCTTCTTTACCTGTAATAGCAATTTCGTGGTCTATCTCTTGAAGTGTCCCTGTGGTCTTGTGTATGTCGGTGAGACCTCCATGAGGATGAAAGACCGTTTCTGTAAACATAAATCTACCATTAGAAAGAAAAATCTACTACTCCCTATCCCATATCATTTTGAGAAACACCGACATGCCATCTCCCGGCTGCGCCTCCAGATAATAGAGCGCGTATCACTGCCCGGAGAGGAGGAGACGGGTGTAAAATGCTCAAAAAAAGAGAAGCCTTTTGGATTCATCGCCTCCAAACCCTAGAACCAAAGGGATTAAATCGTGATTATGATTTAAATAGTTTTCTGTAAGTTACAGTGTGCAGTAACCCTCTCAACATGTTCCCTCTTTCTTTCTTTCTTTCTTTCTTTCACAGAGAACTTGACTCCAACCCATGTCATTTAGTGCTTGATCAGGGCGTAAGTTTACCACGCAAAATTGTAGCACCTCTGCATTCAGTATTTTACATCATTATATAAGGTTTAGCAAAATGTGGCACTGTAAAGCATGGTGCACTGAGAATTAATTATGTTCTTTTTTTCCTTTTTTCTTCTGTATAAGTTTGCTACAGTTTCTAGCATCCAGTATGGAACATTATACTATAATAATATTATGATGATCAATAGAATGTAGCACTGCAAAGCATGGTGCCCTGTTAAGCAATGATAGTTATCTGTTCATCCACTTGTTTAATCATTATCTCTGCATTGTTGTGTCCTCTGTTTACAACGTTGTCATGGTAACCTGATGTCATTTCCGGCTCCACCGCGGGCTATTTAAATTGTTTGCAACTTGTATCCATTACGTTTGACAAAGGCTCACAGTAGCCGAAACGCGTCACTTATCACTTGTATGTGACCATTAAATCTACTTGAAATTACTATTAGAGTGAGTGCTGGTCCTTACTATACAACTGTTATGTACTGCTGACATCAGCCCATCGCTCATGTCAGTCAGCTACATAACGTAACGTTTTTTCTGATGATTGACAGATTCTGAAACCTGTTTAAATGGTTTCTACCACCAGAAATACTGTTATGTAGCGGACTGATATAGCGATGCGCCAATGTCAGCACTACTTAACAGTGTGTTTCTAACATTAGTCCCTGCAGACATTTTTGCTAAAAAAACACTTGTATAATATGCTAATGAGCCTCTAGGTGCTATGTGGGCGTAAAATCAGCACCTAGAGGCTCCGTCCGCTCACCCATTATCCCGCCCAGGTCCAGTGTTGTGCCCGCCCCGCTCCTCTTGATTGATGGCACGGTCCGCCGCATCGCTGCCGAAATCCCGCGCCTGCGCCGTTCACTTCTGTCTTCGGCGCAGTGAGTGAATGATGCGCTCCTGGTGCCGGATTCCTCACTGCGCCTGCGCTGACTACGTCACAGTGAGGAAGCCGGCATCAGGAGAGCGGCCTTCACTCACTGCGCCGAAGACAGAAGTAAACGGCGTAGGCGCGGGATTTTGTCAACGCTGCGGCGGACCGTGCCATCAATCAAGAGGAGCGGGGCGGGCAGAACAGGGGACCTGGGCGGGATAATGGGTGAGTGGACGGAGCCTCTAGGTGCTGATTTTACGCCCACATAGCACCTAGAGGCTCATTAGCATATTATAAAAGTGCTTTTTTAGCAAAAACGGCTACAGGGACTAACGTTAGAAACATACTGTTATGTAGTGCGGACATTAGCGCATCGCTATATCAGTCAGCTACATAACAGTATTTCTGGTGGTAGAAGCTCTTTAAACACTGTTACATTACACACTTCAAATGTTTTATATACCTTTTTAGAAGTGTCTAGGACAGGTGTCAGGACTGTCTTGGTCACTCTGCAGGCAGGGCACAGTGGGCACTGGGCTGGGATCTACTTGGGCAGGCTGCTGGAGCTGGACTGGAGTCTACTCTGGAGAAGAATGATTTAAATTCTCCCTCCCTGCCTCTCTCTCTGATGTCACTTCCTGTGTGGAGTCTGGACCTGACTTCCTTATCAGAGCGAAGGAGGGAGGGACTGGGAGGCAGAGGAGGAGCGAGGAGGAGGAGCGAGCAGTCCGGAGACTGAACAGTGAGTTAAGTTAGTTAACCACTGCACTGCCTGGCTCTGGCAGCCGCATCACTGACTGTGAGGAGGAGGGAGGAGGGAGGAGGGGGAGGCTTGGGAGCGCAGCTCAGCTGATCACCCGGCCACCGCAGAAGTGAGTGACTGACAGCTTTAAATATGCGATCGGAGTCTCGGACGGGTGGCAACCCTGGAGCCTGGGGGGGATTTAACCAAATCTGTCCCCCCCGCATTATTTCCTGGGGGGGATTCGTCCCCCCCGCTTCCTACGCCCATGCCCACTCCTGGTTATGGCTTACAATTACTGATCAAATACTGACCATCGGAAAGAGGCTTTATGGATGCTCAAAACACAGGCTTAATTATTTTTTTTCTTTCAGTTTTCTGTTCTTCTGGTGGACAGTGATAAACATTGATGTGAACATAGCCTTACTGCCACTATTGTTGCCTCCCCTCCCCACTCTTTCATGGGGCCACTATTGTCCATGATACTGCCGGTGCTGCTGCCACCCTCATCACTCTGTTATGGAGCCATACTGTCACGCCCTGCCATGTGGGTGTTCTGAGAAGATCTGTCAGAGCTGCTGCACGTGACTTGATCTGACAGTTTGTTCCTCCCTCTCCCTATAACCTTTGCGGGTTATAGTTCTGCCTTGTGTGAGCTCTGGAAGTTTGGTGGATCGTCTGCTCCAACGCATCTCTAAATAAGTCCTTTTGCCTTTTTCCTTCTGTGTCTGGGTGACGCTAGCTCCTTCGGTTGTTGAAGGAGCTGGATGTCTCTTTCCCTCTTCCCTACAGCTGAGGGTTTGGTTCAGTGTGTTATAGTCTTAGGTACATGGGCATGTGCATATCTACCATCGAGATATGCACATGGGCATAGCAGCTTAGGGGAAGTGTTTTAAGGATTACTAGGAGGTGACCTCTTTGTTCCCTAGCATTTGGGGCCTAGTCAGTTGTTTTGTTTGCTTTGTCGTGTTCTGTTTCCTTCTCTTATCCTACCTACTGTGACACATACACAGGAAATCTACAGCTAATTTAAGGGATTAAAAAGCATAGGTTTGGACAGCCACAACATGCATTATAAGAATGTTTTTTTTCTCCACTACTTTATTGGTGCTGCCTCCATTTCTTTATTTTGTTCCATTAAGAAACCGTTGCACTGCAGGGGTGTGCACATTTTTTTTTTTGCTTTACTGAACGGTGCTGTGATGTAAACAACAATAAATTACACCTGTGATACTGATGGCACAGTACCTACAGAACAGATTAACTATGAATGTAGGTGTGTAGTACCCCAGAATGGTACTACCATTCCTTTATCCTGCTACTGTCTCTAATTTATAACAATAATGTCATATTTGTATTTATTCCAGGACCTCTTACACTGTGCATTAATTGTTCTGCTATGTAACTGTTATTGTTGTATTTATGTTATATGCCTGGTTCACCAGCAGGTGACAGCGTATATGGCAGAGAAATCTTTAGATAAAATGGCACTTACCATTCCTTTCTCCCCCTTTTGGGCAGAAGTGGGCCAGTCCCATTTCCTACCACGGGAGGGGCAACATGAAGTGTCTAGTCATTCTAAGCCAGGACAGCGTCAGATGCAGTTATGCCAAAGATGAAGCAGCGAGTTGATGTCTCCCTCCCGCAGTAGGAGTCTTTCCAGAGGGAATCAGCTCATAGAAACATAGAATGCGGGGGCAGATAAGAACCATTTGGCCTATCTAGTCTGCCCAATATACTGAATACTATGAATAGCCCCTGGCCCTATCTTATATGAAGGATGGCCTTATGCCTATCCCATGCATGCTTAAACTCCTTCACTGTTTTTGCAGCTACCACTTCTGCAGGAAGGCTATTCTATGCATCCACTACTCTCTCAGTAAAGTAATACTTCCTGATATTACTTTTAAACCTTTGCCCCTCTAATTTAAAACTATGTCCTCTTGTAGCAGTTTTTCTTCTTTTAAATATTCTCTCCTCTTTTACCATGTTGATTCCCTTTATGTGTTTAAAAGTTTCTATCATATCCCCCCTGTCTCGTCTTTCTTCCAAGCTATACATGTTAAGGTCCTTTAACCTTTCCTGGCAAGTTTTATCCTGCAATCCATGTACCAGTTTAGAAGCTCTTCTCTGAACTCTCTCCAAAGTATCAATATTCTTCTGTAGATATGGTCTCCAGTACTGTGCACAATACTCCAAATGAGGTCTCACTAGTGCTCTGTAGAGCGGCCTGAGGACCTCCCTCTTTCTATTGGTCATGCCTCTCCCAATACACCCAAGCATTATGCTAGCATTTCCTGCTGCTCTAATGACATTGTATGCCTACCTTTAAGTTTTTTTAAATAATGGCCCCTAAATCCCTTTCCTCAGATACCGAGGTCAAGACTGTATCACTGATTTTATATTCTGCTCTTGGGTTTTTGCGCCCCAGGTGCATTATCTTGCACTTATCAACATTACATTTTAGTTGCCAGATTTTTGACCATTCCTCTAGTTTTCCTAAATCTTTTTCCATTTGGTGTATCCCTCCAGGAACATCAACCCTGTTATAAATCTTTGTGTCATCAGCAAAAAGACACACAATACCATCGAGGCCTTCTGCAATTTCGCTAATAAAGATATTAAACAATATGGGTCCCAGAACAGATGCCTGAGGTACCCCACTGGTAACAAGACCATGGTCTGAATATACTCCATTGACTACAACCCTCTGTTGTCTGTCCCTCAGCCACTGCCTAATCCATTCAACAATATGGGAGTCCAAGCTCAAAGACTGCAGTTTATTGATAAGCCAGAAGGCTTATCAATAAACTGCAGTCTTTGAGCTTGGACTCCCAGATTTATTTAACCAATCACTGGTAACAGGAGTCGTCCCAGAAGATTGGAAATTAGCAAATGTGCCCATTCACAAGAAAGGTAGTAGGGAGGAATCAGGCAACTATAAGCCAGTAAGCCTGACATCAATAGTGGGGAAATGAATGGAAACCCCATACTTAAGGAGAGGATTGTGGAACATCTAAAATCATATGGATTGAAAGATGAAAAACAGCATGGGTTTACTTCAGGGAGATCATGTCAAACTAATCTTATTGATTTTTTTGATTGGGTGACAAAAATAATAGATGGCGGAGGTGCAGTAGACATAGCTTATCTAGACTTTAGTAAGGCTTTTGATACTGTCCCACATAGAAAGGTGAGACAGTATCAAAAGCTGCAGCCCCCCATTGAAACCACTTGGAACCGAACCCGAGTTCGGGAAATGTTTTTTTACAGTAGAGATCAATTTATGAAGTTATTACGCAAAGTCTGACGAGACTTCGCGTAGTAATAACTTCGGCTCATTGGAGCCAATACCGCTGGCCCCGTACAGTATTGAAACAAAGTTTTATGCGAATTGACTTCGTATGTTTCATCTGAAGTCGATTCGCTCATCCCTACTCATCACCTGCTCAGATGATTGTGGCGACAGCGTAATGATCAAAATTGTATATGCCAAACACATCTGATTGAACAACCTCATTATGTTGGTTACATATTGCTGTATTAGAAGAAAACAAAACAGAGACCAAACGGAGCCATCTGAAAGATATACACAGTCGCTCCATGTGTGAGCAACAGGAAGAACTGAATGTGTCTAAAAAATACTTCCGTACGCACAGCCGGCTTTTATGTCAGGGAAGATGGGGGAATTCATTGTAATGTGGCTCAATACACACCAACTAGCATTATTGCTATCAAACAAAGGAAGGGGGATGACCAAAAACAAGGTATACACGAATGTGTGCTGGCCAGACCTGGAAAATTAAGATCACAAGTCAGTTTTACCGCATAATGAACACCGTAAAAAAAAAAAAAAAAAAACTTGTTCTAGAATTTGTGAAATGGACACACGGATGTGCACAGCACATGGATGACATCTGTGTGCTGTCTGTTTTTTTTTTTTTTAACCCATAGAAATGAATGTGTTTATGTGCAATCTGCAAAAAATTATTTTTTTTAGCCCACTTTCACACAGTCGGTGTTTGATCAGTGATTTCCATCTGTGATTGTGAGCCAAAACTATGAGTGGTATAAGGTGTAGGGTATAGTGAAGTGTGTAGTGTGTAGGGTGTGTATAGTGTGTAGTGTGTAGGTTGTAGTGAAGGGTATGGTCTGGGAGGACAGGTATTTTCATCCCAGTGTGTGCTGCTGGGCTGATTTGCAGCCAGGTGGTGTCAAACACCGGACTGTATTTTAAGTGCTGGTACGGGTTTTGGACAACACCTAGCTGTCCTTAAAAGACAGCTGGGCTCAGCAGCAAGGTGTCTCTGTTTTGGGATCTGAGGCATGGCGCCGTGCTAGAGGGCTGAGAGCCGCACGCTGGGGAAACAGGCCTAAAGCCTGTTGTGGATCGCTGGAGATTGTACCGCCAACAAGGTGATGTTGTTCTGTGGACTTTCCTTTGTGTGAACTAACACTAAGACTGGAAAATGTTGCTTTGTTTTTGCCTTGTGTGTGAATAAACACTGAAGTTTTGTTTCACAAACATTTTTTTTGCCTCTGTTTTGCATCCACTTACCCTGTCTACCAAAGCAAATCCACACATTTGGTGGAGGATGCGAGCATATGCAGTGAGGCTGGTCTGAAGGCCGAAAAGTTTTAGTTTTTTTCCGGGCACGGGTGTATGTCCTATATCAAGGTTACGTTACGACCCGTGTCCCCTGACAAAATGGAGGCGGTCGTGAAAGCCCTCATGGAGGCTAACTTGCAGCAGCAGGAGGCTAACAAGCAGCAGCAGGAAACCAGCCAGCTGCTATTACAGCATGTGATGGCGTTACAAGCTGCAGGAGCATCCCAGAACGTCCACGATGCCCGGAGAGCTGTCCGTGCGGCGATCCCTAAGATGACCCCCTCGGGCGACGTCGAGACCTATCTGGCGGTATTTGAAAAGGTGGCCATGTGGGAGAAGTTACCCCAAGACCAATGGGCTCTGAGGTCGTCGCTCCGTTCTTGGCGTCTGGACCCCAGCAGGTGTTTTTTGACCTACCAGATGATCAAGTGGCCGACTACCCGGCCGTAAAGGGTGAGATTCTGGCAAGACTGGGGGTGAATGTATTGGTCCCAGCCGAGCGGGTGCATTAGTGAGAATTTAACCCGGCTGAACCCGCCAGACCGCAGTATTAGGATCTGCTACAACGGTTGCAAAAATGGCTGCAGCCTGACATACTGAGTCCCACTGCTATGCTGGACCTTCTGTTGGCTGATGTTTTCTTGAGGGCTTTGCCGTACCTTCTCCAGCACTGGATCGGCCAGGTGTCCCCTGGTAATGCCCTAGAGATGGTTGACCTGGTAGAGTGCTATGAGGCCACCAGAAATCTACAGGGGGGTTCTTTTGGGAGGGGGCCAGTTAAACCCCGGAAATCTCCACCAGGCGGCAAGTGCCAGCAAAACCCGCTCGGGATATACTCCCTACAGACCCAGCTCTGATGGTCTGTTGACGGTGTCAAGAGCCTGGTCACATAAGGGCCGACTGGACACTAACTCGGGCTACCGCCCCTTAATGTATGCCAGGAGGCTGTGTGCAAGCGGTACCCCCGAGACAAAAGACAATAGTCACCTGTTCCAGGTGCAAGTGGGAGATACCCTGGCGGTGGCGCTGCTGGATTCAGGGAGCCTGGTGTCCCTGGTAAGAGTTGCCCTGGTGCGGCCCGCCGAGTATACTGGCTGAAAAGTTGGCATCGTGTGCATCCATGGAGACTTAAAGGACTATCCCACCACCCTGGTGTCTCTATCCACGGTGGCTGGCAGGTGGACTCATCAGGTGGCCGTCGCCACAAAGCTACATTATAAACTAATAATTGGGAGAGACTTCCCCGGTTTCCTGGGTCAGCAGAAAACGCAGGATCGGATTCTACAGTGGTTCTACTGGACCAGTGTGTTCAGAGAGGTGGAAGAGTATTGCAAGTCTTGCCCAACCTGCCAGATAACCAGCCCCCAGCCACATTTCCGTAGTCCTCTGGTCCCTCTCCCGACTATTGAGGTTCCATTCGATCGGATCGCTATGGATCTCATAGGCCCAGTACCGAAGTCCGCTAGAGGGCACCAACACATCTTGGTAGTCCTGGACTATGCCACTCGGTACCCGGAGGCGGTGCCGCTGCGAGATACCTCCGCCAAGCTCATAGCCAAAGAGTTCATGGAGATGTTTTCCCGAATGGGCCTACCTAAAAATATTCTGACCGACCACGGGACCCCTTTTATGTCAAAAGTCATGAGGGAACTCAGTAAACTACTACAGATCAAACAGTTATGGACGTCCGTCTATCACCCGCAAACGGACGGCCTGGTAGAGAGGTTTAATCAAACCTTGAAAAACATTTTAAAGCGGGTGGTGTCTAAAGATGGGAGGGATTGGGATCTTCTACTGCCCTATCTCATGTTCACAGTGCGAGAGGTGCCCCAGGCCTCTACTGGGTTCTCGCCCTTTGAACTGCTGTATGGCCGACATCTGCGTGGTCTGTTGGACATAGCCAAAGAGGCATGGGAACAACAACCCACACTGCATAATAGTTTAATTGAGTATGTCACTCGGATGCAGGAGCGGATCGAGACAGTGTTGCCACTGGTTAAGGAACATATGGAGGCAGCTCAGCGAGCCCAGAGTAGAGTCTATAATCGCCAGGCTCGGGTTCGGAATTTTAACCCGGGTGATCAGGTTTTGGTTTTGGTTCTGGTACCGACCCTGGACAGTAAGTTTATGGCCAGGTGGCAGGGGCCCTGCGAGGTACTCAAGAAAGTTGGAGAGGTAAATTACAAGGTACACCAGCCAGGGCGGCGAAAGTCAGAGCAGGTTTACCATGTTAATTTACTAAAACCTTGGAAAGATAGGGAGACCTGTACTGAAGACAGCCCGCGGCCGGGTTTTCGAGCGGAAGAGGTTCCAACCTCTCTGTCTGATGCAAGGGAAGTGGTTGCCACAGTGAAAATTGCTGACAGCCTTTCCTCTAAACAGGCTCAGGAGGCCAGTGAGTTCATTAGTCGGAACACGGATGTGTTCTCGGACCTCCCTGGATGCACTTCCGCAATCCGGCATGACTTTGTCACTGAGCCTCAGGCAAAAGTCTGGTTAAAGCCATACCGGGTACCCGAGGCTCAGCGACAAGCCATCTCAGAGGAAGTGTAGCTAATGCTGCGGCTAGACGTCATTGAGGAGTCTGAAAGTGAGTGGGCCAGTCCTATAGTCTTAATACCCAAGCCGGACGGGACGTTACGGTTTTGTAACGATTTTCGTAAGCTGAACTAAATATCTAAATTTGATGCATATCCCAAGCCCCGGGTGGATGAGTTAATCGAGAAGTTAGGACAAGCACGGTATTTTTCTGTTTTAGACCTCACAAAAGGGTACTGGCAGGCAGGGCTGGTGCAAGGATTTTTGCCACCCTAGGCAAAAGCTAATTTTGCCACCCCCTTGACTCCGCCCATTGAGCACACCCCTTTTCCCGCACCTTTTTCCACCCTGCTGCCAGTCACTGTCCTGCAGCCTCTGACACCCTAGTGCAGGTTGTCAGAGTGCGGTTGCCAGGGGTGCTCACCAGGTTCTGCTCCTCGCTGTGCTCCAGGTCCACATTGCCTTGGCTCTTGCCAAGATCATGTGTCTTTGGCCCCCCCATCATTTCACATTTCTGCCCCTCATGATTCATCTCCATTTCTTGGCCCCCATGTGCTAATATCATAGTGCCATCCTCTCCCCCTGACCCCTAATGTGCCAGTATCAAGTGCCTCTCTCCTCCCCCCTCCTGCCACGTCTGTATGTGAGCAACAAGAGCATACACATTGAATAAGCTACTGACCGGACCCAAACTAGGGAGGATAAAGGGTGACCCCTGTCAGACCCTAAAAGCTCTCCCTATGCTGCTAAGCACATGTCCAGATCCATATGGTGGATCGAGACATGCCCGCGTACCTAAAGCTGATGACCACTGTAACCCCTACAATAGTGGAAGGGGCACGGCCACCGGTGCCCTGCTCAGAATATGGACGGAACCGGGGTCGCCTCGGATCCAGTCAGAAAACAAACAGAAACACACAATGTCTGCACACTTAACTGAAGGAGCTGCAGCAGCAGTGAAGACAGATCCAAAGTCAGCAGACACTATCCGAAGTACTTGCTTCAGCAGAACTCAGGTCCATAGAAAGATAACACACAAGTGAAGATACTCAAGCGAGAGATACAGCTCAAATGAAAAGTATAATCCACACCCTACAAAGGAGGAGGGGTGATTTAAAGGCAGAGAAATCAAACACAGGAGGGACAGCTGGGAGGAAGTAAAGACCTAAACACAGGGGCGGAGAAACAGAGCAGAGGGAACTCCTCCAAGCTCTAGTAGTGACATCATCACAGGGGTGGAGAAACAGAGCTGTGAGAACGTCTCAAAGCTCTGGTAGTGACAGTACCCCCCCCCCCCCCCCCTCTACGGGTGGACTCCGGACACCCAGGACCCACCTTCTCAGGATGAGCCCTATGAAATGCCCTGATGAGGCGAGTGGCTTTAATGTCCGACACCGGGACCCACATCCTCTCCTCAGGACCATAACCCTTCCAATGAACGAGGTACTGAAGAGAACCACGGACAATGCAAGAGTCCACAATTCTGGAAACCTCAAACTCCAGATTGCCATCAACCAAAATCGGAGGAGGAGGCAAAGAGGAGGGTACCGTGGGCTGGACATGTGGTTTTAAGAGAGATCTGTGAAATACATTATGTATCTTCCAAACCCGTGGAAGATCAAGACGGAAGGCAACAGGATTGACGACTGACAAGATTTTATAAGGCCCAATAAACTTGGGACCCAATTTCCAGGAGGGAACCTTCAGTTTAATATTTCTTGTAGACAACCACACCAGATCACCCACATTCAGGTCCGGACCAGGCACACGTCTCTTATCAGCCACACGCTTATATTTCTCACTCATCTTTCTAAGATTACTCTGAATCTTTTGCCAAATGGTAGACAAAGACGAGGAAAATCTCTCCTCCTCAGGCAAACCAGAAGGAGCCCCTCCCGAGAATGTCCCAAACTGCGGATGGAACCCATATGCACCAAAGAATGGTGACTTATCAGAAGATTCCTGACGACGGTTGTTCAGAGCAAACTCAGCCAGAGGGAGAAATGAACACCAATCCTCCTGGTTCTCTGCCACAAAACAGCGCAAATATGTCTCCAGATTCTGATTGACACGTTCAGACTGACCATTCGACTGCGGGTGAAAAGCAGAAGAGAAGGACAGCCGAACCCCCAGGCGAGAACAGAAAGCCTTCCAGAATCTGGACACAAACTGCGTGCCTCTATCGGAAACAATATCAGAGGGAATGCCATGCAATTTAAGAATATGGTCGACAAAAGCTTGCGCCAACGTTTTAGCATTGGGTAAACCAGGGAAGGGTACGAAATGAGCCATCTTGCTAAAACGGTCCACCACCACCAGGATCACCGACTTCCCTGAGGAACGAGGAAGATCCGTGATAAAGTCCATGGACAGGTGTGTCCAAGGACGGGAAGGTATGGGTAACGGGAGAAGGGGACCTGAAGGCCGTGAACGAGGGACCTTCGCGCGAGCGCACGTCTCACAAGCAGCCACAAAACCCTCCACCGACTTACGAAGAGCCGGCCACCAAAATCTCAGAGCAATGAGATCTACCGTGGCTCTACTCCCGGGGTGACCAGCAAGAACAGTATCATGATGCTCCTTGAAGAGTTTGTGACGTAACTCAGGAGGCACAAACAACTTCCCAGAAGGACAACGGGCAGGTGTCTCAGTCTGGGCAGCCTGGACCTCGGCCTCCAAATCAGAATACAGAGCAGAAACAACTACCCCCTCCGCCAAAATGGGACCCGGGTCCTCGGAGTTTCCTCCTCCCGGAAAACAGTGAGAGAGAGCATCAGCCTTCACATTTTTGATCCCAGGGCGGAATGTAATGACAAAATTGAATCTGGAGAAGAACAGAGACCATCTGGCCTGTCTCGGATTCATACGCTTGGCCGACTCCAAGTACGCCAGATTCTTATGGTCGGTAAAAATGGTGATAGGGTGCCTGCCCCCCTCCAACCAATGGCGCCATTCCTCGAAAGCCAACTTGATGGCCAACAACTCCCTATCTCCCACATCATAGTTTTTCTCTGCCGGGGAGAGTTTTTTAGAGAAAAAGGCACAGGGTCGCCATTTGGCAGGAGAAGGGCCCTGGGACAATACCGCACCCACACCCACCTCGGAAGCATCCACCTCAACAATAAAAGGTAAGGAAACATCGGGATGCACCAAGATGGGAGCAGACGCAAAACTCTCTTTAATCTTAGAAAAAGCTGCAAGCGCCTCCTCCGACCAAGAGGAAAAATCCGCCCCCTTTTTTGTCATGTCAGTGAGGGGTTTGACAACAGAGGAATAATTCAAAATGAACTTTCTGTAATAGTTCGCTAAACCCATAAAGCCCATCAAAGCCTTCTGATTCTCAGGAAGCTCCCACTTAAGCACAGCACGGACCTTCTCCGGATCCATGCGAAAACCAGAAGCAGAGAGGAGAAAACCCAGAAATTGAATCTCCGATACCATAAAAACACATTTCTCCAGCTTGGCGTACAATTTATTTTCCCGCAGAATCCGCAGAACCTGAAAAAGATGATCCTGATGGGTCTGAACATCAGGGGAAAAAATCTAAATATCATCAATATACACCAATACAAATTTCCCCATTAAATGGTAGAAAATACTGTTAAGAAAATGCTGAAAGATGGCCGGAGCATTCATCAGGCCGAAAGGCATAACGAGATTCTCGAAATGCCCGTTAGGGATATTAAAGGCCGTTTTCCATTCATCCCCCTCTCTGACCCTGACTAGGTTGTACGCGCCTCTCAAATCCAAGTTGGAAAAAACCTTGGCCCCAACAATTTGGTTGAAGAGGTCCGGGATCAGAGGAAGGGGATAGGGATCGCGAATCGTGATACGGTTCAGCTCCCTAAAATCTAGGCAAGGTCTCAGAGAGCCATCTTTTTTTTTAACAAAAAAAACCCAGCGGCAACAGGTGATTTTGAGGGACAATTATGCCCCTTATCGAGACTCTCAGAGATATAGGTTCGCATTGCGATTTTTTCCGGTTGTGAGAGATTGTAGAGGCGTGCTTTTGGCAGCTTGGCGCCGGGAATGAGGTTAATGGGACAGTCAAACTCCCGGTGAGGAGGTAGCTCCTGAACACCGCTCTCGGAAAACACGTCCGAGAAATCAGAGAGAAATGATGGCACAGTTTTAGTAGACACCTCTGCCAAAGTCGCTGTGAGACAATTCTCTCTACAAAACTCACTCCACTCATTTATTTGCCTTCCTTGCCAATCAATAGTGGGGTTATGTCTAGTGAGCCAGGGTAACCCCAAAACTAGAGGAGAAGGCAATCCGTTAAGGACAAAACAAGAAATATCCTCCACATGAGTGTCACCTACAGCTAACCGGATATTGTGAACAATGCCCTTCAGGGATCTCTGTGAGAGTGGAGCAGAGTCAATAGCAAAAACAGGTATATCCTTTTCTAATGTGCAAACCTGAAAACCATGCATGGCTACAAATTGAGTGTCAATAAGATTGACGGCCGCTCCACTATCGACAAAAATTTCACAAGAAATGACTTTGCTCTCTAGCGCCACCTTGGCAGAAAGGAGAAAACGGGAACTGCAGGTCAGAGGAAAAGCATCAATTCCTACATCAACTTTGCCCAAAGTAGCAGATGAAGCAGAGTTTGATGATTTACAGTGGGATGCGAAAGTTTGGGCAACCTTGTAAATCGTCATGATTTTCCTGTATAAATCGTTGGTTGTTACGATAAAAAATGTCAGTTAAATATATCGTATAGAAGACACACACAGTGATATTTGAGAAGTGAAATGAAGTTTATTGGATTTACAGAAAGTGTGCTATAATTGTTTAAACAAAATTAGGCAGGTGCATAAATTTGGGCACTGTTGTCATTTTATTGATTCCAAAACCTTTAGAACTAATTATTGGAACTCAAATTGGCTTGGTAAGCTCAGTGACCCCTGACCTACATACACAGGTGAATCCAATTATGAGAAAGAGTATTTAAGGGGGTCAATTGTAAATTTCCCTCCTCTTTTAATTTTCTCTGAAGAGTAGCAACATGGGGGTCTCAAAACAACTCTCAAATGACCTGAAGACAAAGATTGTTCACCATCATGGTTTAGGGGAAGGGTACAGAAAGCTGTCTCAGAGATTTCAGCTGTCTGTTTCCACAGTTAGGAACATATTGAGGAAATGGAAGACCACAGGCTCAGTTCAAGTTAAGGCTCGAAGTGGCAGATCAAGAAAAATCTCGGATAGACAGAAGCGACAAATGGTGAGAACAGTCAGAGTCAACCCACAGACCAGCACCAAAGACCTACAACATCATCTTGCTGCAGATGAAGTCACTGTGCATCGTTCAACCATTTGGCGCTCTTTACACAAGGAGATGCTGTATGCGAGAGTGATGCAGAGGAAGCCTTTTCTCCGCCCACAGCACAAAAAGTGCCGCTTGAGGTGGGCTAAAGCACATTTGGACAAGCCAGCTTCATTTTGGAATAAGGTGCTGTGGACTGATGAAACTAAAATTGAGTTATTTGGCCATAACGAGGGGCGTTATGCATGGAGGAAAAAGAACACAGCATTCCAAGAAAAACACCTGCTACCTACAGTAAAATATGGTGGTGGTTCCATCATGCTGTGGGGCTGTGTGGCCAGTGCAGGGACTGGGAATCTTGTCAAAGTTGAGGGACGCATGGATTCCACTCAGTATCAGCAGATTCTGGAGACCAATGTCCAGGAATCAGTGACAAAGCTGAAGCTGCGCCGGGGTGGATCTTTCAACAAGACAACGACCCTAAACAGTGCTCAAAATCCACTAAGGCATTTATGCAGAGGAACAAGTACAACGTTCTGGAATGTCCATCTTTGTCCCCAGACCAGAATATAATTGAAAATCTGTGGTGTGACTTAAAGAGAGCTGTCCATGCTCGGAAGCCATCAAACCTGAATAAACTAAAGATGTTTTGTAAAGAGGAATGGTTCAAAATACCTTCAACCAGAATCCAGACTCTCATTGGAACCTACAGGAAGTGTTTAGAGGCTTTAATTTCTGCAAAAGGAGGATCTACTAAATATTGATTTCATTTCTTTTTTGTGGTGCCCAAATTTATGCACCAGCCTAATTTTGTTTAAACAATTATAGCACACTTTCTGAAAATCCAATAAACTTCATTTCACTTCTCAAATATCACTGTGTGTGTCGCCTATATGATATATTTAACTGACATTTTTTATCATAACAACCAACAATTTATACAGGAAAATCATGACGATTAACAAGGTTGCCTAAACTTTCGCATCCCACTGTATCTTTTGAGGTTTTTCTCTTATTATCACTCTTAGTACAGTTCATGAATTTCCTAGACAAACAAACATTTGCCAAATGACCTATGCCCCCACAACAAAAACACACCATTCTCTGAGGATTAAATCCTCCTTTATCAGGGGCAAGTCGACCTAGCTGCATGGGCTCCTCCTCAGAGGGGACCGAGACAGGATGAGGCCCCTGCATACTGAATGAGTCCGCACCACTGCCCCTAGACTGACAATGGCTGGACAGAGAGGTCTCGTTTCTTTCTCTTAGACGCCTGTCAAGGCGTACCGCCAATGACATGGCAGACTCTAAGGACGTTGGTCTCTCATGGAAAGCAAACGCATCTTTCAATCTCTCTGAGAGACCATGACAGAACTGACTCCAGAGTGCAGCATCATTCCAACCAGAATCAGCTGTCCATCTCCGAAATTCAGAACAAAAAAGCTCCGCAGACAGTTTGTTCTGGCATAAAAAACGTAAGTTGGATTCAGCCAGAGCAACACGATCCGGGTCATCATGTATCTGCCCCAGGGCCACAAAAAATCTTTCCACGGATCGAAGGGAGGGATCCCCCGATGGCAGCGAAAAAGCCCAAGTCTGAGCATTACCCCTGAGCAGGGAGATGACAATCCTCACCCTCTGCTCCTCATTACCAGAGGAATGGGGACACAAGCAAAAATGGAGTTTGCATGCCTCTCTGAAGCGAACAAAATTCTCACTGCCCCCGGAGAACGTTTCCGGAAGTGAGACCTTTGGCTCGCAACAGACTCCATGGGCCGGAGCATAGCCCAATGCATGAAGCTGAGTCATAGATTGACGGAGATCCGCTACCTCCAAAGAAAGACCCTGCATACGGTCAACCAGGTTAGAAAGCGGATCCATGTCAAAAAGGACGGTTATGGTGGATTATAATGTCACGTCTGTATGTGAGCAACAAGAGCATACACAGTGAATAAGCTACTGACCGGACCCAATCTAGGGAGGATAAAGGGTGACCCCTGTCAGACCCTAAAAGCTCTCCCTATGCTGCTAAGCACATGTCCAGATCCAAATGGTGGATCGAGACATGCCCGCGTACCTAAAGCTGATGACCACTGTAACCCCTACAATAGTGGAAGGGGCACGGCCACCGGTGCCCTGCTCAGAATATGGACGGAACCGGGGTCGCCTCGGATCCAGTCAGAAAACAAACAGAAACACACAATGTCTGCACACTTAACTGAAGGAGCTGCAGCAGCAGTGAAGACAGATCCAAAGTCAGAAGACACTATCCGAAGTACTTGCTTCAGCAGAACTCAGGTCCATAGAAAGATAACACACAAGTGAAGATACTCAAGCGAGAGATACAGCTCAAATGAAAAGTATAATCCACACCCTACAAAGGAGGAGGGGTGATTTAAAGGCAGAGAAATCAAACACAGGAGGGACAGCTGGGAGGAAGTAAAGACCTAAACACAGGGGCGGAGAAACAGAGCAGAGGGAACTCCTCCAAGCTCTAGTAGTGACATCATCACAGGGGTGGAGAAACAGAGCTGTGAGAACGTCTCAAAGCTCTGGTAGTGACACCTCCATGTGCCAGTATCATGGCGCCAATAGCCCCCCCCCCCTCCCCTGTGGCAGTAAAGTAACAGTCCGGTATTTAAAAAAAAAAAAAAAAAACACTTTCAGAAAGGTTTCTCCTGGGACTCAAACTCACAACCTTTCACATCAGAGGCAAGGCATTTACCCTCACAGCTATGAAAGCTGTATAGACAGTTGCTTAAAAAAAATATATATATATAAGACTTCTACTGTAGATAACTTTGATACTTAGTGTACATCCATACACATGACAGCTGCCCCAGTACACTGTGTATGGATGTAGCAGAGCTGGGTGTGTTGGGGCAGCTGACATGTGTATGGATGTACACTAGGTATCAAAGTTACCTACAGTAGAAGTCATATATATATATATATATATATATATATATATATATATATAAGACTTCTACTGTAGGTAACTTTGATACCTAGTGTACATCCATACACATGTCAGCTGCCCCAACACACCCAGCTCTGCTACATCCATACACAGTGTACTGGGGCAGCTGTCATGTGTATGGATGTACACTAAGTATCAAAGTTATCTACAGTCCATACACAGTGTACAGTCCATACACAGTCCATACACAGTGTACAGTCCATACACAGTGTACATCCATACACAGTGTACTGGGGCAGCTGTCATGTGTATGGATGTACACTAAGTATCAAAGTTACCTACAGTAGAAGTTATATATATATATATATATATATATATATTTTTTTTTTTTTTTTTATTATTATTATTTTTTTTTTTAAGCAACTGGTAATACATAGCTGTGAGGGTAAAGCTTTCATAGCTGTGAGGGTAAATGCCTTGCCTCTGATGTGAAAGGTTGTGAGTTCGAATCCCAGGAGAAACTTTTCTGAAAGAAAGCCTAAAAGAGATTTAAATACACCAGGGTCTCATAGCTGTGTGTCAGCTGCGTGCCGCTCTATCTGCCCGAAGTGAACAAACTCATGCTCGCACTCATCGGAGCGCATCCGGCCAGCAAGTACAGGAACAGAAGGAGATGATGTCAGATGGATGACAAGTAGGAGGCGGTGGCTGGCGCCGGTGCCCCCAGGCAGAGTGCGCTCTACGCGGTTGCCTACTCTGCTTATGGATGTCTTCTACTGTAGGTGGCGTTGGCCCTGCTGGCAAGTGCCCTTAATGGAGGCTGCCAAAGAGAAAACTGCCTTTATCACGCCTGAGGGGCTGTATCAGTATAAGGTGTTACCCTTTGGTCTGCATGGCGCCCACGCCACTTTTCAACGTCTAAGGACATTGTGCTTCGTCCACATATGCCTCGGCTTACCTGGATGATATTGTCATACACAGTACTGACTGGGAAAGTCACCTGCCCAAAGTACAGGCCGTAGTGGACTCCCTTCGGAAGGCTTGACTAACAGCTAACCCAAAGAAATGTGCGATAGGGTTAGAGGAGACTAAATACCTAGGGTATGTCATTGGGCATGGAGTTATCAAACCCCAAGTAAACAAAATAGAGGTGATACGGAATTGGCCCCGACCTGTCACCTCTAGGCAAATATAGTCGTTCCTGGGGATGGTGGGCTATTACATGAGGTTCGTCCTCTACTTTGCTACGATAGCTGCGCCATTGACAGAACTCTTGAAGGGACATAAGTCTGTGATGGTTCGCTGGGATGATCAGGCGGAAGAGGCGTTCTCCGCTTTGAAGTCCGCGGTTTTGGTAACGCCCAACTTCAAGCAGGAATTAATAGTACAGACGGATAACTCCGAAGAAGGCCTCGGTGCTGTACTGTCACAGGAAGTCAACGGGGAGGAGCATCCCGTTGTCTTTCTTAGCCGTAAGCTGACCCCAGCCGAGACCAGGTACAGTATAGTGGAGAGAGTGCCTGGCTATTATTTGTTGGGGAGAAAATTCCTCTTGGTGATCGACCACTCCCCTCTCAAGTGGATGAGTTAGGCCAAAGACAGAAATGCCCGGGTCACCCGATGGTTCCTTTCCCTACAGAACTTTACATTTCACAGTGGAACACAGGGCAGGCCAGTTACAGAAGTACATTGTCTGGCGACTGTACGGGGTATGTGACACAGTTAAGGGTATGGTCTGGTAGGACAGGTATTTTCCTCCTAGTGTGTGCTACTGGGCTGATTTGCAGCCAGGTGGGGTCAAACACCGGACTGGATTTTAAGTGCCGGTCCGTGTTTTGGACAACACCTATCTGTCCTTAATAGACAGCTAGGCTCAGCAGCAAGGTGTCTCTGTTTTGGGATCTGAGGCATGGTGCCATGCTAGACGGCTGAGAGCCGCACGCTGGGGAAACAAGCCTCCTAAAGCCTGTTGTGGATCGCTGGAGATTGTACCGCCAACAACGTGATTTTGTTGTTCTGTGGACTTTCCTTTGTGTGAACTAACACTAAGACTGGAAAGTGTCGCTTTGTTTTTGCCTTGTGTGTGAATAAACACTGAAGTTTTGTTTTACAAACTGTTTCTTTGCCTCTGTTCTGCGTCCGCTTACCCTGCCTACCAGAGCGAATCCCCACAAAGGTATAAGGCTGGGTTCACATCACCGTTTATTTTTCCGTTCTTCTGATCCGTCGGAAGAACAGAAAAATAAAGAAAAAAACAGATCCTTTATTTTAAGCATCCATTATGCTCAGTTATGAACATTTGGCATCCGTTTTAGCCATTCACATCTGAGATCAATTATTTCAGATGGAAAAAAAGTCCGGCATGTATTGGCACACATTATAAGGGGGTATTTTTGTACTGGCACACTTAGGGGACATTTTTTTCTACTAGCACACATTATAAGAGTGTATATTTTGTATTGGCACACATTATAATGGAGCATTTTTGTACTGGCACACATTATGAGGAGGCATTTTTTTGTACTGGCACACATTAACGATATTTTTTCTATTGGCACACATTATAAGGAGAATTATTAATATTGGGGGAATTATGGTGGGCTTTATTATTACTGGGGGACTAAGGGGAACATGATTACTAGTATGGGCAGTATTACTAATGGGGTTCGATTAACCCCGAGTGCAGAGAATTATTTCTATAGGTTGGAATTTTGGGAGCTCTATTACTGTGAGGGGCACCCTAGCACACTATAAGCTTAGCACAATTATTTTAGGTGGACAATGTTAAGATTAAGGGCACTATTTCCAGGGGGAAAAGTTATTTTTTAGGGCACTGTGTGCCGATAATTATTGAAGGTGGCACCATCTGTGTGGTAGTAATATTTTTGGGGGGATTATCTGTTTCTCCAGTATAGTATTGGGGAGCACAGTGGACATAGTATTGGGGGTGGCAGGATGGGGTGTTCAGAAGGTGGGAGGATGATAGAAAAGTAGGAAATTATGTGTCAAACTGCAGAGACAAGAGATGGCTGAAAGAAATCATGGTGGTCTGGTCTGAATGAAGAAGTTGAGGAGAGAGAATGTCTACATCAGAAGAGACACCACTGCAAGAGTATTACCTTGTATGTTTTGTAACACTGTATGTGATGTGTTCCAAGTTTTTTCTTTAAGAGTAGGGTTGGGGGGAAGGGATTAGGTTGAGACTTTGGCATGAAGGGGGGGGGGGGGCGCAGTTTCAATTTTCGCCTCAGACAGCAGAAAGGTTAGGTGCACCCCTGACTCATGTATAATATTATGTTTGATTTTCATTTTTTTACATTATTCATGGGATAAACCTTTTTAAGGAGTAAGAGATCTGTCACACTAGTGCCACCTATTGGAAGTGGTTCCCTATTAGTCAGTGTTTTGCTTTTCAACAAGCCTTGAAACATGACAAGGGAAAATAGCCAAGATATATATCCAGCTTTTAGTGGAGTGTGACATGTGCCTCCTGTGACTGTATCAGCAAAGCTATTGTCACCTGAAATGTCAAAAGAAACGTGTTCCAGTGTGCAAATGAATTCATTCCTTATGTGGTCAAAAGTCACAATACACCCCTGTATAGCTGTTACATCTGATTGTTTATCAGCTGGGTGCTATAGGTGTATGGGAAAAGCACTTAACACTTGTAGCTGTCTTCTGTGATCTCCAGGGTGAATTTTATTCTAGTGACTGGTCCCTTTGGTGACGGACAGGAGGACTTCAGTTTGGAGGATAATGAAACATGCAGAGGTCAGGACAAAACCCCCAATTACCCACAAGAGACACAGCTCAGCACAGAGCCTGCAGCCCCATGTTTACTCACCAACTGCCCTAGTGATGGTCCATCTCTGGACCAACTGTGGTATGTTCCTGTTTCTGATCCGCTCTTTGCCTTCTACTTATGGCATTGTCTGACAACGCTTTTAGGAGGACCCCCTCCCCCCTCGCCTCAATGTGCAACACAAAATCATTCCTTATTGCTTACATCCTTTGCAACTTGAAATTAGTTGCTTTCTTGAGCATGGGGAAGGAGCAAGCATTGGAGGCAGGAGCTCAGAGGAGTCCAGCAGCTGTGACCAGTGGGAGAATAGGAGAATGGCCTTCTTTAAAGAGGAGCTGTCACCTCTCCTGACATGTCTGTTTTAGTAACAACTTGCATTCCCCATGTAATAACAATTCTTTATTTTTTTTTATTTTCATAGTTCTTTTTATTAATATATACATAATAAAAACATGAATAACATAGCAGCAGTACAGTATTTCTTACACAATCTACAGCTTGAATCATCCAGTAACAGAGGTTACATTCTTGACTGGTGTACAATGAAGAAACACATGTATCATTACAATACTGCATTCGCAATAGGACAAAAAAAGGAGGAAAGGCGAGGAAAGAGGGGGGAAGGGGGGGAAATAAGGCTACAAAGATGTGATTCTTTGCCATTAGACTCTTATCAAGATTGTCTAAAGAGGAGAATGTGAGAAGAGAGTTGTAGGATAGTATTAAATGGAAGGTCAAACATCAGTAAGTATCTCACTCCTTGTAGGACAATTTATCAACTCTCAAATAGAGAAGCATCTAAATTTTGCCCAAGGGTGCCAAGTCTTCTGGAAGAAGGTGTGAGTCTTAGCCTCCCAACTTGCCAGCTCCTCCAGATGGAACAGAGAGTCAACCTTTTCCAACCTCTGTCTGAGCATCGGGGGAGAGTCTGACTTCTAATAAGTGGGGATTAGTATTCTGGCAGTTGCATGGAGGTGTTTTATGAGTTTCAGTGTATGTTTGGGGAGTTTCTCTGGGAATAAATGTAGCAGGAAAATCTCTAAAAGTAGTGAAAGATTCTTACCTGCAACCAGATTAATCTGGGACAGGACTGATGACCAATATGTGATAATGAGTGGGCATGTTCACCATAAATGGAAATATGTACATGTCTGTTGTCCACATCTCCAGCAATTGGGGACATAGTTAGGATTATACTTGTGTAACATTGCTGGGGTTAAATGCCATCTAGTTAGGATTTAATATCCAGACTCTTGTATTCTTATGCATTTAGAGGATTGCTTGGGACCTAAGAAGAGTTTACCCAAGCTCTCTACTGAGAATTATTTGTTTAGGTCCTTTTCCCATGCTATGAGAAAGGGGAGTTTCAAATTATCAGGTGGGGAGAGCAAAAGTTTACAAAGAGTCGACACTGCTTTCTTCGGTGCTTTAAGTAGGGACCCGGTAATTTCAAACTTTGTTACTGTTCTTTGACAGTCATTTATCTGAGCTGTTTACAGGAGAGAATTAGTTTATTATACAGTAGAGGAGAAAGGAGTGGACAGCCTAGTCGTTCAGACAGAGCTTGGATTTATGGGAGCGTCTTCCTTATTTGGCATGGTGACTCCACTTCTTTGGAGTCATTCCACACTTTTTTGAATGACTTGGATCCCGACATTGCATTTACCTTGACATACTCTGACACTCATGTGCAATTCCTCGATACCACTGTCACTAAAGTTGGTGACAAATTATCCACAGATATTTTCACTAAGCCCACTAATTGCAACACCTTGTTGCACTACAATAGTTGTCATCCTAGGTCCACTATTGATTCATTACCATATAGTCAACTGCTTAGAGTCAAAAGGATAGTACAGGACTCGGAGATACTACCTACCCGGTATGCCCAGATGGTGCACAAGTTTAGACAGAGAGGTTATCCCCCTCGGGTGATTGATAAACATTTGAATAAGGTTAGGGATCCACAGCAGATGGTAACTGACACTACATCCAATAAAGAGGTAAGGATTCCGTTCATATCCACATATTCCGAACAAAGTGGGATGGTTGACAAAATTATTTGCAAACATTGGTCCATATTGAAAAGCAATCTGCCCAATATTTCAGCTTTCACTGTACCTCCCCTGTTATCTTATAGGCGCCCCACCAATTTGCGTGACAAATTGGTTCGGGCTGACATTCCAGTCAAGGGTTTGGACAAACTCACATTGGGTCCCAAAGGAAGGGGTGCTACCCCTGCCTTAATTGTGTGAACTGTTCATTCATGATCAAGGGGGATAGATTTATTCACCCTGTAACGGGAACCTACTATGACATTCGTCATTTTTTGACATGTGACAGTGCTTATGCTGTTTATGTGCTTTCGTATCCATGTGGTCTCCTATATGTTGGGGAGACCACATGTGACATGAAGACACGTTTAACCACCTCAGCCCCTATAGCTTAAACACCCTTAAAGACCAGGCCACTTTTTACACTTCTAAACTACCCTACTTTCACCGTTTATTGCTCGGTCATGCAACTTACCACCCAAAATAATTTTACCTCCTTTTCTTCTCACTAATAGAGCTTTCATTTAGTGGTATTTCATTGCTGCTGACATTTTTACTTTTTTTGTTATTAATCGAAATTTAACGATTTTTTTGCAAAAAAATGACATTTTTCACTTTCAGTTGTAAAATTTTGCAAAAAAAACGACATCCATATATAAATTTTTCTCAAAATTTATTGTTCTACATGTCTCTGATAAAAAAAAAATGTTTGGGTAAAAAAAAAAAATGGTTTGGGTAAAAGTTATAGCGTTTACAAACTATGGTACAAAAATGTGAATTTCCGCTTTTTGAAGCAGCTCTGACTTTCTGAGCACCTGTCATGTTTCCTGAGGTTCTACAATGCCCAGACAGTACAAACGCCCCACAAATGACCCCATTTCGGAAAGTAGACACCCTAAGGTATTCGCTGATGGGCATAGTGAGTTCATAGAACTTTTTATTTTTTGTCACAAGTTAGTGGAAAATGATGATTTTATTTTATTTTTTTCTTACAAAGTCTCATATTCCACTAACTTGTGACAAAAAATAAAAACTTCTATGAACTCACTATGCCCATCAGCGAATACCTTGGGGTGTCTTCTTTCCAAAATGGGGTCACTTGTGGGGTAGTTATACTGCCCTGGCATTCTAGGTGTCCAAATGTGTGGTAAGTAGTTTGAAATCAAAATGTGTAAAAAATGACCGGTGAAATCCGAAAAGGTGCTCTTTGGAATGTGGGCCCCTTTGCCCACCTAGGCTGCAAAAAAGTGCCACACATGTGGTATCGCCGTACTCAGGAGAAGTTGGGGAATGTGTTTTGGGGTGTCATTTTACATATACCCATGCTGGGTGAGATAAATATCTTGGTCAAATGCCAACTTTGTATAAAAAAAATGGGAAAAGTTGTCTTTTGCCAAGATATTTCTCTCACCCAGCATGGGTATATGTAAAATGACACCCCAAAACACATTGCCCAACTTCTCCTGAGTACAGTGATACCACATGTGTGACACTTTTTTGCAGCCTAGGTGGGCAAAGGGGCCCACATTCCAAAGAGCACCTTTCGGATTTCACCGGCCATTTTTTACAGATTTTGATTTCAAACCACTTCTCACGCATTCGGCCCCTAAAATGCCAGGGCAGTATAACTACCCCACAAGTGACCCCATTTTGGAAAGAAGACACCCCAAGGTATTTTGTGATGGGCATAGTGAGTTCATGGAAGTTTTTATTTTTTGTCACAAGTTAGTGGAATATGAGACTTTGTAAGGAAAAAAATAAAAATAAAAAATCATAATTTTCCGCTAACTTGTGACAAAAAATATAAAATTCTAGGAACTCGCCATGCCCCTCACGGAATACCTTGGGGTGTCTTCTTTCCAAAATGGGGTCACTTGTGGGGTAGTTATACTGCCCTGGCATTTTTCAGGGGCCCTAATGTGTGGTAAGTAGGTAAATGACCTGTGAAATCCTAAAGGTGCTCTTTGGAATGTGGGCCCCTTTGCCCACCTAGGCTGCAAAAAAGTGTCACACATGTGGTATCGCCGTATTCAGGAGAAGTTGGGCAATGTGTTTTGGGGTGTCTTTTTACATTTACTCATGCTGGGTGAGAGAAATATCTCGGCAAAAGACAACTTTTCCCATTTTTTTATACAAAGTTGGCATTTGACCAAGATATTTATCTCACCCAGCATGGGTATATGTAAAATGACACCCCAAAACACATTGCCCAACTTCTCCTGAGTACGGCGATACCAGATGTGTGACACTTTTTTGCAGCCTAGATGTGCAAAGGGGCCCACATTCCTTTTATGAGGGCATTTTTAGACATTTGGATCCCAGACTTCTTCTCACGCTTTAGGGCCCCTAGAATGCCAGGGCAGTATAAATACCCCACATGTGACCCCATTTTGGAAAGAAGACACCCCAAGGTATTCAGTGAGGGGCATGGCGAGTTGATAGAAAAAAAAAATTTTGGCACAAGTTAGCGGAAATTGATTTTATTTCTTTTTTTCTCACAAAGTCTCCCTTTCCGCTAACTTGGGACAAAAATTTCAATCTTTCATGGACTCAATATGCCCCTCACGGAATACCTTGGGGTGTCTTCTTTCCGAAATGGGGTCACATGTGGGGTATTTATACTGCCCTGGCATTCTAGGGGCCCTAAAGCGTGAGAAGAAGTCTGGAATATAAATGTCTAAAATATTTTACGCATTTGGATTCCGTGAGGGGTATGGTGAGTTCATGTGAGATTTTATTTTTTGACACAAGTTAGTGGAATATGAGACTTTGTAAGAAAAAAAATAATAATTTCCGCTAACTTGGGCCAAAAAAATGTCTGAATGGAGCCTTACAGGGGGGTGATAAATGACAGGGGGGTGATCAGGGAGTCTATATGGGGTGATCACCCCCCTATCATTGATCATCCCCCTATAAGGCTCCATTCAGATGTCCGTATGTGTGTTGCGGATCCGATCCATGTATCCGTGGATCCGTAAAAATCATACGGACATCTGAATGCAGCCTTACAGGGGGGTGATCAATGACAGGGGGGTGATCAATGACAGGGGGGTGATCAATGACAGGGGGGTAATCAGGGAGTCTATATGGGGTGATCACCCCCCCCCCTGTAAGGCTCCATTCAGACGCCTGTATGTGTTTTGCGGATACAATCTATCTATCAGTGGATCTGTAAAAATCATGCAGACGTCTGAATGGAGCTTTACAGGGGGGTGATCAATGACAGGGGGGTAATCAATGACAGGGGGGTGATCAGGGAGTCTATATGGGGTGATCACCACAGTCATTGATCACGCCCCTGTAAGGCTCCATTCAGACGTCCGTATGCGTTTTGCGGATCCGATCCATCTATCAGTGGATCCGTAAAAATCATGCGGACGTCTGAATGGAGCTTTACAGGGGGGTGATCAATGACAGGGGGGTAATCAATGACAGGGGGGTGATCAGGGGCTAATAAGGGGTTAATAAGTGACAGGGGGGGTGTAGTGTAGTGTGGTGCTTGGTGCTACATATTGCTGAGCTATCTGTGTCCTCTGGTGGTCGATCCAAACAAAAGGGACCACCAGAGGACCAGGTAGCAGGTATATTAGACGCTGTTATCAAAACAGCGTCTAATATACCTGTTAGGGGTTAAAAAAATCACATCTCCAGCCTGCCAGCGAACGATCGCCGCTGGCAGGCTGGAGATCCACTCACTTACCTTCCGATCCTGTGAACGCGCGCGCCTGTGTGCGCGCGTTCACAGGAAATCTCGCGTCTCGCGAGAGGACGCGCCGGCGCGTCCAGGAGGAATGAATCAACCACCTCCAGGACGCATCGCTGCGTACGGCGGTCCGGAGGTGGTTAAACAACCACCGTTTTTCAATCAGACATAAGAGGAAAGACTTGCCAGTTCCAAAACATTTTGTTGAGGCAGGTCATAGAGAGAAGGATCTAAAATTCATGATATTGGATCAGATCAATCTGTCTAGGAGGGTGGGTGATCGGACATTGGCTCTCAAACAGAGAGAGCTACGTTGGATTCATCGCCTTAATACTCTGAGACCAGTTGGTCTTAATGTTGAGTTTAAATGGAGTGTGATATAGATATGGTTCCTCATCATCCTGCAGGTTTTTTAATTTTCATGTCCTGTTTGTGTGAATTCAATTGGTGTCATTTACTGTACATCTAATTATGACAACTGGATTTATAGTTATTCTTGTTTTTTTTCTTCTAGATCTTTTCTATCAATGCTTTTGCAGTGGTTTTGACAGATGGCAGATGCGGAATCCTGGGCCTCTCCTTACATGTTTTGGGATGGATGGGATTCATGGGGCACAAGTATTATTAGACTAATTATTACTATTGATTACTCTGGCCACTTGTAAAGGGTTTTTGCTAAGTGAGTGGTGGTCCTAATTTACCTGGTTGTGGAGTTTAGGGGAGATATTGGGTCAGGAGGTGTTTGTGCATGGACGTGTCCTTGACCTCCTTCCCGTTGTAGGCCCGTGGTGATGATCATGGAAATTATATAACCACTGGCCGCTCTCCATTTTCTCTCAATATGTATGGCACTTATCTTATAGGGTTCTCTCCCTGGGTGTCTTGATACTAAAAGTACCACAATCGCTCTAGATTACAACCTGAATACAGTGACTAGTTGGGTGTCCTTATCCATTTAATTATGTCATTCTATTTTGACATCCATTCTATTGGTCTTTGACCCTCTTTTTCTCATTGTTGTGCCTTCTGTTTCCCCCTCTCCCGGTTGTCTTGACTGCGCTGTCTTTTTTTCTGGCTGGGACTCGCTTTGCCTGCGGTGTGCAGCTGGCTATTGCTGGGGCAACGACGCCAGTATCGCTGGCGGTGTTGGCCTTTGTGCGCTTGCCCCTCCCCGCTGGCTTGGCGATTCTAGGTGCTGCTCTCGGACTGGTCTCGCGAGGGCTGCGTGGGTCAGGTGTATGATCAGGTGATCAATCACATGACCCGGGTGGCGTCTCCTGGCTCCGTCTTTTTTAACTGCGGTTGCTAGGTTTCTGGACATGCGCAGTCTTACTTGGAGGATGCAGATTTTGGCGCCGCTACTCTGTCCCCGCTGTGTGAGTTTGTATCTTTATTAATTATAGCTATTGCTAACACTTATACACAGGCGATGTAACACTGTTTTAATGAATACAATTTACACAGTTTATGGTATATGTGTGTACTAATCATGGATATTATTGATCTGCACATTGGAACACATCATGTAAACTATATTATTGATACATTGTTCACTACATGAAGATATTGTATGTATTCTTGCACTTGTTCTTTTGATTATATTATTTATTTATTTATTAATTATCACTTGATTTGCTGCTATGTATTCTGGGTATATATACCCATGTGTGACACCATGTTTTATGCTTGATAAAGACCGCATTGAGTGGTTGAAACGTTGCAGAGGGGAATAAAGGGTCCATCATTTTTTCACTTTACGTCTGGAGTGCTGCCTCATCTTTTGAACGTATGTCTAACTGTTAGCTGTTGAGCATGCGGCTGGGAGGATTTTGCACCTGTACCATTGGACTAGTGCTGCTGTGTATTTTTTGTTTGCTCTATATATATATATATATATATATATGATTTATATGTATGTTTATAGAGATATTTATTTACCGATCTATATACAGTCGTGGCCAAAAGTTTTGAGAATGACATAAATATTAGTTTTCACAAAGTTTGCTGCTAAACTGCTTTTAGATCTTTGTTTCAGTTGTTTCTGTGATGTAGTGAAATATAATTACACGTACTTTATACGTTTCAAAGGCTTTTATCGACAATTACATGACATTTATGCAAAGAGTCAGTATTTGCAGTGTTGGCCCTTCTTTTTCAGGACCTCTGCAATTCGACTGGGCATGCTCTCAATCAACTTCTGGGCCAATTCCTGACTGATAGCAACCCATTCTTTCATAATCACTTCTTGGAGTTTGTCAGAATTAGTGGGTTTTTGTTTGTCCACCCGCCTCTTGAGAATTAACCCCAAGTTCTCAATGGGATTAAGATCTGGGGAGTTTCCAGGCCATGGACCCAAAATGTTTAAGTTTTGGTCCCCGAGCCACTTAGTTTTCACTTTTGCCTTATGGCACGGTGCTCCATCGTGCTGGAAAATGCATTGTTCTTCACCAAACTGTTGTTGGATTGTTGGAAGAAGTTGCTGTTGGAGGGTGTTTTAGTACCATTCTTTATTCATGGCTGTGTTTTTGGGCAAAATTGTGAGTGAGCCCACTCCCTTGGATGAGAAGCAACCCCACACATGACTGGTCTCAGGATGCTTTACTGTTGGCATGACACAGGACTGATGGTAGCGCTCACCTTTTCTTCTCCGGACAAGCCTTTTTCCAGA
Source organism: Bufo bufo (assembly GCF_905171765.1). Classification (NCBI taxonomy): domain Eukaryota; kingdom Metazoa; phylum Chordata; class Amphibia; order Anura; family Bufonidae; genus Bufo; species Bufo bufo. The sequence goes on from NC_053395.1 coordinate 172,771,572, forward strand.
TGCCCCAAACAATCGGAAAGTGGCTTCATCGGAGAATATGACTTTGCCCCAGTCCTCAGCAGTCCATTCACCATACTTTCTGCAGAAGATCAATCTGTCCCTGATGTTTTTTTTGGAGAGAAGTGGCTTCTTTGCTGCCCTTCTTGACACCAGGCCATCTTCCAAAAGTCTTCGCCTCACTGTGCGTGCAGATGCGCTCACACCTGACTGCTGCCATTCCTGAGCAAGCTCTGCACTGGTGGCACTCCGATCCCGCAGCTGAATCCTCTTTAGGAGATGATCCTGGTGCTTGCTGGACTTTCTTGGACGCCCTGAAGCCTTCTTAACAAGAATTGAACCTCTTTCCTTGAAGTTCTTGATGATCCTATAAATTGTTGATTGAGGTGCAATCTTAGTAGCCACAATATCCTTGCCTGTGAAGCTATTTTTATGCAACGCAATGATGGCTGCACGCGTTTCTTTGCAGGTCACCATAGTTAACAATGGAAGAACAATGATTTCAAGCATCACCTTCCTTTTAACATGTCAAGTCTGCCATTTTAACCCAATCAGCCTGACATAATGATCTCCAGCCTTGTGCTCGTCAACATTCTCACCTGAGTTAACAAGACGATTACTGAAATGATCTCAGCAGGTCCTTTAATGACAGCAATGAAATGCAGTGGAAAGTTTTTTTTGGGATTAAGTAAATTTTCATGGCAAAGAAGGACTATGCAATTCATCTGATCACTCTTCATAACATTCTGGAGTATATGCAAATTGCTATTATAAAAACTTAAGCAGCAACTTTTCCAATTTCCAATATTTATGTAATTCTCAAAACTTTTGGCCACGACTGTACATTTAAATAGATGGTATATAGTGATATAGATCGGTAAATATATATATCCATATACATATATATTTACTGATCTATATCTCTCTCTCTCAAGACCAAAAAGTCTACACACCCCTGTTAAAATCACAGGTTTTTGTGATGTAAAAAAATGAGACAAAGATAAATCATCTCAGAACTTTTTCCACCTTTAATGTGACCTATAAACTGTACCACTCAATTGAAAAACAAACTGAAATCTTTTAGGTAGAGGGAAGAAAAAATATAAAAATAAAATAATATAGTTGCATATGTGTGCACACCCTTAAACTAATACTTTGTTGAAGCACCTTTTGATTTTATTACAGCACTCCGTTTTTTTGGGTATGAGTCTATCAGCATGGCACATTTTGACTTGGCAAGATTTGCCCATTCTTCTTTGCAAAAACACTCCAAATCTGTCAGATTGCAAGGGCATCTCCTGTGCACAGCCCTCTTCAGATCACCCCACAGGTTTTCAATCGTATTCAGGTCTGGGCTCTGGCTGGGCCATTCCAAAACTTTAATCTTCTTCTGGTGAAGCCATTCATTTGTTAATTTGGATGTATGCTTTGGGTCGTTGTCCTCTTCATGTTCAGCTTTCTAGCAGAAGCCTGACGGTTTTGTGCCAATATTGACTGGTATTTGGAACTGTTCATAATTCCCTGTAGCTTAACTAAGGCCCCAGTTCCAGCTGGGGAAAAAACAGCCCCAAAGCATGATGCTGCCACCACCATGCTTCACTGTAGGGATGGTGTTCTTTTGGTGATGTGCAGTGTTGTTTTTGTGCCAAACATATCTTTTGGAATTATGGCCAAAAAGTTCAACCTTGGTTTCATCAGACCATAACACCTTTTCCCACATGCTTTTGGGACACTTCAGATGTGTTTTTGCAAAATGTAGCCTGGGTTGGATGTTTTTCTTCAAAAGAAAAGGCTTTGGTCTTGCCACTCTACCCCATAGCCCAGACATATGAAGTATACGGGAGATTGTTGTACCACACAGTCAGTACTTGACAGATATTCCTGCAGCTCCTTTAATGTTGCTGTAGGCCCCTTGTTAGCCTCCCAGACCAGTTTTCTTCTCATCTTTTCATCAATTTTGGAGGGACGTCCAGTTCTTGGTAATGGCGAAAAAAGATAAAAAAGGCGCTCATAGGGTGATAAGTTCAATAATGAATATATGGAATTAAGACATCAATGGTTGTGCTCACCTTACAGTGTTGTGCATACATGGGCACAACACTCGTGAGGACAAGGGGTCGGTGCAGCCGGTATCTTCTCAGTCCTCATAGGTGGAGTCGCCAAGTCTCCAGAGGAATGATATGTATTGCAATAGGAAAATTTTTTAGTGCACTAATACAGTACACCAATTGATACCTTCTGGCGCAAAGACACGACCTCAGTAGATAAATAAAGGGTCTTTATTGGTGGGTGACAACGCGTTTCGGAGTTGGTACACTCCTTTTTCAAGTCTGTGGGGTCCATGCCGGAAGCTCAGTGGAGTTTTTTTTGTTTTCTTCCCTCCACCTTAAAGATTTCAGTTTGTTTTTCAATTGAGTTGTACAGTTTATAGGTCACATTAAAGGTGGAAAAAGTTCTGAAATGATTTATCTTTGTCTCCTTTTTTTACAGCACAGAAACCTGACATTTTAACAAGGGTGTGTAGACTTTTTATATCCACTGTATATTTACCGATCTATATCACTATGTACATTTATATAGATTGTGTGTGTATATATATATATATATATATATATATATATATATATATATATATATATAGCAAAAAACCACTGGCAGCACCACCCTGAGGAGTATGGAAAAATAGACGGGTGCAATGTCCAAGTACGGTAAAAGGTGCTTACCCACTTATAGAAAACAAAAATCGGACTGCACTCCAAGCATTTCTTCAAAGAAGTATGTTTTTATTCACCCATATGGTGGCAAAAGCGACTTTTCGGCTCAAGCATGAGCCTTTCTCAAGCATTGGTGAACAGTGAATAGCAGGTATATAAAGGTGTGCCAATACATACAATCAAACAACATAATTGATACTTTAAAAATAATACATGTATACAATATATAGATATGTGCAAAAACCGCATAATGGTCATGATTATTAAAGTGACTAGTGCATTACATACAGTAAATCTCCATGATACAACAAATTACATGTAAAAACACCATAAGACATATAATTGGTTACATCTGTAACTCATCAATACATCATTCATGCATCAACTGTAATAGTGCACATGTGCAAATAAGGAAGACTAATGAATTACTACCTGGGGGAGTGATGGCGCCCACATGTACCATAGCGCTGATCCGCGCGTCCTCAGGAGACCAACACGCATGTCCCAGTCGTATCACGTCATCATTGGAAGACAGGCTGATGCATAACAGTGCCGCCTACTGATGACATCAGCGGCGCACCCGATAGCATGTCACCGCCTTCTCCCATCGATGACTCCACATAGCGGCGCATGCGCAATAGCTACAGCAAGCTGTTTGCCGCCATATTGGAAAAGGGAATCCGAGCAAAGGGATGATCATAGACTCTGTCGCTTGCTGCCTTGTTCGTTCCACATATTCAGTTATTGTGGTTAAATACCACCATGATGCAGGGTGGATGAGTAACCATCTTTTCCAAAATGGTACACCCAAATCCACTCGTCACCCCAATACCAGCGGCACGTCAGTGTCATCAGCATTGTAGGATCTTACCCTGCTTCAATACACAACTGTGAGGGTACTCCTCATTATAACAGAACGGTTTAAAACAAGCGGCAGTGTACACTATAGAGAAAAAAAGGTATAAAATGCTCAGTGTCGGCTACAGCAAGGGAGGTATAAATTGCTCCTTCCCGATTTTTTGTAAAATCATCTTAGCGGGACATACGCATGGAATCCAGAGAAAAAGAATATCTCAACACAATTATTTTTTCGTGGGCTCATCATCCACCAATCAGGTTCATCAGTTTTCTGAGGTGCCATCTGTGCAAGTGTATCTGAAAAGATAATGCAAAAGTGTCAGTGTCATAAATTAGTAAAATTACCTATTACATATATATTAAAATCAATTTCTTACTCATAATTATGTGTTTACATTTTTTTCTTTTTTTAAACCAATGAATCTGTCAACCACAGGAGGTAATATGGAGCCCACATCAATGGAACATAGGGGCAAAATGACCTCCTCACAAAACTCCACCGTATCTATAGTCAATGTTTAAACCTTTAGGATGCAGACTTTGTAGTGTCTGGATCCAATGCATTTCTCTTTTTTTGAGTAGAGATACCCGATCTCCGCCTCTCCGTGGCATTGGAACTTGATCTAAGATCCAACATCTAAGGTCTTTTTCTTTGTGTCCCAGTAACCCAAAATGTCTAGGCACTGGCAAATCTTTGCGTCCCTTTCTGATTGTATAACGGTGATTATTGAGCCTAGTCTTAAAATCCGTGGAAGTTTCGCCTACATACAGAAGTTGGCATGGACAGGATAGGACATAGACTACAAATGAAGAGTCACACGTTAAGTGAAACTTAATGGGGTATATTTGTCCCGTGTCAGGATGTGTAAATGTCCTAGATCTACAAATCAGCTACAGTTGACACAATGCAGGCACGGGAAACAGCCCGTGCCCGATGGTGCCAACGTTGTCTGCCTGACAATAGACCTGGGTCCCACATCCGCTCTCATCAGTTGGTCTCTTATATTTTTACACCTACGGTAGGCACATAGGGGAGATGTTCTAAATTCTGGTACCGTTTTTAAGCAGCTACCAAGTATTGGCCAGTGTCTTTTCAGGATTTTATTAATTGCGCCGCTGTATTCTGAATAGGTGGATACAAACGTAATTCTTTTCTGTGTCTTCCTGTTATCCTTACCCTGCAATAGGGAATCCCTATCCACAGCCAGCGCTTTTTGTCTCTGCTCAGTGAGCAGTTTCTCCGGATATCCCCGTTGTTTGAACTTAACAACCATGCTGTCAACCGTATTTTCTAGGGCTTCATTGTCAGCTACAATTCGCCGAGCTCTTAAAAATTGTGAATATGGCAGATGCTTTACCATGCTGCGTGGATGACAGCTCTCGTACCTCAGCATCATATTCCTGTCAGTGGGTTTAGTATATAATGATGTAGATAGCATTCCATTCGTAACCACGACATTAGTATCAAGGAACTGAACTAAGGTATCTGAGTAAGTGACCGTGAACTGTAACTCACTGTCCGCATTATTAAGGTAACCGTAAAAATCCAACAACTGTTGTTCAGTTCCTGTCCAGATGAGGAAGATGTCGTCTATGTATCGCCACCATCCCAAGATGTGTTGGGCATGGCGGGACACATAGACGACATCTTCCTCAAACCTGCGCATAAAAATATTGGCGTACGTTGGGGCCACATTGGACCCCATCGCCATGCCGCGTTTCTGGACATAGTATGTGTCTTGGAAAAGAAAATAGTTGTATTCCAATACAATGGTAAGAAGCGAGATAACAAAGGCGCAAGCCTCTGGTGTCATTGATGACATATCCAACATACCTTGTACCGCAGCTATACCCTTTTTGTGATCAATGGAAGTGTACAGGGATATGACATCAAACGAAACCAGTGTGATCCTACCCACATCCTCAAAATTGACCTTACTCAATTTTGTCAAGAAATCTGACGTATCTTTGATGTAAGATAATCCCCCTGTAGAAAAATCTCGTAACACTTTGTCCAAAAAAATGGATATGTGACAAAACACTGAGTCGGTGCCGGTGACAATGGGGCGCCCTGGTGGGTCCACCATTGTCTTGTGCACCTTTGGCAACACATAAATTACTGGGGTAATGGGGTGGGAAACAATAAGATATTCCTTAAGCCCCTCATCTATAATACCTGCTTGTACAGCCCTACTCACACATTGTTCAATGATACGTATGATATTAAATTTGGGGTCATGTGGTATCAAGTTATATACTTTCACGTCATTTAATTGTCTTGTGATCTCTTTGATGTATTTTATGGTATCCATCACTACAACGGCACCGCCTTTATCGGCGGGTTTTATCGTTAGGTCATTATCCTTCTTTAGTTCAACTAATGCATACACCTCGGCCGCAGTGAGGTTGGGGTACCTGAAGTCCTCCGTACAAGGGAGAGACCTCAGGACACCAATCTCATTCTTGACAGCCGAGATGTATGCATCAATGGCTGGCTCATTTACCACCGGATTAAAATAGCTCTTGTTGGACAGATTAAACATTTTACATGAGAACTCGCTAGTTCTTGTTACCTGCTCCCCACTCTTTCCTTGGAACCACGCCTTCAACCTAATGGAGCAGAAAAAATTACTCAGATCAGATTCAACATCCAGCCAATTTACCTGAGCATTAGGGCAAAATGATAGCCCTTTGGATAGAACGGTTAACTGCGCAGGGGTCAATGCTTTGGAGGAAAGGTTAATAACAGCTATTTCTTCTTTTTTTGTATTTGAGTCCGTGTTTTCATGTTGCGTGTTCTGGTGATTTTGTCTGTATCGACGACCACCTCTCCTGGTTCGTTTCCTCTTGCTGCATTGGACTCCGCTTTGTTCCCTAAAAAAACTTCCGGTTCTCCTTTGTGCATCTGCGTGTTTTTTATTGTTTTTTTATTATCCCTTATGTTATATGGAGAATTACCAGGATGCCAACTGTAAATGTCACCTTTTTTGTAGTCCTCGATGTCTCGGGCCCATTTGATCCTCTTACCATCCTCCAGTTCAGTCTGCAGCTGCTGTAACTGCCACTTTAACATCTCACTGAACTCTAAGTACTGTTCCTCCGTCATACATATACGAAGCTGTTGCTCTATCTGTGCCATATCAATGGTCAATGTGGCTACTTCCTGTTGCAAGAATTCAATGTTTAACAAAATAAAGTCCATGAAATATTTGTTTGATAAGGCCTCAAACCGTTTACAAAAAAAGTCACTATGGGAAAACAGATTGGGGCGCAAATGGGATCGCATCCCTCTGGGGATCCGCTGCTCCTTATAATAATGCCCAAGAGTGGTCATGTGCAATTTTAAAGACAGTGTCCGTCTGGATAGATTTTCATATTTTCTTTTATATTCTTTCAAAGATGGAGTCGTGAGGAAGGCAGTATCTCCCTCTATGCCGCCGATAATACGCTCCGCATCCTCCTGCGTGAAGACACAACCACCGGGTGTATCCAATTGCGACATGTTGGTGTGCAAAACCAACAAAAAAGTATTACAAAAACACAAAGATAAAAATTTGTAGGTGTGCTGAGCCAATATCACAGAAAATAAAGCAAAAAACCACTGGCAGCACCACCCTGAGGAGTATGGAAAAATAGACGGGTGCAATGTCCAAGTACGGTAAAAGGTGCTTACCCACTTATAGAAAACAAAAATCGGACTGCACTCCAAGCATTTCTTCAAAGAAGTATGTTTTTATTCACCCATATGGTGGCAAAAGCGACGTTTCGGCTCAAGCATGAGCCTTTCTCAAGCATTGGTGAACAGTGAATAGCAGGTATATAAAGGTGTGCCAATTCATACAATCAAACAACATAATTGATACTTTAAAAATAATACATGTATACAATATATAGATATGTGCAAAAACCGCATAATGTTGATGATTATTAAAGTGACTAGTGCATTACATACAATAAATCTCCATGATACAACAAATTACATGTAAAAACACCATAAGACATATAATTGGTTACATCTGTAACTCATCAATACATCATTCATGCATCAACTGTAATAGTGCACATGTGCAAATAAGGAAGACTAATGAATTACTACCTGGGGGAGTGATGGCGCCCACATGTACCATAGCGCTAATCCGCGCGTCCTCAGGAGACCAACACGCATGTCCCAGTCGTATCACGTCATCATTGGAAGACAGGCTGATGCATAACAGTGCCGCCTACTGATGACATCAGCGGCGCACCCGATAGCATGTCAACGCCTTCTCCCATCGATGACTCCACATAGCGGCGCATGCGCAATAGCTACAGCAAGCTGTTTGCCGCCATATTGGAAAAGGGAATCCGAGCAAAAGGGATGATCATAGACTCTGTAGCTTGCTGCCTTGTTCGTTCCACATATTCAGTTATTGTGGTTAAATACCACCATGATGCAGGGTGGATGAGTAACCATCTTTTCCAAAATGGTACACCCAAATCCACTCGTCACCCCAATACCAGCGGCACGTCAGTGTCGTCAGCATTGTAGGATCTTACCCTGCTTCAATACACAACTGTGAGGGTACTCCTCATTATAACAGAACGGTTTAAAACAAGCGGCAGTGTACACTATAGAGAAAAAAAGGTATAAAATGCTCAGTGTCGGCTACAGCAAGGAGAACCGCAGATGCACAAAGGAGAACCGGAAGTTTTTTTAGGGAACAAAGCGGAGTCCAATGCAGCAAGAGGAAACGAACCAGGAGAGGTGGTCGTCGATACAGACGAAACCACCAGAACACGCAACATGAAAACACGGATTCAAATACAAAAAAAGAAGAAATAGCTGTTATTAACCTTTCCTCCAAAGCATTGACCCCTGCGCAGTTAACCGTTCTATCCAAAGGGCTATCATTTTGCCCTAATGCTCAGGTAAATTGGCTGGATGTTGAATCTGATCTGAGTAATTTTTTCTGCTCCATTAGGTTGAAGGCGTGGTTCCAAGGAAAGAGTGGGGAGCAGGTAACAAGAACTAGCGAGTTCTCATGTAAAATGTTTAATCTGTCCAACAAGAGCTATTTTAATCCGGTGGTAAATGAGCCAGCCATTGATGCATACATCTCGGCTGTCAAGAATGAGATTGGTGTCCTGAGGTCTCTCCTTTGTACGGAGGACTTCAGGTACCCCAACCTCACTGCGGCCGAGGTGTATGCATTAGTTGAACTAAAGAAGGATAATGACCTAACGATAAAACCCGCCGATAAAGGCGGTGCCGTTGTAGTGATGGATACCATAAAATACATCAAAGAGATCACAAGACAATTAAATGACGTGAAAGTATATAACTTGATACCACATGACCCCAAATTTAATATCATACGTATCATTGAACAATGTGTGAGTAGGGCTGTACAAGCAGGTATTATAGATGAGGGGCTTAAGGAATATCTTATTGTTTCCCACCCCATTACCCCAGTAATTTATGTGTTGCCAAAGGTGCACAAGACAATGGTGGACCCACCAGGGCGCCCTATTGTCTCCGGCACCGACTCAGTGTTTTGTCACATATCCATTTTTTTGGACAAAGTGTTACGAGATTTTTCTACAGGGGGATTATCTTACATCAAAGATACGTCAGATTTCTTGACAAAATTGAGTAAGGTCAATTTTGAGGATGTGGGTAGGATCACACTGGTTTCGTTTGATGTCATATCCCTGTACACTTCCATTGATCACAAAAAGGGTATAGCTGCGGTACAAGGTATGTTGGATATGTCATCAATGACACCAGAGGCTTGCGCCTTTGTTATCTCGCTTCTTACCATTGTATTGGAATACAACTATTTCCTTTTCCAAGACACATACTATGTCCAGAAACGCGGCGTGGCGATGGGGTCCAATGTGGCCCCAACGTACGCCAATATTTTTATGCGCAGGTTTGAGGAAGATGTCGTCTATGTGTCCCGCCATGCCCAACACATCTTGGGATGGTGGCGATACATAGACGACATCTTCCTCATCTGGACAGGAACTGAACAACAGTTGTTGGATTTTTACGGTTACCTTAATAATGCGGACAGTGAGTTACAGTTCACGGTGACTTACTCAGATACCTCAGTTCAGTTCCTTGATACTAATGTCGTGGTTACGAATGGAATGCTATCTACATCATTATATACTAAACCCACTGACAGGAATATGATGCTGAGGTACGAGAGCTGTCATCCACGCAGCATGGTAAAGCATCTGCCATATTCACAATTTTTAAGAGCTAGGCGAATTGTAGCTGACAATGAAGCCCTAGAAAATACGGTTGACAGCATGGTTGTTAAGTTCAAACAACGGGGATATCCGGAGAAACTGCTCACTGAGCAGAGACAAAAAGCGCTGGCTGTGGATAGGGATTCCCTATTGCAGGGTAAGTATAACAGGAAGACACAGAAAATAATTACGTTTGTATCCACCTATTCAGAATACAGCAGCGCAATTAATAAAATCCTGAAAAGACACTGGCCAATACTTGGTAGCTGCTTAAAAACGGTACCAGAATTTAGAACATCTCCCCTATGTGCCTACCGTAGGTGTAAAAATATAAGAGACCAACTGGTGAGAGCGGATGTGGGACCCAGGTCTATTGTCAGGCAGACAACGTTGGCACCATCGGGCACGGGCTGTTTCCCGTGCCTGCATTGTGTCAACTGTAGCCTGATTTGTAGATCTAGGACATTTACACATCCTGACATGGGACAAATATACCCCATTAAGTTTCACTTAACGTGTGACTCTTCATTTGTAGTCTATGTCCTATCCTGTCCATGCCAACTTCTGTATGTAGGCGAAACTTCCACGGATTTTAAGACTAGGCTCAATAATCACCGTTATACAATCAGAAAGGGACGCAAAGATTTGCCAGTGCCTAGACATTTTGGGTTACTGGGACACAAAGAAAAAGACCTTAGATGTTGGATCTTAGATCAAGTTTCAATGCCACGGAGAGGCGGAGATCGGGTATCTCTACTCAAAAAAAGAGAAATGCATTGGATCCAGACACTACAAAGTCTGCATCCTAAAGGTTTAAACATTGACTATAGATACGGTGGAGTTTTGTGAGGAGGTCATTTTGCCCCTATGTTCCATTGATGTGGGCTCCATATTACCTCCTGTGGTTGACAGATTCATTGGTTTAAAAAAAGAAAAAAATGTAAACACATAATTATGAGTAAGAAATTGATTTTAATATATATGTAATAGGTAATTTTACTAATTTATGACACTGACACTTTTGCATTATCTTTTCAGATACACTTGCACAGATGGCACCTCAGAAAACTGATGAACCTGATTGGTGGATGATGAGCCCACGAAAAAATAATTGTGTTGAGATATTCTTTTTCTCTGGATTCCATGCGTATGTCCCGCTAAGATGATTTTACAAAAAATCGGGAAGGAGCAATTTATACCTCCCTTGCTGTAGCCGACACTGAGCATTTTATACCTTTTTTTCTCTATAGTGTACACTGCCGCTTGTTTTAAACCGTTCTGTTATAATGAGGAGTACCCTCACAGTTGTGTATTGAAGCAGGGTAAGATCCTACAATGCTGACGACACTGACGTGCCGCTGGTATTGGGGTGACGAGTGGATTTGAGTGTACCATTTTGGAAAAGATGGTTACTCATCCACCCTGCATCATGGTGGTATTTAACCACAATAACTGAATATGTGGAACGAACAAGGCAGCAAGCGACAGAGTCTATGATCATCCCTTTGCTCGGATTCCCTTTTCCAATATGGAGGCAAACAGCTTGCTGTAGCTATTGCGCATCGATGGGAGAAGGCGGTGACATGCTATCGGGTGCGCCGCTGATGTCATCAGTAGGCGGCACTGTTATGCATCAGCCTGTCTTCCAATGATGACGTGATACGACTGGGACATGCGCGTTGGTCTCCTGAGGACGCGCGGATCAGCGCTATGGTACATGTGGGCGCCATCACTTCCCCAGGTAGTAATTCATTAGTCTTCCTTATTTGCACATGTGCACTATTACAGTTGATGCATGAATGATGTATTGAATTGTTACAGATGTAACCAATTATATGTCTTATGGTGTTTTTACATGTAATTTGTTGTATCATGGAGATTTACTGTATGTAATGCACTAGTCACTTTAATAATCATCACCATTATGCGGTTTTTGCACATATCTATATATTGTATACATGTATTATTTTTAAAGTATCAATTATGTTGTTTGATTGTATGTATTGGCACACCTTTATATACCTGCTATTCACTGTTCACCAATGCTTGAGAAAGGCTCATGCTTGAGCCGAAACGTCGCTTTTGCCACCATATGGGTGAATAAAAACATACTTCTTTGAAGAAATGCTTGGAGTGCAGTCCGATTTTTGTTTTCTATATATATATATATATACACTCACCTAAAGAATTATTAGGAACACCTTTTCTATTTCTCATTAATGCAATTATCTAGTCAACCAATCACATGGCAGTTGCTTCAATGCATTTAGGGGGGTGGTCCTGGTCAAGACAATCTCCTGAACTCCAAACTGAATGTCAGAATGGGAAAGAAAGGTGATTTAAGCAATTTTGAGCGTGGCATGGTTGTTGGTGTATTTCACAATCTGCTCAGTTACTGGGATTTTCACGCACAACCATTTCTAGGGTTTACAAAGAATGGTGTGAAAAGGGAAAAACGTCCAGTATGCGGCCATCCTGTGGGCGAAAATGCCTTGTGGATGCCAGAGGTCAGAGGAGAATGGGCCGACTGATTCAAGCTGATAGAAGAGCATTGTTGACTGAAATAACCACTCGTTACAACCGAGGTATGCAGCAAAGCATTTGTGAAGCCACAACACGCACAACCTTGAGGCGGATGGGCTACAACAGCAGAAGACCCCACCGGGTACCACTCATCTCCACTACAAATAGGAAAAAGAGGCTACAATTTGCACGAGCTCACCAAAATTGGACTGTTGAAGACTGGAAAAATGTTGCCTGGTCTGATGAGTCTCGATTTCTGTTGAGACATTCAAATGGTAGAGTCTGAATTTGGCGTAAATAGAATGAGAACATGTATCCATCCTCTGATGGCTACTTCCAGCAGGATAATGCACCATGTCACAAAGCTCGAATCATTTCAAATTGGTTTCTTGAACATGACAATGAGTTCACTGTACTAAAATGGCCCCCACAGTCACCAGATCTCAACCCAATAGAGTATCTTTGGGATGTGGTGGAACGGGAGCTTCATGCCCTGGATGTGCATCCCTCAAATCTCCATCAACTGCAAGATGCTATCCTATCAATATGGGCCAACATGTCTAAAGAATGCTATCAGCACCTTGTTGAATCAATGCCACGTAGAATTAAGGCAGTTCTGAAGGCAAAAGGGGGTCCAACACCGTATTATTATGGTGTTCCTAATAATTCTTTAGGTGAGTGTATATATATTTACACACACAATGAATATAGTGATATAGATCAGTAAGTATATAATCTCCATATAGATATATAGATGGTGTGTGTGTATACAGTTGCAAGAAAAAGTTTGTGAACCCTTTGGAATGATATGGATTTCTGCACAAATTGGTCATAAAATGTGATCTGATCTTCATCTAAGTCACAACAATAGACAATCACAGTCTGCTTAAACTAATAACACACAAAGAATTAAATGTTACCATGTTTTTATTGAACACACCATGTAAACATTCACAGTGCAGGTGGAAAAAGTATGTGAACCCTTCGATTTAATAACTGGTTGAACCTCCTTTGGGAGCAATAACTTCAACCAAATGTTTCCTGCAGTTGCAGATCAGACGTGCATAACGTCAGGAGTAATTCTTGACCATTCCTCTTTACAGAACTGTTTCAGTTTAGCAATATTCTTGGGATGTCTGGTGTGAATCGCTTTCTTGAGGTCATGCCACAGCATCTGAATCGGGTTGAGGTCAGGACTCGGACTGGGCCACTCCAGAAGGCGTATTATCTTCTGTTTAAGCCATTCTGTTGTTGATTTGCTTCTATGCTTTGGGTCGTTGTCCTGTTGCAATACCCATCTTCTGTTGAGCTTCAGCTGGTGGAGAGATGGCCTTAGGTTCTCCTGCAAAATGTCTTGATAAACTTGGGAATTCATTTTTTCTTAGATGATAGCAATCCGTCCATGCCCTGACACAGCAAAGCAGCCCCAAACCATGATGCCCCCACCACCATACTTCACAGTTGGGATGAGGTCTTGATGTTGGTGTGCTGTGCCTCTTTTTCTACACACATAGTGTTGTGTGTTTCTTCCAAACAACTCAACTTTGGTTTCATCTGTCCACAGAATATTTTGCCAGTACTGCTGTGGAACATCCAGATGATCTTGTGCAAACTGTAAACATGCAGCAATTCTTTTTTTGGACAGCAGTAGATTCCTCTGTGGTATCCTCCCATGAAATCCATTCTTGTTTAGTGTTTTACGTATCGTAGATTCGCTAACAGGGATGTTAGCATATGCCAGAGACGTTTGTAAGTCTTTAGCTGACACTCTAGGATTCTTCTTCAACTCATTGAGCAGTCTGCGCTGTGCTCTTGCAGTCATCTTTACAGGACGGCTACTCCTAGGGAGATTTGCAGTAGTGCTGAACTTTCTCCATTTATAGACAATTTTTCTTACCGTGGAATGATGAACAGCAAGGCTTTTAGAGATACTTTTATACCCCTTTCCAGCTTTATGCAAGTCAACAATTCTTAATCGTAGGTCTTCTGAGAGCTCTTTTGTGCGAGGCATCATTCACATCAGGCAATGCTTCTTGCGAAAAGCATTTTATGACCAATTTGTGCAGAAATCCATATCATTCCAAAGGGTTCACATACTTTTTCTTGCAACTGTATATATATAAAATTACAATATGGTGGCTCACTCCAAACGATTTATGGAAACAGGTGCTCCTAACCCAAATTAGAGGGACACCCACCCTCTGGTCAAGTATAAACAATTAAATAAAGTGATGGGTGAGCACACTAACCTGGACTTATTCTGTATAAAATTTTATCAAATCAATGAATATGACACGTGTACAAGTTATAAAATTAGATAAAACATAAAATCAATATCTGATAGCACTGATAATATAAAACACAAAGTTCAATCAATGCCCTGTAGTGGATATTGCCCACGTGGTTGTTGCTAAACACAATGCTCAGGCAGGCTGGAATTGCCAGATATCTAATATGTGTATATGTGGATTGCTGTCCCATATATAACAGTCCGCATTAGGAACAGGTGAATAGCCGGGATCTCACTGTGTCAGTATTTTCATCCTTCGACGTAACACACATATAGCAGAGTTTGAGTCTCTAGAAAGGTCACGGTTTGCGTAGCCGTTGGCGGTATTTATAACCTCATAGATGGTCAATATATTGTGAGGAGGAATGGCTCTTACCTTCCTTAGTGTCCAAACGAGGGTCGGGCGGCGCGAGATGATGCTGGCGTCACGCTCCGTACTCCTCCGGCTGGCTGTCCCGAACTATCGCGGGAATTGCAGCGGGACTTGGTTCGTCCGTACCTTTTACTCTTCCGGTAGGAACAAAGGAAGACGTCTTGTGGTCTGTGAATTCTTATTGCGGTCTGTGAATTCTCATTCCAGTGTTGTTTCCTTTATCTTGCAATTTAAATATTCATAGCGTGGCCACGCTTATGATAGCGGAGGTGCTCTTTGCAGGTATCCGATCCGGCCCAGACGCGTTTCGGGAATTACCTTCCCTTCCTCAGTGGTCTCGTGACACCTGTATGCACCCAAAATGTGGAAAACTGGATTTCTTTTCCAAAAATGCGTTTTTTTCTGCATGCGTTTTTCATGCGGTTTTACATGCGGTTTTTGTGGGACATATGCGTTTTTTTGGGCTATATGTTGCTTTTTGCTCTTATGAACTTGTAGTATACATAAATTTGTTCTACATAATTGCTTTAAACAGATATATCATTTTATGATTCGTTTTCATAAATAAAATGGTTAAAATTCAACATTCTTTATACAAGCATTTATAAAGTATACTCTTCATATAGATAAAATAAAATGACATGATAAAAATATGATAAAAATATATTCAGATTATGTTTAAAATATGAAATATAAAAAGGTTATGTGAATATTATTAATGCATCCTATTTGCACAGGCGTTTTGGGAGGATTTTTCATGGACTTTAGAGACATAGCCGATATTCATATTATATTATACTGAATTTTCTTAGTCTGTTATGCCCAATTTTAATCTGCCAATGACTCATCTGCAGTAAAAAATGTGTAGTGAGTATATGCTTAATTGAGGTATTGATTGGATGCTGAAGGGCCTGGGGCCTCAGTCCGAGTCCACGACGCAGTGTCGATAAACGACCAAACTGCGGCGTGTGAGTCGGGCCTGGGGCACCCACCCTATAGAAACCCGAAAATTTCAAGTTCAGCATTCAAGCCCACTGGTAACATTGATCCGAATTCATATATGCGTCTCGATTCCATCCTGGACATCTGTTTGATATAGTTGCCTCCACGCCAATGGATGTCCACCTTCTCCAGTGGCCATGAAAACCAGATTGGAAGGATCCTTATTGTGAACATCTCTATAATGTTTTGAAAGGCAGTGTTTGTCATAGCCCTTTCGTATGTTTGAGATATGTTCTGCCAATCTGGTTTTCAAAGGTCGTTTGGTACGTCCTATATACTGTCTTTTACAGGGGCACTGGATCAGGTAGACAACTCCGGCGGTGTTGCAAGTCAGGCATTCTTTCATCTCCCATTTATATGTATTTTGAGTGGAGGAAATTGTTGTTATTTTCCTAGGTGTCGGGGTAATCTTACATGCCATGCATCTACCGCACTTGAAGAAGCCTTTCAGCTTCATCCAAGTGCCCATAATTGTGTTATCTTGCTTTGTTGGTTTTTTAATAGATGGAGCTATCTTCAAACCCAAATTGGGAGCTTTGGTAAATGTTAAAGATGGTCTCGTTGGCATAAGATGACCGATGGTCCTATCACTCAAAATGTGGTGCCAATGAGTTTTTATAATTTTTTGCACTCTCTTATGATTGTTATTAAATGGGAGTATCATTCTGGTATTAATTAGACCATTATCTTGTCTATCTTTACTTGTTGTTTTTTTATTATCTTGGAACCAGATTTGTCTGTCTATATTTCTAGTTTTCTCTAATGCTTCATCCAGAATATTTTCTGGATATTGCCTGTCCAGGAATTGATTTTTCATTTTTATAGCCTCTGTTTCAAAATCTCCTTCTTGTGTACAGTTTCTCCTGATTCTGCCGAACTGGCCAAAAGGAATATTAATCAGCCAGCTCGGCAGGTGACAGCTGGAGAACTGAATGAAACTATTTTTGGATGTGGGTTTAGTAAATGTATTACACACATATCTATTACCTTGTTTTCTGATTCTTAGGTCTAAAAATTCGATCTCCTCCATGATGTTGGAGGTAAACCTCAGATTCATTGAATTGTTGTTTATATCACTTAGGAACAATTCCAATGCCTCTCTACTTCCTTTCCAGACAAAGATGATGTCGTCTATGAATCTCCGCCATAGGGCCAGATCCGCCCCCAGTTTGGGTCTGATGGTGTTTTCTTCCCATTCTGCCAAAAATAGATTTGCATAACTTGGGGCGAATGTGGTCCCTATGGCGGTTCCACATTTCTGTAGGTAGAATTGGTCCTCAAAATAGAAGTAGTTATGGGTTAATATATAACCGATACCCTCTATAATGAAGTCTATGTGTGCCTCCTTGATTGTTCCCTCCCTTTTTATTTGCTCTCGTACAGCTGCCATACCTTGTTGATGGTCGATTACCGTGTATAAAGATTGTATATCGAGTGTCCCCATAATCCACTCTGATTCTACTTCAAGTTCCTCTAATATTCTTATAATATGGGTGGTGTCTTGAATGTAGGAGCTAATCTTCTTTACAACTGGTTGTATCTGTACATCGATGTATTTTGACAGATTCGATGATATCGAGCCTATACCCGAGACTATTAGTCTGCCAGGTGGTTTTATCAAACATTTATGAATTTTGGGGAGACAGTAGAAGACGGGTAGTCTCCTCTGTGTCCCCAAAATAAAATCATGTTCTTGGTTTGAAATGATAGACAGATCCAATCCTCTCTTGCACAATACCTTTAATTCCCGATCAAAAAGCTCCAACGGGTCTTTCCTCAACATCTCATAAGTTTCTGTATCCCTAAGTTGTCGTAGGCATTCATCATTATAGTCAACCGTATTTAAGACCACTGTCCTGCCCCCTTTATCTGCGGGGCGTATAGTGATATTTTCATTTTTCTGCAATTGTTTTATAGAGTGGCATTCTTGTGATCAGTCCTATCCAAAGGATTTTTTATAAAATGTTTTTTTAAACAAAGATTTCTCATGAATTTTTTAATCCCTATATAGACAGAAAATTTGTCCAATTTTTCAGTAGGTGCAAATTTAAGACCCTTTTGTAATAATAGTGACTGTGCTTTCGTGAGTTGAACTGAACTTAAATTAATTATAGTTGTGTCTATATTTGTTAGTGTCTCCTGTGTTGTTTTCCTCTTCCTGTGGCTTCTTCTGGTCTTGCTCCTTCTGTGTGTTCCCGATGGTAATATTTTCGGGGGTCCCTGTGATTGTGATAATGGTGATCTTCCAATGGTTGTGTTGAGTGATGGTGTTTGTGCCTTAGATTGTAATGGTGTGTTGGTGATTCTCTGTTGTCTATAGGGGATATGTGTTCCTGGTGTCTCGTTCAGGTCCTGTGGTGTGCAGGGGTGTGATCTAAAAAATGTTGAGTGGACAGTTGATCGTATCTGTTACTAACAGCCACTGTATATTTATTTTGTATATCCTCCTCTCTTATTTCCCTATTCTTAGATGGATTATCTTTAGGTCTATTGTTCTTTTCTCTATTATCCAGTGTATAGGGATTCTTCTGAGTATCTATATGTTTTCTCCCTTTCCTGTTAATTATATCGTTTTCAATTCTGTCTAATCCTTTACAGATTCATTCTTGCCAATTCAAAAATTCCTCATTTTTGGGTAATTTGTCTACATGTTCCTTTACTTTTTGTATCTTACTACTCAAATCATCCAGCATTTCCATTCTTCTTTTGATAATTAGTTTGATCAGTGATACTGAGTGTGAGAACAACAATGTGTTCCATTCCTCCTCAAATTTATCACTGAGTAGATCTTGTGCTGGGATTTTCTGTAGTAAGAGTCCTTTAGGTATTTTGTTGTTCTCTAAATATTGTTGTAAGGATCTGATCTCCCAATCTGCAGTCAAAAATGTGTCGTGGACTCGGACTGGGGCCCCCGGCCCTTCAGCATCCAATCAATACCTTAATTAAGCATATACTCACTACACATTTTTGACTGCAGATGAGTCATTGGCAGATTAAAATTGGGCATAACAGACTAAGAAAATTCAGTATAATATAATATGAATATCGGCTATGTCTCTGAAGTCCATGAAAAATCCTCCCAAAACGCCTGTGCAAATAGGATGCATTAATAATATTCACATAACCTTTTTATATTTCATATTTAAAACATAATCTGAATATATTTTTATCATATTTTTATCATGTCATTTTATTTTATCTATATGAAGAGTATACTTTATAAATGCTTGTATAAAGAATGTTGAATTTTAACCAATTTATTTATGAAAACGAATCATAAAATGATATATCTGTTTAAAGCAATTATGTAGAACAAATTTATGTATACTACAAGTTCATAAGAGCAAAAAGCAACATATAGCCCAAAAAAACGCATATGTCCCACAAAAACCGCATGTAAAACCGCATGAAAAACGCATGCAGAAAAAAACGCATTTTTGGAAAAGAAATCCAGTTTTCCACATTTTGGGTGCTCCCTTGGATATAAAAGGCGGAGGCATACAGGTGTCACGAGACCACTGAGGAAGGGAAGGTAATTCCCGAAACGCGTCTGGGCCGGATCGGATACCTGCAAAGAGCACCTCCGCTATCATAAGCGTGGCCACGCTATGAATATTTAAATTGCAAGATAAAGGAAACAACACTGGAATGAGAATTCACAGACCGCAATAAGAATTCACAGACCACAAGACGTCTTCCTTTGTTTCTACCGGAAGAGTAAAAGGTACGGACGAACCAAGTCCCGCTGCAATTCCCGCGATAGTTCGGGACAGCCAGCCGGAGGAGTACGGAGCGTGACGCCAGCATCATCTCGCGCCGCCCGACCCTCGTTTGGACACTAAGGAAGGTAAGAGCCATTCCTCCTCACAATATATTGACCATCTATGAGGTTATAAATACCGCCAACGGCTACGCAAACCGTGACCTTTCTAGAGACTCAAACTCTGCTATATGTGTGTTACGTCGAAGGATGAAAATACTGACACAGTGACATCCCGGCTATTCACCTGTTCCTAATGCGGACTGTTATATATGGGACAGCAATCCACATATACACATATTAGATATCTGGCAATTCCAGCCTGCCTGAGCATTGTGTTTAGCAACAACCACGTGGCCAATATCCACTACAGGGCATTGATTGGAATTTGTGTTTTATATTATCAGTGCTATCAGATATTGATTTTTGTTTTATCTAATTTTATAACTTGTACACGTGTCATATTCATTGATTTAATAAAATTTTATACAGAATAAGTCCAGGTTAGTGTGCTCACCCATCACTTTATTTAACTGTATATATATATATATATATATATATATATATATATATATATATATGTATCCTCTATATATGTGTATATGGAGATATATATTTACTGATCTATATTACTATATATATATATATATATATATATAGGAAATAAAAAATCGGACTGCACTCCAAGCGTTTTCTTCAAAAAAGTTTCTTTTTAATCACCCATTTGGTGGCAAAAGCAACGTATCGGCTCAAGCATGAGCCTTTTTCAGGCCTGAAAAAGGCTCATGCTTGAGCCGAAACATCGCTTTTGCCACCAAATGGGTGATTAAAAAGAAACTTTTTTGAAGAAAACGCTTGGAGTGCAGTCCGATTTTTTATTTCCTATAAGTGGGTAAGCACCTTTTACCATACTGCACCCGTTCATTATCCATACCTTCTTAGGGTGGTGCTGCCAGTGGTTTTTTTCCTATATATATATATATACCATCTATATAAATGTATAATGATATAGATCAGTAAATATGTATCTCCATATAGATTTTATTTATATATATATATATATATATATATATATATACACTGCTCAAAAAAATAAAGGGAACACAAAAATAACACATCCTAGATCTGAATTAATTAAATATTCTTCTGAAATACTTTGTTCTTTACATAGTTGAATGTTCTGACAACGAAATCACACAAAAATAAAAAAATGGAAATCAAATTTTTCAACCCATGGCGGTCTGGATTTGGAGTCACCCTCAAAATTAAAGTGGAAAAACACACTACAGGCTGATCCAACTTTGATGTATTGTCCTTAAAACAAGTCAAAATGAGGCTCAGTAGTGTGTGTGGCTTCCACGTGCCTGTATGACCTCCCTACAACGCCTGTGCATGCTCCTGATGAGGTGGCGGACGGTCTCCTGAGGGATCTCTTCCCAGACCTGGACTAAAGCATCTGCCAACTCCTGGACAGTCTGTGGTGCAATGTGACGTTAGTGGATAGAGCGAGACATGATGTCCCAGATGTGCTCAATTGGATTCAGGTCTGGGGAACGGGCGGGCCAGTCCATAGCATCAATGCCTTCGTCTTTCAGGAACTGCTGACACACTCCAGCCACATGAGGTCTAGCATTGTCTTGCATTAGGAGGAACCCAGGGCCAACCGCACCAGCATTTGGTCTCACAAGGGGTCTGAGGATCTCATCTCGGTACCTAATGGCAGTCAGGCTACCTCTGGCGAGCACATGGAGGGCTGTGCGGCCCTCCAAAGAAATGCCACCCCACACCATTACTGACCCAATGCCAAACCGGTCATGCTGGAGGATGTTGCAGGCAGCAGAACGTTCTCCATGGCGTCTCAAGACTCTGTCACGTCTGTCACATGTGCTCAGTGTGAACCTGCTTTCATCTGTGAAGAGCACAGGGCGCCAGTGGCGAATTTGCCAATATTGGTGTTCTCTGGAAAATGCCAAACGTCCTGCACGGTGTTGGGCTGTAAGCACAACCCCCACCTGTGGATGTCGGGCCCTCATATCACCCTCATGGAGTTTGTTTCTGACCGTTTGAGCAGACACATGCACATTTGTGGCCTGCTGGAGGTCATTTTGCAGGGCTCTGGCAGTGCTCCTCCTGTTCCTCCTTGCACAAAGGCGGAGGTAGCGGTCCTGCTGCTGGGTTGTTGCCCTCCTACGGCCTCCTCCACGTCTCCTGATGTACTGGCCTGTCTCCTGGTAGCTTCTCTATGCTCTGGACACTACGCTGACAGACACAGCAAACCTTCTTGCCACAGCTCACATTGATGTGCCATCCTGGATAAGCTGCACTACCTGAGCCACTTGTGTGGGTTGTAGACTCTGTCTCATGCTACCACTAGAGTGAAAGCACCGCCAGCATTCAAAAGTGACCAAAACAACAGCCAGGAAGCATAGGAACTGAGAAGTGATCTGTGGTCACCAACTGCAGAACCACTCCTTTATTGGGGGTGTCTTGCTAATTGCCTATAATTTCCACCTGTTGTCTATCCCATTTGCACAACAGCATGTGAAATTGATTGTCACTCAGTGTTGCTTCCTAAGTGGACAGTTTGATTTTACAGAAGTGTGATTCACTTGGAGCTACATTGTGTTGTTTAAGTGTTCCCTTTATTTTTTTGAGCAGTGTATATATATAAAAATGGGCAGCACTCCACGAAGTAAAAAAATACAAAATTACTTTATTTACCCAAACAGGACATGCTTTTATTATATTGATTGTATTTTTTTGATTGCACTTTCATCACTGTTATGTATAATATGATCATGAGACACTGATAATTGTTTTATTCTATTTTTGCACTGTATCATTTTTGAGTATTTGTTGTATTATCATGAATTGGTTACACATGTTGTGAGGATTGTCATGAATTAGCACTGCTATATATATTTGGCACTTTGTCTGTATACATTGCCTGAGAAAGGCTCCAGCATAGAGCCGAAACGTCGCATGTCCTGTTTGGGTAAATAAAGTAATTTTGTATTTTTTTACTTCGTGGAGTGCTGCCCATTTTTTAGATTTATATATATATATATATATATATATATATATATATAATGAAAAAATTCCACAGCACATCCAAGGCGTAATAAAGTAGAAAACGGCTTTATTCACCAGACCCGCGACGTTTCGATCCGCTCACTGGGATCTTTCTCAAGCAGTGACATAGTAGGTAGTGCAATGTGTATATTTATACAGCTTTACATGATTAGGTGATCATCAAATCAATTACATTGGTCAAATTTAATCATCTCAAAATATCAGTATAGACTTAATATCAATATATTTGTGCAATCCATTCATAGTACAATACAGTGTAATCATGTGGCATCAATGCCACTTTATAAGATCAGCATAAACAATAAAAACATATCATCTTATCATAATTGTGATTAAAGACATGTGTGAAGGTCTTAATAATGACCTAAAGTGTACAGGTGTACCTTAAAAACATTGATGCGGCAGGTCCTTGGAGTAGGCGATGGGGATGGTCCGCGTGGATCTCGGCGTACTCATCATTATTGTGCGCATGTCAAAGGACCTTGTTAAAGTTCCAGGTCATGTGATCGCGCATTGATCCGATCATTGTATTGCGCATGTCACAGGACCTTACGGAATGTCTAAGACATGAAACCGCGCCTCCGATCACGTGATCACAAGCATGGATGGCCACGTCATCGGAGACATCGCAATGTTTCAAGCGTTCCACGGACCGTGGAGCGCATACATAAAGATGTCATGGCAACCAATCACATGGGATCATCAACAAACAACAGCATAATATGGCTAAACCCAGTGCCATACTGTAATTGGCAAACACAACAGTCAGAGTGTCGGTGCTGTAAGAATGGGACAGTGGTGGACCTGAGAGGTATAAATTGGTGACTAATTACACAGTAGTACCGTAGTATTAGAAAGGGGATATGGTATATATAAAAAGCGGAAGTACCGCAAGACTCCAAACAAATATAAAGAAGTCGCACAGGATTGTTGTTATAAAAGTGCTTGCCTTCTAATTATTCTTCCCCCGTAATCTAGAGGATGACCTGGAACTTTAACAAGGTCCTTTGACATGCGCACTATAATGATGAGTACGCCGAGATCCATGCGGACCATCCCCATCGCCTACTCCAAGGACCTACCGCATCAATGTTTTTAAGGTACACCTGTACACTTTAGGTCATTATTAAGACCTTCACACATGTCTTTAATCACAATTATGATAAGATGATATGTTTTTATTGCTTATGCTGATCTTATAAAGTGGCATTGATGCCACATGATTACACTGTATTGTACTATGAATGGATTGCACAAATATATTGATATTAAGTCTATACTGATATTTTGAGATGATTGAATTTGACCAATGTAATTGATTTGATGATCACTTAATCATGTAAAGCTGTATAAATATACACATTGCACTACCTACTATGTCACTGCTTGAGAAAGATCCCAGTGAGCGGATCGAAACGTCGCGGGTCTGGTGAATAAAGCCGTTTTCTACTTTTTTACGCCTTGAATTTTTTCATTTTATATTCATTGGAGGTGGATCGCCTCTACAGCCGCTGGCACTCCGACCGTACCCTACAGACAGCTGTGCTGCCCACACCTCTCTACCTTTATAAATATATATATATATATACCATACATGTATATATTCAGGAGACCTCCGTGATAGGAGGCATTCTGATATTTTTTTTCCTGAGTTGGGTAAACCCTTCGTGGGGTTTGGCCTCATTTAGACCATATAGAAACATCCTGCAAAATTTCTGGTGGAATACCAAGTTCCCTACTTTCCCTCTTGGTTAAGGGTTGAAAATGTTCAGCATGTCCTGTTTTGGTAAATAAAGTAATTTAGTATTTTTTTACTTTGTGTAGTGCTGCCCATTTTTTTTATTTCTATCCATTGGATTTGCTTATATCCACATTGGGCCTGTTGCACCAT
Organism: Bufo bufo; assembly: GCF_905171765.1. Classification (NCBI taxonomy): domain Eukaryota; kingdom Metazoa; phylum Chordata; class Amphibia; order Anura; family Bufonidae; genus Bufo; species Bufo bufo. Next base: position 172,796,310 of record NC_053395.1, read on the forward strand.
TCTGTTTGCATTAGAGACGGTGCTGCCACTTTTTTTCTTTTTTCTATATATATATATATATATATAGAGAGAGAGAGAGATAGATCAGTATATTTCTATATCCGTCTGTATATATATATAAATATATATATATATTTATATCATGGGCAAGGCTTTACTTGTATGTGGTTGTCCGGGGGGAGGGGGAGGTGGCTTTTGGGTCCAATTACCTGCATCTGACAGGACTCTTGATTTCACACTGCTGCCTGCACTGATAGCAGGAGCTGTCCGGCAGCCATACGCAGAGGGAGGGGGGAGGGCACACCAGTGGGTCAGGGCTCTGGTGTTTTCACAGGGCTGCTGTTAAGGGGGATATTAGTTATTGATATTTATGCAAATCTCAATAATTGATATTCATAAATAGGTGTGAGTCGTCTAGTGATGACTCCGCCTATTTATACCTAAATAAACAACAAACACTACTGATTACCTCTGATTGCATATACACTACACTGAACTACACTGCGTGCGCCTTACTATCACTATACTAGGGCGGCGACTAGTAAAAACACCATACACTGTATTATGAACAATAAGGAATATTTATTACACAATACAATTCTAACAATACGCTATATCTATATATATTCATAGATCAATGGATATGAATATATATACATATAGAAGTACACACCGCAGTATAGAAACGGTACTACAATAAACACAATACAAACCTAACTACACTACACAGCACAATCCCAAATTCCACCCCACACACTAGCTATACTTACAATAATACACTTACATACATATATTAACAGCCCACCCACCTAGTTCTACTTACTGTCCCTATGGGGTACAACAAGGGTTAACAATGGCACTGCAGGGGTGTATGCAGGCCACAGAGTAGATCAGGGAAGGGTTAACAGTGGGTATAGCAATACAGGGGTTGCTCAGGGGAATAGGAGTTTGGTTATTCAGGGGTTAACCAAGGTTATCAGGGCTGTACAGAAATGCAAGGGTTAATAATACCCTGCAAGTGTACAGTGAGGGGTGTGTGGCAGGGGTTTGGATATGCAGGGGTTGCCACCAGGGGTGGATCAGGGGTAGTAGGGGAACAGGGCACTGAAGGGGTTAACAGGGGACTGGCAGTGAGGGGGTTACTGAAGAGGTCTGCCAGGGTCTCAGCAGGGGTTCATGCTGAGGCAGGGCAGCATATCAGGGGTTCTGTGCTGAGGGCAGCAGGACAGGGGTTAACCAGGAAGTGATACTTAGCCAGCCGGCATTCCAGGGGGGGGGGGGGGGCTGATTGCTCCGTACAGCCTGTGTGCTCTCTCCTCCTGGGGCCGGCTGAGTTCAGAGCGCAGTTCAGCTCCTTGCTGCCTGCGTCCTTCCTGGAGGTGTCGCTTCTGTGAGGGGTAGGTGTCGGGGATCAGAGGGTTCCTGTGTCCGGAGTGCAGGATGCGCTCTCCTTCAAGGTGGAGGGGGTCCCGACCCTTCAGCGCCGGATGCGCTCACCTTCAGGGGGGGGGGTGCCGAATCTACCCGAGCGCAATGCTGCTGGGGTATTTAAACCCTGCAGTGCTCGCGCCCGTTTTGCCGCCCTGCACCAGCCCGCGCTCCCAGGCAGGGGGATCCTTTGATCCTTCCGCCTGTGGAGATATCGCACATCTCTGGCGCTGTAATTACAGTGCCGGAGGTGAGCGGCACCCAGGGGCGTGGGAACTCTGTTCCCATGTCCCTGTTAGGCATACCATCTCCAGCGCTGCCGGAGATGGTGACAAAGGGCAGAGGATCTTTATTGATCATCTGTCCTTTGAAGAGGCCGAAACTGGACATAATTGTCCAGTTGTCAGTCTCTCCCCACCCAGCAGGCACATTCCAGAGTGGGGGGGGCATCCATGGGAGCTTCTGGGGACAGTTTAACTGTATATATACACTTATAGATGCTTGGGGCACATCCATAAGTATATATATATATATATATATATATATACACATATATATAAAACAGGGGGTCTCAATGGGCAGCAATAAGCCCACCTATACATATACAGGTTCTTCTCAAAAAATTAGCATATTGTGATAAAGTTCATTATTTTCTGTAATGTACTGATAAACATTAGACTTTCATATATTTTAGATTCATTACACACAACTGAAGTAGTTCAAGCCTTTTCTTGTTTTAATATTGATGATTTTGGCATACAGCTCATGAAAACCCAAAATTCCTATCTCAAAAAATTAGCATATCATGAAAAGGTTCTCTAAACGAGCTATTAACCTAATCATCTGAATCAACTAATTAACTCTAAACACCTGCAAAAGATTCCTGAGGCTTTTAAAAGCTCCCAGCCTGGTTCATTACTCAAAACCGCAATCATGGGTAAGACTGCCGACCTGACTGCTGTCCAGAAGGCCATCATTGACACCCTCAAGCAAGAGGGTAAGACACAGAAAGAAATTTCTGAGCGAATAGGCTGTTCCCAGAGTGCTGTATCAAGGCACCTCAGTGGGAAGTCTGTGGGAATGAAAAAGTGTGGCAGAAAACGCTGCACAACGAGAAGAGGTGACCGGACCCTGAGGAAGATTGTGGAGAAGGACCGATTCCAGACCTTGGGGGACCTGCGGAAGCAGTGGACTGAGTTTGGAGTAGAAACATCCAGAGCCACCGTGTACAGGCGTGTGCAGGAAATGGGCTACAGGTGCCGCATTCCCCAGGTCAAGACACTTTTGAACCAGAAACAGCGGCAGAAGCGCCTGACCTGGGCTACAGAGAAGCAGCACTGGACTGTTGCTCAGTGGTCCAAAGTACTTTTTTCGGATGAAAGCAAATTTTGCATGTCATTCGGAAATCAAGGTGCCAGAGTCTGGAGGAAGACTGGGGAGAGGGAAATGCCAAAACGCCTGAAGTCCAGTGTCAAGTACCCACAGTCAGTGATGGTCTGGGGTGCCATGTCAGCTGCTGCTGTTCGTCCACTGTGTTTTATCAAGGGCAGGGTCAATGCAGCTAGCTATCAGGAGATTTTGGAGCACTTCATGCTTCCATCTGCTGAAAAGCTTTATGGAGATGAAGATTTCATTTTCAGCACGACCTGGCACCTGCTCACAGTGCCAAAACCACTGGTAAATGGTTTACTGACCATGGTATTACTGTGCTCAATTGGCCTGCCAACTCTCCTGACCTGAACCCCATAGAGAATCTGTGGGATATTGGGAAGAGAAAGTTGAGAGACGCAAAACCCAACACTCTGGATGAGCTTAAGGCCGCTATCGAAGCATCCTGGGCCTCCATAACACCTCAGCAGTGCCACAGGCTGATTGCCTCCATGCCACGCCGCATTGAAGCAGTCATTTCTGCAAAAGGATTCCCGACCAAGTATTGAGTGCATAACTGAACTTAATTATTTGAAGGTTGACTTTTTTTGTATTAAAAACGCTTTTCTTTTATTGGTCGGATGAAATATGCTAATTTTTTGAGATAGGAATTTTGGGTTTTCATGAGCTGTATGCCAAAATCATCAATATTAAAACAAGAAAAGGCTTGAACTACTTCAGTTGTGTGTAATGAATCTAAAATATATGAAAGTCTAATGTTTATCAGTACATTACAGAAAATAATGAACTTTATCACAATATGCTAATTTTTTTTAGAAGACCCTGTATTATATACATAGAGATGTATGCTGACAAAGGGGCATACATACATCTCTATGTATACACCTACTACCTGGATGGGCCCATGCAAAAGGGCCAATATATATATGCATATATGTAAGGGCATATATACATATATATTTAAATCCAACACTCCCCTCAACAGCTGCCAACACTGGTAAGGATCATGCAGTTTCGCCAGTGCCCGGAATTGGATAGCTGATATACCGTTAGAGGTGTGTATGAGTGGGTTTAGCGCAACATCAAAGTCTCCCCCGAGGACCAGGGTCCCCGATGTAAATTGCGATAACTTCTTTAAAACCTTAATGAGTCAGGGAATTTGTGCTTTGTTGAGAGCATAGACATTCCCTATAGTAAACATATTGTTAACCACTTTCCCTTTTAATGAAAAGATAGCGGCCTTCTGAGTCTACGCATTTATCCAAAATTGAGAGAGACATGTTTGCTAAGCCCAATGCTCACACCTCTCGACGCACCGCTATCTGAACTAGCATGAAACCACGTGGAGAAATGTAACCTATTCATAGGGATGTTCTTTTTTTTTTTTTTAATGCATCTCCTGCAGCAAACATACTGTATATCAGATTTGTTCTTTTAAAGAAAGTACATTACCTGTCCTCTCTTAGATGGGGACTTTAGTCCTCTGACATTATATGAAACGATCTTAAGACGTGTCATTGGTATATTTCGAAGGAGGAACCTTTACTTGCAGAGTCGAACAGGTGTCAGTAGCCCTAAAAGTGAGGGTGGGGAGGTAAAGAGGAGGGAAGAAGGTAGGGGGGGGGAGACATGGAGTACAAGTGCAAAACCAGTGCAACATAAAATTAACACACATTAAGCAAGAGTGGGGCAAACCACTAAATAGTGCAATGCAATGGTTAAGGTGAATCAGACACCTTAGAGGTGTACACCAAAAAAGCGCAGCCACAGGCATTTCAACCACAGGAGCCCCGGCTGTCGAGACCCAACTAGTCTAGTATACATGGTGTTATGTAAGGTAAGAAAGGAAGAGTGGAAAATTGCAAAAAGAATATCTGAAGGAGTGTATAAAGAACTACAGGGAGTAGCGGAAATTTAGATGTCTGACAAGGGCACATGCCCAGCTTGAAAGAAAGCTTTAGAGCAAAAGTAGGAATATGAGAGGCAGACTAGGTATAAATAACATTTGACCTCCACCTGTAGTCCAATTCGCAAACGTCCTGTCAGAGAAGACAGGGAAAGAAAGTTAGTGTGCATTTGTGCAAGAGAGCAGAATGGAATACAGATAGAGTAGAGAGAAAGAAGGAGACAGTCGCAGTCTACAAATCTATTTATGTTAGTACCATAATGTCAGGGTACCAAGAAAGGAGAAGTGTCTCTTTTTACCAATAAGACAGTTCAGGTGGCATCTAAGACAACGCTGCGTAGTGACGGTGTTCCAGCTTTCTTCTTATTCTTTGCAGAGCACCCATGAGACACTTCTTCCCAAGGGGTGGGTGGTTTCACCTCTGGTAAGTTTTCTAGATCTTTTACTACTGCCCAGTCAGGGATTTGAAGGTCTGGAAGCTCTAATGCTTTGTATATTGCTGGAAGATCTGTCACTGATCGAATCAGGAACTGTTTGTTTCCAAACATGAACATGAGGCCAAAAGGAAAATTCCAACTGTATTGGATGTTTTTAGCGCAGAGAGCCTCTGTTAATGGTTTGAGGGTCCTTCTCTTTTGTAATGTTTGATGGGATAAGTCCTGGTAGATATTTACTTGGGCTTCTCCGTATTCAATCTGAGTAGACGTTTTGGTACGTCGCAGTATATCCTCTTTCACCTTGTAATTAAGGAGGTGACAGACAACGTCTCTTGGTGCAGTCTTTAGGTTTCCTCCTTAGCGCCCTATGCACGCGTTCTATGGTGATGTCCTCTGTGTAAGAGTCTCCCAAGATAGAGCGGAAAATTTGTAAGACTGTCGAGTGTAAAGCCATAGGTATAACAGACTCTGGGAGGCCTTTTTTTCTCAAATTATTTCTGCGGCTTCTGTTTTCTTGGTCTTCTATGGCATCAAAGGCTGCGTTGAGGTAGTTTTGACATGATGTAATTTTAGCTGCGACAGCTGTACTGTAGTCGAATATAGCTGCGTGTGACATCTCAAGTTGTTCAACTCTGATCCCAATATGTTTCACATCTTGCTTAATAGCCTGTAGGTCTTTGGAGAGGGGGTCAAGAGCTTTGGCAAGTGCTTTGTCTAAGGACTTTTGTAAGAAGGAACGAGAGATAGGGAGGGAGTCTTAGATACTTGGGACATCCATTTCACTGTCTGAGTCTTCACCCACATCTGTGCGAGCTCTGGGAAGGGCTTCTCTACAGGGAGTGCAGAATTATTAGGCAAGTTGTATTTTTGAGGATTAATTTTATTATTGAACAACAACCATGTTCTCAATGAACCCAAAAAACTCATTAATATCAAAGCTGAATATTTTTGGAAGTAGTTTTTAGTTTGTTTTTAGTTTTAGCTATTTTAGGGGGATATCTGTGTGTGCAGGTGACTATTACTGTGCATAATTATTAGGCAACTTAACAAAAAACAAATATATACCCATTTCAATTATTTATTTTTACCAGTGAAACCAATATAACATCTCAACATTCACAAATATACATTTCTGACATTCAAAAACAAAACAAAAACAAATCAGTGACCAATATAGCCACCTTTCTTTGCAAGGACACTCAAAAGCCTGCCATCCATGGATTCTGTCAGTGTTTTGATCTGTTCACCATCAACATTGCGTGCAGCAGCAACCACAGCCTCCCAGACACTGTTCAGAGAGGTGTACTGTTTTCCCTCCTTGTAAATCTCACATTTGATGATGGACCACAGGTTCTCAATGGGGTTCAGATCAGGTGAACAAGGAGGCCATGTCATTAGATTTTCTTCTTTTATACCCTTTCTTGCCAGCCATGCTGTGGAGTACTTGGACGCGTGTGATGGAGCATTGTCCTGCATGAAAATCATGTTTTTCTTGAAGGATACAGACTTCTTCCTGTACCACTGCTTGAAGAAGGTGTCTTCCAGAAACTGGCAGTAGGACTGAGAGTTGAGCTTGACTCTATCCTCAACCCGAAAAGGCCCCACAAGCTCATTTTTGATGATACCAGCCCAAACCAGTACTCCACCTCCACCTTGCTGGGGTCTGAGTCGGACTGGAGCTCTCTGCCCTTTACCAATCCAGCCACGGGCCCATCCATCTGGCCCATCAAGACTCACTCTCATTTCATCAGTCCATAAAACCTTAGAAAAATCAGTCTTGAGATATTTCTTGGCCCAGTCTTGACGTTTCAGCTTGTGTGTCTTGTTCAGTGGTGGTCGTCTTTCAGCCTTTCTTACCTTGGCCATGTCTCTGAGTATTGCACACCTTGTGCTATTGGGCTCTCCAGTGATGTTTCAGCTCTGAAATATGGCCAAACTGGTGGCAAGTGGCATCTTGGCAGCTGCACGCTTGACTTTTCTCAGTTCATGGGCAGTTATTTTGCGCCTTGGTTTTTCCACACGCTTCTTGCGACCCTGTTGACTATTTTGAATGAAACGCTTGATTGTTCGATGATCACGCTTCAGAAGCTTTGCAATTTTAAGAGTGCTGCATCCCTCTGCAAGATATCTCACTATTTTTGACTTTTCTGAGCCTGTCAAGTCCTTCTTTTGACCCATTTTGCCAAAGGAAAGGAAGTTGCCTAATAATTATGCACACCAAATATAGGGTGTTGATGTCATTAGACCACACCCCTTCTCATTACAGAGATGCACATCACCTAATATGCTTAATTGGTAGTAGGCTTTCGAGCCTATACAGCTTGGTGTAAGACAACATGCATAAAGAGGATGATGTGGTCAAAATACTCATTTGCCTAATAATTCTGCACGCAGTGTAGATGGTGTATCTAACTTCTGAACAGCGGAGTTAGTGTTCTTTTTTGTCATGTAATTGTCCATCTCTCCATGCGAGGAGGCAGATTTTTGGGAGTTATTCGGTTCTCTGGAAGTAAGGTTTCCGATTTTCCCTATGTTATCTCAGAGTGAAGGCTATAGAGGTGTTGGGTTTCTTAATAGCCTGTTTGGCAATCACATCAGGTAATTGTAATCACGCTGCTAATAGGAGTTGTAACAAGAGGTCGCCACAGGAAAAATTAGGACTAAGTCCTGCAATTAGCGTTAAAGTAGTGGAAGTAGGTTGGTCTGTAGAACAGTCCAGAAAAGTTGGAGCTTAGCTCCTACAATAAGCGGTGGGGGGGTTGGAAGCGAGAATCAATCTCCGCGACCTAAACGGGTTTTAGGCAAGGAAACGCTTTCAATAGCTGCATAAATAGGTGTATGACTTACTGCGGCCTATGCAATCTTGGTTCACCGGGTCTTCCCCACTCCAGGCGACGGGAGCCCAGCAGGCTGGAAACTCAACACCAGAACAGCGATGACGAGTGATAAGTAGCGATGATGTCCCAGCTGCAGCAGGTAAAAATCATGGCGTTCCGGAGGCTGACCACGTGGTGACTATGTGGGCAATTCGTTCAGCAGCGTCAGTAAACTCGAGTAGGCCTGATCTGGGCATGTTGCAGGAGGGCACACACGCTCACCTCCTCGGCTCACGAGTTGGTGTCCGACCAGGGCTCCAAAGTCTATACAGCAGCACAGCAGGTACCTGAATGCTGCCAGTGAGGTGTATTAGATCCGCAGGTCATGCAGTCCCCAACTATCTCCAGGTGAAATCCTCAGCCGGTAGACGTGTGCACCCCGGTCTTGGCAAGATGGCGGAGCTGCCGAAGCACCGGCAGGGGCCTCAGGTTTTGCGTCGATCCAGGCGGGTTCGGCAGGGTTATCTAAGGTGGTCCTGAGGAGCAAGCAGGTCTGGGCAGCACCAGAGGTAATCCACTTGTCTGCAGACGGGATTCACGATGTACTATAGGTCGCGGTCTTCTGTGAGCACTAGGCCCAATTTGTAGCTCCGGTCTGGATGAACCGATTCACCCGATATTGGCCTCAAAATGTAGCCCAGAGTAAGATTAGCTGGCTCTGAGGTGGATGACGGTGGATTTAATTTCCCAGACGGAGCACTGTAGGAAGCCAACCGCTCTCATCGACTTCCGGTCACTCTCCCTCATGTAATAACAATTCTAAAGCACCTAGCCTTAACAACTCTGTGCTGTGCCATTCCTTTATTATTCCTGCTAGAAATTTACAAAAATGTTGCCAGCAGTCTGCAGTAAAGGTGCTGCTGGGTGTTACCAGTAGAGAGTTTGTCTGTGCTGCTGGTGTCAGACTGGGCAGGGACCCCCCTCCCCCCTGACTGGTAATACCCATCTGTACCTTTATTGCAAGCTTCTGACAATTCATTCATAACCTCTAGCAGGAATAGCAATGGAGTGTTACATCATGGAGTGATAGCAATAGATGATGCAGAATTGCTATTACATGGGGAATGCAAGTAGTTACTAAAACCAACATTGCTGGAGAGATGACAGGTCCTCTGTATAGAACATTTCATTAGACATCATATTAGTTTGCTGCAGGGTGCCACCCGCTCTTCTCTCCAACTGCTTCCATGCACCCGTGGCCAGGAGACAGTGCAGGCCTAAGAAGAGGATTTAAGATAAACGATGGGAGAATTTATAGACTGGGAGAAGGAAAGTAACTATTGCTTACTATGGTGGGTGCATTGCATAAAACAACAAAAGAACCATTACCTACCTATTAAATGATCTCGCTGCTCCAGCACTGCGGCTCCAGGGTCCCTGCTGGTCTTTTTGAAACTGTTTTTTATGTTCTTTTATGTCATCTTACTTTATCTTTTTGTAAGCATTTTCCTGTTTATATCAAAGCTTTAAAAGGATTTTATGTGACTTTTAGACTGATGACCTATCTAGCTATCTTTTGTCTTCTTGTAGACATACCTTTAAAGGGGTTATCCAATACTATAAAAATGTCCCCCATATGCTGGGCCCCTCACAGTGAATATACTTACCCCGCTCCCTGCGCCACTCCTGGTCCCCGTACTGCCGCTGCTGGTTCTCCCTGTACACAGATGAAAACATCCGGTGTCGGGGGGCAGCCAATGGCAGGCAGGGGCCGAGCCTCCCTACCATCGCGGGTGACGCTAGGGAGGTTCGTCCCCGTCCCCACCTGCCATTGGCTGCTCCACCCCGACACCGGGGAGAAGCAGCGGCGCGGGGACCAGGAGCGGTGCAGGGAGCGGGGTAAGTATATTCACTGTGAGGGGCCCGGCATATGGGGGACATTTATATAGTATTGGATAACGCCTTTTGGATCTTATATGCTCTGAAGCAGGGATGCTCAACCTGCGGCCCTCCAGCTGTTGCAAAACTACAATTCTCAGCATGCCATAATATCTATAGGCTGTCCAGGCATACTGGGAACTGTATCTTTGCAACAGCTGAAGGGTCACAGGCCAAAGGCTAAAGAATCTATAGCCTTTCTCAGTGTGTTAAAGAGGAGCTGTCCCCCCTCCTGACATGTCTGTTTTAGTAACTACTTGCATTCTCCATGTAATAACAATTCTGGAATAGCTATTCTTATGATTCTATGATATGCCATTCCTTTATTATTCCTGCTAGAACGTATGAATGGATTGCTAGCAGTTTGCAATGAAGGTATGTAACCTCTTCATGCCTGATGGTGACAGCCCCACACCTACCATGCTCCATTTATAATGCTGGGGTCTGTTTCTGTGGCAGAGGAACCTTTAAGCCCAGGGCTGGGGTGCGACTGCTACGTCTATAACTACACCCCTAGAGTATAACATAGAGTTAGACCTATGTTTATACGGTATCAGGAGCTTCATATCCACAGTTAACACATTGCTTATACTCAATAAAAATCTGTCTACACAACAGCTCTTAGAATTTCTTTCTGAGCTCTTGGTGTCATCAGATTTCTACTGTGGGGCCTTGGTCACGGGGAGTGCTTGGGAGTGTCTCGTCAGGAAGTGGGCTGTTGCTGGAACAACAATGACTGGCTTGATGTCAGTGGAAACTTAAACTTTTTTTCTTTGTGTCTTCATACCATTCTATTCAGTTTACCTTCGCCTGACACATCCTGTAGATCTTCTATCTGACTATAAATTCAGCTGTTCGTCTGAAATCAGTCACTGGCCTTCTTGCCCTCGTGAAAGGTATGTGCAATGCCATAGGGCTTGTGTTATACTGGATGCTCTAAAAGCTTCCTTTCATGGCAAGGTTAACGGAGGAGATTTGTTATTGCAGTCCTAAGGTTAGACAGCTTTAACCCTTTCAACCCCACCTTCCTGCCCAGGTCATTTTTTTGCAAATCTGACATGTGTCACACTAATGTGGTAATAACTTTTAAACGCTTTTACTTTTTCAAGCCATTCTGAGAATGTTTTCTCGTCACATATTTGTACTTCATGACAGTGGTAAAATTCTGTCAAAATATTTCATTTTTATTTATAAAAAAAAATACCAAATTTATCAAAAATGTAGAAAAATGTGTGAATTTCCAAATTTCAATTTCTCTACTTCTATAATAGATAGTGATACCTCCAAAAACAGTTATTACTTTACATTTCCCATATGTCTATTTCATGTTTGGATCATTTTGAAAATTACATTTAATTTTTTTGGGACGTTAGAAGGCTTAGAAGTTTAGAAGCAAATCTTCCACAAGAATTAAAGGGAAATGTAGATGAAATTTCTGAATTTCACTTTTTTGGCAGGTTTTCCATTTAAATCCATTTTTTTCCAGTAACAAAGAATGGGCTAACTGCCAAACAAAAATCAATATTTATTGCCTTGATTCTGTAGTTTACGACCACATATGGGGTGTTTCTGTAAACTCCTGTACGGGCACACGGCAGGGCGCAGAAGGAAAGGAATGCCATATGGTTTTTGGAGGGCAGATTTCACTGGAATAATTTTAAGTTGCCATGTCACATTTGAAGACCCCCTAATGCACCCCTAGAGTAGAAACTCCAATAAAATGACCCCATTTTGGAAACTACAGGATAAGGTGGCAGTTTTGTTGGTACTATTTTAGGGTACATATGATTTTTGGTTGCTCTATATTACACTTTTTGTGAGACAAGATAACAAAAAATAGCTGTTTTGGCACCGTTTTTAGTTTTTGTTATTTACAATGTTCATCTGACAGGTTAGATCATGTGGTATTTTTATAGAGCAGGTTGTTACGGACGCGACAATACCAAATATGACTTTTTTTGGTTGTTTGTTTCAGTTTTACATAATAAATGATTTTTGAAAAAAATAATTTTTTAGTGTTGAAAGGGATTTTTCATAAATCTTACTTTTGATACATCACAGATTAGACATAGATTATACAAGCCTCATCTCTTGCGGAATGCAGTACCTCGAATTAACATATCTCACAACCTCTGCCAGTGCTGGACACAATAGCAGCCTCCCTGAACAAAAGGCTATTTAACATCTCACCTCACATACAATGACAGAAAACTATGATAACCCATTCAACTTATTAGCATGTAGAGAGAAACCTGTTCAATGTAAAATAACCCTTTTCATGTATTGTATATAGCAGATACCAGTATTGTTTAACAAAGTTTCAACTGTATCTGGACAAACATGTTTCCCAAGGCCTGCTAAGAAACACCAGGATTGTTCCAATTGGATCTTGAGAGACAATATGCACCCACCCCCAAAAAGCCCTATAAGTATGTGCTGGGAAATAAAGATTTTAGATATTTAACAACCTATGTTAAGTCTGGGCTGATATTTATCTCCTAATCAGAAGCAAACCGGATATTCATTGTAGAGGGAAATATTTACGGGTTGGAGGTCTGATGTCTCATCATTTAACCAGCATAAACCTGCCAGAAGAAAAACCGCTAACAAGTGTCTCCATATTCTGAAAGCCGTAGTATTTTTTTTTTTTGGGCAACTGTCTTATGTAGGGGCTCATTTTTTTTTTTTTATGAGATGATGGTTTGATTGGTACTATTTTAGTGTGCATATGACTTTTTAATCGCTTGGTATTGCGCTTTTTGTGATGTAAGGTGACAAAATATTGCTTTTTTGACCCACTTATTTTTTTTATTTTTTTTATTTTTTTTACGGTGTTCACCTGAGGGGTTAGGTCATGTGATATTTTTATAGAGCAGGTCGTTATACCTAATATGTATACTTTTGTTTATTTATTTAAGTTTTACACAATGATATAACTTTTGAAACAAAAAAAATAATGTTTAAGGCCCCTTGCAGACGAACGTCGCGGATTAGGTCCGTATACATTGCGGGTGCACTCTGGGAAAATTGTGCGATTCTGCAAGCAAGTTCAGTGAGTTTTGTCTGCGATTGCATTCCGTTATTTATTTTTTTCGCGCCAGTGCAATGCGTTTTAATGCGTTTTGCACGCGCGTGATAAAAAACTGAATGTTTAGTAACAACATCTCTTAGAAACCATCCGTGAAAATCGCATCGCAATGCATTTTTCACGCAGCCCCATTCACTTCTATGGAGCCAGCGTTGCGTGAAAAACGCAGAATATAGAACATGCTGCGATTTTCACGCAACGCACAAGTGATGCATGAAAAACAACGCTCATGTACACAGCCCCATTGAAATGAATGGGTGCGGATTCAGTGCTGGTGCAATGTGTTCACGTCACTCATTGCACCCGCGCCTAATACTCGCTCATGTGAAAGGGGCCTTAGTGTCTCCATATTCTGAGAACCATATATTTATTTATTTTTTGGGCGATTGTCTTAGGTAGATTCTCATTTTTTTGCGGGATGAGATGACGGTTTGATTGGTATGATTTTGGGGTGCATATGACTTTTTGATAGCTTGGTATTACACATTTTGTGATGTAAGGTGAAAGAAAATGGCTTTTTTGACAACGTTTTTTTTTTTTTTACGGTGTTCACCTTAGAGGTTAGGTCATGTGATATTTTTATAGAGCAGGTTGTTACGGACGTGGCAATACCTAATATGTATACTTTTTTATTTATTTAAGTTTTACAAAAACTAAAAAAAATAATTATGTTTTAGTGTCTCCATATTCTGAGAGCCATAGTTTTTTTAAATTTTTGGGTGATTGTCTCAGGTAGGGTATTATTTTTGCGGGATGAGATGACGGTTTGATTGGCACTATTTTGGAGTGCATATGACTTTTTGATTGCTTGCTATTACATTTTTTGTGATGTAAGGTGACAAAAAATGGCTTTTTGTACAAGTTTTTTTTTTTTTTTTTTTTTTTTTTTTTATTGTGTTCATCTGAGGGGTTAGGTCATGTGGTATTTTTATAGAGCAGGTTGTTACGGACGTGGCGATACCTAATAAGTCAACTTTTTTCTATTTATTTTTTATTTTTACATTTAACACAATAAAATAAAATAATTTTTGAAACAAAAAAAATTATGTTTTAGTGTCTCCATAAGGCCTCTTCCACACTACCGTTTTTCTTTTTTTTTTCGTTTTGCGGGCCGTTTTTGGCGTTCCGTATAAGGTCCATATACGGAACCATTCGTTTCAATGGTTCCGCAAAAAAAACGGAATGTACTCCGTATGCATTCCGTTTCCGTATTTCCGTTTTTCCGTTCCATTGAAAGACAGAACATGTCCAATTATTGCCCGCAAATCACGTTCCGTGGCTCCATTCAAGTCAATGGGTCCGCAAAAAAAACGGAACACATACGGAATTGCATCCGTATGTCTTCCGTTTCCGTTCCGTTTTTGCGGGACCATCTATAGAAAATGTCATGCACAGCCCAATTTTTTCAATGTAATTACTGTATACTGTATATGCCATACGGAAAAACGGAATGGAAATGGAAACACAACGGAAAAAAATAAAACGGAACAACGGATCCGTGAAAAACGGACCGTAAAACACTGAAATTTTTGGGTAAAACTTTATCTTTTTACTTTTTTTCACAACTTTTGGGGGTCTGATGCCCTTTACAATGCATTACAATACTTCTGTATTGTAATGCATTGGCTGTAAGTGTATTACCAGCGTAATCAACTTACAGCCTGCCTCCTGTGAGATCCAGGGGGCTGGATCTTACAGGCTCTCCCTGAAGGCAGCCACGATGCCTAAGAAAGGCATCGGAGTGCCTTCCCTGCCATTGGATCCCCGTCACAGCAGCGCGGGGGAACTGATGGGGAACGGGAGGGAGCTCCCTCCCTCTACACACCCTGCACATGCTGTGGTCAGCGCTGACCGCAGCACAGTGAGGGTTAATGTCCCGACACATACAGCAGGGGTCCGGCTAATGGGAACAGCCAGTCCCCTGCAGCTGATCAGGTGGGAGCAGCTCCTGCACCCGCCCGATCAGCGCGCCGTACTAGTACGGCACTGGGCGTCAAGTCACGTCCCGCTGCGCCATACTATTACGGCACTGGACGGGAAGGGGTTGAAGGGGTTGTCTCACTTCAGCAAGTGACATTTATCATGTAGAGAAAGTTAATAAAATGCACTTACTAATGTATTGTGATTGTACATATTGTCTCCTTTGCTGGCTGGATTCATTTTCAAAATTGCTGTTCTCTCTAATGGCCACAACCGTGTCACTGTGACCGTGTCATGGACTAGTGCTTTTTCCTATAGTGTGGAAGCACGGCCACCACTGCTGGATTGCAGGGTGGTCGTAACCATGGAAACGAGCCATGTATAATTTGATGGAAAAATGAATCAAGCCAGCAAAGGAGGCAACCTGGACAATAATAGTACATTAGTATATGCCTTGTATTAACTTTCTCTAAATAATAAATGCATTTTTTTTTTACGTGAGACAACCCCTTTAAAAGTTAGTCCAGACAGGCAGAAGTGGTGCCAAACTTACCAAAGTGTCTCATGCCATGTGATAGATTTGGTGCATCTTGCTAGACATGTTACAGAAAAGATTGATCAAAACTGGTGTACAGGAAAACTGACTTAGTTGCCCATAGCAACCAATCAGATTCCACCTTTCATTTTCCAAACGAGCATTGAAAAATGAAAGGTGGAATCTGATTGGTTGCTATGTTTTCCTGTACACCAGTTTTGAGAAATCTCTCCCTCAGTTCTTCCATACACCACCTCTTGGTTGTCTTACATTGGATCTTAATTTTAAAACAAAATCTTGGCACAATTTTGGCATAAATAAGTTCCAAATAATGGTTCCCTCCACATTTCTGATTTTTCACTATTGACCACATTTACTATAATTTTACATCAGAAACTGGCACAAATTGTAGTTCAAATCTATGTCAGCTCTCAGCTGGAGCGGATTAGAATTTTTGACACGTGAACTGCTGGAAGATTATTTATGTTTATTAAAGACACTCATGCCTCTTAATCAATTTGGTGCATTTTACACCATTGGACCTTATACTAAAACTGGTACATGTTATGCCAGCCGTAATATATCTGTCCCACTGTGCCTGGTGGTCAAAAGAGTGTCTAAAACACATAATAGATGTGGTGGAAGGAATGTACACCATTTATTTATATTTTTTTTTTGTGCAGAGTCGGAAATCTAGCACATTTAGCTTAGCTCTCCCGATATTCCTCTCATTTATAAAGTATTCATGGTATGTTACAATTTATTTGAAAACAATTGTTATTTCAAATTCATAGAAATAACAGTGAATAATAAAAAAAAAAAATTGAAAGTATTAAATTGCATTATCAGTGTGATGTTCCACAGTGACATAAATCTCTGCCTGGAATCGTTGTTTCAAACACCCAGCAAGTACATCTAGTAATAATTATACTAGGGCTGCAGTAAACGATTATTTTAGAAATTGAGTATTCTATTGATTTTTTTTTACGATTGAGCGAGTAATCTAGTAAGAAAAAATGAATTAATAGACTGTTTTCCTTTATAAAAACTCATCAGACACCCTGCCATCAGTCCCCAACACCCTTTGTTCCCTCCTGTGCCATCAGCCCAAGTGCATCAGTTCCCCCCAGTGCCATCAGCTCCGTTCCCCCCAGTGCCATCAGCTCCACTATGCCCCAGTGCCATCAGCTCCACTATGCCCCAGTGCCATCAGCTCCACTATCCCCCAGTGCCATCAGCTCCCCCTCCCATGCCATCAGCTCCACTATCCCCCAGTGCCATCAGCTCCACTATTCCCCAGTGCCATCAGCCCAAGTGCATCAGTTCCCCCCAGTGCCATCAGCTCCGTTCCCCCCAGTGCCATCAGCTCCACTATCCCCCAGTGCCATCAGCTCCACTATGCCCCAGTGCCATCAGCTCCCCCTCCCGTGCCATCAGCTCCACTATCCCCCAGTGCCATCAGCTCCACTATCCCCCAGTGCCATCAGCTCCCCCTCCCGTGCCATCAGCTCCACTATTCCCCAGTGCCATCAGCCCAAGTGCATCAGTTCCCCCCAGTGCCATCAGCTCCACTATTCCCCAGTGCCATCAGCCCAAGTGCATCAGTTCCCCCCAGTGCCATCAGCTCCGTTCCCCCCAGTGCCATCAGCTCCCCCTCCCGTGCCATCAGCTCCGTTCCCCCCAGTGCCATCAGCTCCACTATCCCCCAGTGCCATCAGCTCCACTATTCCCCAGTGCCATCAGCTCCCCCTCCCGTGCCATCAGCTCCGTTCCCCCCAGTGCCATCAGCTCCACTATCCCCCAGTGCCATCAGCTCCCCCTCCCGTGCCATCAGCTCCGTTCCCCCAGTACCTTCAGCTCCCCCCCCAGTGCCATCAGCTTCCCCCCCCATGCCATCAGCTCCACTATCCCCCAGTGCCATCAGCTCCACTATTCCCCAGTGCCATCAGCCCAAGTGCATCAGTTCCCCCCAGTGCCATCAGCTCCGTTCCCCCCAGTGCCATCAGCTCCACTATCCCCCAGTGCCATCAGCTCCACTATGCCCCAGTGCCATCAGCTCCCCCTCCCGTGCCATCAGCTCCACTATCCCCCAGTGCCATCAGCTCCACTATCCCCCAGTGCCATCAGCTCCCCCTCCCGTGCCATCAGCTCCACTATTCCCCAGTGCCATCAGCCCAAGTGCATCAGTTCCCCCCAGTGCCATCAGCTCCACTATTCCCCAGTGCCATCAGCCCAAGTGCATCAGTTCCCCCCAGTGCCATCAGCTCCGTTCCCCCCAGTGCCATCAGCTCCCCCTCCCGTGCCATCAGCTCCGTTCCCCCCAGTGCCATCAGCTCCACTATCCCCCAGTGCCATCAGCTCCACTATTCCCCAGTGCCATCAGCTCCCCCTCCCGTGCCATCAGCTCCGTTCCCCCCAGTGCCATCAGCTCCACTATCCCCCAGTGCCATCAGCTCCCCCTCCCGTGCCATCAGCTCCGTTCCCCCAGTACCTTCAGCTCCCCCCCCAGTGCCATCAGCTTCCCCCCCCAGTGCCATCAGCTTGACCCCCAGTACCACCAGCTTGCCCCCAGTGCCATCAGCTTGACCCCCAGTACCACCAGCTTGCCCCCCAGTGCCACCAGCTTGCCCAAAGTTGAACTGCAGCCACCTAAATGCCACCTGTTATTAGACAATCCCTTGCAGAAAACCAATGTGGACATGAACTGAACAGTTTCCCTACTTTATGGTGCAGTAAAATCAGAGCATTACTACAGGTAATAATAATAGATATAACAGAGCCCAAATAACAGCAGGGCAGTGTATTCCTTCTCTAATAGCCTCACTGTATCAGACGATCTTCATTGCCGGGCCACCCACACCTGCACAGGGTGTAACGCCAGCTACACCTTGGCATGCATATACGTATGGGGAAATCAGTACAGTACCTGCGGCACCGATCTCCAAATGATCACTATGAAACTCTGTTAAACTGAAATACACAAACGTGATCTCCAGAGCGATGCTCCAGTCCCCATAGAAACCACAAGCCATTGCGTCTGCTAGAGGGTGAGCGGCGTACCAGGTGCCTGCATACAAAGTAGACGGCGGCCATTTTTTTGAAGAACAGACAGAAGCGCACAGACTGGTTCAAGCAGCGGGAGAGATGAGAGGCTGCAGCTGTGCCTGGCGGGGGTAGCAATGCCCTATTTATAATAGTAGATACGGTGCACCGGGCTCGTGTATTAGTAGTATCCGGGTAGCATTGCAGTTTCTCCTATTCCAGTAAATGCCTATATCTGCCTCATAGCAAACATACATTTTTGTTTTATATTCCGAAATAAACCCATACACTCCTCCTCCAGGGGCCAATCCGCCCCCTGCTCAGTTCCCCGTCCCCAGCGGGGACACACTGAAAGGCAGCAGACTGCCGACCGGCATGGCAGCTGGACACACGCACAAAGTTTCCCTCAGTGGAGTGCGGTACGGGCCAGCGGGTGACCACGGAGCGGTGAGTAATGGCAAGCTCTTCGCTCCCGCTCCATGGTCACATGATACAAACGAATCCTCGATGTAAAAAAATGTAATCGAGTAATCGTTTCAGCCCTAAATTATAGTCTAGAATATCTAATAATAGTATTTTCTTATTTTCTACATGGAAAAAGGGATCTAAAATATCAGATTGATAGAATTTAATGAATGGCTATTGATTGAGTTTTTTATTTTCTCCAGATTGCAGTCATAATGGGAAATTCAAACCAAGGTTAGTATCACAAGCATTTTTTGCCCATGTGCTTTATACAGTGCAAGGATGCCCAACCTGCGGCCCTCCAGCTGTTGTAAAACTACAATTTCCACCATGCCCTGCTGTAGGCTGTCTGAGCATGCTGGGAGTTGTAGTTTTACAACAGCTGGAGGGCCTCAGGTTGGGCATCCCTGATCTAGTGCATTTGCTTGCCTATAATTGCTAGTTATACATGTCAAGACTAAACCTTCAAGATTTGTTAACGCCATCTAGTTTAGGTCTCCATAATATGTTAGAATAATTGCTGTATACATTACAGGGGTCATTTATCAAACTGGTGTAAAGTAGAACCGACTTAGTTGCCCATAGCAACCAATCAGATTCCACCTTTCATTTTTGAAAGGAGCTGTCTGAAATGAAAGGTGGAATCTGATTGCTTGCTATGGGCAACTAAGCCATGTCTACTTTACACCAGTTTGATACATAACCCCCTATGTGTGTATATGAATGTGCAGAACTACCAGGCTATATGCATACCATACCAGCTTCTATGTAAGGGGTCTACTTCTGATCTGAAGTTAGGGGCAGTAATGGTTGATGCAAGGGGGGCATGGAGAGTGTAATGCAAGTGACTTGGAAACCAAGGAGATAACATTGGGAGATGGTTATCATCCCCTGTATACCAGGAAGCTGGCATCAAAAAGATTTCACAAGATTTCGCAACTTTTTGGGTATTTTCCAAAACGTGGGCAGAGTTGATGGACCTGAATCATTTATTACAATCTACGCCAGGAAACTTGCATAGATTATACCTGAAATCTGCATCAGTACACTTGCCAGTGTAAATATCCGTTTTGGCGCACAAACCTGCACAGATGCGCCACAATTATTAGGAAGTGTGAAGTATAATTATGGAGTATCTGACACTAGAAGGGGATAAAATAATACCGCAGTGTAGTACACTGGTCTTAAAGGGGTTGTCCAGCCTTTTTATGTGAAGGCTTATCCTCACTAGTTGATCGACAGAGGTCCGAAATCCCCCACTCCTGCTGATCAGTCAACATTGTACCGGACAGCACTTATCACTGCTCTGCTGCTCCCATTTACTTTAATAGAAACTATGCTACAGTGACAATGCTGTCCACTACAATGTTGACTGTACAGTGTAGTTCCGGCACTTACTTCCAGCGATGGTGCTACACAGAACAGCTGATCAGCAGGGAGTGGGGTGTTGGACTCCCACCAATCAACTAGTGGTGACCTATCCTGTTAGGCCATCATCTAAATAAGGATGAACAACCCCTTTAATAATTGTCCTCCATTATCCTGTACAGTTACATGATAGTGACTGTTAAATTTGTATACATAATTCCTGTATTGTGACATAATTTTGTAAATGTTCACTATAAAATGACATCACTATGTACATTATGTCACTATCGTGGCTTCAGTTTTAGCATCGCTCATGAGTTGTGGCTTTGCTGAGTGAAGTACCACTGTATGACATCACTGTATTTATTGTTTCTAAGCTGTGACATCACTGTGTGCATTATGCCTGTACTGTGACATCACTGTGTGCCCTATCCCACTATTGCTGCCAGGTTTATTTTGCTGCCAAGTTTATTTCATAGAGAGTATACTGTGATTACATTTTTTTTCTCTCTTCCTTCTCCAGGGTGTTGCATAGGTGAGTAATTAGGGTGTGGGTATCTAATTAGGAGAAGTTAAATAGCCAGTCTTGAGGGCAGCTCAGTCCTTTGAATCCAGAGGAAAAAAAGCTGTCTGGTTTGAGAGCTGCACTTATACAAGCAGACAAACAACGAAAGTTTGTGAGCATTTGAGTGTTTGAGTTCAAGTGTGTGTTTGTATTAAGTGTGTGATTTAAGATTACGTGATTTGAGATTCAGGGACTTTAGGAGGGAACTACAATAAGTTAGATTCTTATCACTGCACCATATTGTATTTTTTCTTCTTTCTTGCGTAATCCCCATTTAATATGTGTTCCATTATTGACAGCGCAGTCCAGTGCACATCTTGGCTAATGTGGCAGCACGGTGGCTCAGTTGTCAGCACTGGTGCCTTGCAGCGCTGGGGTCCTAGGTTCGAATCTGACCAAGGACAACATCTTGGAGTATGGAGTTTATATGTTCTACCCGTGTTTGCGTGGGTTTCCTGATTTACTGATAGGGACCTTAGATTGTGAGCCCCATTGGGGACAGTTGGTTATTAATGTCTGTGGAATTTAGTAGTGCTATATAAGTGCATAAAATAAATAAATAAATGTATGCAGTCCTGGAACAGCCGTTTGAGGGTGCATATCTTTGTTCAAAATGTGAGCGAATTGCCCGTTTGGAATCACACATCGTGTATCTAACGGGGCACTGCTCACTGAGCAAGCACTCTATGGAGTAGATGTGGGGAGGGTGGTAACGAGTGAGTAGCTAGCTGGATAACAGTTAGAAAGCGGGGTAGAGGGAAGAGTGCCAGGGAGGCTAGCCCTGATCTGACATACCCCAACAAGTTTGCAAGGTTGGCAGATGAGCGGGATGTTGGTTCAGGGACAGCACTGCTGCAGCCGGACACTTCCTCTGCCAGTCAGGGGAATGTAAGCAGGGCAGACCAGATGCTGGTAGTGGGAGAATCAATTAATTATTAGTGGGAGACTCAATTAATTATTATTGTGATCTGTCACAAAGACCGTGATCGTCAAACTGTGTGTTGTCTTCCTGGCGCTCGAGTTTGACACATCGCGGATCAGGTTGACAGATTACTGGGAGGGGCTGGAGAAGATCCAGCAGTCATGGTCCATATCTGAACCAATGACAAAGTTAGAGGTAGGTGGAGCGTCCTTAAAAATGATTTTAGGGATTTAGGTCACAAGCTTAGGGCAAGGACTGATTTAGGTCACAAGCTTAGGGCAAGGACCTCAAAGGTAGTGTTTTCCAAAATACTACCTGTACCAGGAGCCACACAAGAAAGGCAGCGGGAGATTGGGGAGGGTAACAAGTGGCTCAAGAACTGGTGTAGGAAGGAGGGGTTTGGGTTCCTGGAGAACTGGTCCGACTTCTCTATCGGCTACAGGCTCTATCGTAGAGATGGGCTGCACCTCAATAGGGAAGGGCCAGCTGTGTTGGGGATAAGATGGCTAGAAGGTTGGAGGAGTGTTTAAACTAGGGACTGGGGGAGAGGGTAATTACGCTATAGGAGGGGAAGATAGTGCTGATAGAGACCTGGGGCAAGGTAATGGAACTGGGGGAGGAATGGAAGAAGGGACTAGAACAGTACATAAGGAAAGGTGTAGGGTAGAAAATATGCAATATGTATACTAATGCCAGAAGCCTGACTAATAAAACTGGTGAACTGGAATTAGTGATGTGTGAGGAGGACTATGACATAGTGGGAATAACTGAGACATGGCTGGATGATAGCTATGACTGGGCGGTTAATGTACAGGGTTACAGTCTGGTTAGAAAGGATCGCCAAAACCGGAGAGGGGGAAGGGTCTGCCTTTAAGTAAAGTCCTGTCTAAAACCCACAGTCCGAGAAGATTTAAGTGAGGGACATGAACATGTGGAGTCACTGTGGGAAGAAATACATAGAGGCAAGAACAATAATAAAATACTAATAGGAGTTTATTATAAGCCACCTAATATACCAGAAAATCTGCTACTAAATGAGATAGACGAGGCAGCAACTACCCAGATATAGACTGGGAAACTGAAACCTGAACGTCTCATAAAGGAAACAGGTTCTTGGCAATAACCAAAGACAATTACCTTTCCCAACTGGTTCAGTACCCGACTAGAGGGACAGCCATACTGGACTTAGTATTAACCAATAGACCTGACAGAACAACAGACGTGCAGGTTGGGGGACACCTGGGAAATAGTGACCATAAAATAATAACCTTCCAATTGTCATTCAAAAGAGTGTTTCTTCAGGGTGGAACAAAAATACCAAACTTCAAAAAAGCTAAATTTAGCCAACTAAGAAAGGCCATATGTCTAACAAACTGGGACAAAATGGGATATTTTTTAAAGCATAAAGCATAAAATCTAATTGTGAGAGGTACATACCTTATGGGAATAAAAGGTTAAGGAACAAGAAAAAAACAATATGGATAAATAGAACTGTAAAGAAAGCAATAAATGACAAAAAGAAAGCATTTAAATCACTTAAACAGGAGGGTAGCGAGGAAGCACTGAAAACTATAAGGAAAAAAATAGAATATGTAAAAATACTAATAAAAGCAGCCAAACTAGAGACCGAGAGATTAATTGCCAAAGAGAGCAAAACTAACCCTAAAATATTCTTTAATTATATAAATGGTAAAAAGTATAAATCTGAAGGTGTCGGCCCTCTACAGAGAAATGAGGGGGGAGTTGCAGAGAGCGATGAGGAGAAAGCAAAGCTATTAAATATTTTTTTTTCTCCACTGTACTCACTGAGGAAATCAAACTGTCAGATGAAATACAGAATGTAAAATTAATTCCTCATTAAAAGTGCCCTGTCTGACCCAGGAAGAAGTACAGTGGCGTTTAAAAAGATTAAAATAGAAAAATCGCCAGGACCTAAGAAGAGAATTAAGCAATGTCATACCCAGACCCTTATTTCTGATATTTAAGGGCTCTAAACTGACAGGGAGTGTCCCACAGGATTGGCATATAGCAAATGTGGTGCCAATATTCAAAAGGGTCCAAAAACAGAGCCCAGAAACTATAGGCCGGTAAGTTTAACACCTGTCGTGGGTAAACTGTTTGAAGGTTTTCTAAGAGATGCTATCCTGGAGCACCTCAATGAAAATAAGCAAATAATGCCATATCAGCATGGCTTCATGAGGGATTGGTCATGTCAAACTAATTTAAAGGATTCTGTCACCTCGTTTTAGGTTATAGAGATGCGGACATGCACGGCTAGATCACCGCTAGCATGTCCGCAATATACCGGTCCTATAGGGCTGTGTGCTTTTATTTTGTTTAAAAAATGATTTTAGAGAAATGTAAATGAGTCTTGTAAGGTGCCCAAGGGGCTGTACGAACCTTCCTTGTGCCCAGCCACGCCCCCCTGTGAAGGAGCCCAGCACCGCCTATGTCCTCCGAATCTCCTCCTTTCGACAGTTAGATTGCCGTAATCTCGCGATGCGCGAGCTCGCGCATGCGCACTGCCGGTATAGTGTTCCTTCCCTGTGCTGGCATCAGCCTCAGGGAAGGAACTGCGCATGCGCGAGCTCGCGCATCGCGAGATTACGGCAATCTAACTGTCGAAAGGAGGAGATTCGGAGGACGCAGGCGGTGCTGGGCTCCTTCACAGGGGGGCGTGGCTGGGCACCAGGAAGGTTCGTACAGCCCCTTGGGCACCTTACAAGACTCATTTACATATCTCTAAAATCATTTTTTAAACAAAATAAAAGCACACAGCCCTATAGGACAGGTATATTGCGGACATGCTAGCGGCGATCTAGCCGTGCATGTCCGCATCTCTATAACCGAAAACGAGGTGACAGAATCCCTTTAATCAGTTTCTATGAGGAGGTAAGTTCTAGACTTGACAGCGGTGAATCAATGGATGTCGTATATCTGGACTTCTCCAAAGCATTTGACACTGTACCACATGAAAGGTTAGTATATAAAATGAGAATGCTTGGACTGGGAGAAAATGTCTGTATGTGGGTAAGTAACTGGCTGAGTGATAGAAAACAGAGGGTGGTTATTAATGGTACACACTCAGATTGGGTCACTGTCACTAGTGGGGTACCTCAGGGGTCAGTATTGGGCCCTATTCTCTTCAATATATGTATTAATGATCTTATAGAAGGCTTGCATAGTAAAGTATAAATTTTTGCAGATGACACTAAACTGTGTAAAGTAATTGACACTGAAGAGGACAGTATACTACTACAGAGGGATCTGGATAGATTGGAGGCTTGGGCAGATACGTGGCAGATGAGGTTTAACACTGACAAATGTAAGGTTATGCACATGGGAAGGAATAATGCAAGTCACCCGTACATACTAAATGGTAAAACTCTGGGTAACACTGACATGGAAAAGGACCTAGGAGTTTTAGTGAACAGCAAACTAAGCTGCAAAAACCAGTGTCAGGCAGCTGCTGCCAAGGCCAATAAGATAATGGGTTTCATCAAAAGGGGCATAGATGCCAGTGATGAGAACATAATCCTACCACTTTACAAATCACTAGTCAGACCACACATGGAGTACTGTGTACAGTTCTGGGCTCTTGTGAACAAGGCAGACAGAGCAGAGCTGGAGAGGGTCCAGAGGAGGGCAACTAAAGTAATAACTGGAATCGGTTAACTACAGTACCCTGAAAGATTATCAAAATTAGGGTTATTCACTTTAGAAAAAAGAAGACTGAGGGGAGATCTAATTACTGTGTATAAATATATCAGGGGTCAGTACAGAGATCTCTCCCATCATCTATTTATCCCCAGGACTGTGACGAGGGGACATCCTCTGCGTCTGGAGGAAAGAAGGTTTGTACACAAACATAGAAGAGGATTCTTTACGGTAAGAGCAGTGAGACTATGGAACTCTCTGCCTGAGGAGGTGGTGATGGTGAGTACAATAAAGGAATTCAAGAGGGGCCTGGATGTATTTCTGGAGTGTAATAATATTACAGGCTATAGCTACTAGAGAGGGGTCGTTGATCCAGGGAGTTATTCTGATTGCCTGATTGGAGTCGGGAAGGAAGTTTTTTCCCCTTAAGTGGGGAAAATTGGCTTCTACCTCAGTTTTTTTTTTTTTTTTGCCTTCCTCTGGATCAACTTGCAGGATAACAGGCCGAACTGGATGGACAAATGTAGTTTTTCAGTCTTACAAACCATGTTACTATGTTGCTATATTCCTTATAAACTATGTTACTATATATTGACTGGAATATCAATATTTCTTATGACCTGGCAATACCGGTTTCCTTTTCTATATAATAAGGCTATTTTCACACTAGATGTCTGGATCTGGCACGTCTGGACGCTACCTGACATCCGCCAGCCCCATTCACTATAATGAGGACAGATGGAGATCTGACAAACATGCCGGTCCAATTTTAGTGAATGGAGCCGGACAACGATTCGGTAGCTTCCGGCAATGCTGGAGCGCAGAGAGATCCGGCAGGCTGTTCTCTGATGAAACAGCCTGCCGGATCGAAAAGCGCTAGTGGGAAACTAGCCTTCTCATTAAACATCCTTGTACTTGACCCTGTAATTTTAAAAATCTGAATTAATGTTTTGTTTCAGGTCCCCACCACCATCCTCGACATCCCCACCATCACCATCACCATCAGCCCCACCCAGGACATCATCCACCTCATCACATAGGTCCACACATACACCATGGTCATGCTGGACACATTGGACCAAATATACACCACGGTCTACATGGACACCATGGAATTCATGGTCATCATGGCCATCATGGTCATCATGGCCATCATGGTCATCATGGCCATCATGGCAAACACTAAGGCTGCCAGGGCAGGGTGAGTCTTGATTAAGGAATATGTATTCTAGTATTTGAATCAAATAGTCCTTTTTTGCTGAAAGTAGATTGTTAAAATTATTATTATTATTATTATTATAAATATAATGGCAGTGTATTTGGTCAGAATCAGAAGTGGAAGACATCCAGTGCTCAGAAATAAAATACAATGGGCCAGATTTATCATGACTCTGACAGCTCACTCCACTTTCACATATGGCTAAAGTCAGTTTTAGCCAAGTCAGATTTATGATCGGCCCTTTAAGACTGTAATAAATGTGGTTTGACGGTAGCAGTTTATCCGTCAGTAAGCAGCTTTACAAAAGTCGCACGTCTTTACGAAAAAGTTGCATGTTCGAATAAAAAGTCGCATAAGATAAGCATGCTCCTCACTGGAGTGAAATTGCGAATTTTTTTGCGACTTTTTTGCGACTTTTTATATGGTCGCAATAGTAAATCTGTCTAGAGATTAATTTACATAAGAAAACACTCCCACTTTCAGAAAACTGGCGAGCATAGTGCAGAGCCAATAAAAGTCGCAATTTTTTGCGCAGTTTAAGCGATTGCGCAAAAATTTGCAACTTTTTCACTTCATTATTCTGACTTGAGATAATGATAAATCTGGCCCATTAATGTCTTTAGTTGAGATTACAAGCTGTCTTACATTTAGACCATTTTCTTCACCTAAAACAGGCGTGAAAATGGTGAATGAGACCATTCTCTGCCCATGCCGCGCCCACAATTTTATGCCTGGCGTGGGAAGAAGTTGCAGATTGCGGCACAACTAACCGCGGCTGAAATACACCTAATATAGGCATATTTCAGCTTAATAAATGACCCCCCCCCAAGTTTCTATGTGTCCCAAATAAAGTGTTTGGATTTTATTCCGAGTGCTGGATGCCTTACACTTTTGCAGCACAATCTATACCTGGGATCCAACCCTCTCGGTCTGTGCACTGGGGGGATTTGTTTTCCTCACCCCACTGAGGACTAGGTGACCTGACAACTCATTGTTTGCTTGTCTTATTATGGACTGTGTTTCTGTGGTGACTGTGTCGTGGGATCTCTGTACAGAAGGCATCCTACTAAACCTGTTTGTCCTCTGGACAGCAATACATCCTTGAACTGTAGACATCTTCTTCTTCTTTTTTTTGCCAATTTTCCTGTATGTCACATAAATACTTCTGAAGGGTAGAAAATAACTGTAGTAAGCGTCTTCGGCATTTCAGCCTGACAAAGTAGATCTTCTTTACTAATTAATAAAGGTACTAGACCTGATATTAAATGTATAGTGGTTTCCGGGCTCCTCAGGATGGGTCATCAATATCTGATCAGTGGGGGGTCAGATCAGATGTGGAAGCACAGCGCCACTCAAAGGGTAGTGGCCATGCCAGGTTACTGCACCTCAGCACCCCATTTACCTCAGCACTGCAGTAACCTGGTACATCCACCGCACTTTGAATGGAACTGTCCTTCTGGATCTGTTCAAAGTGGCAGACGGTGCAGCTGATTGGTGGAGGTGTCAGGTGTTGGATTCCCACTAATCAGATATTGATAATCTATCATAAGGTCCTAATTATTAGAAGGCCATCAAGGGGCACTTTAAGCCCGGGGCACTAAAATCACAGGGCTTTATAGGAGCTTATCCAAATATAAATCACTTTTACTAATATTAATTTTCATTATTCTGTTTTGTGCTATTGAATGTCCAAAAAATATATAGAGGGGGAGTTTCAGTTTTTTAACTAAATTGCTTAATTACTTAATTCTTGATGCATCCGTCTCTGTACAGTATTAGAATGTACTGCCTTTGATGAGGCAAAGTTCGTTATTCGTGAAGTCGCGCGAGACTTAGTTGAATAACTTTGGTATTTGATTTTCCACGGTTCCTCGATTTTCCTTCTGTTCCAAGTTTTAAAGTAGTTTCCCACTTTAAAAACCAAATACCAAAGTTATTCAATGAAGTCTCGCGCGACTTCGCGAATAACTAACCGCCTCATTGGACACCGTACATTTTAATGCTGTACAGAGACGGATCTCCGTACAGCATTGATCCAAAGTTTTGAGGGAAGCGACTTAAGATGTAGCATCCGAAGCTCGCTTCGCTCATCATTACATGGAACATCCAATAGGGGAGCTACGTATCTGTGTATTTAATAGAGCATAAAATAGCATGGAATAAATGGGAAGCGAATAAATCTTCATGCAGGGTGCTCCCTCTAGTGGCAGCTAGGGGTAACTGCAATGACAATCCCATTGCTAAAGGTCAGAGCCCCATAGCCATTATATGCCCTGTGCATTACTGTATACAGTAAGGAATTAATTATAAAAGAACTCTGTATGAACAACTTCTCCATTATCATTACCCGTGCATGGATGCATCTGTGACCAATAGAAAAAAACAAATACATTAACGTTTTTTCGTGACACATGCAGTACTTAGTGACCACTAATACGCCTTTTTACTGATGTAAACAAAGTGGGTTTTAGCTAAACAGCTGGCTTTAATCAATCATTACATGAACCCAAAATGGTGCATTAAAAACTATAACTTGTCCTGCAAAAAATAAGACCTCATACAAGTACATTGATGAAAAAACTACAAAGTTAGAGCTCTTGGAATGCAATTTTTTTTTTAAATGTGTGTGGTCACTAAGGGGTTAAATTTCGAGAAGTCTCAACATTCTTGTACTGGTGTTAATGCATACAATTTTTTTCCACTGCGGAAACATTAACCTCTTCCGGACACAGGGCGTACAGGACACAGGGCGTACTGTGTATTTCCGATCACCGCCGCGCGGCAGGCGGTGATCGGAACAAGGTGCCTGCTCAAATCATTGAGCAGGCACCTTGGCTAAATGCGCGGGGTGGTCCCGTGACCCCCCCATGTTGGCGATCGCCGCAAACCGCAGGTCAATTCAGACCTGCGGTTTGCGGCTTTTCATGTTGCAGGCGGCGGTGGTGCCATCGGGTCCCCGTGGGGCTATAGGGGGGACCCGATGGCGTGGAAGGCAGCGCGATGCCTTCCTTAGGCATCTGGCTGTCTTCCGGTGACGAGCCTGTGAGATCCAGTTCCCTGGATCTCACAGGCCGGAAGCTGTATGAGTAATACACACAGTATTACTCATACAGCCAATGCATTCCAATACAGAAATATTGGAATGCATTGAAAAGGATTAAACCCCCAAAATTTGAAGTTCCAAAGTGGGACAAAAAATAAAGTGAAAAAAAAGTTGAAAAAATAAAGTTTCCCCCCCAAAAAATTAAGTTTCAAGTAAAAATAAACCAAAACGTCCTTTTCCCCAAATAAAGTTAAAAAAAATTGGTAAAAAATAGGGACATATTAGGTATCGCCGCATCCATATCGACCGGCTCTATAAACATATCACATGACCTAACCCCTCAGATGAACACCGTAAAAAATAAAAACTGTGCTAAATAAACAATTTTTTGTCACCTTACATCACTAAAAGTACAACAGCAGGCGATCAAAAAGGTGCACGCCCACCAAAATAGTACCAATCTAACCGTCACCTCATCCTGCAAAAAATAAGCCCCTACCTGAGACAATCGGCCAAAAACGGCAAAACTATGGCTCTCAGAATATGGAGACACTAAAACATGATTTTTTTTTTGTTTCAAAAATGATATTATTGTGTAAAACTTACATAAATAATTTTTTTTATACATATTAGGTATCGTCGCTTCCGTATTGACCGGCTCTATAAAAATATCACATGACCTAACCCCTCAGGTGAACACTGTAAAAAATAAAAACTGTGCTAAATAAAAAAAAAATTGTCACCTTACATCACAAAAAGTGTAATAGCAAGCGATCAAAAAGTCATATGCACCCTAAATTAAAGCCAATCAAACCGTCATCTCATCCCGCAAAAAATGAGACCCTAACTAAGATAATCGCCCAAAAACTGAAAAAACTATGGCTCTCAGAATATGGGGACACTAAAACATGATATATATTTTTTTTTTATGAAATCATTGTGTAAAACTTACATAAATAAATAAAAAGTATACATATTAGGTATCGACGCGTCCGTGACAACCTGGTCTATAAAAATACCACATGATCTAACCTGTCAGATGAATGTTGTAAATAACAAAAAATAGAAACTGTGCTAAAACAGCTATTTCTCGTTACCTTGCCTCACAAAAAGTGTAATATAGAGCAACCAAAAATCATATGTACCCTAAAATAGTACCAACAAAACTGCCACCCTATCCCGTAGTTTCTAAAATGGGGTCACTTTTTTGGAGTTTCTACTCTAGGGGTGCATCAGGGGGGCATCAAATGGACATGGTGTCAAAAAACCAGTCCAGCAAAATCTTCCTTCCAAAAACCGTATGGCATTCCTTTCCTTCTGCGCCCTGCCGTGTGCCCGTACAGCTGTTTATGACCACATACGGGGTGTTTCTGTAAACTACAGAATCAGGGCCATAAATAATGAGTTTTGTTTGGCTGTTAACCACTGCTTTGTAACTGGAAAAAAAAAAAATTAAAATGGAAAATCTGCCAAAAAAGTGACATTTTGAAATTGTATCTCTATTTTCCATTAATTCTTGTGGAACACCTAAAGGTTTAACAAAGTTTGTAAAAATCTATTTTGAATACCTCGAGGGGTGTAGTTTCTAGAATGGGGTCATTTTTGGGTGGTTTCTATTATGTAAGCCTCACAAAGTGACTTCAGATCTGAACTGGTCCTTGAAAAGTGGGTTTTTGAAAATGTCAGAAAAATTTCAAGATTTGCTTCTAAACTTCTAAGCCTTGTAACATCCCCAAAAAATAAAATGTCATTCCCAAAATGATCCAAACATGAAGTAGACATATGGGGAATGTAAAGTAATAACTATTTTTGTAGGTATTACTATGTATTATAGGAGTAGAGAAATTGAAACTTGGAAATTTTTCAAAATTTTTTGCAAATTTGTTTTTTTTTATAAATTAAAATGATATTTTTTTTTACTCCATTTTACCAGTGTCATGAAGTACAATATGTGCCGAAAAAGCGTTTTAAAGTTATCACCACTTAGGCCTCCTGCACACGACCATTTTTTTCCCCCCGTTTACTGGCCATTTTTTGCGTTCCGTATACGGAACCATTCATTTTAACCTCTTAAGGACACATGACGTACCGGTACGTCATGATGTCCTGGTACTTAAGGACACATGACGTAACGGTACGTCATGTGTTGTTCCGATCACTGCCGCCCGGCCGGCAGTGATCGGAACAAGGTGCCTGCTCAAATCATTGAGCAGGCACATAGGCTAAATGCGCGGGGGTGTCCCGTGACCCCCCCATGTCGGCGATCGCAACAAACCGCAGGTCAATTCAGACCTGCGGTTTGATGCGCTTTTTGCAGTTTCTGATCCCCGCTGGCCCTGACCGCGAGGATCAGAAACTTTATAATGTCCAAAATATATCTGTATCCCCCCCCTGCACCCCTGAGTGATTTTAGCCCGGTGGGAGGTGCAGGGGGAGGGTTGCGGGCGGTGTGGGAGGCGGGCGGTGCGGCAGGTGGGATCGCGATCCCCCGCCCGCCTCCCCTTGAATGACCGTTGGTGGTTAGTGGGTATACCAGGGTGCCAGCACATTGCTGGCACCCTGGTATAAACGGCTGACATCTGCGATGCGATGTCAGCCGTTTAACCCTTTACGGACCGCTGTATGGAAAAAGTAACCCGTACTGTAACCCGTACGGACCGCTGTATGGAAAAAGTTAACAGTAAGAGGGAGCTCCCTCCCTCTCCCATCGGGGGGCTGCAGTGCCTTTGCAGCCCCCCGATGGAGAGGGAGAGAGCTCCCAGACAGCCCCCCGACAGATCCCCTCCTTACCCTTCCCCGTCTGCAAAGTTCTGAGCAGATGGGGAAGGTTCCCATGGCAACAGGACGCCGTCTCAGGCGTCCTGCTGTCCATGGTGCTGAACAGATCTGTGCTAAAGGCAGAGATCTGTTCAGACAAAGTGTAAGTAAAATACAGTACAGTACAATATATATTGTACTGTACTGTATTGTACAGACATCAGACCCACTGGATCTTCAAGAACCTAGTGGGTCTACATAAAAAAAAAAGTGCAGAAAAAGTAAAAATCAAAAAACACATTTATCCCTGATTAAAAATGAAAAAAATAAAATTCCCTACACATGTTTGGTATCGCCGCGTCCGTAACGACCTGATCTATAAAACGGTCATGTTACTTTACCCGAACGGTGAATGCCATAAAAATAAAAAATAAAAAACTATGATGAAATTGAAATTTTGCCCACCTTACTTCCCAAAAAAAGGTAATAAAAGTGATCAAAAAAGTCGCATGTACGCCAAAATTGTAACAATCAAACCGTCATCTCATCCCACAAAAATCATACCCTACCCAAGATAATCGCCCCAAAACTGAAAAAACTATGGCTCTTAGACTATGGAAACACTAAAACATGATTTTTTTTGTTTCAAAAATGAAATCCTTGTGTAAAACTTACATAAATTAAAAAAAAGTATACATATTAGGTATCACCGCATTTTTGTCATCTTACGTCACAAAAAGTGTAATAGCAAGCGATCAAAAAGTCATATGCACCCCAAAATAGTGCCAATCAAACCGTCATCTCATGCCGCAAAAAATGAGACCCTACTTAAGATAATCGCCCAAAAACTGAAAAAACTATGACTCTTAGACTATGGAGACACTAAAACATTTTCTTTGTTTTCAAAATGAAATCATTGTGTAAAACTTACATAAATAATAAAAAAGCATACATATTAGGTATCGCTGCGTCCGTGACAACCTGCTCTATAAAATTACCACATGATCTAACCTGTCAGATAAATGTTGTAAATAACAAAAAAAAAAAAGTGCCAAAAAAGCTATTTTTTGTTACCTTTCCTCACAAAAAGTGTAATATAGAGCAACCAAAAATCATATGTACCCTAAACTAGTACCAACAAAACTGCCACCCTATGCCGTAGTTTCTAAAATGGGGTCACTTTTTTGGAGTTTCTACTCTAGGGGTGCATCAGGGGGGCTTCAAATGGGACATGGTGTCAAAATACCAGTCTAGCAAAATCTGCCTTCCAAAAACCGTATGGCATTCCTTTACTTCTGCGCCCTGCCGTGTGCCCGTACAGCAGTTTACGACCACATATGGGGTGTTTCTGTAAACTACAGAATCAGGTCCATAAATAATGAGTTTTGTTTGGCTGTTAACCCTTGCTTTGTAACTGGAAAAAAAAAAAAAAAAAGGAAAATCTGCCAAAAAAATGAAATTTTGAAATTGTATCTCTATTTTTCATTAAATCTTGTGCAACACCTAAAGGGTTAACAAAGTTTGTAAAATCTGTTTTGAAAACCTTGAGGGGTGTAGTTTCTTAGATGGAGTCACTTTTATGGAGTTTCTTCTCTAGGGGTGCATCAGGGGGCTTCAAATGGGACATGGTGTAAATAAACCAGTCCAGCAAAATCTGTCTATCAAAAACCAAACGGCGCACTTTTCACTCTACGCCCCGCTGTGTGGCCGTACAGTAGTTTACGGCCACATATGGGGTGTTTATGTAAACGGCAGAGTCAGGGCAATAAAGATACAGTCTTGTTTGGCTGTTAACCCTTGCTTTGTTAGTGGAAAAAATGGGTTAAAATGGAAAATTAGTCAAAAAAATGAAATTCTCAAATTTCATCCCCATTTGCCAATAACATAGAAACATAGAAACATAGAATGTGTCGGCAGATAAGAACCATTTGGCCCATCTAGTCTGCCCAATATACTGAATACTATGGATAGCCCCCGGCCCTATCTTATATGAAGGATGGCCTTGTGCCTATCCCATGCATGCTTAAACCCCTTCACTGTATTTGCAGCTACCACTTCTGCAGGAAGGCTATTCCATGCATCCACTACTCTCTCAGTAAAGTAATACTTCCTTATATTACTTTTAAACCTTTGCCCCTCTAATTTAAAACTGTGTCCTCTTGTGGTAGTTTTTCTTCTTTTAAATATGCTCTCTTCCTTTACCGAGTTGATTCCCTTTATGTATTTAAAAGTTTCTATCATATCCCCTCTGTCTCTTCTTTCTTCCAAGCTATACATATTAAGGTCCTTTAACCTTTCCTGGTAAGTTTTATCCTGCAATCCATGTACTAGTTTAGTAGCTCTTCTCTGAACTCTCTCTAGAGTATCTATATCCTTCTGGAGATATGGCCTCCAGTACTGCGCACAATACTCCAAGTGAGGTCTCACCAGTGTTCTGTACAGCGGCATAAGCACTTCACTCTTTCTACTGCTTATACCTCTCCCTATACATCCAAGCATTCTGCTGGCATTTCGTGCTGCTCTATTACATTGTCTTCCCACCTTTAAGTCTTCTGAAATAATTACTCCTAAATCCCTTTCCTCAGATACTGAGGTCAGGACTGTGTCAAATATTCTATATTCTGCCCTCGGGTTTTTACGCCCCAGGTGCATTATCTTGCACTTATCCACATTAAATTTCAGTTTCCAGAGTTCTGACCATTCTTCTAGTTTTCCTAAATCCTTTTCCATTTGGCGTTTCCCTCCAGGAACATCAACCCTGTTACCTATCTTTGTGTCATCAGCAAAAAGACAAACCTTACCAGCGAGGCCTTTTGCAATATCACTTATGAAGATATTAAACAAAATCGGTCCCAGTACAGATCCCTGTGGAACCCCACTGGTAACATGACCTTGTTTTGAATGTTCTCCATTGACTACCACCCTCTGTTGTCTGTCACTGAGCCACTGCCTAATCCACTCAACAATATGGGAGTCCATGCTCAATGACTGCAGTTTATTGATAAGTCTTCTATGTGGGACAGTGTCAAAAGCCTTACTAAAATCTAGATATGCGATGTCTACTGCACCTCCACCGTCTATTATTTTATTCACCCAGTCAAAAAAATCTATAAGATTTGTTTGACATGATCTCCCTGAAGTAAACCCATGTTGTTTTTCATCTTGCAATCCATGGGATTTTAGATGTTCCACAATCCTATCCTTTAATAGGGTTTCCATTAATTTGCCTACTATTGATGTCAGACTCACTGGTCTATAGTTGCTCGATTCCTCCCTACTACCTTTCTTGTGAATGGGCACGACATTAGCCAATTTCCAATTTTCCGGGACGACTCCTGTTACTAATGATTGGTTAAATAAATCTGTTAACGGTTTTGCCAGCTCACCACTAAGCTCTTTTAATAATTTTGGGTGTATCTCATCAGGCCCCTGTGACTTATTTGTCTTCACCTTAGACAGCAAACTTAGAACATCTTCCTCTGTAAAGATACATGCATCAAACGATTTATTAGTCATTCTTTCTAGTGGAGGTCCTTCTCCTTTTTCTTTTGTAAAAACTGAACAGAAGTATTTATTAAGGCAGTCGGCTAGCCCTTTATTCTCTTCTACATACCTTCCGTCCTTTGTTTTTAATTTAGTTATTCCTTGTTTTAATTTCCTTTTTTCATTTATATATCTGAAGAATGTCTTATCCCCTTTTTTCATAGACTGAGCTAGTTTTTCTTCTGCCTGCGCTTTAGAAGTTCTTATAACTTGCTTGGCCTCTCTCTGCCTAATCTTGTAGATTTCCTTATCTTCATTGCTCTGGGTTTTTTTATAATTACAAAATGCTAGCTTTTTATTTTTAATGATTTGGGCCACTTCTGCTGAGTACCACAGTGGTCTCCTCCTTTTTTTGCTTTTACTGACAAGTCTAATGCAATTTTCTGTTGCCTTCAATAATGCACCTTTTAAGTAGTCCCATTTCTCCTGGACTCCATGTAATCCGTTCCAGTCTGATAAGGACTCATTTATGACTAATTTCATTTTTGAAAAGTCTGTTTTTCTAAAATCTAAAACTTTTGTTTTTGTGCGGTGGGACTCTTTCACAGTTCTCATATTAAACCACACTGACTGGTGATCACTAGTTCCCAAGGTTTCGCCTACAATGACATCATATACCGAATCCCCGTTTGTGAATACCAAATCCAAAATGGCCTCCCTCCGGGTTGGCTCCTCAACCACTTGTTGTAGAGATAACCCCAGTAGGGAATTTAGAATATCTGTACTCCTGGTAGAACTTGCTATTTTGGTTTTCCAGTTTATATCTGGGAGATTGAAATCTCCCATAATGATAACTTCTCCTTTCATTGTCATTTTAGCTATTTCTTCAACTAGTAGATCATCTAGTTCTTTAACTTGACCAGGTGGTCTATATATCACACCTACACGAGTTACTGCATGGTTAGCAAACTGCAACGTAACCCAAACTGACTCTATGTTGGCCTCACCAACTTGTATTAGGTTAGATTTAATGCTATCTTTCACATACAGGGCCACTCCTCCTCCTTTCTTGCCTTCTCTGTCTCTTTTGTATAAAGAGTACCCTGGTATGGTTATGTCCCAGTCATTTCTTTCATTAAACCATGTCTCCGTAACAGCCACTAAATCTACATTCTCAGATGCCATTATTGAATCAAGTTCATTGATTTTTTTACCTAAACTGCGAACATTTGTAGACAGGACTCTGAGCTTATCATTTCTTAACCTCTGTGCTTCTGACCTGTTCTGGCATTGTTTCGGGTGGCAAATGGACTCTTTTATTTTCACTC
Source organism: Bufo bufo (assembly GCF_905171765.1). NCBI lineage: Eukaryota > Metazoa > Chordata > Amphibia > Anura > Bufonidae > Bufo > Bufo bufo. The sequence goes on from NC_053395.1 coordinate 172,833,616, forward strand.
TTTTGCCCCCCCTTCCTAGTTTAAATACTCTTTCGCAAATTCTTGGAGTTGTTCACTAAGTACATTTGTTCCTTTGAGAGAAAGATGCAAACCATCTTTTTTGTACAGTTCCTTTCTATTCCAAGTAGAGCTATCATGAGAAACAAAGCCAAATCCTTGCTCTTGACACCATTTACCAAGCCATATGTTGAACTCCTTTATGCGCCTCTGCCTATCATTCTGAACATTATGCACAGGCAGAACTTCAGAAAATGAAATGGTGGATGCAAAATCCTGTACGTCATTGCCAAGTGTGATAAAAGATTTTTTCACCTCTGACACTTCATTGCAAGCCAGGTCATTTGTCCCTAGATGGACAAGAACATCCACGTCCCCTTCCTGCTTTGCTTGCTTAACAATATTAATAATACGTCTTCTATCTCTTCTAGCAGTAGCCCCAGGGAGACATCTCACAAAACCATTTTCTTTAAGCTCCACACTTCTTATGATTGAATCACCCAGCAACAGCTGCTTCCTTTGAGACTTCACTTTATCTTTTTTGTGCAACACCTAAAGGGTTAACGAAGTTTGTAAAATCAGTTTTGAATCCCTTGAGGGGTGTAGTTTATAGAAGGGGGTCATTTTTGGGTGGTTTCTATTATGTAAGCCTTGCAAAGAGACTTCAGACCTGTAGTGGTCCCTAAAAATTGGATTTCTGAAAAATTTCAAGATTTGCTTCTAAACTTCTAAGCCTTGTAACATCCCCAAAAAATAAAATATCATTCCCAAAATACTTCAAACATGAAGTAGACATATGGGGAATGTAAAGTCATCACAATTTTTGGGGGTATTACTATGTATTACAGAAGTTGAGAAACTGAAACTTTGAAATTTGCTAATTTTTCAAAATTTTTGGTAAATTTGGTATTTTTTTATGCAAAAAATAAATACATTTTGACTTCATTTTTCAAGTGTCATGAAGTACAATATGTGACGAAAAAACATTCTCAGAATGGCCTGGATAAGTCAAAGAGTTTTAAAGTTATCACCACTTAAAGTGACACTGGTCAGATTTGCAAAAAATGGCCTGGTCCTTAAGGTGAAATAAGGCTGTGTCCCTATGGGGTTAATGGTTTTCGCAAAAAAACCTGAATGTACTCCGTATCCATTCCGTTTCCGTATTTCCGTTTTTCCGTTCCGTTTAAAGATAGAACATGTCCTATTATTGCCCGCAAATCACGTTCCATGGCTCCATTGAAGTCAATGGGTCCGCAAAAAAACGGAACACATACGGAAATGCATCCGTATGTCTTCCGTTTCTGTTCCGTTTTTTGCGGAACCATCTATTGAACATGTTATGCCCAGCCCAATTTTATCTATGTAATTACTGTATACTGTATATGCCATACGGAAAAACGGGACGGAAAAACGAAACAGAAACGGAAACACAATGGAAGCAAAAAACGGACCGCATAACACTGAAAAAGCCATACGGTCGTGTGCAGGAGGCCTTAAAGTGACACTGGTCAGATTTGCAAAAAATGGCCTGGTCCTTAAGGTGAAATATGGCCGCGTCCTTAAGGAGTTAATTAGCGTAAAGCCTTTTATACATGACCTATTTTATTGTTATAATTACATTTTTATCATTAAAGGTGATAAAGTCATCCTTTATTAATGAATTTTCAATTTGTGTTTTACATGTTCTATTATAGGAAATAACATTTAGAATATTTTGACTGTGAATGAATTAGGCTACTTTCACACTGGCGTTTTTAATTCTGTTTGTGAGATCCGTTTCAGGGATCTCACAAACAGTTTAAAACGGATCAGTTCAGCCCCAATGCTTTCTGAATGGATAAGGATCCGTTCAGAATACATCCGTTTGGCTCCGTTCCACCTCCATTCTGCTCTGGATGCGGACACCAAAACACTGCTTGCAGCGTTTTGGTGTCTGCCTGGCGATGCGGAGCCAAACGGATCCGTCCTGACTTACAATGTAAGTCAATGTGGACGGATCCGTTTTCACTGACACAATATGGTGCTGTTGAAAACGGATCCGTCCCCCATTGACTTTCAATGTAAGTCAGGACGGATCCGTTTTGACTTAGACTTTTTTTTTAAAGAATAATGCAAACGGATCCGTTCTGAACGGATACAAGCGTTTGCATAATAGGTGCGGATCCGTCTGTGCAGATACCAGACGAATCCGCAAAAGTAGCCTTAGGCCTGTTTAATACTCCTGTTGTTTTCATTAAGATCCGGCAGAGGATCTCAATCCCGAAAAAAAAAAAAACATTTCCGTTTAGTCCTCATGCATTCTGAATAGAAAGAGATCCGTTCAGGATGCACCAGGATGTCTTCCGTTCCGTTTTGTGACCGGACACAACACTGCTGAAAGCTGCGGTTTTGTGTCCAGTCATAAAAATGGAGAAAAAAACCGGATCCGTTCCCCATTGACTTTTAATATACTTAGTGACAGATCCGTTTTTTACCATTTTTATTTCACTCAACCGCATCCTAACGGATACATCCTGACGTGCAAAAACGGATCAGTTTAATTCCGGTGTTGAGATCCTCTGCCGGATCTCAATACCAGAATTAACAACGCAAGTGTGAAAGTAGCTTTAATATGAAAGTTTTGGGGGGGAAATGGTTAAAAAGGAAAATTGGAGATCCTGCCCATAATAACCCGTTATTTCACTGCCTGTATGAAAAATGAGAAGTGGAATCTGATTTTGTTCTCTAGGCAATGAATCCATTTTGCCTTTGCACCAGTTTAGATACAGTATATCTCCCCCAAAGTTTTTAGCTTTATTTTTGTGATTTCTTTTATTTTGTTTTTTTGTAGTTTTGTACGTATTATACTACATATGTTGTGCACTTACTTGTATTTTTGCCTGTTTGTATTTGCAGCACTTGAAGTGAGAGGAAAATTTTCATGTTGACGACATGCAAGAAGATTGTTAGACAGTATACATACATTTACAGTATATCTATATGTAAAAAAAAATGTAAATTTATTAATAATCTATTGATATATTGATTGTTTTATTGCCACAACTACATTCACTAAATAAATGACTAAAGTTGGCATTATTTGATTTTTTGATTGATTAGAGAACTTTAGCTAGGATGCTATTACACGTTCAGGTTACTCCATAGGTACTTCTCCATGGTTATCACAAAGGGCTCATGCACATGACTAAGGCCCCTTTCACACGGGCGAGTTTTCCGCGCGGGTGCAATGCGTTAGTTTAACGCATTGCACCCGCACTGAATCAGGACCCATTCATTTCTATGGGGCTGTGCACATGAGCGGTGATTTTCACGCATCACTTGTGCGTTGCGTGAAAATCGCAGCATGCTCTATTTTGCGTTTTTAGTGAATGGGGCTGCGTGAAAATCGCAAGCAAGTGCGGATGCGGTGCGATTTTCACGCACGGTTGCTAGGAGACGATCGGGATGGAGACCTGATCATTATTATTTTCCCTTATAACATGGTTATAAGGGAAAATAATAGCATTCTGAATACAGAATGCATAGTAAAATAGCGCTAGAGGGGTTAAAAAAAAAAAAAAAAAAATTTAACTCACCTTAATTCATTTGCTCGCGCAGCCGGCATCTCTTCTATCTTCATCTTAGCTGTGTGCAGGAAAAGGACCTGTGGTGACGTCACTCCGGTCATCACATGTTCCGTCACATGATATTTTACCATGGTGATGGATCATGTGACGGACCATGTGATGACCGGAGTGACGTCACCACAGGTCCTGTTCCTGCACACAGCTAAAATGAAGACAGAAGAGATGCCGGGCTGCGCGAGCAAGTGGATTAAGGTGAGTTAAATTATCCATTGAGATGAATGGGTCCGCATCCAATTGGCCATGTGCATGAGCCCCAATTCCCAGTGTAGCCTGGCAATTAGCTGTATCAGCAACTTGAGCAACCTAAGGGTATATGCACATGGTGTGCATTACAATTACACGCACATTTTTTGTGTAGATTTTTGTGCAGAAAATCCGTAGTGTAATACAATAACAGCTAAGTAGATAAGATTTAAAAAATCCTGTGTACGCGGTGTGGAAATTTTCCTCATGGAAAGTGACCTGTGGAGAAGATTTTTAAATTCGCAGCATGTTAATTGTTTGTATGGATTTTTAGTTCAATGCAAAGAATAAGATCTGGGGCAAAACTGCGTCAAAATGTACAGGAAATACATGCAGATTTTTGTGTGGATTTGGTGCGGAAACGTAGCGAAAACCACACGAAACACTTAAACTAAACTTCCATAAATAAGGCCACACAGTCAGCTTCCTGATGCAGTTTTGGAAGCCAAAATCAGGTGTGAATTTGCAGTTACCTGGTGGTGTTGTGAGCAGGAATTAGGCCTCGTTCACATTTCCGTGTCAGTATTACGTATGTGAAAAAAGCATCCTTATTAAACCCGTGAAGATGTCCGTGAAGGATCAGTGGACGGTCCGCGTGTCTGTTTTTACCTTCCGTTTTTCTGTGAAAAACGGATGCACCACGGATGCCATCTGTGTTATGTTTGTGATTTTCATGGATCCATAGACTTCAATGGGTGTGTCTGATCCGCATCACGGACCAAAGTAGTGCATGTCTCCATGACTAGACACATTTAAATTAATGAGTACATGTGCTGTCGGTGGAAAATGCGGGCAGCTCACATCCATGAAAAACTGAAATGTGAACAAGGCCTTAAAAGGGCATCTGTCAGCAGATTTGCGTATGACACTGGCTGACCTGTTACATGTGCACTTGGCAGCTGAAGACATCTGTGTTGGTCCCATGTTCATATGTGCCCGCATTACTGAGAAAAAACATATTTTAATATATGCAAATGAGCCCCTAGGATCAACCGGGGCATTGTCATTGCACCTAGAGGCTCTTCTCTCTCTGCAACTGCCACACCTCCTGCACTTTGACAAGACCAGGCAGTGTAGACATCATCACACCTAAGTGGCCCTGTGAATCAATGTGCAGAGGGTGCAGCAGTTGCAGAGAGAGCAGAGCCTCTAGGTGTAACGGTAACGCCCTCGTTGCTCCTAGAGGTTCATTTGCATATACTAAAACATCATTTTTCTCAGTAATACGGGAACATATGAACATGGGACCAACACAGATGCCTTCAGCTGCCAAGTGCACATCCAACAGGCCACCCAGTTTCATAGGTACAAATCTGCCGACAGATGCCCTTTAACATCCACTTCACGTCACTTATAATAAATTTGGACATTCTGCTGTTGCTGGAATCCTTTCTTTCTATTCATTTTAACTGTCACCTCAATCTCATTTAATTTCTTTTTGTTTGAGAACTTTGTACATTTAATAGTTGCTGCACTTTTCCTTTACCTTTTATATAATCCCAATCTGTTATAGTTTCACTGCGGCTTCCCTGCTGAAATGAGGGTGAACAGCGACATGTCAGAAAGTTGGGACATCAAGATGCCTTGATGTCCGACGTCCAAGTGCAGCTCCGCTGAAGAATTCTATTGGGGCATTTGATGATGATTGACACTACAGTGATGTGAGCATCTGTGACGGTCACTTATGGGGCCATCTATGGTATATACACTGTTATGGAGACTTACATGGTTTATTCTCTAGAACTGTGGTGCTTCCAAATAAAAGGTGATTTTGGATAGCAGTATGGTGGTGACTATGCTGTGGAAGGAACTGTAAAAGTAGGACTAGCTGTTTAACCTGAAGTTATAGCTCTTGTGTGGAGGTTTCAATGAAATAAAAGTGAGTCATGTTCAATGGAAGATCTAGTCTTAAATACTGTACCAACAGGACCATGGAAAGGTACGAGGTATATATGAAATGTGAAAACCACAGGCTGTACACTGTATCTATTATGAGCAATTCGACAAATGAGTTTGATGTTGCCATTCTCTAGTATGTTATAATGATTGCCTACAAAAGTATAGTTTGATTTGCATTTGCCCCTTCAATGTTTAATAATGGTTGCCTACCAGCATTCATTCCAGGGCGTTGTACATATGAAAAAGGGTTATACATACATAATAGAAGTACAGTAAACAATGACTATATGAGTGACAGAAAGGTAAAGAGCGAAAGAGAACCCTGCCCTTAAGGACTTACAATCTACATGTGAAGGAGACAGTAGGTGAGGGAAGAAGCTGATCATATGGTAGTGTAATGGCAGCTTGGTTTGTTGTATGTTTTCCTGAAGTGGCACATTTCAGATATATTTTTGAAGGTTTCAAAGGTGAGGAAGAGTCTGATGTGTTGGGTTTGCAAGTTGCAGAGTATCGGGGATGCATGTGAAATCCTGTAGATGGTTGTGTGAGGAGCAAACAAGAGGAGAGCAAAGTAGGAGGTCTTGTGAGGATCAGAGCTTACATGTGGGGATGTACCAGGAGATTACTGTAGATCAGAGATTTATGGAGGGGACAGGTCAGATGGCCTTGCATGGCATTGTCAATATTTTAGCTGAATTCATTGGGCAATGGATAGGAGAAAGGTGGATTAACTAGGAAGCAGAGTTGATGAGGGTGAATTGGAGGTGTGCAAGAGTGTTAGATAGGAGGCCACAGAGAAAGTTGTTGCAGTAGTCTAGGTGGGAGATGATGAGGGCATGCATTCGCTTACTATTGTATTAATCCATGCATAAATGAAGACAAAACTTGACAGGAGAACATTTTATTGTCTTTACAGCAGGATATTCCAGGACAAACAACAGACTAATCCTAACCTACTGTATCATTTGACAACAAAATTGTTGCAAGGGCGAGATCTCCTTTTTCAGATGTAGAAAAATACACTTCCATTTAACCAACCCTTTGTTCTATTACATCCCCTGCCACAGGTTTAATATTCAGGACACCATGACGTGTGACCTGCAGTTAGCACCTCGTGAATGTGACACTGACCACGCTTGCGCATGACACAATGCAATGTACACACCCAAGATTGTGTTCCTGTTGTTGCACAGTTACAACACAAAAGATTCCAATTGTAGAAACAACATTACTTATACCAATTAGCCTGCATCTGACTGTAGATGTGTATGTGTACACTTCCCTTTGTCTTGTGTTCACAATAATCTGGTTCACTATTCACTTTGGAAGAAATAGACCCCCATTTTGTTGAAGTCTGTCTGTTGGTGTATGTATATGTATATGGTGTATGTGGTTCTAGTGTTTATGTGTGAAATTTGCAATGTTGGTCACGATTTATCGAGACATGAGAAAATAGTTTGCTATTACTATTTCCAACTTTTATGGCATTTTACTTTTTAGTGGCCAGCCACACGGTCAGGTTTTCCTGATACAGTTTTGGAATCCAAAACCAGGAGTGAATTCGAAAAGAGAAGAAGCTGTATCTGTACTTTATACTTTTTCTCCTTTTCTGATCCACCCTTGATTTTGTTTTTCAAAACTGCATCAGGAAACCTGACTGTGGCCGTACCCTAAGGAACCATAGTAATTGATGACATTTAGAAGAAATCTACAAGGGGCCATTTACACAGTATACATAGCTCGTAAGACAGTAATATTTTCTGTTACTGTCAAGAGCATTAGGTACTGTTAAAGGGGGTCCTTGTTTTCTCATTTCTTGATAAATCTAGGCTTACGTTTAACAAACCCAACGCACAAATCTGTCCATAAATGCATTTTCAGTGAGTCTGCCATAATCTTTCTCTTTAAATATGGCTGATCCCTCTCCTAAACTGAGCTTCTTCAGCACCTGTGTATCAAGGTCTGATCCAACAGACACCAAAGTAGACACAACGTTATTCTTTTTCATGGCTGTCACAGACTCCTCCAGACCCTCCTGACCAGTAACTCCATCAGTGATTAGGATAAATGAGGTTTCTGCAAACTTTCTTGCACCTCTGCTTCTGTCCCCAATGATATTATTGATGGCATACACAATGGCATTTCCAATATTGGAGGATGAGTCATAGTAAGTAAGACGTGATAGTCCTTGGTAAATCTCTGTTAGATTATGGGTAAGTGGGAATAACACAGATTGCTCATCCTTTCCACCATATTGCAATAGGGCCACACGAGCATTGTTAGGGTCATCATCGGTCCTTGACAGAGACAGGCGTCTAGATGCCTCCTCGATAAATGTTGCTGCTTGTCTGAAGTTTTGTCTCCCCATACGTTCAGAGCTATCCAGAAGGAAGACAACATCCACCGGGCGCTGAGTGCACTGAGCAACTGCAAGTTCTGTGGGAAAAAGGTGCATATATGCTATGTATACAGCTGATATACTCACTAAATATACTAATTAAACCTGCATGCATGTACTTAGATAACTTAAAGGGGTATTCCCATCTCGACATTCAAGGCATATTCATGGGATAATCCATAAATGTCTGATAGATGTGGGTACCACCTCTGGAACCTGCACCAAACTCACAAAAGAGGCCATGAATAGAGAGGTGGACCTGCGCGCACGTACTGCTCTCTCCATTCACTTCTGTGAGAGCTCTGAAAAAATTCAAGGAAGCCATGTTGGCTATTTTTGGGGCCTTGCTCTCAAAATGGGTGTGGGCTCCAAAAGGTGGTACCTGGATCTATCAGATATTCATGGTATATCTTGTGGCTATGCCACAAAATGTCCACATAGGAGAAGACCTTTATAGTGTAGGACCTTTATAGAGTAGTTTATTAGATAATTGCATTTACAATATTCCCCTAATAAATATATTTTAGTAAAATTCTTTGTGAATGGGAATGATTATGATAAAAGAAAAATGGCTATGGATAGAAAGCAATATTCATAGCTTTTGCAGAAATGTATTTTGGGTAGCCTAAAACAAACAAGAATGGCACAACAGATTCAAGTGTCCACTGCTTAAAGGGCATCTGTCAGCAGGTTTGTACCTATGACACTGGCTGACCTGTTCCATGTGCTCTTGGCAACTGAAGGCATCTGTGTTGGTCCCATGTTCATATGTGTCCACATTTCTGAGAATGTTTTTTTTTTTTAAGATATGCAAATAGCCTTTAGGAGCAACGGGGGCGTTGCCTTTACACCTAGAGGCTCTGCTCTCTCTACAACTGCCACACCCTCCACAGTTTGATTGACAGGGCCAGGCTTGATCACATTTTCACTGCCTGGCCCTTTCAATTAGCTTCTATGTGCAACGGCAACGGCCCTGTTGCTCCTAGAGGCTCGTTTGCATAAATTAAAACTTCATTTTTCTCAGCAATGCAGGAACATATGAACATGGGACCCACACAGATGCCTTCAGCTGCCAAGCGCACATGTAACAGGTCAGCCAGTTTTATAGGTACAAATCTGCTGACAGATGCCCTTTAAGGACTGCAGGAAATCCATAGAATGTATTCTATCCCCAGAAGTGCCTGCAGGAGTTTAACTATAGGGGGTGCAAATGTAGCACGCCTTGCTACACATTTTTTTATCCATACACACACATATATTAGGCATTTAATGTGAATATAATAACCTGATAACAAAGTCTACCAAAAGATTTCAACCAAGTCATAATAGCAGCTTTTCAGCATAGCATATGAAGTTTCTACAGTAATAGGCCAGTAGCCCTTGGTAACAATGAGTTTACTACGGCTGTGTAAATGCATAATGCTACAATGTAACAAGCGGCATTCACACCGCCATATTTTCATTTTGAATTACATCTCTACATTTCTAGCCAAGAACAAGTGCATGCTGAACAATGCTTTCCTGTAGGTGGATCTGCTCCAATTCTAGCAAAATCATCTGTGTACGGGTGTAACGCAGAATATAAATATGACTTTTTGAGTATATTGCAGTTAGCAAACTGCATGTCTTTCCACACATTCACCCAAGAGCACATACAAAAGAGCAGTGAGATGGAGGCAAAACGACAAAAGCGAAAAAAAAAAAAAAAACGTGAAAGGAGATAATGAAGGACAACTATCAAGAAGTATGTTTCTATTTATTTCATAAAATTCACTTAGCCAAAAAGACCTTTTTGTTTGGTTGTCATATTAAATTATTCATTTTAAGTTAGAGGAGTTGTGTTTGGACATCATGATAGGGGGGTCCCCACTTGGGAACCCATCAAAGAGCTAGGGAGAAAAGCTGCTCATGGAGGACAGCTCTGGTCCCTTTATGTATTACAAAGTTGACTAGTAATTCAAAGAGTCACCACGTAATGTAATGTAATACCACATTCTCCCTGCAGAGGCCACTGAAGGCAAAATGTGTTGCCAATCTGGAAGCAATCAAGTGATTGCATGGCCAGCTTCTATTTTAAGAGGGGTTGCCTACCTATACACAGATGTAAATTCTCTGTTAACAGGGTCATCTCCTATTTATTTTTATTTTTTTATGCACTTATATAGCACTACTATATTCCGCAGCGCTTTGCAGACATTAGCATTAAACTGTCCCCAATGGGGCTCACAATCTAAGTTCCCTGTCAGGATGTCTTTAGAGTGTGGGAGGAAACCGGAGAACCTGGAGGAAACCGGAGAACCTGGAGGAAACCCCACAAACACGGGAGAACATACAAACTCCATGCAGATGTTGTCCTTGGTCGGATTTGAACCCAGGACCCCAGCGCTGCAAGGCACTAGGGCGAACCACTGAGCCACCATGTTGTCTTGGACTTAATAAATATTACCCACCTAGAAAAACCTCTGCTGCTTCAGTGCTGCTACTCCACTGCTCCCACCAGTATCTAGTGCTGTCCTCCAGTGATGACTTTGCAGCTACCTGCACATGACGGCTGCAGCCTCTCAGCAGCCAGTGATTGGCTGGAATGGTGATGTACATGTAGTTGCAAAGTCATAATTGCAGGACAGCAACATAAACTGATGGGAGCACCACAGCTGTAGCACTGGAGCAGCAGGGGATATTCCAAGTAAGTCATATTAATGTTTTTTGAGTACATCCCTTGCTAATTATGCAATTTTAACACCGGCTAACACCTGGAAGCTGAGGTATATGGCGTTGTTTGCAAAGGTCTAGAACTTTAAATTGCTTTACCTGTCCCTTTTCTTGCCTATATTTTGCATGTTTTGACATGGAAACAAAATAACCAATATCCCTGCATGTCACAGACAGACATATGGACAAATGGTGAAGCTAGTGAGTTCAAAGTCCTTGCAAATATGCACTCAATGTCTCAGCTTTCTGAAGGGGTTGTGCAAGAATTAAGTGGGGGGGGGGGGTGGAGGTGGCCACTTGGCCATACCTGGAAGTAAGGGGGGCTTACCTACTTACCTTACCGGATCCCCCTGCATCATGTAATCATTTGTCATGATGTTAGGGGAGCCGGCTAGAGCAGGGGCTAGTGATTGGCTGCAGTTGATGTCAAACTGGTGAGGGAGCCCAGTGGAGCATCGCATGCCAGGAGGAGAAGGAGCAGGGAGCCAGCGCCAGGAAGCAGGTAAACTTCCCTTTACAAGTGGGTGGGTTTGCCAAAACCCTTCCTCTATTCTTTCACAGCCACTTGAAGCCCTACAAATATTAGTCAGAAGGGAAGGAGAGTGGCAGATTAAAGGGGTTGTCTGATTTTAATAAAACTCGGTCAGCCCTTGTAAATGGTCTAAAATACCAAAATAATCAATATTCACCCCTTTTCTCCCCTGCTTCTTCCTGTGCTGCGCTTCAGTCATCCCTGCTGCTGTTTGTTTTCCTGGCTACAGCGGTAATATTCTGTGTGCACAGGTCACCACTGCAGCCAATTACTGGCCTCAGCAGCAAACGAGACATCACTTGGTGATGCTGATTGGCTGCATGGTGACCTGTGTGCACGAAACGTCACCACTGCAGCCAGGAAGATGATGTCAGCAGCAGGGGAGGACTGGAGCCTACCGCTGGAAGAAGTAGAGGAGTAGGGGAAAGTACCTCTTTTTATATCTTATTACAAGGGCTGACCAAGTTTTTATTGAACTTGGACAAGCCTTTTAAGGAACCCTACATTAAAAACTTAAAGAGTAACTGCCGTTTTATTTTTATTTGTGCAATGTATAGGAGCAGTGATACTGACCATTTTTGTTATATACTTTAATTGCTGAAATCATACATTTCTATTAAAAAAAATAGCTCTAAAGTGGCCCATTTTGAGCCTTAGCAATGCTCCTTTGTCTTCGGTTTACATAACAGTGGAGACTTGCTAACACTGACTGTGTTATGTAAACAGAAGACAGAGGAGCGTTGCTTCGTTCACATCAGCGTTCAGCCTTTCGGTTCTCCTGCTCCGTTTAGGAGCAGGAGAATGGAAAGGACGGATTTGGCACATAACTGAGCCGAACGGAGCCTACGGACCCCATAGACTATAATGGGGTCCGTTAGGTTTCCGCTCAAAAGAAGATTCTGGAGCGGAGACAAAAGTAGTGCATGCAGGACTTTTGTCTCCGCTTCAAAAATCTTCCTCTGAGCAGAAACCTAACGAATCCCAATATAGTCTATGGGGTCCTTAGGTTCCATTCTGCTCAGTTATGTGCCGAATACGTCGAATCTGTCCTTTCCGTTCTCCTGCTCCTAAACAGGAGAAAGTCTGAACGGTGATGTGAACGAAGCCTAAGGCTCAAAATGGGCCATAAATAAAACGTCAGTTACACTTTAATTTTTTTAGGTTTGGAGTTAAGCATAAATGTACTGATTAAATAAATACAATTTGTACTAAACTTTTAGTTATAACTATGTTATATTTTATATAATATTTTATGTAAGTGTAATAAATTACATTATGGAAAATGTAATATATATTTAGAAATCATTTGATCATCCCAGAGTCCTGTCTGGGATATAGCTTTATGTAGTTGTGCTTTGAAAGTACATCTACTCACTTTTTAAAGGGGTTGTTCGAGATATTTTAGAAATAAAGACCATGAGCAGGAAACCATAGAAAATAATTAAACAAGCTATACTTGTCTTTTAAATGCCCCGCCAGCACAGTCCCTGCTATTTTCAGCATACTCTTCATGTGACCTCTGCAGCCAATTACTGGCCTCAGCAATCATGTGTGCATGAAAACCATGTGACCAATGAGGCCAGTCAGTCACATGGGCATGATGGCATCTGATCGTTGAGGCCAAAGTTTACCTGCTCATAGCCTCGGACAACCCCTTTAAGTTTACGTTTGGAGAACCCTCATTAACCTCATCATATACGCCTGTTAAACCTGTAACAGGTACACGCTGCCTCTTCTGCAATAGGAACACTGCATCAACAAATTCCAGTCAGTGCATTGGCATCGCCTACAATGTCTGCATGAACTTTTCTAAAAGAATCAACAAACAGCCCGGTCCAGTTCTGCCTCTCGTCTCCGTTGGAGAATTTGGCTCTTTCAGCCGTATAAACCATCATAGCAATGAGCTGGGAGTGCGTTGGGGGCTCGGAAGTCGCCTTCTGTGACTCAAGGAATTCAGCAACCTGAGGGAAGGTTTTAGGAAAGGCGATCTCCACACCCTCTTCGTTAAGGTCGTAATTAACGATAGTTTCGGGGTTATGTTCCCTGCCACCTGCAAGTGAGGGCCAGAAGGACAGGGTCAGGGTTCCCTTTCCCCTGAGACAATATACATTAAACTTCTTCCTGCTTTTGCCCTACCTTCTGTATCCTTGACCACTATGTATCCTTGACCACTATGATTTAGTTAGTTACTTATGCAAACTGCTCAAGTCATATAGATATTAGTAATAACAGAAAAGGCTCAAAATTACACACAGTGTACATTTGTGGAATTTAAACAATAGATTCAAATCTAAAGTGTAAAGAACTAGTAAATCCTGCCATTCTTTGGTGTCACTATTTTACTGGGAGAAAGGGATGAAATCCTTCTTTATGCTACTAATCTGATATCTTAAGGTTAGAGATGAATAAAGTTTTTAAAAAGAAATTCGATTTTTTACGAATTACTTTGTAACGAATCACATTCCATTGTATGGAGCGGGCACAATGACAAGGAACTACGATCGCACCATCCCCGTCATATAACCTCAAAGATACCGCGTTCAACTCTAACCATGTCATCTGAAAGTCACAATCAGCCTATCAGGGGGTTAATCAGGGGTTAAAACAAAAAAAAATATACACTCGCCTCATCCATTTGATCGCGGAGAGGCCATCGTGGCCATCCTGATTGAAGAAAATGTGCCGCACCTGGCCAGCGTGATGACGTGGTGACGTCACACATCAGCGCGCACGCCAATTGGGGCATTTTCTTCAATTTTCATAGTCATGAAAATAAAGAAAACTCTTTGAATGAAAAGGTGTGTCCAAACTTTTGGTCTGTACTGTATCTCGTAAACACAAAGTCACCGTGCAAGCGCAGCTGCCCTCCATTCATTTCTAAGGGCCGCCGAAAATAGACGAGCACTGGCTTGACCATAGAAATGAATAGGGGCAGTGGCCGCACGGGGTCCTCAAGCCACAGCTCTCCGCGCTCCGTTCTCGATGTAGGTGCGAGTCCCAGCGGTGGGACCCGCACCTATCAGACAATGGGGACATATTCTAGCCACATGCCCCCATTGTCTCAGATGGGAATACCCCTTCAAAGTATTTTTTGTTGTTTTTAATTGGCTCTTTTTAATTTAGGGAATGGTGGACATGTAGATATACAACAGCTAATAATACAATCAACATTCCTATCACACAATGCGGCAAAGCAAAGAAACATATAAAGCCAAAATGTGAAGTATGATCATAGGACATAAGATAAAGGCTTACACACATACACACAAGAACACTGCTTCCAGGATCAACCACTACTAAAGCTAAAATGACCAAATGTATTACCTGCTTGACAAGGCAGATCCGGACATACAATCTGAGGGTCTAGAAAGAAGACAAGATAAAAGAGTTAAAGTAGTAGTCCCACGAAAAATATGCTTCAGTTTTTCAAACCAGCACCTGGATCTGAATACTCTTGTAATTGAATGCAATTAAAAATGTAGAATAGCCATTGAGTTATTCAATAAAATGTATCTGTAGAGCGCTATCTGCTGTTTTTTTTCTTCTTTTCTTATTTCTATGTCCACCTTGCGGATGTGGAAGCACATGCTCAGTTCCATCCTTTGTCTCCTGAGCAGTGAGAAATACCCCCTGGGCTGCAGCAGAAAGTACACACCCCCTGGGCTGCAGCAGAAAGTACACACCCCCTGGGCTGCAGCAGAAAGTACACACCCCCTGGGCTGCAGCAGAAAGTACACACCCCCTGGGCTGCAGCAGAAAGTACACACCCCCTGGGCTGCCAGCTTGATATAAATCTAGCAGTCCAACTGGAACAGTGGACGGGGAGAACTCTGGATCTCTGGTTCTAGCTTTGTTACAAAGATACTATATGAGTGTTGTTAGATTTTCATTTTTTACATTAATCATGGGATAATACCTTGAACTTTTAAAATTCTGTAATACAATTACAATTATATTATTTATATGCACATTGACATTCTTATACAAAATGTAGTGAGCAGAAGGAATATTTTTAAGGCTCAGACATTATTGCATTCTTTAAAGGGGGTTTTCCCAGGATGACAACTTATCACCTATCCACAGATCACCGGGACCCACACCAATCCCGAGAACGGGAATCCAGCGCACCCATTTGAATAGGGCAGTGGTTGAGCATGTCCAATACCAGTCCATTCAAAGTCTAGGGGATTGCTGGAAATAGCTGAGCACTATGGTCGGCAATCTTCAACAGTCCCTTAAACTTTTAACGGAGTGGTAGTGCGCATTCTTAACCATTGCCCCATTCAAGCGGAGAACACAAGATCCCCCTTTTTTTATTTTTTCATATTTAATTGGAGACCCAACGATCAGACCCCCAGTGATCAGACAATTATCATCTGTCATGTGGATAAGTGATAAGTTGTCATTCTGGGACATTGACTATTTCTACTCATATACAGGTCTTTACTATCTTACATTTCATAGCAATACACTTTTTTTTTATACAAACATCAGTTATCTATTGATGTCAATTTCTCACACATGGTATGTACCTGGGCAGAGTAGTTGTTCCATGTTGTCGATAAACTCATCAGCTACGAGTTCAGAGAAATGCTTCATCTTCTGGACTTGCTGCTTATTGTCGCAGGCAATGGAAGTCAGGGTTTCAGAGTCATCTTCTTTGTTAAACATATCACCAATACCAATAGCATTTACTACGACATTGCGGTTACACAGCGATTGTAGACGATCATCGGGGTCTCTTGGATCATGACGGCCATCAGTAATGACCACAGCAAAGACTTTGGCTTTGTCTCGTCTTGTTTCCTTGATCAGCTGGTTGTATGCAAACTGTAAAGCTGATGGTGTCCACGTTCCTCCAGCAATCCACTCAAGACGCCTCACTGCCTCCTTGAAACTTGATAGAGAGTCAATGCGGGGGTCATTCAGTTGAATGGCCTCAAATGTGCCTTCATGACTGTACTGAACAACACCAACTCGAGTACCTGCAGGATAGACTCTTTCTTGGTTATAAAGTATTAAACTACTACTGATTTTAGATAAAGTGAAATGAATACAACAGTTTAAATTAATATAAAATGTAATATTCCTATGTGGAAAGGCCACATAATGTAGAGACTCAGCATTTCATGTGTCTCTTTTCAGAATGGATATTGGGGGTACTATCTCTACTTGGAGATAGCACCTTAATCGGTGTAAGGAGACTTATAGGCCATATATGCTCCTCTGGAATTCTGGAAAAAGGGATGCAAATGAGCTTGTAACAAGCTCGGCCTCTAATGCCACCAGATGTAAGGTAGCTATCCTTTAAGTCAATGTTTGACCTTTTAAATAGGCCTTGAGACATGACTTATAAATGTTAAATAAGCCAGTATGGCCTATAAGCCTCCTCATGCCGATTATGGCGCTCTCCCCAATTAGAGATAGTAACCCCCAAAATCTGACTTAGGCCTCTCACCCAGTTAAGCCAGTACTCTCTGCTCTGCACTGATGAGGGGAAATCACCCCGAAACAGCTGTCTGCAGATGAGGTACTGGCTTATTTAATATCCGAATCATGTCTCAAGGCCTATTTAAAAGGTTGAAGATTGACTTATAGGATAGCTGCCTTACATCTGGTGGCATCAGAGGCAGAGCTTGTTAAGAGCTCATTTGAGCACACGTCATGTGATACCATTGGCGCATTTTGTGTTAGCAGGAGTATTTTCTTACATGTGTTTTGCTTCTTTCTGGTATAGGGCAGAGCAGGAGGACTTTTTTATACTCAGTGACAGCAAACTGGCATTTTTAGTGGATGGTAGTGCGGTTGCCCCTTTTCATTGTGATTATGATTTTTCAGAAGCTGTCATGTGCCATTATATGACTGCATTTTCTCCCCTCTACATGCTGTACCTCTAGTTTTTTACTTGAGCCATTTGTGGGGACTAGCTGCTATCATGTCTCCCATATACTGCACAGAGAGAGAAAAGAGGAGATCCAGCTTCCCTATTTCGCTGTAGATGCAGCACCATGGAGGACATTATACCGCAGTACTGTACAGTGTTGCTGTGAATCCAACAATTTGGTTAGACAGAAAAATGACAAGAGCCAGTGGCAGTGTCTCTGTGTGTCGGTGCCTCTGTCTCCCTCCAGCTGCTCAATCCTCCTCTACCTTCTACATAAACTTCTATGGGCAACATGTAACCAGAGATACATTAGGCTGATTAATCTGTCTTGCCTTTCAAAATATATTTTAGCAGTGAGTTAAAGGTGAATGACTAGTTGAGGAGGGGTTGAAGAAGTGACTGATAAGGAAGAAAGAGATTTTTTACTAACAAGATATATTACCGTTTCTTGTATTCACTTTTACTATTGTGTTATGCAAAGTCTGTTGAAACTACAGTGCCTATTTAAACAGGTAGGTAAAAATCTTCAGAAATAGAGCAGAAGGTATTTTTTCCCAAATGGGTATTCCCTACCTCGGACATTGGGGGCATATCCCTAGGATATGTCCCTAATGTCTGTATGGTGTGGGTCCCACCTCTGGGATCCGCACCTCTATTCAGAACTGAGCACACAAAGTGGCAGAGGGTGCACCGCGCAGGCGCTGCCAACCTCTATTCATTTCTATGAGAGCCCCGAGAATAGCCGAGCACTGGCTTGGCTATTTCCATAAGCCCCATACAATTGAATGCAGCAGTGGCCACGCTTGCGCAGTGCACTTCCCATTCATTTCAGTGGAACTTCCGAAAATCGCAGAGCGAAGCACTCCCATAGAAATGAATGGAGGGCGGCCACGCATGCACGTTGCACTTTGCGGGCTTAGTTCTAAGTATAGATACGGGTCCCAGAGGTAGGACCTGCACCTATCAGATATTGGGGGCATATCCTAGTGCCATGCCCCCAATGTCCAAGGTGGGAATACCCCTTTAACTACCAAAGAGGGCAGTGCATATTTGTGTGGGTGGTGTTTGGGGTAATGACAACAGACTTTATGCATGCTTGCCAGGGTATTTTAAAGTAGACAGTAAAACAGGAAATGTAAATCTGAAGTATATGGCACTCATTTGAATGAAAACCAAGCAAATATAAACATTATCCCCTATTACACAGGAAATTGGCATCAATGACAACTACATAAGATGTTTGCTGTTAACATGTTTTTGCCAATCTGTCTCTCAATGCATTACTACACCTGCTGGATGACACTTGGCAATCAGACAAATCCTGTCTGGTTTGAATGCTATGTAGTTTAATCCATGAAGAAATACAACTTACCAATATCAGCCTTTGGATCTTTAGCGATAGATCCCAGTTTACTCACAACATTGATGACAAAGTTCTTCTCCAGAGTAAAGTTTGTGTATCCAATACTTTCGGAGCTGTCAATAATGAACACAATATCCAGAGCACCACAACGTTTCTCACAGTCTGCAGAAGAGCAAACAAGAGCATTAATGTAACATAATCAATAACATATAGAAATTATAAAAGTATAAGTACAAAGTCAAATGCAACACCTGCAAAAACTAGCGCTTATGATAGATGATAGAGGTGTGTGTATTCTGGTTCAGTACACGACAAAACTGATAGGTCATTATAAGCAATAAATAATTAAAGGGGTTGTCGAGGCCTTTTTTTTTTTATTCCACCCCACCCCCCAAGCAAGCCATACCTGTGGAAAAATCCATATTTACCTGCTCCACAGTTTCTTCACTGAACTCTCAGTCCCGATATATCAACTTTCACACAGCCGGGGTTATGTGCACAGCTACAGTCAATAACTGTCCCCCATCCGGCGTGTTACTACTTGGTCACATGCTGATTCAAGACACGTCACTGCTGAGATCAGTCATTGGGTTCAGCAGCACACATGACCCTGTCTGTGTGGAACTTGACAGACAGGGACCATAAGTCCAGTGAGAATAACCCAGGAGCCACAGAGCCTGAACATAGAGATGGGGAGCAGATAAGTATGGATTTTTTCCACATGTACCACTGGCTCCAGGGGAAATAAAGGCAATCCCTTTAAGTCAGCAAACCAGTTGGCCAGTAAACCATTTTGCATGCAAAATGGTTAAATATTTTGGCTTCAGAATATTGATGGCCTATCCTCAGGAATGGCCATCAATATCTGACTCTTAGCACCTCCGCCAATCAGCTGTTTCATGGAACCGCAGTGCTGGTATGACTATTGAAGCTTCCTCAATGTTCATCTGCATAGCATGCATAAAGATAAGAAGCTGTATTTTCTATATTTTTCAACTAACCACAGCATCCACATGTCTCTCGAACGTAGGTCATGACATCGCATTCCTAGGGAACGAAAAAAGAGATAGTTGCATCAAGTGTACCTGAGAAATTAGGCAATATATCCTCATATGTCTTTGTGCATGTTCCACTTTTCTAACAGTTTCAAGTTGTTGCATTATTACTTAATACATAATTAAAGAATAGATGCTTCCTTTCTCTTGAAGAACATCCTGCAATACTCACTGTCAAAGCAGGGTCTCCAGAAGGTCCTAAGTCACCCTAAGATGATAAAACAAAATGTAATTAGTCAAGAAATGTTCTGTCTATCAAAGATAAAGATATACTCTAGATGAACTAAGCTCTAAAAGAGGCTTAAAAGAGACTTATGAAACATACAAAAAAAAAAAAAAAACTGAGAACCCTGTTTCTAATGTCATACAGTGATAGGGCCAAAACTTGACAAACTTGACTTCTATAATGCAACCTCTGATACATTAGCAATCATACACATCAGGTCTATGCTTTGTACATAGATACCTGTCATGCCCTGCTATAACCCGCAAGTGTTCCTTGCGGGTTATAGCTTCTGTCTGGCTTTGTGGAAGCAAGAAAGGAAGGATTGGCTGTTCCTGCTCATAAAAGATAAGTTGGTTTCTGTTCTATTGTGGTTTGCTGTCTAGGCTGTTAGAGAGACGCCTGTCCCTCCAGGTTCTGAGGGAGCAGGCTGCCTCTATCCCCCTTTCACCATCTTAGGGATTTTAGGGTATTTTCAGCCCAGGCACGAGGACATGTTATTCCCACCTTAAGGGTCTGAAAGTGGGCATAGCAGTATAGGGAGAGCTGGTAGGGATTTGTCAGGAGGTGACCTTGATCCCCAGCTTCTCGCCTAGAAACTTGTTTGTATCTGATACCCTGTCCGCCGTGACATTATAACCCGCCAATACTTTGACTGCCATTGCTCAGCGGTTTTGAGATGGAGTCAATTGATGCGCTAGTTGATTGCATGCAGGTATTATCCCTAGAGGTTGCGGATCTGCATAATTAGGTCACACGGTGTCAGAATGCTCTGGCATCAGGTGCAAGTCCAATTTATGGGGAGCCTAAAGTCGCTCTCCCTGATAGATTTGCAGGGGGTGTGGATGACTTTATCCGCTTTAAAGAGTCATGCAAGTTGTATTTTCGGCTGCGTCCATCTTCATCTGGTTATGAAAGTCAGAGGGTTGGTATAATTATTTCTCTGCTTAAAGGGGACGTGCAATCCTGGGCCTTTTCTCTGCCGCCCGGTTCTCTGGCCCTCCGGTCGGTGAAATAATTTTTTTAAAACCTTCATTTATGATGACCCAGATCGGGTCTCGATGGCGGACTCTAAATTGCATAATTTAATGCAAGGTGAACATACTGCAGAGGCTTACTGCGTTGAGTTTAGGAGATGGGCTACCGAGTCAGAGTGGAATGACCCAGCGTTAAGTAGTCAGTTTTGTCAGGTTATCTGAGAGATTGAAAGATGCCCTTGCCTTTCATGAGTACCCGGATACATTGGAGAATGCTATGTCTTTGGCAGTACGGTTAGATAGACGTATTAGAGAGAGGTATAAGGCTCCCTCCGCGCAAGGGATCCCTTCTGTGAGTGGTTTCGTCTCACCTGCTCCCCAGGGTGATATATTTTATGTAACTCTGGGGTAGGGGAGGAACCCATGCAGCTGGGTCAGGTATCTTTCCGTTCTGGTCTCTGGTAGAGACTTTAGGCGATTGCATAAACTATGTTATTACTGTGATAAAAGTGGTCATTTTATTTTTGCCTGTCCTTTTGTCAAACCGCATGTTGATGAGAAAGAATCACAAAGAGGTTTACTAAAATAAAAAAAAAACATTCCTAACTCTTGGTAGTGTGAATTGAGTGGTTGAGCAAGCAGATATGCAAGCTCCCTGTAGTACTCGTTTTCTCCTTCCAGCTATAGTGGCTCTAGACTCAAGATTTTTTTGTTGTTGAAGTATTCATTGACTGTGGTGCTGGGGTAAACCTTATTGATTTTCTTTTTCCTCAAAATCTGGGTCTAAGTACTTGCACTTTAGAAAGAGAGATTCCTGTTTTCGCAATTGATTCTTCCCCTCTTTCTCAAAGGAGTCTCACTCATATTGCTCATGGTATTATGTTAAGGGTGGGTGATTCACATGTTGAGATTATGTCTTGTTTTGTCATGAAGGACTTGCCCGCTCCTATAGTCTTAGGGTTACCGTGGTTGACAAAACATAACCCAATTATAGATTGGCAAGCAAGACAGATCATTGGTTGGAGTGAATTTTGTTCGGATAATTGTCTTGGCACATCTATCTCTAGAGTGTCTACTACGCCTCTACCTCGGTATCTCTCAGATTTTGCGGATGTCTTTTCGGAGGGTGGGGCTCAGGAATTGCCCCCTCATCGTGACTATGATTGTCCAGTTAATCTCATCCCAGGGGCTAAGTTGCCAAAGTCTCGGCTTTACAATTTTTCTCAACCTGAAAGAGAGGTCATGTGGAAGTATATTCCCGAGAGTTTGGCAAAAGGTCATATTAGGCCATCTAAGTCGCCAGTGGCAGTGGGTTTATTCTTTGTAAAGAAAAAGGATGGATCGCTGAGACCTTGTTTGGATTAACGGGAATTGAACCATATTACGGTCCGTGATCCGTATCCCCTTCCTTTGATCGCCGATCTTTTTGATCAGATTGTTGGAGTCAAGGTGTTCTCCAAGTTGGATTTAAGAGGGGCGTACAATCTGATCAGAATCAAGGAAGGGGATGAGTGGAAAACGGCCTTCAACACGCACGAGGGTCATTTTGAAAATCTGGTTATGCCTTTTGGGTTAACGAACGCGCCAGCGGTATTTCAGCGATTCGTCAATGACATTTTCCATCATTTTGTGGGGTGGTTCGTGGTAGTTTACTTGGATGACATTTTAATTTACTCTCCTGATCTGAAGACCCATCAGGATCACGTGAGACAGGTTTTGACGATCCTTCGGGAGAATAAATTATATGCCAAATTGGAGAAATGTGTGTTTTCTGTGCAGGAGCTTCCGTTTCTAGGATATCTGCTTTCCGACTCTGGTTTTCGTATGGACCCCGAAAAGGTCCGGGCGGTTCTGGAATGGGACCGACCGGAAAATCAGAAAGCTTTGATGCGGTTTTTGGGGTTTGCTAATTATTCTAGAAAATTTATTTTGAACTATTCTACCATTGTAAGACCTCTGACCGATATGACTAAGTAGGGCGCCGACGTCTCTGTCTGGTCGGATGAGGCATTGCAGGCCTTTTCGACTATTAAGGAATGTTTTGCGTCTGCTCCCATTCTGGTGCAGCCCGATGTGTCTCAGCCATTCGTGGTGGAGGTTGATGCATCAGAGGTGGGGGTTGGAGCAGTGCTGTCGCAGGGTTCTTCTCCTGGCAAATTGGTTCCGGTGTGCTTTTTTTTCCAAGAAGCTCTCGGTCGCCGAGAGGAATTATGATGTAGGAGATAGAGAATTGCTGGCCATTAAATTAGCCTTTGAGGAATGGCGTCACTGGTTGGAGGGGGCGTCTCACCCCGTTACAGTATATACGGATCATAAGAATTTGGCTTACCTGCAATCTGCCAAGCGTCTGAACCCTAGACAGGCCAGATGGTCACTGTTTTTTTACCAGGTTCAATTTTGTGGTTACTTTTCGCCCGGGGGTTAAAAACGTCAAGGCAGATGCGCTGTCTCTCAGTTTTCCTGGGGGAGGTGATTCAGAGGATCCTGCTCCGATTTTGGCTGATGGGGTGGTGGTCTCCGCTCTGTACCCCGAATTGGAGATGGAGGTGTTGGGAGCCCAGGAGGGGGCTCCTGGTTCTTGTCCCCCAGGGAGGTTGTTTGTTCCTGATGGACTGCGATACAAGGTATTCAAGGAACGTCACGATACTGTCCTTGCTGGACATCCTGGTGGTAAGTCCACCTTTGATCTTGTGTCCCGGAGGTTCTGGTGGCCCGGGTTACGTAAGAGTGTTGAGGATTACGTGGCAGCTTGTGAAACCTGTGTGCGGTCAAAGGTTGCTCATACTCGACCTGCTGGTTCACTTCTTCCTTTGTCTATTCCGTCTCGTCCTTGGACACACTTGTCTATTGGCTTTATTACGGATCTGCCGAGTTCCTCTGGGAAAACAGTAATTTTGGTGGTTGTTGACCGTTTTAGTAAAATGGCTCACTTTATATAGAGAGGTAAAGGCGAATGGCTGACAAGAGACGTATGACTGGTCCGGACCTGTGTGTGGGTGATCTGGTGTGGTTATCTACTAAAAATATTAAACTGAGAGTACCATCTTGGAAACTGGGTCCAAGATTTATTGAACCGTACAAAATATCTGCGGTGGTCAATCCAGTAGCGTTTCGGCTGGATCTTCCGCAGACTTGGAGGATCGATGATGTGTTCCACAGGTCTTTACTGAAAAAATATGTGAAACCCATGGAATCATCGCCATTGCCTCCTCCTCCGGTTCTGGTTGATGGAAATTTAGAGTTCGAGATCTCCAGGGTTCTTGACTCAAGAGTTCTTCGGGGTTCCCTTCAGTACCTGGTACACTGGAGGGGATACGGCCCTGAGGAAAGGATGTGGGTTCCGGCTCTGGATGTTAGTGCCAGCCGACTGGTTAGGGCTTTTCACAGGTCCCACCCGGAAAAGGTTGGGCCGGGGTGTCCGGAGGTCACCTGTAGAAGGGGGGGTACTGTCATGCCCTGCTCAGGCTATGTGCGGAGGTCTGCTAGATTAGCAGCATGTGTCTAGCCTTTTGTTTTGTTTTGGAGTCAAGCTAGATCCGCCTCCCTTCAGGTGCACTGGGTGGGGTCGTTGGTTTCAGTTTAAATCACACCCACTCCCAGTGTTCCTTGCGGGTTATAGCTTCTGTCTGGCTTTGTGGAAGCAAGGAAGGAAGGATTGGCTGTTCCTGCTCGGAAAAGATAAGTTGGTTTCTGTTCTATTGTGGTTTGCTGTCTAGGCTGTTAGAGAGACGCGTGTCCCTCCAGGTTCTGAGGGAGCAGGCTGCCTCTATCCCCCTTTCACCATCTTAAAGATTTTAGGGTATTTTCAGCCCAGGCACGAGGACACGTTATTCCCACCTTAAGGGTCTGAATGTGGGCATAGCAGTATAGGGAGAGCTGGTAGGGATTTGTCAGGAGGTGACCTTGATCCCCAGCTTCTCGCCTAGAAGCTTGTGTGTTTATTTTTCTATGTATCTGATATCCTGTCCGCCATGACAATACCATACAATACAGCAGATGTTTAGGCAGGGAGAATGGGATAAGATTAACTAATATGGTTATATCTGTATAAATAAAAGTGATGACAAAATTGCAGATAGCTAAAATGTAGAAAGAAAAACAAAACATATACCGGAAGTCCAGAACCTCCAGTTGGTCCACGGGGTCCTGGTTCTCCTACAGGTCCTGGGTCACCCTGTACAAAGTGGAAATAAACAGAATAACTACATTCTGACTGGTTAAAATTCTACTGTAATTGCAGTAAATTTCTTATTTCTATAACATGGGAAGGCAGAGAATCTCACAGCATGGTGACATTTATATGGCAATCTACTTCAGTGGCTACTTACAGGCTCTCCATTCTCTCCCTTTGGTCCTGCTCCTCCTTTGAGACCAAAGTCTCCACGTCCTCCCTGCAAAAGTATAAAGATAGGACATTAGCTGGATGAGATCCATTAGCAAGTTTGTGGCTCATATATATGGTGCTTTGGGAAATACCTGATCCTGCATGAATTAATACAACAGTGAAGGTCCTTAAAAAGGTACCTTCACCAGTCATAATTCATGGCACCAGGGCAAATATTAATAATATACAAAATTACCCATTAGGTGGAATTACTGTTTGAAGACTAAATGGTGGCCTACCTGTGGTCCTGGGAATCCCTTTTCTCCTTTATCTCCCTAGAATAATAAATAAAAAAGTCAGTAATCATCTGCCCCTTCTTTAACATCTGTTTTTTTAGGAACTATAGATACTACTCACTGAAGGACCTCGTGGTCCTGGATAACTAATACCAGGTCTCCCTCTGTCTCCCTGTAAGAAAAGAATATAATATTAATATATTTATGTAGAATACTCCATACAAGAACTTATGTATCTTATTTTAGAGACCTTTTATGTATCAACCTTAGATACATTTTATTATGGTATGTCTCCTACAAAATGACACATAAAAATTTAAAGTAATAGCATAGAAGACCAACTACGGTAAGTACAAAAATACTATCAATAAAGATCCTAAAAAAATCAAGGTGCTACAATTATTTACCTTAGGTCCTGCTGGCCCTGGGTTCCCTCTTTCTCCCATGTCACCTGGGTCTCCTCGTGACCCCTGTATAGAAAATCAAAGGCATTAAGAACAAGACTATATATCAGCCACATGTAAAGGATGGTAAATAAAGGATAATAAATTTAAAGGCTTATTTCCAGCTTAAAAAAGTAATGGCATATAGGTAAAATATGACATACTGTATATGTAATATCAGTGTTTGTTTGATGGGGTCCAACCTCTGAAACCCCCTTTATCCTGAGAATAAAGGGGCTGCAGACCTGGGTTAGCTGCTGCCACTTCTCTGGTTATCCTTGCACACCGTGCTTGTGACCATGGTAAAGCATTTCTAAACATGTTATATGATCAACACAGGAGTATAAGGATAAGATCAAACATGGCAGAAGGGTTGCAGAAGTTTTCCATTCTGAATGGGGCCTGCAAAAATCCATGCCCATGCGGCAGAAACAACCCCACTCATATTATGGAAGTCCTTTCAGTTGCTGAAATTTCTGCAACACATACTCCATGTGTGATATACCATTTCTGAAGTATTGAGTGGTGAGAAACTATCACTATGCATCCTTGTGATAATGTGCTATAAAGTGTTGTTATATATTATCTAACATAGAGGCAACATTGTAGACAACTCCTAAGAGGGAACTACTATGGCCAGAAGGAAAGTGTGCAACCCTTTGTGGGCCAGAGGTAATCCACATGCCGGAACTTGAATTCCATTATTATACTTTTAGGTAATACAATGAGAATGAAAAAATAAAATAAAAAATAAATATAAATATATATATATAGGTAAACTTACATTTCTGCCAGGTACACCAGCAGGTCCTTGAACTCCTCTTGGGCCTGGAGCTCCACGATCACCCTTCAGGAATAATAGTGAGTCAATAAATGATTACATAATTACTGAGGTTGAACAAAGTCCATAATCCATCAAATTTGACCTGATATTAAATGAATATATGTTATGTTGTGCTATAAGATCACAAGAACACTACATCACTGGTCAATAGATCAAATGGTATCCCCCAATATTTAATCTGATTTTACCTTTGCTCCTTTCACACCAGCTTCTCCACCGAGTCCTCGCGGACCCTCTGGTCCAGGATCACCCTAAATTTAAAGACAACAGGTTACTTAACAGAACAGTCATAAGAGACCTTAAAACATTTTTTTTTTTCAACAGGAAAAACAAGGAACACTTCATGCCTATTTGCACAGGACTATAATCACAGTGATGATGTATAATATTAGCTCATTTTTCATTGATTGCATTGTTTATGCTGACCTAAAAACCATCATTGGATGACCAGGCACCTGCCTGTTGCTTGCAGTGGAAACATATGAGAGGGTAAAATCAAACGATCGTATGAATGATCCTATGTACGAAACAACTACATGATTACAGTTACGCATAAATGGGAGTAAATGGGCACCAATCTTGTTTATCGGTGATTGTTATGGCTAATTTATCTCCCCACGTAATTGGAGTCTAAGCCTCCAGTTTGTTTACCTTCTCTCCTTTGGGACCGTCAGTTCCTGCACTTCCTTTGGTGCCGGAATCTCCTCTACGACCCTAAATGAAAACAATTTCTGAAAAAGTGTCCAAGAAACCAAAAGTAGCATGCATTATCACAGATGAGCTACAAGATTAGCCAGATAAAATAGATAAAATATGCGTTAGCATAAAGTCTTGATACAAATGATCTGTATGCCATAATAAGTCAGTAAAAACAGTCCGTAACAAATATGGTCTTACTGGCTCCCCTTTTGGTCCTTGAATTCCAGGTCCACCTTTATTCCCTTTCACACCTGGGGATCCAGGAGCTCCAACATTTCCTGCAGGACCCTAAAAACAGAAAAGAGAGATGCGTGTAGAAATGTTAAATTAAGAGACCAGCAGTAAACCCAATTTGAGAGGTTGAGAGTAAGAAAGGTTAACACATCATATGTAGTGAGAAAGGCTCTCAACAAAGATATGGTAGCCTTGGACAATGGTGATAGAAGTGGAGTTATGTTGGGGTGGAATGCAGATATGTGCTGGGGTTCCCTGGCCCCACCAGAGGAAATTCTTCTCGGGGCTTAACCCCCATATCATCAATAAAGTCTAACAGGTTTTGGATTCAAAGAAATATATCCTAGTGGCAAGTAAGTGTCTCCAAAGGCAGATTTGTTTCTCCTGGACCAAAGCCTGGTCCGTTCAGAGGATCCTCTGGTACACTAGTGGTCAACTCTGACGCTGGTGGAACATATGTATTATTTTAATCCACTTCTTAGACATCAGCAGCAATCGATTGTTATCCAAGTAACAACTTAACAATTTGCAAGTAATTTCCTATACTAAACATGCTTTGACATTGACTACATAAATGCAGCTTTGATTATAGGAACTTATGTGTTTTCTTGCAAAAATGAAAAGATAAAGATAAAATCTTGCAGATTCCGAATCTGAAGCTTATATCAGGTTTTTTTTTAAAGCCCAAGGTACGTACTTTCTACACCTGTGCAACAAAGTCATGCAGCGTGCCACACAAAAATGTGCACTAGGTCGCGGTCTATCGCAGGTCCTCTCCGTATGAAAAGGTCCCCCCATATACTAATCCCAGTCCTGCCGGCCAGAAAACACCTGCAAAGGGTCTGGGAGTAGTGGCCATCCCTCATCCGAAGCTGGAGAAGCACCAAACGATACTCTGGTTTGCACCTTACTGTCACCCAAGATGTTGGCCAAGAGCCAAATTCGAGGTCTGGCCCCTCCCCAAAGGGTTTTATGGGGGGAGAGAAACCAGATGGCCACATACAACCTACTAGACCTTAGGGAGTTTGCCCGTAAGGGCGTCGCAACCCTGAAAATCCTAGTGACAAAAAAAATGTGTAAAGTTAACATAATTCGTCCAGAATTATAAAAAATTGCTCTTCTTATGCCAGTCTGTAAAGCCGGGCAAAGAGAGGTGAGTGCGCTCAAATGTGTGAAAACGAATTGCGTACAAATGTGCAGTCACTCAGTGGTCTCCCATCCCCAGTGACCTCAGGCATCCCAGGGCACTTCTGCAACTTTAGCATACAAACATCCTGGCTGATGACTCCGACCCAGATGCCGAAGGTCACCTACGGGTGGCAATCTTTCAGCCACCGGCATACACCTCCGGTTTAACCTCTGGGTGTTTCTCTGCTCCACCTCAGGGTATTCCGATTGCAATCATGTCTCTGCTGATAACAAGCTAACTACTGAAAAGTGATCTCCACAGAACAGGAAGGGTCAGCCTATTATAGGCATAGTGGTTTAGTATTTTTTGAATACAGTTAATGATATAAAAAATTTTAAAAATAGCATCAAGCATTCTTAAAAATATGCTTAGCATAAAAATATGATTTAATCAATAGGCCATTTTCTGATGACGCATTCCCTTTAAGAATGTGTTACCATGTTTATTACCTTATTTCCTTTCTCTCCAAAAGACCCAGATAATCCACTACTTCCAGGCCGGCCGGGGTCACCCTAAGATAGAAATAATACAGAGCACATAATAAAATAACAGTAACATTAAAGAGCTTCACTGGGTTACACATACTGATGGCATATCCTCAGGTTAGATCATCAATATCAGATCGGTGGGCATCTGGCACATGGCACCCCCACGATCAGCTGTTTTGATCTGGCACTGCACCGGAAACAGTGTATACGGTGGAAGCAGAAGGCTCTGTATGCTGGGTAGTTTCTGGGGCCTGTGTACTGAAGCTTAACTCCCATTCATTTGAATGGCTCTGAGCTGCAGTAGCCTGGCACAGCCACTACACCGCATATGTCTGCCTCCAGGGCCATACAGTACATTGTATAGTGCTGATCAGTGGGGGTACCAAGAGTCACACCGATCTGATACAGACCAATCAGTCATCAATATCTGTAGTACAGAGAACCAATTTAAGTAACACTTTATTTAGATCAGCCTATAATAAAATATGTTTTTACATTCAATATTGGTAGCAATATTTTAACTGCCTCATTAATATGTGGGCAATCACTGAATTATTATATGGTGAATTTAAAGTCTACAAGACTTTCTAAAATGCCTCAGACC
The DNA here is from genome assembly GCF_905171765.1 of Bufo bufo. Classification (NCBI taxonomy): domain Eukaryota; kingdom Metazoa; phylum Chordata; class Amphibia; order Anura; family Bufonidae; genus Bufo; species Bufo bufo. The sequence continues at coordinate 172,863,646 of NC_053395.1, forward strand.
TTCATAACCTGGGCTATTTCCTCTATTTTTATTTCATTTTACTCATTTATAAAGTGCCAACATATTCCATAGCGCAGTACACAGACTGTCAACAGTATGGGGGTCATTTATTGGTAGTACGCCACTTTTGGGCGTAATTCTGTCGAAGAATTGTTTGAAAAGAGTTTTTTTAATGTCCGAATCTGTGCCTTTTCCCTGCTCACACCACTTTTCTGAGGTGGAGGAAAAAGGGCGTGCCGTGGGCGGGGAAGAGGGCAGGCCGGCCAGTCTCATTCATCATTTTTCACACCAGTTTATGGCGTGAAAATGGTCTTAACCTACGCCAGCCAGGGGACTGGCGTAGTTTAAATCATAAATTTAAATAGTATTGGACTGGCACTCAAACATATGGGTTCACGCAAATAAAGTAGAATAGTGCAATTTATTAAAACATAAAAAACATAAAAGCATACATACACGTAATGGTGGGATGGATGAGATAATGGGTGGACTATCTCATGTATCAAGTCCATAAGATGCAGGTTTTTGGAGAAAATGGATAATGTCCAGTACTTATGCAAATAATACCTATTAGGCAAAATCGATAGCAAACAGTCTCATAGTATGATGAGTATGATACTCACTATTTACTGCACAACTCTGTGGCGTCCCACATGTAAGAGCGCTTACCTCGGTGTCGATTCAATCCAATGCAAACGGCAGAGTATAGTTGCTTACTGACGTCATAAAATCGGATCTCCGTAAGATCGCTTCAATTATCGCGAGATGAGCTGTTACTTTTTCTTTCGTATAATACAGACTCTTCAATCGCGGCAAAAAATCACAGTGAAGCTTCGATCTTGTGATCTTGTGATTGCTATCAGTAGCCAGCCATTAATAAAGTCGACCACCAGTCGGTTTGCTTTCGTTCGTTTAAGAAAATAATTTCCTTGGTATCTTTCAATATTGCATGGCCATGCTTAAAATTTCGGACTCTTTATGAATATCCCATCGATCCCAGATGCGTTTTCGAAATAGATCCCTATTTCTTCCTCAGTGAGGAATCTATTTCGAAACACGTCTGGGATCGATTGGATATTCATAAAGAGTCTGAAAACTACACCCACCATTACGTGTATGTATGCTTTTATGTTTTTAATGTTTTAATAAATTGCACTATTCTACTTTATTGGTTCTTTGCGTGAACCCATATGTTTGAGTGCCGGTCCAATACTATTTAAATTTACTGTCTTTGAAGGGGTGATTCATTTTTGGACATTGGCACCAATCCGTGTATATGGAGAGTGAGCCGTCCCATTACTATTAATGTCGTTTAAATCATGTTGCATGGCCGGCTGCACCACGTGCCAAAGTTATGTAGAGACTTGTGCCGCTACATAATTTTGGCGCATTCCGTACCAGCATAGGGGGTTAACACTGGCGTCTAAATCACCGGTCTTAATAAATGACCCTGTGTGTTTTTAAATGTGGGAGGAAACTGCAGTACTATGCTATATTAGACAGAGTACTACATTAAACCTAGCCCGTACTTTAATTCCACGGTCTCCATCTTCTCCTCTGTCTCCTGCATCTCCTGGATAGCCATCAGGACCCTGAAAAAGAAGTTACACATATTCCACGGAAAATTACAATGATGCCATAAATAAAAAAATTAATTGTATGCTGTCCATACATATATGCTAGATATATAGTGCTGTGATGTCACAAGTTCACAATAATACTTAGTGCACCAATCACTAATAAGTAGTCAGACCTGTTAAAATGTGAAGTTGCACATATTGAGCCAAAATATCATTAGTGCCGATTTCGCAATGGCGAATATATTGGAGCACTCTATCTGCATATAAAGCTATTGTAATGTTCTTCCGTGCCAACCATTTTCTCCAGTCTCAGGAAACTTCTAGCAGCTTGAAAAATGTAGCTATAGTGACCCACGCCTGTATTGTGTGCGCATTACGCGCATATTACATTTTCGCAATCAAGACCATATTTGCGAATTGTCGAATTGACGAATATATGACAAATATTCTACCAAATATTCACAAAATATCGTGAATTCGAATATTGCCCCTGCCGCTCATCACTATCGGACACGACTCATTTGGAAACAATACAACTCTAGGCACCATATCATGCATTTCATCTGGGCACTGTATGTATATAAGCTGTAAGCTATCTAAATGGGCACTATATGCGTCTATAAATCTTTCACTATTGTTAGCACTATTCTTTTGGGCAGGTTCTGCACTAAGTTTATAGGCACTGAAGGTATTATTTATCTAAATACTATAACCATTATTTTTCTGGGCACTGTGTGATACTATATGCTCACTGTATGCACTATTTTTGGCGTACTTTAAGGCAAAATTCATCAGTGTACTAGATATACTTTTCATATTGGAATTGGGCACCTTGTACTGGGACTAGATAAACTGTATTAACTACTCATCTGGGAACTGCATGATATAATCATATGTGCCTCCTCTACAAGATCATCAGTCCTACATTATCTCTGCTTTATCATCCGCGTCCGTGATCCATGGTTCCAGTCCGTCAAAAAAATATAACCTGTCCTATTTTTTTCACGGAAAACGGTTCGCGGACCCATTCAAGTCAATGGGACCGTGAAAAAACGCGGAGGCACACAAGATTGTCATCCGCGTCGTTTTTTTTCCTATCATTGGCATGGCAAACTTGACTTAGACTTTTTTTTACTTTCCTTCATGTCTGGTGATCCTCCAAAAATAAAGGAAGACACACAGAAACAAAAACGGAAACGGATCACGGAACAACGGAACCCAATTTTGCGGAACGGAACACAACAATGGTCGTGTGCATGAGGCCTTAAAAAGACAATCAGCAGAACCACAGGGAAACCTTACCTTATCTCCAGGATCTCCTTTACATCCAGGAGCACCAATCCGACCTGTCTTACCCTAGAGATAGAGAAAGAGTCAGTGTCTATCATCCTATTATTATTCATTCTTATTTTCTTTATGTTATGATATATATATATATATATAGTCTATAGGTATGCATAGATATATGCAACAAAGGTTGTGTTTAGGGTATTCTAAGTGGAGAAAAAAACTGGAATACAAACCTGTGCAGAAACACTGAAATATTAAAGAGTTGCTTAATCGGAAAGGGCTAGTGGGCCTGCATCCAACCCGTACGGGTACAACCACACGGTCAGGTTTCTGCATGAATTTTTTCGAGCCAAAGTGAGGAGTGGATTTTAAAAGGAGAAAAAATATAAAGGACATATATGATGTCGCCTCATTTTTTAATTCACTCCCGATTTTGGTTTCCAAAACTGCATGCAGATCCTTACCAAGTAGCCGTACCCTAAAAGTTGTATTAGATAACTAACACTGGTAAGGATGTCTAGCAGAAATGATAGGGCTCACACAAGGAGTCTACATGATTTACAAATTTGGGATTTGCTATTGAACAACAACTTTTAATTGTAGCCAGATAAAATGATTGGACAACTACATCTCTCGTGCCAAAAACACTAGTGTTTGCTGAACTAATACCATAATTCTAGTTGTAGAAGCTTACCACAATATCAACAAGATAGCCCTGCATAAAAGAGCTGAAATCTGGAAATAATTGCACAGTCTTTTTTTGTCAAATTGTTTAATATTCTATTCGGGTATCTCATCGTTAAATCTGCTTATTAGAAAGCTTAGTGACAACCAATATGGCTGATATTACAGCTTCCACTTGGCCTGTCATTCAGCTTTTCTAAAGTCACAAAAATATATATTAATAGATATCCAGTGATAAATCCTCTGTTCTAGTAATGTTGCCTAAGAATTGCCTTAAAGGGGTTGTCTGGAACCAACAATCCAATGGGAACTGCTTCCTGGTCCTTTGGGAACCGGAAGTGATCCGGAAATGATCAGTGTTGGGATTGCGGCCAGGTGAGTGGATTTTTTACATTCAAGGGGACGGGAAGGGGGAGGCACACAGGGGGCGCTGGGGTTGTTGCCTCCAAGGCCTGACAACTCCTTTAAGGACGCAGGAAAATATGGGTAATAATCCTGGTGAGTGCTGTCATACAATGTCAGTTTTATTGTCAGTAAAGGTTCTGAGCAAAAAATATAACAGGATGTCTAGAATAACTTTAGTGAGTTACAGTTTATAAAGCTGGGAAATGTACTTTGAAGGGGTCTTCAAACTATAGCTATTTATGCCATGCTCAGTGGTTTGGTAACTCCCATAGACCACATATGTGGCCAACCTTTCATTCATTGTTCACCTAGCTTTGACTGCTGGCACTAGCCTAACAAAAGGGAATGGATCCCTATTCTCTCAACTGGAGGAGGTCCCTGCCTATGAGACACATATAGCATAAATCGTGGATATGCCATTAATGTCTATAGTGGCAGAACCTCTTTAATGTGATATGTATTCATTTCTCTTAAAGGGGTTATCTGTACATGACAATCTCTTTCTAAAGCTAAAACTAGCACTGTTCCTCACATGGATCTAGAGGTCTCATTCATTGCTTTAAATGCTCTGCTAGATTCTCTTCAAACTGGCTGCTCAGGGGCAGTATCTTTTCTAAGGGGGAGTGGTCTTCACGGTAGAATATTCCTTCTCAGGGAGTGTTTCCTTTCTCAGTGGGTATGCACTTTCTATCGCAGCTCTCTCCCTGTAAGTGTCACAGCTTCTAGCAGTAGATACGGCTGGTGGCAGTTGAAGGATGGAACTGAGCATGTATGACCACCTCAACATGTGGACCTGCACATTACTATACAGATTAAACACCAGAGGGAGCCATTATAATGAAGTAAAGAGAACATCTGACAACTGCAGCATCTTTAACAGAAAGTAAATTAGAAAAGTGACACTTTGGTGTAAAATTGGTCTGTAGATTTTTCTTAATCTTTTAAGCCTTTCATTCAGCAATACACTACATGTTCAAAGAGTTTATACAGATCTATTCCTTGGTTTCTCTTTGAGCCTATGAAGTGTTGCCAGTCTAACAATTCACATACAGTATCAATTTAGCACAGTGTTTTCTCCGTACCTTCTGCCCATCTGTACCATTTCTTCCATAAATCCCGGGTATGCCCTGGCATGAAAAGAAATACAGTAATTAGTCTACAATCCACTCCATGTTTTAAAATATGTATATATAAATTTTCCAAATCCAACTTACCTTCCTTCCATCTGCACCAAAATCTCCCTGGCGAAAAAAAGCAACATGTTTAGTGGAGAAGAAATATTGATGACAAATCAAACATGACCTGCCATAGATGGAGGGGTTACCTTTTCACCTTTAGCACCAGGAACACCCTAAAACACAAGAGAGGAAGAGGTTAAATGAACAATCACTTGAAAGGCATGGCTAGAAACAGGTTTTTGGCTATGTGTACCATACTTCTGAAAATGACCACATACCTTGGGTCCAGGATATCCAATTGGTCCCTCAATTCCAGGATCTCCCTAAAAGTAAAAGATAACAATGTGAGCTCTTCGGCACGAAATGACACAGAGGTTGAATGATATACAAAGCAACACCTCTCACCTGCCGTCCTTTCAGACCAAGATCTCCAGGTTCACCAGCATTACCTTTGGCACCCTGAAAGAGAGCAGAAAATAAAATCAGATTAAAATATTTTTCAGTCAAGAACAACCAAACATCTTCTCTTAAGGGTGGGTTCACACTAGCGTTTGGGATTCCGTTATGGCTTTCCATTATAACATGGTTATAACGGAAAATAACGGAACCAATAAGACGGAAGGACGGATCCGTTCTTCTGCCCATAGACTTGTATTATGACGGAATGCAAAACTGAAACCTTTAAAAGGCATTCCGTTTGCTCTCCGTCCTAATATAAGTCTATGGGAATCAAAACTGATCCGTCTAGTCCCGTTATGCAAGACGGAAAACAAAGTCCTGTCCTGTCTTGCATAACGGGACCCAGACGGATCCGTTATGCTTTCCCATAGACTTCTATTAGGACGGAAAGCAAACAGAATGCCTTTTAAAGGCTTCAGTTTTGCATTCTGTCTGGGTATTCCGTTATTTTCTGTTATAACCATGTTATAGCGGAAAGCCATAAGGGAATCCCTAACGCTAGTGTGAACCCACCCTTAGTTTCATGTAACTGGTTGTATTAAATTTGTATTTAATGATTTTCAGTTTTCAGACACTAAAATTGTATGTAGGTTTTGTATATGTCCTTATCAAATGAAGATATTATTTTTGTCACTATTCACATCAGTCATTTTTTTTTATTCTTAAGGCTTGGTTTAATTATTTTATATAGTCCCCATCTATACTTGCCTTTACATCATAGAACAGTTGGTCATTGTTTTGCTCCTCTTGTGAAACTCTGCCCCAGATTTACTAATGTGCCTGTGCATAGAAAGTGTCTAAAACGTGGAACAATTTGGCACAACTGGGGTTTCTACAGCTTTTTAAAAACTTGCTCGAAAAGGGGATAGACTTAGCGGGAAGGGAAGCGTCTTAAAGTTAAAAGGGGCTTGGCCCATAATGGCAGGTTTTGAGCCAAAATTGTACCACAAGACGAAAGTGTCTATCTTTGCACCACATTTATCATCCAACCTAAGTCCCTGTGATAGTTCTGCTGAAGGTCTAGACAGCCATCTATAGGATTAGTACATGTGCAAAATTAGAGAGTATTCTGGCATTATATTACTGAAAAAATGAGAGTCATGTTGCATATACTGTAGCTATCATGTTGTGACAGGAAAATATAACCAGCGTTAAGGATGGTTAACGTGGGTTATATGCAGGTAGAGGTGGCATCAGGGCAGCATAAGTTATAAATGCAGCCCTGTATATGACAAAATTAAGCAATTTTCACTTACCTTCTGTCCTCTCTGACCATGCAGACCAGGAGGTCCCGAAATCGCCAGGCAGCTCAATCTGTAGCACTGCAAGATATCAAACATTATATACGGTAAAGAGGTGAATGCTGGTTAAACATACTCATAAAGATTAGTATGATAGCATTACAGTTCCGCTTCTCACCTAAATACAAATACAGGGGGACAGTTATCAAATATGTTACGCCAGTTTCGTAGCATAAAAATGTTGGAACTGATGTTACTTGCAACCTTTTGGCAAAAGTCGTAAAATACGCGGTTTTTTGTGAGCTGTGCTTTCTCACTTCACTTTCAGAGGTGGAGTGAAAGGTTCACATCACCTCCTATCCCTTGGTTGAATTTGATGGACAACTCCTTTAAGTTGGTCAGGTTCTGCCAGTAGATCACTTTTAAGGGCTGTTTCACACGAGCGGGACATTGGCTGCGTGAATGAGAGCCAAGACCCGCTGCGGACAGAAGAAGCACGGAGCATTAACATGATTGATATTGCTTCGTGCCTCTCTGTGACCTTTTTACTACAAAATCACAGTGAGATAAAGTTGTACGACGTTTCGGCTACACAGTAGCCTTTGTCAAGTATACAAAAGGTAAAAACTGGCAATGTTAAATACAGATATGTGACCTCTCCCACCACATGTTGGAGCCAATCATTAAAAGGCTCCGTCCACTCAATGTATCAGTGCAATTAGAAACAGCCTCTTCAGTAATCAGGCCATCTAAAACATATAATGAAATAAATCTGTACCTGAAACATATAAAACATTGTCCAATAGCGCTAGACATATTCCCATCCACCTCGGCGTCTGGCCAATCGCAGTGCGCATGTCGATGACGTCATCGCGCTATCGCCATGACGCGCTGCCGTCAGTCACGTGCATAATGTGTCATTAAGTCACATGATGATCACGTGTTGGGCGCAAGGTCCTTTGTACACATGAAGATACAACCAACTGGAAGGTCCTGTCAACAGACCTAACTGTTCGGCCTGTGTGTGTCAATGGGGACAAAATCATGTCTCACACACAGACAACCACACAGGGGCAAAGCAATATATCCACTTTATCTAGATGGATGTTCCATGAGGTCGGACACATATAGAGCATGGCCGTCTAAAATTTAATGGATATGGGGGGAAAAAAAAACTTAATTCCAACGGAACCGGACGAAACAATGTATCAGATACACAACACAGATATATATTGTAAATAGACATGTGAATTTAGTGATCAAACAAAATAATCCAAATAAACCATAATCCAACCTAAAAACATTGTCTATACTGAGTCAGACATGAATAGAACACTACCTATCTATCTACACTGTTTACATTAAATTCAATGTTGAGTCTCTGGGGTTGTAGCGATTGTAATGTAAAGATCCATTTCAGCTCTTTTATCCTCAACATGCGCTCCCTATCACCACCCCTCTTGGGGACGTCAGAGTCAATGACCCTAAATCTCAATTGGCTGACAGTGTCCACAGTCAACAAAATGCTTAGCCACCGGTTTGTCCACCATTTTTTTCTAATGGTGCTTTTGTGTTTGTTAATACGCTCCCTAATTTCCATGGTTGTTTCTCCCACATAGATCAAACTTTTATATATATACAGTACAGACCAAAAGTTTGGACACACCTCATTCAAAGAATTTTCTTTATTTTCATGACTATGAAGACATCAAAACTATGAATTAACACATGTGGAATTATATACATAACAAACAAGTGTGAAACAACTGAAAATATGTCATATTCTAGGTTCTTCAAAGTAGCCACCTTTTGCTTTGATTACTGCTTTGCACACTCTTGGCATTCTCTTGATGAGCTTCAAGAGGTAGTCCCCTGAAATGGTCTTCCAACAGTCTTGAAGGAGTTCCCAGAGATGCTTAGCACTTGTTGGCCCTTTTGCCTTCACTCTGCGGTCCAGCTGACCCCAAACCATCTCGATTGGGTTCAGGTCCGGTGACTGTGGAGGCCAGGTCATCTGGCGCAGCACCCCATCACTCTCCTTCATGGTCAAATAGCCCTTACTTTCAAAGTTTTCCCAATTTTCCAGCTGACTGACCTTCATTTCTTAAAGTAATGATGGCCACTCGTTTTTCTTTACTTAGCTGCTTTTTTCTTGCCATAATACAAATTCTAACAGTCTATTCAGTAGGACTATCAGCTGTGTATCCACTTGACTTCTCCTCAACACCACTCATGGTCCCAACCCCATTTATAAGGCAAGAAATCCCACTTATTAAACCTGACAGGGCACACCTGTGAAGTGAAAACCATTTCAGGGGACTACCTCTTGAAACTCATCAAGAGAATGCCAAGAGTGTGCAAAGCAGTAATCAAAGCAAAAGGTGGCTACTTTGAAGAATCTAGAATATGACATATTTTCAGTTGTTTCACACTTGTTTGTTATGTATATAATTCCACATGTGTTAATTCATAGTTTTGATGCCTTCAGTGTGAATCTACAATTTCCATAGTCATGAAAATAAAGAAAACTCTTTGAATGAGAAGGTGTGTCCAAACTTTTGGTCTGTACTGTATATATCTTATTATAGTTTAGTAAACTCTTTACACACCTAAGTCACATTAAGTCAATTTTTTCCTGAATCTTATCTAAATCTATCTAACTATCTATCTATCTATCTATCTATCTATCTATCTATCTACAATATAGATGTATTTAACTTGTGTTGGGACCAGTGTCATGTCATAATGAATATTATACTCTAATGAAAGACACACCAAAATGATACAAAAAACAGAGTTTACATACCTCTCCATAAGCCTCGTGTTTCTGTAGAGAAAAACAAATGGAAATGTAATTAGACTATTTATGTTTAAGAAATGAACAGATACATAGATATTAAGTACCGTAGATAAATATAATAGCCATAAACAAATACAATGTGCGCATGAGCATATTAGGATGTATAACATTTAAGGCTCTGAAACCCTTCTTGTACAATGCACTTCCTATCTGCATCACCATCTGAAACACTTCAGATAACAATGTTGAAATAAACACCTACATGTAAGTAGGATCCTCATATAACCACATCCATCTCACATGGGAGCAGTTGGGGCTGACCCATGTTTATCTATCACTGCCCACTTGTGGCATTATGGTTTGGTTTTCCTTCATTTGTCTGTATAATGCCCAAAGGCTTCCATCAAGAGAAACAGCGCATGTGCTGTCATTTCCCCAAAGTAAGCATCCACTTGTGACCTTGGTAAGAGTTATGGTGACCTCTCATTCAGATGTTTCCATGACCTCTATTAATTTCACTATAAAGAGTCCACACTTGAGACACATGTGAGGCCAATATTCCAGACTGATAGTTGTCTCTAGTCAAGAGGATCCCAGCAGCTGGACCTTCCCTGAATAGATTTTTATGATACCGTATGTCTAGTGTATACAGTATGTCTAGCTCACTCACAATTCAGCTTTGGTGTCAAATGCAAACCGGGTTAGAAATGTAAAATGAGAAAAAAACCAAAATACTTCTGGTAAAAAAAATGTACTCATGACCACCACAGTTTCAGGACTGCCATAAAAATTTCCAGATCCCAGATTCCTGGGAAGTTGAAATAGGATTTAAAGGGGTGGCCCCACCCCAACTTTAGTGATACGTAGAGCCGAGCATTGTGCTTTGCAGTAAAGTAGAGATGAATGGGGTAGCAGCGTGTGCTTCACCATTGCTCCATTCATTTGGTGGACTGAGGGACCGCTGTTCCTAGATCGGTGCAGGTGAAAGTGGTTAGATCACCGCCAATCAGGCACTTAACACCTATTCAGTGATGAGACACCCTCTTTAAACAAAGTAGAGTCTGACAGCAATAAAATAATTAATAAAAATTTATGATTTCATTATTTGGTGCTCAGTTTTTCTAAACTAACACTTTGTCTTTTGACTACCATGTAATAACAATGGCAACATATGCCATGGGAGTGTTGAGGTGGAACTGTAGGGTAGAATTGGATGCGTGGGGCCTGGGAAGTGACCGAGCCATTTCAGAATTATACTGAATGAGATAATTAGTTCAGTTATATGGCAACATCCGAATTTAGTGGGAGATTAGAAGGAGTGAAGCCCTCAGAACACAGGAATGAAGTTGCCAACTTAAAGTCAGTTCAGGTTGAGAGACAGTTGGGCTTGTGAGGCAACCTGGTCAACTGAGCAGAACTGTGGACAGAGGACTACATTATTCTTCTTTACTGTGCTTGTTCAGTGAAACTTTACAATGATTAAGGCTATTTTCACATCTGCGCTTTCCCTTTCCGCTACTGAGATCCTTTATAGGAAAACGCTTCAGTTTTGTCCCCATTCACTGTCAATGGGGAGAAAACTGAAGGGAACAGAGTGCACCAGAATTCATTCCATTCTGTTTCATTGCGTTCCCATGATGCACACAAAAGCGCTGCAAGCAGCGTTTTTGAGTGCATCCTGGGATGCGGAGCAAGACGGATCCATCATGACTCACAATGTAAGAGAATAGAGAATGATCCGTTTTCTCTGACACAAAAGAAAACTGATCCGTCCCCCATTGACTTGCAATGGTTTTAGAGACGGATCCGTCATGGCTCTTTTAAAGCTAATAGAACCAGATCCGTTCATAACGGAAGCAGACGGTTATATGATCATGACGGAAGCATTTTTGCTGATCCATGATGGAGCCAGCAAAAACGCAGATGTGAAATTAGCCTAAGTTGTAGCGTCCCTTATTTGAATTTCTTAGCATCTTGTATTTTAAGCATCCGTTATGCTCAGTTATGCCCATTTTGCATTCATTTTAGCCATTTTTACCTGAGATCCGTTATTTTAGACAGAAAAAAATAAATATTTATGTTGGACATTTTCTTCTGTCTAAAATAACGGCTCTCAGATGGACATGGCTAAAACAGATGCTAAATCTGCATAACTGAGCACAATGGATGCTTAACATACAGGATCTGTTTTTCGTTGTTTCCTGTTCTTCTGACAGATCCGATGAAGGGAATATGAAACGGTGATGTAAACCAATAAGATTTTGTGCTACTATATTTTCCGTTGTATTAAGTTGAGTTGCTTGCATGTAAAGGGTGCACTACCCAACAAAGTTGACATCTAAATTCCAGGAACAGCATGAATTTACACATAACAAACGATTAGTAATTAATTCAGCAATGCAAATCTTCGGATATCCTAAATATTAAATTTCAATACCCTTAAAACATTCTTCCTTTTCTATCCACTTACCATAACTTGAATGATTTTATCGATGGTTCTCTGATCAATCTCGGTTTGGTCATCAGGTCTGGTCACTGAGTAAGCGTTCCTGAAGAGCTCATGTGGCATGTTAGCAATCTCACGTAGGCCAGATTCATAAACATCGCGGCTGGCAGCTACTGAGAAAAGCTTGATACCGGCGAGCTGTGCTCTGTCTGCTTGTGTCTTCACTCCTCCACATGGATTACCAGTTACATGGCCATCAGTGATCACCACAGCGAAATTCACAGGTTCACGTCCTCCTTGCCCAGCCTGGTTTTGTATCTGCGCCTTTATCTGGGCGGTCATGTTAGAGATGGCGCAATCTGTAAAGGTGCCTCGGCCAATGTACTGGACTCCTCGTAGTTTCGAAATGTATTCATTCTTGTCAGTGGTGAGCTGGCTGAAGATCTGGACCTCATCTGAATAATGTAGACCTCCATAGTGCCAGTTCATATAGACCTGATCTAGGTAGGCCTCATTCTCTAGCTTTGCCAGGAAAGCAGGAATAAATCTCTTCATGTGATCCAACAAGCTCTGGATGGGAGCGGTCTGAAGAATTATACTCTCAGATGTGTCAATGATGAAGTACACATTGATGGGACATTTGACCTTGTCTAGAAAAAATGTTCACAGAAAATGTCAAGAGGAGTAGAGCGTAAAGTCCTTGAGTTTTCTCCTTTTTTGAACATACTGTAAATCCCACACTAGCCAAAAAATTGGTAGAGGCAACATATATGGGAGATTTATCAAAAGTGATGCAAAGGAAAACAGGCTTACTTGACCAGAGCAACCAATCAGATTCCACCTTTTATTTTTCAGAGCTCCTTTGGGAAATGAAAGGATCAATCTGATTGGTTGGTATGGGCAACTAAGCCAGTTTTACCTTGCCAGTTTTGATAAATCTCCACCAAAATATTATTCAAATAAATGCAAAGGCCCTTATTAATCAAGGCTGGTGTTTGCTATTCCTGTCTCAATAGGGTCTGCATCACAGGGGCAGATATTTATGACAATTGTCCATGCAAAAAAACTGAAATCTACAACAGCTCTTAACTGCCAGAGATTTCAGTCATTATTAAAGGGGTTGTCTCACTTCAGCAAATGGCATTGATCATGTAGAGAAAATTAATACAAGGCACTTACTAATGTATTGTGATTGTCCATATTGCCTCCTTTGCTGGCTGGACTCATTTTGCCATCACATTATACAATGCTCCTTTCCATGGTTAAGACCACCTTGCAATCCAGCAGTGGATTAGCATTAACCTATGTGCGCTTCTACGTTCCTGGCCACTAGAAAGGACAGAGCTTTTTCCTATATTGTGCAAGCATGACCATCGCTGCTGGATTGCAAGGTGGTCGTAAAGATGGAAACAAGCGGTGTATAATGTGATGGAAAAAAATGAGTCAAGCCAGCAACGGAGGCAATATGGACAATCACAATACATTAGTAAGTGCCTTGGATTAACTTTTTCTACATGATCAATGCCATTTGCTGAAGTGAGACCACCCCTTTAATAAATCACAAATGAGCCACAGAATAGAGATGTTAGCAATCAACAACTTTTTCATCTGGTGGACTCAAGCCTTCCATGTAGTCCATGTACAGCCATTAATGTCTGCCATTTAATTGTCTATTTATCCAGCAGTAGGAATTGCAATGCAGTATTACAATATGACATTATCAAGGCCAACATGACAAAAAGGGTGCTGGAAATCAGTTAATGGAAGAAATATCTTCAATAATGTTAGCAGGTGACGCCAGGGTTGTCCTGCTCACAATCATGTTCAACAATTCATAGACTTATTCAAGAAGCTATTATTTATACAGTACATAGATTCTTATGGCTACAACATTTGAATGCCTCTTTCTGTACACATTTCCATTTGTATCGCATACGTAACACATCATTCAGTAGCTCTGGTGCAATCTGGAGACCACTATGTATAGTAGCAGGTTACCTTCACATGTCTTTATTTCATCATTCTGTGCTGATATAGAGCCGAAGGCAATGCAGAGCAGCAAACACAGCATTCGTAGCTGGGCCATGGCCACTCTGTAGAGAAATGCACAGACATGTACACAGAATAGTCAATAGGACATAGCAAATATGTGAACGACATTTCTTTATGTGTAGTTAGATTTTTTACAACAACAAGCATGCCTGATCACTAGCAGTTGTAAGAACATTTCCTAAAATTGCTTCCTTAAAAGGCACACTCCTAGGATATGATCATCGGAGAGCTGACTTGCGGACAAAAATAGGACATGTTCTATTTTTTTGCGGAAAGTTCGGGGCCGAAGCCCGGAAGTTCGGGGCTGCGCTCCGGAAATGCGGATGTGGAGAGCACATAGTGTGCTCTCCGCATCCATTCCTGCCCCATTTAGAAAGAATGGGTCTGCACCCGTTCCCGATATTGCGGAACAGATGAAGACCCATTTGCGGACATGTGAATGGACCCTAAAAAGGCTTTATGTTATATACTGTATATAAATATATATATATATATATATATATAATGAAGTCACTTTGAAAATAGTCTTCTTTAAAATATGCATCTGCAGCATCTACGCAGACCTACAGTACAGACCAAAGGTTTGGACACACCTTCTCATTCAAAGAGTTTTCTTTATTTTCATGACTATGAAGGCATCAAAACTATGAATTAACACATGTGGAATTATATACATAACAAACAAGTGTGAAACAACTGAAAATATGTCATATTCTAGGTTCTTCAAAGTAGCCACCTTTTGCTTTGATTACTGCTTTGCACACTCTTGGCATTCTCTTGATGAGCTTCAAGAGTAGTCCCCTAAAATGGTCTTCCAACAGTCTTGAAGGAGTTCCCAGAGATGCTTAGCACTTGTTCACTCTGCGGTCCAGCTCACCCCAAACCATCTCTATTGGGTTCAGGTCCGATGACTGTGGAGGCCAGGTCATCTGGCGCAGCACCCCATCACTCTCCTTCATGGTCAAATAGCCCTTACTTTCAAAGTTTTCCCAATTTTTTTGGCTGACTGACTGACCTTTATTTCTTAAAGTAATGATGGCCACTCGTTTTTCTTTACTTAGCTGCTTTTTTCTTGCCATAATACAAATTCTAACAGTCTATTCAGTAGGACTATCAGCTGTGTATCCACCTGACTTCTCCTCAACGCAACTGATGGTCCCAACCCCATTTATAAGGCAAGAAATCCCACTTATTAAACCTGACAGGGCACACCTGTGAAGTGAAAACCATTTCAGGGGACTACCTCTTGAAGCTCATCAAGAGAATGCCAAGAGTGTGCAAAGCAGTAATCAAAGCAAAAGGTGGCTACTTTGAAGAACCTAGAATTTGACATATTTTCAGTTGTTTCAAACTTGTTTGTTATGTATATAATTCCACATGTGTTAATTCATAGTTTTGATGCCTTCAGTGTGAATCTACAATTTTCATAGTCATGAAAATAAAGAAAACTCTTTGAATGAGAAGGTGTGTCCAAACTTTTGGTCTGTACTGTATGTGTTCCCATGGTTACTACAAGCAAACCCTGTACAGTCTGATCCTGCTGCCACCCTCCTAAGAATTCCTCATGTCTGTAGATTAGAAAGATGAGAACCAGTGGGAGAGGATTAACAAACAACTACAAGATCAGACTACATACAGGGTTTGTTTGTAGTCTGTAACCATGGAGATGCAGTGTATACACAAAAATGGCATTACAATCAAGATACACTCGAACAATACAATATCTTTGCAAAGGTAGGCATACTGTTTAAAGGGGTTGTCCGGGTTCAGCTCTCAACCCGGATATATCCCTCTTTTCACCCAGGCAGCCTCTCTGATATGAGCATCAGAGCATTTCATGCTCTGATGTTCTCCTTTGCCCTGCGCTGAATCGCTCGGTGACGTACCGTGCTCACCAAGTGTAAGCTAGGTGGAGACTTCCACCTAGCAGTGATCCAGGTGACGTCACTAGCACTAATGGGTGGGCTTTAGCGCTGCCCTAGCCTGTAAAATGGCTAGGGCAGCACTAAAGCCCACCCATTAGTGCCGGTAATGTCACCGGGAACTCTGCTAGGCGGAAGCCTCCACCTAGCAGTGTAAAAATATCAACAAACAGCCCTTGCCCTGCGCAATACAGCGCAGGGCAAGGGAGAGAATCAGAGCATGAAATGCTAATATCAGGGGGGCTGCCTGGGTGAAAATGGGGATATGTCTGGGTTCAGCTCTGAATCCAGACAATAATTTTTTTTAACAATTCTCTGGGGTAAATGATATTTTCACTACTGTACACTTAATGTATTGGACCACTATGCTCTAAGCAAGAGGTCAACCAGCAGAAAAGCCTGCAATATCTGCCAAGCTTTGGCTACTTTCACATTTGCGGCACAGCTCTCCTGCAGGCTGTTCCGGCACAGAACATTCTGCTGGAGTTCTCTGGGTCCAACATTGTTGGATGTTACCGCAATGCCCACTGACCCTGTTGACAGAGACCATTACCCGGCAAATATGCTGGGATTCGGGCAGGACACAAACCACTGCAAGCAAAAGTTTTTTTCTGTCCGATTCCCGCTATTCTATGCCGGAACAGCCTGCTCGTGAGCCAGTAGACAATTGTGCCAACATAACATAGTTTGTATAGTAGAAAAAAGACATATATCCATTCAGCCTATTGTCCTGCGAAGTTGATCCAGAGGAAGGCAACAAAACCCTTGAGGTAGAAGCCAATTTTCCTCATTTTAGGGGAATCCTTCAGGATGCCAATCAGGCAGTCAGAATAACTCCATGGATCAACGACCATTCTCCAATATTCTAGTAACTATAACCTGTAATATTAGTACACTCCAGAAATACATCCAGGCCCCTCTTGAACTTTGTAAGTGAGTTCACCATCACCACCTCCTCAGGCAGAGAGTTCCATAGTCTCACTGCTCTTACCGTAAAGATTCCTTTTCTATGTTGGTGAGACTTTCATTCTTCTAGACGTGGAGGATGTTATATTACTGGTGCAGTCACCATACAACAGTATTCACAATGGGGGGCCAATATAACATTCATGTCAAGCTTTGGGAACCATTTGTCCCACCCATCCTGGTCTCTGGTTGGTCATAACAATGATATGATGTGCTCTAAATAGTTGCACTCTCTAATACTGACGAAGTGTAGCCTTATTTACATTATGTCCCAAATATTTGTAGATTACAGTATATAAATGTAGACAGGCTAACAATGTATACATATAAACAACAATATATACATAAATAGCTTCAGCAACAGACTTGTAGCTCACGTCATAGCCCAGTAGTCACAACCTGAGACTCATCAGCTCTTGTAAAACTATAAAATCCAACATGCCCTGGGAGTTGTAGTACAACAAAAGTTGCAGTTGTAGCTTAGTTCATTGGCATCTTGAATGATTAATAGGGTTTTGTCATCCACAGCAAACATCTAAACCAGCCTACAGCTGGATAGGGCGGGTACTCATGCATATCACATATAATGTATAAAATCTTAAACTGTAGGGGACAGAAGGTGTAGACAATATCATAATCTCACAAAATAGGATGGATATAATGAGAGATTAGATACAATCCAACACCCAAATGAAAAAAGAGGGTTGGATGTGGATCATACACTGTTCATATTGAGGTTTCCTCCTTTCGAAAAAAAAAAAAAAAATCTGTTCTTTTCTATTCTCAAGCATAGAGATATTATCTGGGATAAAACCAAAAAGACAAAGGGTAGCAATAATCATGGACTCCATCAGACAGGAAAATGATCTAGGTACTGCTATATTGCTAGCATATAAATTATAATGGTTAGAGAAGACTCCATTATCCAATATCATATATTCAGTCCAATAATATCAGTAGGGGGGCCAGCCTACTTGTAATATTCACACCTGATAGCCATAAGCATACCAACCCTCTATAGTGTTACAATGCGGAGCTGATCCCTGGCATTGATTGCTGATGTCCCAAAGCATAACCCTACAACTAACACTAAATATTAGAAATCTTACCTTAAGGATAGTAACAAAGCTAATAATTTCTATAGGGTCAGTTGCTGGCAGGATCAGTGCATTCTTTGTAGGAAGAGAGAAGCTGATGCTTGAGATGGGACCTTCTTCTTAGCACAGAAAACTTTCCTTCCTACACCCAAGCTCCTTCTAGCTCTGCAGTTTTTTTTCTCTCCAAATTTGGGTCAGCCCCTTCGAGTCTTTGCAAGTTATATGGAGACGTCCTTCCATCTCTTACCACAGGGTGGCACTGTGGATCCACTAAAGGGTGTGGAAGTCATTTGGCTGCTTCATGCTAAGGGAATGTGTCTAATCTTCAACAGTTTTTCCAACAAATCGTTGGTTTTTTTTTCATGAGAAAAATCATATTGTTATACCCCAATTAGTTTATTTCCTGTGTAATATGAAAAAAGAAGAATGACTAAAAGCTGGGCTGTTAAATCTTTGCAAAGAGGTTGTTGTAGGACTGCAAGTCACAGCATGCTCTGCCTTCTGAGTAGTGATGAGCGACAGGGGCAATATTCGAATTTGCAATATTTTGCGAATGTTTGGTAGAATTTTCGTCATATATTCGCGAATTCGAGATTATTTTCTTGATCGCGAAAAATCAGCAATGTAATATTTGCGTAATGCGCACGAAATATAGGCGTGGGTCCCTATAGCTACACTTTTCAAGCTGCTAGAAGTTTCCTGAGACTGGAGAAAATGGTTGGCACGGCAGAACATTACAATAGCTTTATATGCAGATAGAGTTCTCCAATATATTTGCGATTGCAAAATCGGCACTAATGATCCGAATATTTTGGCGCAATACATGCAACTTCACATTTTAACAGGTCTGACTACTTATTAGTGATTGGTGCACTAAGTATTGTTGCGAACTTGTG
Source organism: Bufo bufo (assembly GCF_905171765.1). NCBI lineage: Eukaryota > Metazoa > Chordata > Amphibia > Anura > Bufonidae > Bufo > Bufo bufo. Next base: position 172,882,662 of record NC_053395.1, read on the forward strand.
ACATCACAGCACTATGTATGTAGCATGTATGTATGGACAGCAGAACCTATCAGCAACACTATATCACTATCTAACCTACACTGACTGTCTCCCACAAACTATCTGTATTACAGTCCTGATCAAAAGTTTAAGACCACTTGAAAAATGGCAAAAAATCATATTTTACATTGTTGGATCTTAACAAGGTTCCAAGTAGAGCTTCAACATGCAACAAGAAGAAATGAGAGTGAGACAAAACATATTTTGAGCATTCAATTAATTGAAAATAACGATTAAACTGAAACAGGCTGTTTTCAGCTGATCCAAATTTTAGGACCACATGCCTTTAAAAGGCCAAATCTGTGCAAAGATGTGGATTCATTGTCATTTCTGTCAGATAGTCACACGTTGTGATGGCAAAGGCAAAAAAAACTCTCCCTTTTTGAACGTGGTCGGGTTGTTGAACTGCATAAGCAGGGTCTCTCACAGCGCGCCATCGCTGCTGAGGTGGGACTGCAGTAAGACAGTCATTTGGAATTCTAAGGAACAAAAAAGTCAAGTGGAAGACCCAAAAAAATGTCATCAGCACTGAGCCGGAGGATCCAATTGGCTGTCCGTCAAGACACTGGACGATCCTCGACCAAAATTAAGGAACTTACTGGTGCTGACTGCAGCCCCATAACCATCAGGACAGCATCTGAGACTGAAGGGCTTCAAAAACAAAAAACGTCTTCAAAGACCTCGTCTCCTTGAACGCCACAGAACTGCTCGTTTGGACTTTGCAAGAGAGCACAAACATGGGACATTCAAAGGTGGAAGAAAGTTTTTTATTCTCTGATGAGAATTTTTTTACCTTGATGGTCCTGATGGTTTCCAACGTTACTGGCATGACAAGCAGATCCCACCTGAGATGTTTTCTACGCGCCACAGTGGAGGGGGCGCCATAATGGTCTGGGGTGCTTTTTCCTTCAGTGGAACAATGGAGCTTCAGGAAGTGCAGGGGCGTCAAACGGCCGCTGGCTATGTCCAGAGAGCAGAGAGCATTCCTCATGACTGAGGGCCCTCGTCTGTGTGGTAACGACTGGGTTTTTCCACAGGACAACGCTACAGTACACAATGCCCGCAGGACAAGGGACTTCTTCCAGGAGAATAACATCACTCTTTTGGCCCATCCTGCGTGTTCCCCTGATCTAAATCCAATTGAGACCTTTGGGGATGGATGGCAAGGGAAGTTTACAAAAATGGACAACAGTTCCAGACAGTAGATGGCCTTCGTGTGGCCGTCTCCACCACTTGGAGAAATGTTCCGCTCACACATGGAAACGCTTGCATCAAGCATGCCGAAACTAATTTTGGAAGCGATAAACAATAACGGCGGAGCTACGCATTACTGAGTTCATGTTTGGAAGTTGGATTTCTGTTTTGGGGGGGTTTAGTTTTTTTTTGGAGGTGTGGTCCTAATTTTTTGATCAGCTGAAAAACAGCCTGTTTCAGTTTATTCGCTGTTTTTTTATTAAATTGAATGCTCAAAAAATGTTTTGTCTCACTCCCATTTCTTCTTGTTGCATGTTGAAGCTCTACTTGGAACCTTGTTAAGATCCAGCCATGCTAAATATGAGTGATCTTAAACTTTTTGATCAGGGACTGTATATATAAGCTAACTAACTAACTAACTAACTAACTAACTAACTATCTAATGTAATTACACAGGAAAGCACAGAGCACAGCAATAACACTGGCTCTCTCTCTCAGATCTGCAATATACTGCATACAAGGGCTCCTGGGGAGAGTTTCTTATATAGTAAGGGGTAGGGCAACTTTCCTATTGGTTTGCTAGGGGATGTTGCTAAGCTCAGAAAAAGACATTGCAGCCTATATTCGAAATTACGAATATATATCACTATATTATAAATATTTGTGAATTCTCAAAGGTGCCCGATATTCGCTATTCGAATATTCACGGGCCAACACTACTTCTGAGTGGCCTTTTCCTGTTCTAATGCTCTAATATTTACTATATTATTGCACATGATTTCTTCTTCATTATGAACTATGGCAATATATAGTCACACACTGTATTAAAGGCAATCATATAAGAATGTATACAGGAGTTTATACATGTACACCATTGCATACTATAACTTTGATAACCTTTGTATGAGAGAATAAAGGTGACTAAATTACCCTCAGTGTCTCTGCCTGATTTGACTCTCAACAAGCTATAGACAGTTTTATAGACAGACTACAGTATGTGTCTGATATACAGAAACAAGAGTATAAAGTACATACCGGTATATATACAGGCAGTCCACGCAGACGATATGGGGATCATGAAAGGGGACCCAGTGTAGGTTCTCCATAGGAGTGTAAGACAATGGGACCACTGCTGTGTAGTCGTAGTCAGGAGTATGCAGGGCTGGAAATGTCCCAGTGTGGCTGCTGCACACCAGTCATAATAAATTGCCGCAAAGGCAGTTGGCGCAGCAACAATAGTTATAGAGTTTGTGCACTATATTGATGATCTATTCTCAGGACAGGTCCTTAATATCAGATCAGCAGGGGTCAGACTCCCGGCATTCCCGCCGATCAGCTGTTTGAAGGGGTCAAGTGCTGTATTCTCTTTAATGTTTAACTGCGTGCAGTGCAAGAGATGACCGGCAGTGATGCTGGGAGGTCTGGACCGGTTGCTGATCTGATATTGATGACCTGTCACCAATATCCGCACTCACAACCCTTTTAACTTTTGCTGTGGAGTGGCAGGTCACAAAAGCACCCCAAGTCGGGAACGGAGCTCCGGCCACTTCCAGATAGGGTAAGTCATGGTCAGCACAGTTTCTTTAATGCTAGAACAGTCCAACTCACATATAGTAGTATTAATTCTCAGGTGGAGCAGACTGCACATCTTCCCTGATACAAAGGTATTGTGTCTGCATAGTGGGCTGTATAGTACAAGCTTCTGATACTTATTGGCCTTAAATCTGCCCTCAACCAGGGGAACCTATGGAGAAGTCCCATACTCACCTGGTCCTGCTGCTCTGTGTCTGTCCTTTCACTGGACTGGACCGGTGCTTATCTGTCATCTTTGGACAGGTGTCATGTACACCTCTGCAGCCAATGACTGTGGAATGACTTTGTATCAGGGAAGATCTATACAACCCATTTAAAGAGGACCTTTCATGGGTCAAACATTATAAACTAGGTATCAGGATACTTAGGGCATAGTGCAGGGATCTAACTGCACTGACTCTTTTTTCGGGCGCCGCGCTCGCTCGCCCGCTGCGGCCCCCGTTGTATTCTCTTGCCTGGTATGCTAATTTTAGCATTGGAGCAATAAGGAGGAGACTGAGTCTTTCTCTGTGGGCGTCTCCTTCTCCCTGGCTGTAGCGCTGACCAATCGCAGGGGAGAGCGTCACAGCCAGGAAGAAGGTGAGTTTTTTTCCCCCCTGGCTGTGACGCTCTCTGCTATTACATGATTTTTAGTTATATTCATTATCCTTCTACAGACATGAAAACTAAAATGTATGCCTCGTATATGCCATGCTTGACATCAACTCCCAAAGTGTTCAAAAATTCTGCAAACAGCCGTGTGCATTACTTGGCATCTGCCAGCAGATTTGTACTTATGGATAATCTGTTACATGTGCACTTGGCAGCTGAAGGGATCTGTGTTGGTCCCATGTTCATATGTGCCCCCAAAATTATGTTTTAATATATGCAAATCAGCCTCTAGGAGCGATGGGGGCGCCCTCTGTGATTGACAGATCCAGGTATTGAAAAGGTCATCACGCCTGGCCCTGCCAATCAAAGTGTAGAGGGTATGGTAGTTGCAGAGAGAGCAGGGTGTAATGAGGACACCAGATGCCCTTTAAAGATCAGTTCAGAATTCTAACAAATACGTATAAAGCCGTCCACAACCTGTCCCCTTCATACATCTCTGATCTACTTTCCTGATGCTTTCCTCATACATCCCCACACGCACGCTCCGATCCTCACAAGACCTCCTTCTCTCCTCTCCTCTTGCCACCTCTTCCCACAATCGCCTCCAAGATTTCTCCTGTGCACCCCCCATACTCTGGAACTCGCTACCCCAACATATCAGACTCTCACATACAGTGTCGGACTGGGATGCCTAGGGCCCACCAGTAGAACTGACTCTGGGGGCCCACCCTTTAGTTGTATACAAATATTGCAAATTCATTTTTTTCAGACTTTTTTTTTGAGTTTTCATCGTAGCATTTCAAGATCCATCTTTTCGCACTGACTAGAGCTTACCTTTTTCAATGCCACCATATGGGGGTACATATCTTTTATTGAGTAACCTTTATTCATTTTTTGGGGAGGTAGGAAAAAATGTAAATCTGAAATAGTTTTTCATCTTTTTAATGATAAGTGTTGTGCAGAATAAATAACTATATAACTGGTGGCAATACCAAATATGTCTCATTTATTTTATATTTTACTAATTGACAGCTTGTGGGACAAGTCATAGTTCTTTTTAGCATTATTTGAGGATATATATATATATATATATATATATATATAAAATTATTATAATTTTTTTTGTTTTATTACCAGTACTTTTTTTTAGTCAGAATAGGAAAAGCAGGAAAAAAACTGATATTTTTAGGCCAGGAATTATCCTATGCTCATACAAAGGATATCAGCGTCAGTTAGCTTATATATACAGTCCTGATCAAAAGTTTAAGACCACTTGAAAAATGGCAAAAAATCATATTTAGCATGGCTGGATCTTAACAAGGTTCCAAGTAGAGCTTCAACATGCAACAAGAAGAAATGGGAGTGAGACAAAACATTTTTTGAGCATTCAATTTAATGAAAACAGCAAATAAACTGAAACCGGCTGTTTTTCAGCTGATCAAAAAATTAGGACCACACCTCCAAAAAAAAAATAATCCCCCCCAAAACAGAAATCCAACTTCCAAACATGAACTCAGTAATGAGTAGCTCCGCCGTTATTGTTTATTACTTCCAAAATTTGTTTCGGCATGCTTGATGCAAGCGTTTCCATGTGGTGAGTGGGAACATTTCTCCAAGTGGTGAAGAAGGCCGCACGAAGGCCATCTACTGTCTGGAACTGTTGTCCATTTTTGTAAACTTCCCTTGCCATCCATCCCCAAAGGGGCTCAATGTATGTGTGACAGCATCATGCCTCCCGGGGAGCGCAGGAACTGCTCCGATCATAAGGGAATGCTTAGGTGAGTATGTAGTGTTTTGTTTTTTTTAACAGTAAAGGGGGGGCACTGCTGAGAGGCATAACTATTGTGAAGGGGCACAGTATGGGCATAACTACTTTGTGGGGGCAAAAGAGGGAATAATTACCATGTAGGGGCACTAAGGGGACTGGGCTGGATAGGGCATGTATGGTGTAGGCATTGGACAGATTTAGAGGCATGGCTTAGTGTTAAAAAAATGTGCCATGGCGCGCTACTCTGATTTTCAAATGCTTGGGAGGTATGGAATCAGTATTCTTTGATCAATGATCCTAGCCATAAGGCTGGTATTCCATGTAGTAGCCACTGCACAGCAAATTTTGAGACAAGATGTGACCATCGTGTGGCCAGAAACCTGAAGTTCCTACGGTCTATAAATTAATTTGGGTTATCTAATTTCTTACTGATGGACTTCAGATTTTTGGTCACAGAGTGGCTGCACCTTGGCATGGCTGTGCACTGGCACTATGGGGGACACCACTTCTAGTGCAGAATGTCAAGTATGAAATAGCTTGCACCAGCAAGTAATAGTGCGGAAACAACGGCTATGCCTGCATCATTGCAACGGTGGTTTGCATTAAAGGGGTTCTCCGGGCTTTTTCTATTGATGACCTATTCTCAGGATAGGTCATCAATATCAGATCGGTGGCGGTGCTGGGTGTCGGGCTGATCAACTGTACGGGGAGATTGCGCGTGCAGTGCGCACATGCCGTCTCCCTTCTCTCTTCCTGTCCACTGCTGTCCCAAAGACATAGAGAAGGGAGACGGCACGTGCACACTGCAGATGCCGTCTCCTCATACAACTGATCGGCGCGGGTGGGGGTGTCGGACCCTCGCCGATTTGGTTTTGATGACCTATCCTGAGGATAAGTTATCAACAGAAAAAGCCTGGACAACCCCTTTAAGGTAAACTAAACTACCAGCAGGTCCTGATGGTCTGCAGCTGCCAGAACATGCTGGGAGCTGTAGTTCCTTGTGAGAGTCACAAAGTTTTTAAATTGAAAATGAAAGTTTTTGTTTAACAGTAAATATCTAGTTTTCTTTGGGGACTGGCCTGGGGAAATGCTCACACTTTCTCCTCTTGCTTGCAGCCTGATAGGTTTCTTATTTGCTCAGTCTCCTCCACACTGTGTCACTGTCAGTGAGAGAGAAGTGCGCACTAAGTGCAAGTGTCTGCCTGCCTTTCAGACTGTAACACACAGATGCCTCCATCACTTGCTTCACACAGCCCAGCTCTGCAGAGGCAGAGAGCTCCCGGATGTAGGCGGGCAGGCAGCAGGGAATGTGTAAAAGCCGTCCAGCAGGGAGAAGCTGCCAGCTAACAGGATGGGAGCCGTGGTCAGTTCAGCCAGGTCAGTGGAGCCCATGACTGGAGAGGATGTGTCTTATTGCTGCAACTACACAGGATGCAAGTGGCAAGTTGTAATGTCACCCTGCCACTTGCTTTCCCTGACACGGTAATTGAGATTGTATACCACACTGCTGATACTTATGGGAACTCAAGCAAGAGGGGGCGGTGCAGGGTAATACAGTGGCAGCGCTTCATAAAGACTCCTTTACTGAATAGATCAGGGGCCCACCGAGGGATTAACCGGCTCCCCGGTGGGCCAGTCCAAGCCCGCTCACATACAGTGGAATCCTTCAAAAGAAACCTGAAAACCCACCTCTTCAGACAAGCCTACAACCAGTGACCCTGCTGCTGCTACTGTATACCGCCATGACCAGCTTTACCCTCACCTACTGTGTCCTTCCTACCTACCTCGTAGGTTGTAAGCCCTCACGGGCAGGGGCCTCTCTCCTTCTGTACCAGTTTGTAACTCGTCTTGTTCATGCTTAGTGTAATTGTCTGCATTATGCATGTATACCCCTTTTCATATGTACAGCACCATGGAATGAATGTCGCTTTAATAATAAATAATAATAATAATATTAATAAAGCTCTGCTATAGAAGACACTACTACTGTAGATTCATATACTGCATACTCTTGTGGCTAACTGTTGTGGTTTGCAGTTTTCTTTGCTGTGGTCATGGTTCCTCTGGGGCCCGGTATCCTTTACATTCTGGAGGTCTACATCATGAAGATACTGCAATATTATGGTGAATGCATACATTTTACAGGCTTATGGAAAGAGGAATTCCCACATAGTCAAACTGATTCCAGAAATGACCTGTTTTAAGCTGCATCACTGTGTAGGGCTCACCAGGTGAAAAAGCCCTAAGCAATTTTAATGAGGTTGTGGGATATGGAGACCTTTGACTAGTACAATACATGACACTTATGAACACTTTTTCAAACATTTTTATTGACCCAACGCATGCAAAATAAAGTAAAGGGAGTAGTGATTACAAATATTCTATTCTGTGTATGCAGTTTCTGCGCAGGGTTATGTGTTTCCATGACTACAGACTATAAACAAACCCTGACCTTGCAGTCAAGCTACCTTTCATTTGCCCCACTTTTTACCAAAAGACCGACAGTATGAGTGAGGGGACAGATGGAAAGTCCTTTGGTAAGGGACAGATGGATGGGAGTAACACACGACTGCAGGGAGATATTTCAAAGGTCAGCTGTAGAGCCACATTTCCATTTGCACAGGTTCTCCTGCTGATAACGGCTGATAGCTGTGGGTTTTAGGGTTTTTTGTCTACAGGGTGACGTGTACTGCGTTATGTTAGATCTGTGATTTTGCACATTGCTATACTGATGACCTATCCTCTGGAGGCTCTCTTGTGGACCACGTTTATGGGTATTGCTCCCCTTCTTCAGACATAAACATGATAA